>NC_058502.1:1205000-1827500 GCF_020382885.2 Scatophagus argus
TTTTTTTACACATCAATAATGTTTTTACTGCGTTCACGTTCATGCTGAGGCCTCATCACAAACATCTGATCATTTTAATTTTAGAAATGAAATTTTTTTCTTCCTGTCCAACAGAAGGCAGAGTCACCGAGCAAACCGCCCAAACACCGACCACCGCTGCTGCTGCGCCCGCCGCTGCTGCGCCCATGAAGGCCAAGTCTCAGCCTTCATTCAGCCGGCAAACTGAAAGTGTCAAAGCCAACGTGTGCTGAGTGACGCGTTCATTTTCCTCACGGATCCATTTTACTGTCAGTGTGTCCGCATCAGACGTCACTTCTGTCAGGGAATACGGGGACAGTAACGTGTTGAGGGGCTGCAGTCTGAGCCCGCAGACTTTAAACGGTGAAAAGCTCAGGCGCAGAGGAGGAAGGCCTCTCGGTACAAACATCCATCTTAGGCCCTCTGAAATGTCTCTTCTCCTCTTCTCTAGGAGAGCTTAAACATCTGAAGCTTAAACTCATCCCTTTATCCTCACAGCACCAATTTAATGTCCTGTCGGGCTGCTCTCAGGAATGATTTCCAACAAGCTGCTCATCGTGACGCACGGGCCGTGAACACCACAGCAAACCACAACAAACATCTGCTTCTCCTCTTCTATTCGAAGGACTCATTTCATTTCAAAATAATCTGCGACTGCTGTGCTGACTGTAGAATATTTTCAGAATTATTTTCTATAATATTTGAAATTCCCCTTCTGTTATGTCTTAGCCCCTGAGCTGCAGACGGTCGGGATGCGGTGGAGTGAAGCGGCAGCTGAGCTCCAACCCGAAGCACTCAACTCCTGCGCCAAACTCTGAGCGGCTCCCAGCTGATTGGCTACCTGCACGTCCGCTGCCATCTGATCCTGCCCCCCCGTCTCTCTCTCTCTCTCTGCTCTGATCTCCAAACTTTTTCCTTTTTTTTAAAGAAGAGATTGCCCCTGCGGTCTGCGCGGTGAATGAACGAGCCTCTTTAACATATTCAGACCAACGTCATGCGCTGAAGGTGGATCATGGCGTGCAGCCTGTTCTATAAAACCCCCCGCAGCCCGCTCACTGTGGAGGAATAGTCACCGGTTTGGCAGAGGAAGAAACTTTGCAGAGACGCGCAGGATTTGTACTCCCGCTGACGGACGCTGGCTGGAGGTGAGTCTGCTGTTCGAGTCGTTATGGGCAGAAACTCCTCTTTCTTGCATTATACCGGGAAAACGAGTGAGTTGCTGATTACTCCAACTCTTTGCGTTCATCCCGTTGGTTGGTGGTCCAGTTTACTTTAGCAGGCTTGTTAATCCGCTCCACGCCGGAGCCTACTGTATTCAAATCCTCCTTTCTTCTTCTGCTTCTTTAAAAGCTGATTTATTGCCATTGCTCTATAAACCCGGGGCCGCCCGGGGGGTGGCTGAGCCCCCTGAACTGTACCTATAAAGGCGCATAACCTAATAGACAAGCCGGCGCATGTAAACCTGTAAAACTATTTGGAATAGTTGACAGCTACTCCTCATTTGGAAGGAGCAGCGGCAGCGGAATGAAGGGGAGTTTCCTCACAGCAGAGAAGCACGTTTCTCATGTCGCTCGTCCGCAGTCTAACGTGAGTCATGACTCATGACTGTTTATATGCTTTAAACAATCACAAACTTGCTTTCATCAAAACGCTGACGTCCTTCTCTGATTTGGGCCATGAGAATAAGAAGGAGGAGAACAGCAAGACAAATGATGATAAACTCGTTCCAGAGGTGAGCACTTAGTGGGCCAGATGCACATTTCTGAATGAACCAGTCTGTATGATTACTGTTATTATTATCCTCCGACTAGCTGTAATAACAGCTCATAGCGGCTCTCAGCCATTGGCTGCCTCTCCACATGAGTTCACTACGCGTTTAGATTCATTCTTCCCCTCTTTCTCTGCTCTTTCTCGACCTTTCCTGGTGGAGCTGAGGGTAAACCCACCCACACCGAGCTAACACACCTTTATTTTTACTTGGACAGAATTTACGGAGGAGAAGAAGAAGCGCAGAAGGAGGAGGAGGACAAAGCGGGCAGAGGAGATTTACGCGCCGAGAGTTCTTGATCGGGACACAAGCGCCTTTACGCACAGCCACAGGTGGATGCTGGGAAGCGGAGCTCGGAGGAGATGTTTGCCCTGGAACAGTTTGGGGTGCTGTCGGCCCTGGCCACTGCGCTCACCTCAGTCCTGTCCGCGCTGCTGCTGCTGGCGCTGACCCGGCAGCTGTGGAGCCTCCGCTGGAGTCTGACGCGGGACAAAGAGAGCAGCCTGCCGCTGCCGAAGGGCTCCATGGGCTGGCCGCTGGTCGGAGAGACGTTCCACTGGCTGTTCCAGGTGAGAGAGCTGACACGTCCGGGCTGCTGTAGTTTTCGCTTTTTTTTACAAGCGTTCCAAAATACAGGTTAGCCTCCTGCGCGCGTAGCTCGTTTTATGTTCTCCACTGCTGGATGCCTGTCAGATGCTCCCGCAGTTTGTCAGTTTGAGGGCGGTAAACACCGGAAGGCTGCGGGATGTTTTAACACTCAGATTATTGATGATGTGTGCGTGGAGGCGCGCGGGAAGCGTCGGGAGCTGCGCAGATTCTTGTGCAGGCTGAGTTCTGTTGTTAATGCGACATGTGCGGACTTGATGCTCCTTCTTGCGGAGCGAAAACAGACGTTTTCTGTTCAATTCTTCCTCCTCTCTCTCCCTCCCTCTCCGTCCATCTGTCTGCCTCTCCAGCAGCGAGGAATGCAGCCTCTCATCCCTTCATCCTCCCGCTGCACTCCGGCCGTCAGTCAGAGCGCCTCGCTGCGCCACACGTGACGCGCGCGTGTGTTTGCTCTTCAGCTCTCTGGTTTTTCACTCTTAGCTGAGCAGAATATCACTAACAATATTTCTATCAGGCAGGCCATCAGATGAAGGAAAATTAAAAGCCCGCGGCCAAAAGTATGTGGACGTCCTAACACGTCAAAGTACACAAAATCATGAGATTTTTGTCATTTAAAAAGTAGCACAAATATGGTTTCTCCCCCCACAGTGTGACTTAACGCTGGATTTAGACCAAACCCTCAACAGAGAGATGTTCCCTTGTTTCGTGGCCCACGGAGAAACTTTTCAGTAAATGTCACTGAATGCTGTTGACTAGTTTTTCGGATATCCTGCTAACCGGCAAACTGGACCAAAAACGGTCCTCACTGCAGTCTGGAAATGCACATTGAAATGTTGCGCCTTCATCAAAATGATCCAATTACAAGCGGATGTTTTTTTTTTGTTGCTGCCTAAAATGTGTCGAACTTTCCATCGTAATTTCTTCCTCACACCGCAGGGCTCCAACTTCCACATCTCGCGCAGGCAGCGACACGGCAACGTGTTTAAGACGCACCTGCTGGGGAAGCCGGTCATCCGGGTGACGGGCGCAGAAAACGTCCGCAAGATCCTCCTGGGCGAGCACAGCCTGGTGTGCACCCAGTGGCCCCAGAGCACCCGCATCATCCTGGGCCCCAACACGCTGGTCAACTCCATCGGAGACCTGCACAGGAGGAAGAGAAAGGTAAGAAGCCGTCAGTGCAGGTCAACAGGCAAAGAAAGCTGCACTGAGGAGAGTTTCTGCAAACGTTCCTCCCTGCTGCTCCTCATTTCAGTCCTGTAGTACATCACTTATTTCCATAATGTGTGTTGAGTCACCAACAGTCGGAGCATTTGAAGAGGGATTTAAGTCCTGGAAAGTTAAAAGGTTTTTTCCATGAAACTGGGCTTTCTATGCAGCTGACAGATGCTAATATCTTTGTAACTGGTACTACATGACCAGAGAAGGCAGAAGAAAAAGTACCTGTTGATGTTCTCTTTTGCTCAAACAGTAGAAAACCTACAACATCCAGAGCTGGAGCTGTAGGTGCAGGAAAGATGGAGGGAAGTTAAGTGTTGCTCATTTGCATACAGTTTAAGATAAGTTAAACCTTTATTAGTTCCGCACTACCAGCAGTATTGCACAATGATGCGAAGCTGGTTGAAAATCAGCAAAGTTTGCCTTTACAGGCTTGGATTGGTGATACACATTTCCTTTTTTGGGTGAAAAGTCAGTGGTTCAAGACTTTTGACTTAGGAATAAGCAAGTTCAAATTTATCCAAAGAAATCTTTGAAAATGCTCATCAGAGAGACACGGTCCTGTATTCACCCTGCCGTCATTTCCTCCCCTCCACGCTCCCATCTTTTCCAAACCAAATCCAGCAGGTACATTCTGGTAGGAGGAGGATATGACAGGCAGGAAGCTACTGTATCTTCAACACCTTGGCCTGTTTTATCTCCTATCTTCTACATCTGGTCCTAACCCACCCCACCCTGTCCTCCTCTTTAGTACTGAAAGGTGTTGACAGTCGTGTACAAGGTTATAACTTTTTATGACTCCTCTCTCTTTGTTTCCTTAACCCTTTCAAGATCGTTGCTAAAGTGTTTAGCCGGGGGGCTCTGGAGTCCTACCTGCCCCGGCTGCAGGACGTCGTCAAGTCTGAAATCGGCAAGTGGTGCTCGGAGCCAGGCGCCGTCGACGTTTACAGCGCCGCCAGATCCCTGACATTCCGCATCGCCGTCAAGGTCCTGCTGGGTCTGCAGCTGGAGGAGGAGCGGATTGTTTACCTGGCCCGGATCTTCGAGCAACTGATGAACAACCTGTTCTCACTCCCCATAGACGCTCCGCTCAGTGGGCTGCGCAAGGTGAGACGGCATGAAGAAACCAGCGCGAACCTGCCTCCATTTTCACCAAGCTTTCATCTGATGGCTGGCACCTGGAGGCGTCCGTCCTGTCCAGTGTTGCAGGGTCAATTTCTGCATGCAAGAATCAAACATATTAATTCAGGATCTGTTCTGCTCTTAAGGAGCCAAAGGTGACTGGAAGTGAATCAGTTTCAGGCTATGAGTGATCAGGAGAAGCACAAGTACCAGGCTAGTGCAAATGGTTAAAAATAAAATAAATAAATAAGCGACAGCCAAATGTACATTCGTTTTGAATCCTTCAGCTCATGTTAGATTTCCAAGGAGTCAGACTGAAATCCCTCTGGATTTGAAAGACCAACAACAACATGTGTGACGTAGTGCTGAGCGCCACATGCAGGTCAGGGTGGGGCTCGATGCAGTCGGTCTGAATGGGAGGAAGGTCACACGAATCTGCCTGAGCAAATAAAACATGAACGTTTTCAGTGTCAGAAAAAGACTTGCAAGTCAGAGGTGGAAGGTTGTGATCTTTATTCCGCTGTTGACAGAAAGCTAGTACTTAGCTGAATTCAAATAATAACTTTAAATATGAAATGATTGGTTAATAACGGCCGATACTGGCATTTTGCTTCTCTGTCCAGGGGATAAAAGCCAGAGAAATCCTGCACGCTAACATGGAGAAAATCATTGAGGAAAAGATGGAGCGGCAGCAGGCGGAGGAAGAGTACTGCGATGCCTTCGACTACATGCTGTCGAGTTCCAAAGAGCACGGCCATCAGCTCAGCATCCAGGAGCTCAAGGTACCAGAGTGAAGAAAACAAAATGAATCCGACATCATTATTATCAGATTAGACTACGAACGTACAAGACTTCAACATTCAACAATGTTAAATTCTGATCTATTTTGTGACCCATGTGATCACATGGAGTTGTTATTTGATGCCAAAACATGTCCCTCCAAATTGTCACTTGTTAGATGCTGATCAGTCGGGAAGCAGATTTTTCAGATTTGCTATTTACACAAAGTGCAGCGTAGAACAGCAGTCTGACAATATCTCAGCGTTTGAGTTTCCCATTCTTAGAGTGATGCCAGTGAGACCAAAGCACTAGTCTGTCAGATCAGGCCATAGTCAGGATGATATTGTCCCTCTCACACTTGCTAGAAGTGATCTTTGAGGCCTCTGTGCTGAGAGAAAAGACTTTTCTTTGATGGCTCAGAATAATATAACATGCTAACACTGCCAAACGTTATAAAAAGGAAAATCTGAGCAGAAACCTGTCAAGTGCTGCAGCTGTACAAGCATACGGTATTTCTTGTAGTGATATTCTTCTGATTCTTCTGATGGTTGATCACAGCTTTTCAGGGACTTTTAATTTCGAAATTTAAGTAAAGTAAAACCTGCATTAAGGGGACATCATATCACTCCATCTCCACCTCCGTCCCTGCAGGAAACAGCAGTGGAGTTGATCTTCGCTGCTCACTCCACCACAGCCAGTGCCTCCACATCGCTGGTCCTGCAGCTCCTTCGCCATCCAGCTGTGGTGGAGAAAGCCAGAATGGAGCTCGAGGCACAAGGTCTCGGTTACGAATCCCACAGCCCCCCTGACCTCGCCCTGGTGAAAGAGGAGGACGCCGCCAACACAGAGACAAGCTGCCTGCTGAACAGAGGACATCTGAATCACCAGAATCACAATGATGGTTTTCCACAGTCCGTGTCTCATATACCACATCTGACCCTGGACAAGCTGAGTCAGCTCCGCTACGTCGACTGTGTTGTCAGAGAGGTGCTCCGCTTCCTGCCGCCAGTTTCCGGTGGTTACCGGACAGTCCTTCAGACGTTTGAATTAGACGTGAGTTTGAGTCTCTGGTAGAAATATACCTTTTATATAAAGACCTTTGTTTTGGGTGGGTTTTGTTTTTGTTTTTGTTGGGATGGATGGGCAGGGGACGTGTTTTCTGCAGATACAAACAGAAGCTAAACGTCTTTCTAGAGCCACTTAGCATCCACAGTCATACAGGGAGACGTCTACAAGAGAGCAGGTACTACAGAGAAGAGATCAGCCTGGGATGCTGTTTTAAAGACAAGACGCACCTTTTATGCTGTGGTAGCTTCCTTCAGTAGGAGACAGTGTTGTTGACAGTGTTGTTGTTGCTGAAGTGGCACAAAGCCTAAATACCCTCACATCGGATTGGTGCCGCTGCTCTCACTTTCCTATAGGTTGATGTGTACAATAAGCAGCCTGATAATCAAGAGTGAAGGAGCTTGTGCGTTAAAAGATGGTTTATTTCCAGCAAAAACATGTTTTCACAGATTGATGACATCTTAAAGTAACTCTAAATCTAAATCTCTCTTCAGTTTAATTCTGCTTCAGTCCATTTGACTTGTAGCATGCCTGGCTGAGCTGTTAAACCTTAACACACGGAGAATGTGAACTGCATGGCCTTTTGGTGGGAAACTGCCCTGTCATGGCCTCATCTCTCATCCTTAAATACCCTTTCCCTGCCCTCAGAGTGGCCCCAATTTGCTGCGTTTATTGAATACTATTGTCAGGCACGTAACGCCATCTATGCACCTCTTTCTTAGGGTATAAACCCCTATAGCTCAGTAATGAAAATGTCATTATGCCTGTTCATTCAAGTGCATCTGCCTAAAGCCTGAACTAGAAAATTCCAACTCGAAATAATTAGGATTAGGGTATAAAGAAGTCTGGATTAATGGAATGAATGCTTGAATACTTGAGTTTGAAAACCAAATGAGAAAACACATTTCCAAGTCATAAAAATGATCTGTCTGTCCAAAATTGATGTCCAACAATATGTGACTCTCATACTTTCCGCTTCATCTTTCCTGTAAAGAATTCTACTGCTGCTATTCTGCATGCTCACTTCTGAAATGCCCACATTTCCTTCCGGTCATATTCATTTCTTTTTGAGGGTCAGAAGGAATTCTGAAGAGGTGGTATAGAATTAATAAGATTTGAATACGTAAAATATCAACTGTTGGTAAAAATAAAAGCTAGTTAGTCTTATATATTTGTTGATTTCGGTCCACATCTCACAGGGCTACCAGATCCCCAAAGGCTGGAGTGTAATGTACAGCATCCGGGACACCCATGAGACTGCAGCAGTTTTCCAGAGCCCAGAGCAGTTTGACCCAGACCGGTTCGGCCCAGATCGGGAGGAAAGTCGATCATCTCGGTTCAGCTACGTCCCGTTTGGTGGCGGTGTTCGGAGCTGTGTTGGGAAAGAGCTGGCACAGATCATCCTAAAGACTCTGGCTGTGGAGCTGATCGGAACTTGCAAATGGACCCTGGCCACGGAGAACTTTCCCAAGATGCAGACAGTCCCCATAGTGCACCCGGTAAACGGGCTCCATGTGCATTTTACTTACAACTACCCGCTTTAGAGACAAGCACAGACTGACACACTTTCCAAACAAACTCATCCTCAGTCTTTTTCCAGAGAGAAAATCTCAAGAAAGTAGACAGAACCACCCCGCCAGGTCTAATGGTGCAGTTCAGACGCCCTTACACGAAGCAGGGGTTTATGTTGCTGGTTTGGAGCACTTCATCATCTCTTCAGTGGTTTGGTTCAAATCTAAGAAACCAGTGGTGTTTTTTTTAAGTATTTCCCAACATTTCCTATCCTTAACATGCATTTTAAGTTATTAATGTATCAAGGAGCAGCACATTTCTTATTTCCAAACAAAAGATCTGGGTTTCTTCCTTTAATATTATAGCTGAATGGACTGCATGGACCTTTCATTTACAACAGTGACACCAGATCAGTCAGACTTCAGATCAGTTTCACCAGCAGTTTCATATTATGCTGCCTCTAAGTAGTCTGGTCATGCATACTAACTTATTGAAACATCAAGACATAATGTGCATCAGTTGGAGTGAGCTCTTCAAAACTTTTCTTGGCTCTTGTTAAGCTGGAGAAGCCTGATTTGACCTGCACACAGCAAGTGCCTAGTGAACAGCTTGAGGTTCATTTTCTTTACCTGAAGTCAAACACCTACGACAGATCTGCTGTAGACAACAGGAGACAAAAGTCTTTCCTGAAAGTCTTCGTGGCTCTAGTTTCTTGTCTCAGGCAAAGCTCTAACTGCCAGCAATGGTTTGGGCATCAGTCATGAAACACACTTGACAGATGCTAAAATCCACTCAACTCTGATGCTTTTATCTTTTGTACCTCTTTGTGGCTTTTACATCACTGTGTATTAGTTTGATATACAGTACATATCCAGGAGCTATGAGTAAGCCACTTGACTTCCATTTACAAAACATTCAAGATTTACTCTTAAACTTTTGAAAAGTCACAAAAATGCAACTTGAACGCAGTCTGGTGGCCTTGGGGATGTGAGGACCTCACCAAGAGAATCAACGTGACCTACGACATGGCTTACAGACCAGTCTCCATTGTCTCTGTGTACCTTTCTGAACTGCCTGTGGAATGGAATGGAAATGGTGCCTGTGGAGAAACAAAAAGATAAAACATTTAGTCTGAAAATCTGTGACAGTTCCCATTAAAACTTCATCGAAGCCAGGGGTGCAGAGAAAATTACACTTTAAGAAAATAATTCAAGACCCTGTTGGACAAGGGAGCGACGGGACTTTGTCTGCATGATGATCTACACCGCAAAAACACCTTTACTGTTGGATCTTGCACTTGCACACGAATCTCACAACCAGGATCAGGGTCCAAATGCATTCAAACTGCTCTGTCAAACATGAATGTAATATATATCCTTAACAGTGCTATTATGTGTGTGTGTATCAAATGAAGTAGCTTTATGAATAAGCTGTATTTAAAATGCAGATGTGTCATTTCTATTGAATTCTGTCTCTAACCATATTTGTGGTAATTGTGAATAGATAAACACTAAACTGTACTGTAAAGGAATCTTGTTTCACTGGTAGAACATAGCAATTGTTTAGTGTGGCATATGTTGAGAGTAACGTCGTTAATTGTTGTTATTATTGGTCTGATTTTAGGACTGTTTCTGTGTTGGTTTTGAAGCCTAGTAGATGCGCTGTGAACACGGATGGATTCGTGGAAGGAGATAGCACTTTCTCCACTTTAAGGAGTCTGTATATATTTGTCCTGTTCTTGCATTCATTGAGTGTACTGGATGTAGCTGCTGTACAGTTGATGTAAAGAGTAAATTAGAAAATGATAAACAAAAAGCTGTTGTTTTGTGAGTGTGTCATATCTTATCCTAACAAGGACTCTACTCTACCAACTACTGGCCCTCCTTATGTACTACACCATGAAGTGCAGCTCTGTTGCCATCTCTATGCAGATGATAGAATCATTGTAGTGCTAATCAACGAAAGCAATCAAATACATGCATTCTGTAAACCCTAAGTCTATGTATGGACAACTGTTCAAACTATTTCAGCTTTGTTTCTGGTCATGTTTTTTCTGTCACTGTGGTGACTACAACACCCATCAGCCTCAACGGCTGTAGAAATGAAGCCAGCATGAATCAGAGCTGTAATGAATTCAAAGATCAAATGGGAACCAAACATGGTACAGTAGTTACTGAAGTCATGCAACACTGACCTGGAATCAGGCCTCTACAAAGCGTAACACTGTGGATACTTAAGGTACTGACGGTAACAGTGGTACTGTATGCATCAACAGCGTTCATAGCAAACTGCTAACAATCCAACTTTATACTTTGACCTCATTACAGACAGCACTGACAGTGAGGTCAACGCTGAGGCCACCGCTGAGGTCATCGTTTAGGTCACCAGGCATTTCCACCCTCCACCTGACCGCCTTCATTGATAGGCAGAGAATGGGGTGAAGCTATGTGGCAGAAAATTAATGGGACACAAACAGCCTGGCCTAATTATGTCCGCTGCAGGGCCCCGTAGCTCTGCCAAGGTCGTTATCTGATGGACGCTCAGTCACTGTGAACTCTGCGACGTTTTGAACCAGAGTTCACTCCAATGCCACCGGCTGCACAGGTCAGCGACCGGTCAGCTGATGGGAGGGTGCATGGGAACCAAAGAGGGGACGCAACTCAACACAGCACAACACAACACAACACAGCGGCCATTGGTGAACATTATACAACAGACGCTATGATGAAACAAAGTCAGATAGACTCACTACCTCCCACTAGGGGCCGAAGACCCCAAAGTGATTTTACATACACTTTAAAGCTGTGTCAAAATCCACAACAGAGAATAATTATCAGTGGGTTTTTACAATGTGTCCACTAGTATTTCCAAAGACATTCTCAAAGACATCATTAATTGTTCTGTTGATGAACAATTTTGTTCCTCAATGCAAGGACATTGAGCAGGTACTCAAAGCTGGAGAAAATTTGCGCATAGTAGTGAAACAGCTCCAGGAAGCACATTTTGCTTTACATAGTGCCAAATCACAACAACAGCTGCTTCATGACGCTTTCACACTTAGAGCAGGTCTAGACCAAAGTCTTTAATAGGATTTTTAGAGAGACCCAACAAAACCCATCAGCAACAACTGATGCATCCATTCTACTTGGGAGAACATTAACTGCCCACAATATTCTCGAGTCACAGTTTGAATCTGAAACAAGAGTGAAGCTCACAAATCACAAACTGTGAACTCTCCTCTTGTTGGTAAGCATCTCCGGGTCAGAACAGAATGTGGTTGTTTATTCCTCCGGAAGCTGCCAGCAGCGCTCTCCTCCTGAGCTTCCTGCCTCTCAGCCGCTGAGTAGTAGCTCTGCATTTTCTTTTTTCACCCAAGTTAAATATTTTTAAGTTGCTTCAATATGCAGTGCGTTGACTTTGTATAAATTGTGCCACAATTTTTCACTTCCTGATTAGTGTAAATGGGGAGGGAATTATTTCCAACTGCCATTATGACTGGAGAGACTGAAACATGCTGAACACCACAACTTGAAAATACATCTGCTGTGTTCACCAGCTAGTCCATAACTGTCTGTCTGCTTTTTGCTGCTGAACAGGTGGTGTGCTGTGGCGTTTTACAGCTTTTTTTCTCTGGAAAGGCAGTATGAGAGTGCTGAGAGTGAGCTGCAGATGTAGCTAATAATCCTCTAGACGGTTTATCCACTGTTTTACAGCCACTTCTTTCACAATGTAAGACTATGGGAAGAAGTCTTTTTGGGCCCTGTGTGTAACATGTGAAGTTGTAATTACACAGTTTGGCCTTTATGTAAGACTGTCTTCACTGGCACTTCCTGGGGGCTTGGTGAAAACAAAAACAGTGATCTGGCTATTGTGTCTCACAAATCATCAATAACTGGGCATTTTGCCTAAGAGAATGGCACACTAAGAATGTGTGTGTATTGTTACATACCACAGACAAATAAATCTCAATACCACTTACCAAAAGACGAGATCGAATGTACAACCAGTTAAATCTGACAGAATGGACCAAACCCATTAACCTCAGTCCCATTAGCTGTTTGCTGTTTGTTTGGTGCGAAAAGCTGTGGAAAGGAGATTCTGTGACTCATGCCACTGCTATATTTACTCAAGTAAGAGAGGAAAGGAGACAGAACAGAAGTGTGGCTTCAAAGCAGTTGTCTTTAAATTTGTTCACTGTCACTTTGGTTGTGGGGTTTGGGTTTTTGAGTGACTGATGGACACAGCGAAGGAAAACATCTCCAAACAGCCTGCGATTCATGATGTGTATCTGCTACGTCTCTTTATCCGTCCCATGAAACCTATTTTTTCTTTTCCTCTGAGCTATAAATATTTCCACTGCACAGCTTCCACCCTACTCCTCCTCCTATTTGTGTGTTTTCTGGTTCAAAGGCAGTACTTGGGCTTGATAAGGGACACCCATTTGCAGAATGAGGGAGAAAACAGGGTCAGATGGTGACTTGGATAAAGCCAACATCAGCTCTGCAGCCAACCAGCCAGTTGGTGCGTGTGTGTCCAGCTCGTTTACCTCCAGCTTGTGTTTTCTTTAAGTTTATTTTCATCACTGCTGCGATGAACCACAACGCTGCAATCTTGGTGGTTTCTCTTTTTTGTGCTTGTAATTGAAAGTTTACATTGCCATTTATATGCTGAGTCAGTGTCAGGGACCTTCATTGTGTGACTTCAAGAATAAAAATGGAAGTTAAACTCTGGCAGCTGTGGGGGTACCAGCAGCAGTTCATCCATCCTGAGTGAGGAGAGAAACTCTGATATGTTCACTGTCTTTGCTGCATTACAAAATTAGAAAGATCCATCCAAAGTAACCAACATTTAGCTGGTCACTGTACTGTTTTAGTTCAAAGACTGATGTACATTTTTGATTACAACTTGCAAGTCTTTGCAGAATCCAAAGTTGTGTGGAAACTTTCCTTAAATAATATCCTTTATTCTGCGTCTGTAGTGACCAGGCTCGCACGTCAGAGTTTTTAGCTTCAGAAGACATGGATGTTACCAGTCCTGATATGCTGGCAGCGTTTTGTAACTCCTCACACATCGCCTGTACCTGACCTCCTCTCCTCTGTGGACTCATGTCGCTTGTGTTCTGCTTGACAACAAAAGATACACATCAATAATGATTTCTCCAAATGGCTGTTTCAGGTCATTGAGAGCGCACTTAATTATTATAATGAGGTAAAGGAGCGGTCTTTAGAGAAAAGTTAACTAACTTGCTCGGGCCAGTGGTGCGTTACAATGATCCGCCCACCTCAACAAACAAACTCAGGTCAGAATTATTTTAGGTTTTCAGGAACTAGAGGGGAAAAACTGTTTACACATGGTGATGCGAGTACGAACCCAGTCAGGAGCAGCACTCAGCATTTGATCATGATGTTTCACCACCCCCAATTAACCCACCCTTATCTCTTTGGGAAAGAGTTGCGTTTTCAGTTTGGCTCATGACCTGTCTGCTACCTTGAAGAGGAGGGGTTTATGACCTGTACTGCAGCCAGCCACCATGTTTTGGCCACTGTTTACAAAAATCTGTCATAACTATAAAAATTATGTTATCGTATCATTGTTGTTTGCATTTGTCTTCATGTTATGTGTATTCATGCAGTAAATACATTGCTAAATTCTATGAGGTTGTGTGTCCTAGATAGCACCACCTGTAAACAGAAGAGGAGCACTGCAAGGGCTGCAAAATGGGTAAACGCTGAAGGTGCTGTGGAGTCACAGACCAGCTGCAGGAAACATAGAGGGCAAAGCAGTCGGAGGAGGCGGAGGAGGATGTGGAGAGGGAGGAGGAAGAGCGGGTATGGACATACAGCCGTACAGCAGATAATTATTGGTTTTGTCAGACAACATCTGTTATGTCAGCATTCCAGCCGTCAGCCTCGAGGAGGACGAGCTAAAAACCGCCTGCAGAGTTCAGAGACAGACACAAAGACAGACAGAAATGAGGCCAGACACAGGAAGGCAAGAGCCTGCGCTGAGGTTGGACACTTCAGAGTTCACCTTCATGTTTATGTGAGCAGAGAGTCTGAACCTTCAGCCTGAGGGTCAGAAGTTCAAATCCCTGTCTGCCCTGCTGCAGTGTCCTTGACCAAGACTGCCCCCCCCTCAGGCTGACCATGAACTTTTTTACATGGACTACCTGGCCTGTTCCTCTTTCACAGCTAAACATTTGAATCTACATTTTAGGACTTAATGTGACTTTCACCTGTAGATTTGTTTCTTTGTCATTTCTCAACAACTAAACCTGTAATCCTGCACGTAACAGAGCCAGCCTGAGGTATGAAGGAACTCTGCAGCTGCTCAGGACTTACTGGACAAATGAAATTCTGTGTTGTCTACACCGTGGACAATCCAGCACTCACACCCCTTTCGCACATCAGTTAGCCAGGTGTTCAGAGGTGTGAACGTCAGCAGGATTTGAACTGTTTTTGCTGCAGTCTTCATACAACTTCGACAATCATTTTTCATTTAAACAACAGCATGCATGTATGGTGTGTGAGTGTAACATCATGAAAACCTTTGACAAGAGACAAACCTCAAGTCCTGTTTGAAGTGGTCATATTTGGACCAGGGAGCGAAGCTCAGGAGGACATTCTGATTGGATCCGGCTGAGAACCTGAGTACACTGTGGTAGTGATTTGCCCCACCTCAGAGCATGCCCTGCTTTATGGTCGGCTCATTTTCCCATACGTTTGCATACAATCAGACTTGTTTTTGAAACCAGTGGAGTCACCCCCTGCTGGACATGAGAAGGACTGCAGGTGGAAGGAACGTTTGCACTGGCTTCACTTTTCAGGCCACGAAGATTGAAAACCTTTTCCATTAACGTATAGTGTGACCTTAGGAGGCGACACACAGCAGTATAAAGACATGTCACTGTGTGTTGACGACATGTCACAGTGCTTCATTTTCCAGCATCAACACGAACGTGTCAACAGTCAAAAAACAGAGTTGGCATCTTATCTCCGCTACCACTACTGTCTCTACCGTGTACACATTGTGTGAGGTCAAATGATGCCAAGCTGATGCAGCAGGTGTGTTTCCCTTACGGGGTTAAATAAAGATGGGAGGGAAGCTGGGAGCAGGAGGGATAAATGTGAGAAACTGCAAAGAAAGGGGAGAGAAGAGGGGAGAAAGCCAACTGTACCAACTCATGGCAAACCAACTCACTGACTGATTTATTGGCTGTCGAACTGGTTGATTTTGTGATGGTATCAAAAGGACAGATGTCAGGAGCTTCCAACTGTCCAGTGAATGTGAAGTAAACTTTTGAAAAGTGGAAAGAATCAGGTGTGTTTCCATCATCTAGTGAATAAACTACGTTATGCTGTGCTTAGATTTATCAGAAGGTGGCGATGTGGGCTACACAGTGCATCGCTGTAAGAAACAGAGAAAAAGAAGTGGAAATTATGAACTGGAAACAAAAACAGCTGTTTGCCAATAAAAGTCAAAGAAGAAGAAACCAAACCAATCAAAACCAGATGCCTTTGCCATCTGTGAGGGAAATCAGGAATTAGTCTGGGAATGGGAACGTTAGCAGGATATCCGGAAAAGACAGTGACAGTGGAAACAGCTTCTTCTTCTTCTTCTTCTTCTGCTGCTCAATTGTGAGTTAGACGTTTGCTTGTTCGCTATGTCAAGAGCTTCAACTCTTTCAAAAAAGGCAAATACCAACTCAAGCGAGCCTAATAGATTTTTTTGTTTTAAATTATGCTGTTTCTGTTACCTTTTTCTAACGCAGTACTTCAAAATACGCAGAAAAACACATTGGTGGAATTTTCTTTATTTTTCTGGCAAATTTAAATTTGATTATTTTCTGCAATTGCCAAAATATGTACCCCATGAATGCATCTAAAACATTTAATGTCAGCGTTGAAAAGTCCAGAAGTTCTCTCACACCATACGCTGGCTGACATGCGCTGAAATGTTTATTTTTCAGCCTTCAAAATAAGATTTTAGGACACGACTTGTTAAGACAGAATTTTCCTGCGCACGTTGACTGACTGGTTGTCTGACTGGTTGTCTGACTGTCTGCCACATACCAGAGTACAGTTCAAGAGTTCAGTTAATTCATGAACTCTGTCGGGGCACCACACCCAGCCAACGGCACATTAAAGGGCTGTGTGTGCTGTTGTGTCCTCATGCATTAGTGATTCTACAGTATGCGTGTGTTTGAGTCCACCTACGCAGGTGCTTTCACTTATTCTGCCCGATTGAACCTCCATGTGGGCGTGGACGCACTGCGACTGACTCTTCAAATTAAACCTTCATTTTCATCACTGATGTCCACCAGCTGCATTTGTGTCACAGTCAGGTTGTACCACAATCCAAATGCAGTGGAAGAATTTCAGAAGAGGAGCTTTAAGCTCTTCAAGCAAGTCAGGATTTCAGCAGGAACACTTTGAACGTTGCTTTACTGCTGTGTACTGAAACCCAGTTTGCAGCTGTAACGTTATTTTTTTTCACTTAATGTCATCCAAAGCAATAACAAGATATTTAGCCAGAAAATAAACGCAGTCGGACTTAAACCAAGCAGGCTGTCAGCGGCAAATACAAAACTGCCAGTTCAGCTAATGAATGAGCCCTCTTAACGTCTTCATGAGTGTGACAGCCCTCATGTGACTGCTGAGCACCACCGTGATAGATAATGAAGTGAGATAAAGCATAGATATCCTGGGTATGTTGAACTTGCTTTATCAAACAGGCCCCTGCTGGGTTCACTTCATTTCAACCTCACTAATCACCAACAAGGGACGGGAAACCCGTTTTATGAAGAAAGTGTCAAGAGGATGCGTCTCAAAGAGGAACTTCCTCTGCCCTGAGTCTTTTTGTGGTTGATCTTTCTTTATTAGATATGCACTGATGACAGCAGGCCCCAGAAGCAACATCAGCACGAGAACAAGATGGCCGAGAGCTTCATTACATGGCCGACATGTGACACATACTAGATGCTACCTGCCTGTACAGCCAGCTGTAAAGCTTAGCGCTTCAGCCAGCTTCCAGCTTTGTAGCTACAGTTTGCTGTGGGAATGTTTTCCCCAGTCTGGTGTGGAAGACCTTCACTGGCCTCACCTGGACTGAGCCAGACCTGATCGACCAACACCAGATGTTCCATTGATTTTCCTGTGGCTGAATGGGAGCAAATCACCTGCAGCAGGTCCAACTTTCTGCTGGAGAAACTCGCCAGAAGAGCTGAGGCTGTTGTTGCAGCACATTCATGAACATGTCATCAGAGTCCATGTAGTGTAGATCCACTTGTTGCTCTTGATTCTCGTGCTGCTGATTGAGGTTTAACTCAATATTTTTGTCATCTTTGCCTGATGTGTCATCACGCTTTACTGCTCTGTCTAGAGAGAAGAGACAAGAAATGAAAAATGTGTTCCTCATGCAGCAGACACATTTTTTGAAAACTTCCCATCACAGCAATATGTGAAGAACTACGAAATGAAGGTCCACACCCAATGTATTCTGTTTACACACTGAGCGTTTATGTGTATGAACCCGGCAACCCCGAGACAGGAAACCATCAACCCATCATTGAAAAGTCCCAACATTTTCAACAGAGAACTAATCAAAAGCAAAAGGGAAAGAATTCGATAGAAGTTAAATGTTATGTGTTAGATCTGTGCTTTCTGCCAACATTAGTTCTGTTTCACATGGATCACATCAACGTTTCTACCATACGTGTTTTATCATGTTCCGTTTACATCTACGTGACTGAACTGGATGGCAACGTGAATTCCAGCCAGTGTCGGGACATTTTGGAGCTGTTTTTGTGGCACCAAAAGAACAACATGTTTTTGGGGAAAGGATCACATCATAAGATTGATAATTGAAATGTAAAGTCTCAACATACAAACATGTCCCTGTTTTGCAAAACCATGCAGTGGAATAAAAAAGAAGCAAACTCCAGTTTCTGCATGAAACACAAGCACAAACTGTGGTACCCATCTTAAAGGAGAACAGAAAAAATAACCAACGTGACACTTGTGGCCACCAAAGACGTTCATCCGAGGTGATAAGTAAACCGCTCCCCAACTCTCTGAACTTCACCTCTTTTTCTAGCACCCAGTTGAGACGTAGACAGAGACGAAGACCTCTTGTTGGTAAAGATCAGAACCGCTGATGGTGAAACGTGCTGTGCAGCAGCGTAATAATATAATATATAAGAGAGCTGAGGGTGAGATACGCCTTTACTGTACAGCTGTGATAGTTAGCACAACATAGCGCCAGCAGCAAACCACCCCTCATGTGAGCAATACAAACTTTCGCCCTTTAGTTGCAGCCCTCATTTACGGCTGCTGCAGGACTGCCTGCTTTGGGTGAGATGACGACAGAGTTCCCGGCCGTAATTTTTGAAAAACCGATTGTCTTCACATCTGCAGGTGAGATTTACTTCCACTTCATCATGAACAAGCTTCTTTCTCATCCTTTGATTCAACTCCATCTTTGAAACATCACGTTTACATTCAACTAAATTCTCATTATTTTTTGTAGCATGCAGGAATCGTAGAACGGGGATCAGGGTGGTTGGCGACTTTGATACCAGAAGTTTGTGTCCCATGTGTGGTTCATTTTAGGTGAATCAAAAACTTTAGTTAAATAAATAAAAGAAACTCAGGCCTTTGGGTTTTGTGTTCATTATAAGAACTTGACTTGGCTGACTTAGTTATTATATTAATAAAAAAGGAGCCCAGTGGCTTTACGTTTTCTCAAAACTATTTACTGTTTCACATAAATGACTTTAAACCAAATTTCTAGGGGGCAGCATTGATTTTGAGCTGAGCATTAAGTTTATCAGTCTGTCCCCACGCTGCATGATGCTTTTCTGGGTCTGGATAACAAGCTGGCAGCAAACAGTTCAAATCGATGGTCTGATTTTGATGTCTCCAGTCTGCTCAGTGCGTTGGAAGTGATGCTGTAAATATGCTTCAGATGCTGTAATGCTGTGATGCTGTAAATATGCTTCAGAGTAGACCTTTCTGTTCAGTCTTTAGGTTTGACATGTGTTCAGAGGACCACAAGGAAGAGGACGTCTACTCCAATGCTGAAATGTGCACGGTGGACAACACGCCCCCCACTTCAGGTACATCACAAACACAATCTTGATTGTGTTCCATGTACCTATCAGTCAGAACAAATATGTGACTGAACAACGTTTCAAAGCTAAACTTTATATGTTTCAATGTACTGAAAATCTACGTTTACTGTTAAATCACACTGTTACTGTTATTCTTATGAATTTTTCTGTAAGATAAGAAGATTCCCTCCATCATTCAGTCTCTGACACTGGTAGGAGTGTGCTGGAGGGTACTGTTGGTGATCATGGCCCTCCGTATCTACTGTGAGTACTGACCCAACGCATATTTCATGTGCTTTGGAACCGTTAAAGGAATAGTTTTTTATTGGAGCGGATGGCAAGATGGATAAAAGTACATTTTTGGACATATTTAATTTAATTTAGTGTTTTATCGACATCCTTAAAGTCACTTTCCTGCAAGAAATGTGAACATAAGGTAGATAAATTTGCCTCGGAATAAATTCCTACCTGTACCTCTACCTGTTTTTCACATTCTAGTTACCTCTGTCATGTCTGCCAAGCTGAGCAATCAGAAGCACCTTTTAGGGGAAGCTTCTGAGAGGTCGAAGGGGGAGCACAGCAGTCTGAAAGCCCAGCTTGACAAAATGGTGCAAGATTATACTGTCTTAGAGAAAAACATCACACACCTGAGTGGAGAAAACCAGCAGCTGAAGACCGAAAACCAGCAAATGAGGACCGAAAACCAGCAGCTGAAGACTGAAAACCAGCAGCTGAAGAACAAAAACCAGCAAATGAGGACTGAAAACCAGCAGCTGAAGACCGAAAACCAGCAGCTAAAGACAGAAAACCAGCAAATGAGGACCGAAAACCAGCAGCTGAAGACTGAAAACCAGCAGCTG
Organism: Scatophagus argus; assembly: GCF_020382885.2. NCBI lineage: Eukaryota > Metazoa > Chordata > Actinopteri > Scatophagidae > Scatophagus > Scatophagus argus. The sequence continues at coordinate 1,225,057 of NC_058502.1, forward strand.
AAGAACAAAAACCAGCAAATGAGGACCGAAAACCAGCAGCTGAAGACTGAAAACCAGCAGCTGAAAGCTACACAAACGATGCCAACCCTGGAGGTGATGACTTCAAGAAATAATACAATGTGAGGGTGGAATGAGCTTTACTGAGACATCAGCTGAGTGGACCTTGTCCACGGTGGTTGAAAAGTGAAATTAAAGGACTTTAAATCTGACGTTGTTTTATCGTGTTAACCATGTGTGAGCTTGTCTTTCTTCTTTCTTGTTTTTTTCTGTGCATGTTAGATGGCTCAGATGAATGTATTGCTGTATTTGCTATATTATTTACTTTTCTTCTTTTCTTTTTGTATGAATGGAATGTAAAATACAATTAAAGGAAAAATAAAGTTTTCACCCTTGTCTGGTATATTATTTATTTTTCTAAAAAGATCAGCTTAATAACAAAGTCTCCATGAATAATGTTGTGAGTGACACACACACACACACACACACACACACACACCGGGTCACAGTGGGGTCTGTGGCCGAGTCAAACGGGCCGCGGCTCCCTGCATTCCTGTATGGAGGTCTGTGTTGATTCGTGCATCGCAGCTCTGCGCGGCTGTCTGGGCTCCCAGCCTGCGAATCCAAACACGGAGGGGTCAGGACCTCGCTGTATTTGTTCAACGGCGAGATAGGTGTCACCGCGGCGAGCTCACAGCGAAGCAGCACCAGGCATAACTGGCTCAGGAATGACAACAAACACAGCCAGAGTGTTGTTCCGGCTAATTTGCTGGTGTTTTCCCAAAGCCGGAGCTTAGCTGACAACACAGGACGTTTAACTCGATCAGTGTTCCATTTTTTATCTGTTTTGTTTTTCACATAACGTGTTGCTGTTGCCCTCACTGTCTTCTATCCCCCAGAACTTAGCCCGGTCCGGCCGAGCCCGGCCAGGCCCCGGTCCTGTTTTAATAGCTTCCTTTCATCGGCTTTAAATTGTTATGCTTGGCTTTCATAATTCAGCAGCCTCTTTAGATAATAAAGAACATGAAAACAAAAAAGGACATGAACTGACAACCGCTCGACCCGTTTCAATGGAAATTTTATGTCAACGGGCCTTCTGTGTCAGCTGCTTTCTGATTTGTATGAGTGTGCAGGTTACAGTAACGTGACGTTTGTAGTTTACAACCGTTTTATTACTTTTACTTTTTCTAAGTATAAATTCAAACTGAAGCAGCTTGCACATGGGGTCACACCCACACCAGTGATGTCACAGCAGGTGCAGCCGATGTAAACACCTGCCGCGCCATCGCTGGTTGTGTGTGGGCAAACACGTAACAGTGCCTTTGAGTTAGGACCGTGAAAACAGACGTGACCCGTAGCGAACCTTCACCCCAGGACATTTTTTACAGTGTGTCCGCCTGTCCCTGCTGTCAAAGCAGGGACGCACTGTCTGTGTGTCTTCGTGTCAGTGTTGTTGCTGAGTGCACTGACCTGAGGCTGCGCTCGCTCTCTCTTCCCGTTTGAGTAAATATCCTCCTGTTAGCAACAAGTGGTCTGAGAGCTCTGATCCTCTCAGTGCTGCTGGAGGCTTTTGGAGACGGAGGGACAGACGGCAGCTCCAGCTGTTTAACCCTAACAGCCAATGGAGGCCAGCCGGAGCTGCGTGGAGGTTTCGCTACCAGCCGTTAGCTTGTTATTTTAGCAGAGCTTAATGTGGCTTACAGACCCTTTAAAGAAACACTCAGGTGAGATGTGACGCAGGTGACACAGGTGACTCCCTTCGGTTTCTGTGTAGTTCACACGTCAATGGTGTTGCGACACATCAGCGTGGATGGATACAAAGATTGATTGATCAGTGGAAACGCCGATTTGTGTCGACTCATATCTGCCCCACTCAAACGTCTTGTGTCTTCACTTTGGTCTGAGTGTCTCTCTAAATATTCGAACACCTTGTGCCAATCAGAGGTCGGCCAGCTGCCAGGACAAAGAAGATGAGGACATTTCCACCCTGTCGGACAGGCCTGCGTGTAGCTGTTGACATGTTTGTGTTTGTGTCACGTGAGCAGAAACATGTTCAACATTTCACACTGAGCTCACTGAACTCTGAGCTCAGGAGGACCGGACTAACACGAGCCATGCTGCTGCTGGCTCGTCACGAGTGTCTCCTCAGCTCGTTTTCAGTGGACGACCTGCGCTGCTGCACACAAACTCAACAAGCTGAACTAAACCTGATATAAATGTGATTGTGATTTTGGTCTTGAGGTGAGACTGAAAATGAGTGATGTGGGAGTGTGTTTTATCAGTTCTCTTTACTCTCTGTTGCACTCCAGGACTTCAGTCACTAATGAAGAACTGAGAGCAGACGGTCACTTCGGGGGATTTTCCTCCCACACCTTCTGGATGACACATCTGCACTTTCTTTGACCCTCGAAAGCCTCATCGTGACACAAACACAATCACAGAGTCAAAATGGCTCCTGTCTCTTCTTACTGTAAATATTTAGGACTGGGGCTTCCTCGTCATCCCGTTGCTCAAGCGTTCACTCAGCGTCAGACCTAAAAGCTCTGACGCTTTGCTCACACTCCTTTCGTTTGGTCTGTCATTCAGTCTTCTGTCGGGAGAAGCCGACGGAGGTGTATCTACACCCACTTCAAATAATCAGGAACAACGCTGACGTGACACGTTCAAAGCACAACTTTAACATCAAAGCTTATTTAAACGAAGAATCCCCACTCTGATCAAGATCACACTTTGATTACTAATACAAACAAAATGCGTCTCCATGAAAACACAGGACCTGTCAGGGATTTGACTGATAACACACACAGCCTCTGTGCAGCCAGGGGCTACAGATCACCTGTGTGTGTGTGTGTGTTTTGTGCTGACTCTGCCATGTGTTTACTGTCAAAACTTCATTTTTTGTTTGAAAAAGGGAGAACACAAAATCCTCTAAAAACTAAAAATATCCTGACAGTAAAGTGTTTTTAAATCTCAGCTGATAAAAACTATTAGCTCTAAAGCACATGAACCCTGAAAAGTTGGATAAGATCTAAAACAAGCATGGCAGCCACGATAACACACACACACACATGTTCTCCAGGGTCGTTATTCCTCCAAAGTTCAGCAGTGGGTCAGCATTCACTTTCCTTGTCTTGCTGCAGCCGTCACCTGTCATCTAACCTTCACACTAACAGCAGCAGCCATGGACTTAAAAAATATTTTCTTTTGTTTTTCTCACCACCATGAGTGAAAAAAAACTCAAGAAGATTGAAGGTGCAACTTGAAAGTTACGGCCGGGATTTTTGTTTAAAACATTAAATTGTGGACTAACACCAAAAAAGCTGACATTCTGTCAGAGATGTCTACTGAAGTTAGCATGCTAACCAGCTAGCCGCGGTCCCTCCTGTCTGCAGTACCACTTTGGACCTCTAGAGGCGCCCGTAGCTTCAGATAGCAGATGAATACGGGTTGCGAGTTTGCTGAGTTTCACAAGTTCGCACGAGAGTTTAGTCTGATAAGGAAACTCAAACTCACAAAATGTGAAGAAAGGAAATATTCTTCCACCCATTTTCCTCACTAAACAGAAAAATCCAACTGCACACCTTCTGAACTCAGGTTTGTCTCTTTTACTGAACTCAGAGGAGCTGAACTGCCTTGGTACGAAACAGAAATGAAATACAACTCACCAAAACTGTCTTGGTTTGTCAGCTCATGGGGCCTCAGCTAACTGTAGCTAGCTGTAGCTAACTGAGCTGACTGTAGCTAATGGTAGCTATAGCTACAGCCAACAATAACTATCACAGACAGGACAGTGAGCAGCAGTTGCTCTGGTCGATAATTGTTAGATACTGCACATTTTAAAACACTGTTTATGTTCTTGCACATCTTGGGAAGCTAAAGGCAGTTTTGCTGACAGTAAAGTTTTGTGGTCTTTTCAGTGCAGATGTCGATGCAGAAGAAGAAGTGGAACAGTCGCTCCGTCTCTACGCTTTCTTTAATGGAATCTCGATGAATTACAGGTTTATTTTTGTCATCAGATGAGGTTCTCTTCACGTGGGCTCTTTATACTTTACACGCACTTTAAGTCCAGTTTCTCTTGGCTTCTTTTTAATTATCGAGACGAGTTCGCAGGTGAGCCGCACCCTGCAAGTCGCACTGATCTGTTTATGTTAGCAAGACTCCTCCGACAGGCGGAGACGCTCCACTTTGGCTGTAGACACACCGCATGGCGGGTTCATGCAAGTTCAACTTCACGGCATAAACACACAACACAGATGTGCACACGCACACGCAGGCCTTTGATTTAACAGCAGGTACAAGCTGATTTGTTTAGCGTTTATCTAATCTAGTAAAGAGGTTGTTTGCCCATTGATTTCACACACACAAATACATACACACTTACACAAACATCCCACACACGCACACACGAAGCAGCCGTCACCGCCCCTCAACAGCCAATCCAAAACAGCCATTAGACTTTCAACTCTTAACCTCGGCGTCAAAGCGCCAGCCGCCACCAGAACTGCCAGCGGGCGTAACTACAGGTGAGGAGGAGACGGGCCCCGGTCCAACGCCATCAGCCTGCCTGCGTCAGAGATGACTCTGTCTTCACCTCGCCACAAAGTGCACGCGCGCACACACACACACACAAAGACGTGCACACAGGTACACGTTAAAGGAACACATGTTAAAACAAAAGGTACAGTAGCAACCGCAAAGAATTGATTTAAAAGAAGAGAAGAGTCAGAAAGTTCAGGTATGCGCACACAAACACACACACACACACACACACACACACACTGTTCAGACGTACACATAATAACACTCATTGAAACACACACTGAAAAATGCAAACTCCAAACCATTAACATAATTCTAAACCATAACCCTCAAACCGAGTCTCAGGTTCATTTCAGGACAGATTAATTTCAGGGCTCGAGGGCAGCACAGTAATCAAGAAGACTTGCAAAACTGACATTGAGCCAATGCTCGATTATAGTATTTATTTTGTTTCCCCTTCAGATGTGCTCACTTTCAGTTTTGGCTGTTTAAATGTGACGAGAGCTGAGAGCAGAGTCATTTCTTTTGAGTCAGACATCATAAGGCTGCATATTGATTAGAGTTATCAGAAACTCACTGCACATTGATCTATGTTACATAGACAAAAGTATTGGGACAGCTGCCCATCGCACCAACAGGGACTTTAATGACGTCTCATTGTAAACACACAGACAGCTTTGCAGCTCTAACAGCTTCCACTCTTCTGTGAAGGCTTTCCACAACATGTTGGAGTGTTTCTGTGGGAATTTGTGCCCATTCATGCAGTAGAGCATTTGTGAGGTCACACACTGATGTTGGACCAAAAGGCCTGGCTCACAATCTCCGTTCCAGTTCATCCCAAAGGTGTTGGATGGGGTTGAGGTCAGGGCTCTGTGTGGGCCAGTCAAGTTCTTCCACACCAAACCACGCCTGAATTCAATAATAAAAAGGTATGTCCCAATACTTTTGTCTGTATCTGAGCTGTGACCGTGGAGTCATCCTCTTCCTCATGATGTGTTGTTTCAGTGTCTGTAATGCCAGAGACATATGTAATACATGTTATAATTACTGCCCTGATGGTGGGTTTATCGGCACTTGTTCTTGTTAGTTTGATTGTCAAGGCACAACGGTGGACAGGTGGCGCCATCCAGTGGTGACATCTGCCTGCTGTGACCAGTCAAAATGCCTGCAGGGAAAAGGGTCTGCTGTAGTAACTCACCTTCTCAGTGTTTATGAGTTTATTTCTATGAATCCAGATGTTGGGCTCCCCTCCAGATATACTGACTACTCACTCAGCTCCTTTTGGGTTTCCTTTAAATTCACATCAGTACGGCAGGAGGAGGAGGAGGAGGGGAAAATAAAATGAAGGCGAAGGTGAAGGTGAAGGTGTGTTTTCACAGTGAAATGTGTGTGCTTTCCTCGTACAGAAATGTGGTCAAGCAAGCCTTGGCTCCCTTTCCTCAGAGCTGAATCTGCCCTTGATTTCAACATCTGCTGACTGAGTGGGTGACCCGCTGGTTCAGGTACATAAATGTCACACCTGTGAACACGACTGGAGTTGAGTGACAGACATTTTGCTGGTGAATATTGGGGTTAATTTAATCTTATCCTGAGACTGCCAGGTTTCACTGAGCTCCAGATCTCGTGAAATGAAGCCTCAGCTTTTACTCTGCACAGCTGATACCTCAACCCAAACTGAACAAGTCCAGTGATGCTTTAGATCGCTGAGAATATGCAGAGAATGTGACAGATCCAGAAACCTGGTTCAGGTTCATATCCTGGTATTCAGTGACATAGCTCTGAACCTGGCGAGGTGGCGGAAGAACATTTCATGAGCAGAATTTGATTGAAGCAGGTTCCAACATCACCTTTTGTCACCAGCAGAGGGCGTGCTGACCTCCCACAGAGGGGTGTGATGTGATGTGTGGTGTCAACATGATTGTCCTCACACAGAGCAGTTTAACATGTGGACGTGAGGTGAGGAGACACTGGACGCTGGACAAAGTCTGCAGACACGACATGTTCAGTCTGCGAAAACCAGACAAAAAGTAACAGCGTCATCATTTTAAATTTCTGTTCTGTTTGCTTGACTGTTTTCAGATTTAAATCTCTGCTTCAGCTAATGCAGACCTTGCACGCACTTACGGTAATCGGTCTGCTTTGTTAATGTTGTCTCATTACCTGCAGTCAGATTACCGTAATGACCTCAGGAGTCTTTGGTTTGTTTCTCACTCAAACGCAGCAGTTATTTCTGAAATTCGGACGCCAGCTTTGAACTTGCAGCTCTTCCCTCGACTGGAAGCAGAAACGCTCCGCGCTGACGGTAATCTGTTACCTGAGCCGAGGAGGTAACGAGCCCGCAGCGGCGTCCACCTGACTGACAGTCTGAGCGCGTCACACTGAGAGGAGAGTCCACTGTGAGTCACACCGGGACGGAGACGTTTGTCCACCCTGTGGAGACGGAGACGCTGAACTTCGTCAGGATGCGTTAGTGTGCATGTGTTACTGCAGTTTTTAATCTTTACTCTGTCGTTTCTCAGGATAAAAACCGCGCCTGTGCGCTGTGAGCATCTCACGCAGCTGATAATCTCTTTTCACTGAACAGTCAGCTTCTCTTCCATGTTCTGTAGTTCTCTGTGGGATCAGAGGATGGTGAAGAGGAGCGCTCTTACATGTGGACGTTAATTAGCTGCTCAGATCGCACCGTGTGGGGGCAACAATGGAAAACTACACAGCGTGGAGTAATTTCACCCAAGTTCTGTCGGAGCTGGACGGCGCGGGCAGCGAGGAGGACGACGAGGACGAGGAAGGCGGGAGCGCAGGGGGCAGCGGCGGGCTGCGCGTCCTCGTCGGCTGCGTCCTCTTCCTGCTCATCGTGTCCACGCTGCTCGGGAACACGCTGGTGTGCGTCGCCGTGATCCGTTTCCGCCACCTGCGCTCCAAAGTTACCAACTTCTTCGTCATCTCGCTGGCCGTGTCAGACCTGTTCGTGGCCGTGCTGGTGATGCCCTGGGAGGCCATCACGGAGGTGACCGGCACGTGGCTGTTCGGACGGTTTTGCGAGGTCTGGATCGCCTTTGACATCATGTGCTCCACAGCGTCCATCTTGAACCTGTGCATAATCAGCGTGGACCGCTACTGGGCCATCGCCAGCCCGTTCAAGTATGAGCGGAAGATGACTCACAGGGTCGCGTTCGTCATGATCGGGGTGGCGTGGACGCTGTCGATTCTGATCTCCTTCATCCCAGTGCAACTCAACTGGCATCAGGCCGGAGAGGAGGAGGAGGAGGAGGAGGAAGAGGTGAGGCACGAGGTGGTGAAAATGGTGGCCTCCAGTGGTGGGAACTTCACCAACAGCAGCAACCTCAACACCAGCGCCATCGCTGAGAGTTGTGTGGCCAACCTGAACAAAACCTACGCCATCTCCTCCTCCCTGATCAGCTTCTACATCCCGGTGGTGATCATGATCGCCACCTACACCCGCATCTACAGGATCGCTCAGACCCAAATCCGTCGGATCACGTCACTGGAGAGGGCGGCAGAGCAGGCGCAGAATCAAGGCCACGGTGTGAGCCGGAACCAGCACCAGCAGCACAGACCCAACGACGAAGCTTCCCTGAAGTCGTCCTTTAAGAAGGAAACCAAAGTCCTGAAGACGCTCTCCATCATCATGGGGGTGTTTGTCTTCTGCTGGCTGCCGTTCTTTGTCCTCAACTGCACCGTCCCATTCTGTGACCCGCCGTGTGTCAGCGACACCACCTTCACCGTCTTCGTCTGGTTCGGCTGGGCCAACTCCTCTCTCAACCCAGTCATATACGCATTCAACGCAGATTTCCGCCGGGCCTTCACCACCATTCTGGGCTGCAACCAAATCTGCTCAAACAACACGGTGGAAGCTGTGAACTTCAGCGACGAGCTCGTCTCCTACCACCATGACACAACGCTGCACAAGGAGGCGCTGGTCCCCGTGCAACCGCAGCAACATCCTCGCAACATTAATGTGGGGTCCGACCACCTGGAGGACATGAGCACTCACTTTGATGAGGAGTCCATCATCTCCAATGGTTCCCAGAGCCACAACAGACTCCTGCTGCTTCCTGCCAACGTCCAGCTCGAGGACGACCCGGAAATCTCCTTGGAAACGATCACGCCGTTCACCTCAGTGGCGAGGCTTGAGAGCGATGCCCTGATACCAGGACAAGTCCATCAGGATGGATGAGCCAGAAACTGAACTGAGTGAACTGACCGCCACAACCAAACAGGAAGTTAGTCTGTGTCACCTTCAAAATAACAGCATAAAACACCAGAGACTTGACTGTATATTATTATGTTTGCACTTATTTAAATAGAAGCAGACTTAGTTGTGAGCCTCACTTGACACAGTAACTGCTTAGGAAAACAAGAATGCTTTGTTAGACATTAAATGTGATTTATTACACTTAACCGCTGGATGTTTCATGATTCAGTTTGTGTGTTTATGTAACATGAGAAATCTATTCTGTCAATGTGATGTCATTCTAGGCTTATAAATAGCGCAACACTTCTCAGAACACTTCATGTTTCATGTTTCTGCATTTTGTGAACATTAGATATGCAGGAATCAGGCAACTTTCGTCCTATGACCGTCATCGTTACGATCACGTAACATGTTGGAGTGTTTCTGTGGGAATTTGTGCCCATTCATGCAGTAGAGCATTTGTGAGGTCACACACTGATGTTGGACCAAAAGGCCTGGCTCACAATCTCCGTTCCAGTTCATCCCAAAGGTGTTGGATGGGGTTGAGGTCAGGGCTCTGTGTGGGCCAGTCAAGTTCTTCCACACCAAACTCATCCAACCATGTCTTTATGGAGCTTTGCTTTGTGCACTGGGGCACAGTCATGCTGGAATAGAAAAGGGCCTTCAACAAACTGTTCCCACAAAGTTGGAAGCATAGCATTGTCCAAAATGTCTTGGTGTGCTGAAGCATTAGGATTTCCCTTCACTGGAAGTCAGGTGCTGAGTCCAAACCCTGAGGAACAGCCCCATACCACACCTGAATTCAATCATAATACTTTTGTCTGTATAGCGTAGCTCAACGTTTACTTTTCAGACACCGTTTTCCTGGGCAGAAGTCTGTACTTTTTTTGAACGGCTTTAAATGGCACATGAGAAGCAAAAAATACGCGTTGTGATAACGTGAAATGACTTGAAAAGACACTGGTGTGTTGTTCATATGCCGCTTGGTGACACCAGTTATGTTAAGGTTACAGATGTGATCCACAGTAAAAACATTTACAGCCGAGGCTGAAAACTTTCATAAATTCATTTTTTGCACTCACCAGTTGCCCTCTTTGTTGTTGGGATCGGTCTTGAGAAAATTTATAAGTCAATTTATAATTCATAAATAAGGAATTAGTGTGAAATCAAGTATTCAGTATTAATGCAGCGAGCGATAATAGCTGGCTAATGCATTCTTCATCACAGACCTCTTGATTAAAGCAGAACCAGAATCAGGCGAACCATCTGATGGCTTTGAAACAACTCGCCTGAGAAAAGATGCAGAAAGTGTTTTATTACAGTTATTAAGGTGAGAACTGCGGCTCAAAGTGCTTTTCATGGGATTTAATAGAGGACATAAACATCATGAATACACTACAGCTCACTCAGAACTACTAAAACCACCAGGCGAGTTGAACCAAGTGGCACATTGAGGATTAAAGCTGTGAACTGATGTAAGTACTGATGTGTTACATGCAGGAGGCCTTTTGTTCCTGCAGAGCTCATCAGGTTCAGACAGTCTGGTCACAGGTGAGCATCCGGCCTCCTCCTGCTGCCCATAGGTTGTGCTGACTTCCTGCAGTCGTTCTCAGAGACACCAAATTCCAGTTCTGTTCTGTTTAAATGGTTTAAAGAATAAAACTGGCAAAGTAATTAAAGATTAGATCGCTTATTGCCAGCAGGGGAAAATATCTGCAGATCTTGAACTTTAGGTGTTGAACGTGAACTTTGTTGTGGAGAGTTCTGGTATTCTTAAACCTGGACCAAAGGTTTTGGAATTGGTCCATTTGGGCTCGCTTCAGCCATAAAATATGTCAAACATGAAATACTTCCTCAAGTGTGAACTGTGACTTGGGGTCATTTAATTAATTTGTCAAAGGGACGAGTTAACGGCTCTCTGCAGGCTGGTTTCAGTGAGCTCACTCACACAACGAGGTTCTGGTTCTCACACCAAACCAACAGGCAGGTTGTAGAAATACTTGTGGGTGTAATAATAACAAAATTAGAACTGCTAAAAAGAGCAGGGAGGGATTGTGGGTCTCTTCTTCTTCTACTTGGTTCAGGATTTTCTCTCTCTGTTGGCTCCTTTCATCTTCGCTCCATAGTGGAGTTGAAACAGAGTGGAAGCACCAGGGGGCCACAGAGGGGACGACACCCTGAACCCCACAGCTGCTCAGACCAGAGAGCATCATCACAGAGCGTCTGGATGGGGCTGACAGAGAAGAGTGCTGCAGGTCTGGACTCAGAAAGAGTGGAGTCACGAACCTGAGCTGGAAACAGATTCCCCAAACAGGGGGAGTGTACAGGTGTGCGGATGGATGGATGGATGGATGGATTGATGGATGGAAGGAGGGATGCTTTCCCCAGACATAACCTAGCAGGGATGCTGATAAGCTAAGCTAACTTAGAAAGCTTCTTTAGCCGATTGTCCCTGAACGGCCTCAGAACCAATCAGCTGTTGCCTGCCTGCGATTTGGCCTCTGGACCACACAGCCAGTCGACATATGAGAGCCAAGACCTCCTCCTCTGTGGGCTGGTTATTGTTCACAATCCAACTGGCAACTTGAGGCGTCCAAATGACATTTTGGCAAATCTCTAAAAGCAGATATGAAACAGTAAAAACAGTATTTATCTAGTTTGACATATACTCAGGTACGTATTTTTGTGTTTTTGTGAAGTACTTTTCACTTCTGGCTGTTGCACACAGACTCCAGTTTTATGAGGCAGGACTGCTGAATGAATCCTGAGCTCCATCAGAGCTAAATGTCCAAGATGAGCTGCCGTCCATCTGCGAACGGGACGATAGGCTAAATGTCATGGCTGCAAGCGCAGGACGTCTGCTATTGTCCCAGAGGATCAGGTGGTATTTAAACTACATTCATCATGTCTGTGCACACGAGGCAATTACTGTACACACACACACACACACACACACACAAGTTGAAGTCTACATCAGGCTCCGTCCTGCATTTAAACCTGCTGTTTGTGTCCAAACAGCTCAGTAGTTTGGCTGCAGGCTGAGACTCAACAGACCGTCATGACTTCAGCTAACTGTAAGTTTGGTTTGGTTCAGCTTCAGCAGTTCAACAGTTGAACCAAATCCACACAGCAGGACACTGGAGAGCCGAGCAAGTCCAAAGTGTGTTCAGCACTGCTGGCTTTTTCTGTGTTAGCATCTCATTTCCTAGATGTTGTGTGTGTGTTGTCAAGCTGATGGCGATGTTTTCTCACTTTGCTCGTGTTTCGTTCATTTGCATGCGTTTCCTTTAGCTGCAGCGTGTTGAGCTCTCTCTGCCGCTGCACAGTCTGAAAACTGACTCGGACCTCCTCAGACCTCGTCCACACTCCTGTTGTGTGGGTGAGACTTGGGATTGGGAACGAATGCTGTGGCTACATATCAGAACTGATCCATCTGGGTCAGATGAGACCTGAGCACCCAGTCCATCTTCACTGTGCTGCACTTCCTGTATTAGGCACAAAATCGCAGCACATGAACACAATTTGCAAATAAAAGAGGCCTGAAATGAATTCTAACGTCTCCAGCTCGACACTTTTCACTCCAGCTGAGGAATCCTTCACATCACTGGCAGTTTAAACATGCCAACACAACAGCTCTCTCGGCTGCTAATGGCTTTTCAATGACAGGCGGCGCTTTTTCACTCTCGTCCTGTTCCCTTTGCATTTCACCTTCTATCTATTGGCCTTTGGCTCCCTGAAACACACGCACACACACACACACACGAGGTGGTTTGGTATCATAATCACTGCAGTAATCACAGCAGAGGAGTTGACGGCGATGACGGGGCCCTGATTGCGGCCGCCTCTCAATGACCATTGAAAACTCAAAAGTGGACGCCTCTGTTTGCTGTCAAGGACTCTGAGAGAGTCAGAGTCATCACCAGCTCATCTCACACACACAAGAACCTGGAGACAAGAAAGTGACCCTACAGACGGGTTTTCAGTTGGGTGGGAGACATTTTATTCCTACAATGAAAAGGAGAAATATAAAAGGAGACTGAACAGCGGTGGGTGTTGTAATTGAGGAAGAGAACCCTGCAGCATATAAAAACACTTCAGTGTGTCTTAAATCTGCACTTTATGAGAGCGTAAGCTCACCGTTATTAGCAATACTGCAATACTGCCTACTGCTCAACCTGCGCACCTTGAACTCCATACAGATTGATTGACTGACAAAGTTCATGAGTGGAATTTTATATATTTTCTGTTTATGTCTGCATTGACTTTTTGGCATCTACAAATGTATAGAAAGTTGCAAAAACATGATTTGTGTTTGCCCTTCGTGCTGTTCAGACCGTTTCCTCTAACAGCTGGTTCTTCTTCTCATCAGTTCTCTCGATTGTTTCTAGAAACCACCAGCAGGGGGCATCAGAGTCCCAGCTGCACACGCAACTGTGACATGGGGCAAATACACACTCACCTTTACACATTCTCACGCACACACCTGAAAATGTGCACAAATCATTTAGCACAGAAACACCTGACACAACGCTGTGGGCGGGAACATCAGACTCGTATTCGTCAGGTCGGCTCCAATGGGACGACAAAGTTGCCTGAAACATTTGTTTAAGGCAAAGTTGCAGGATGTTTGAACATGCTAATGCTGCTGGTTGTACTAACTGGTAACAAGCAAATGTGAACCTCCTGCATGAGTCACTCACTCACACACACACACACACACACACACTCACACACACACACACACACACACTCACACACACACACACACACACTTTTGAGTCAGTGATGCTTCTCATCGCTGTGTTTAGCCGTTCATGATCCACTGAGCAGTTCCTGCACCTCCCCAACACCACCTCCATCTCTACTCCCCCACCTCCCCAACACCACCACCATCTCGACTCCCCCACCTCCCCAACACCACCACCATCTCTACTCCCCCACCTCCATCTCTAATCCCCCACCTCCTCTCCTCTTCTTCCTCTCCCCTCATCAGATCAACATATAATTCATTATTTTCTGTCACTAAGTGTGTGTCCAGTTGTCCTCGTAGTTTTGTGTCTCTCCCTCCCTTTCTCTCTCTCTGTATCTTTCTGCAGGTTTCTCTCCATCCAGATCTACATGTTGAACTGCATCCTCTGACAAACCCAGTGACAAACCCAGTGTCTACTGTCAACATCTGCCTGTTGTTCTTCTATGTAGTGATATTAGAACTACCTTAAACAACATATCAGCTAAATAACAAATACATACAATACATAGTCTTCAGAATTCCAATTATAACAACCTGTCATGTCTGTCCTTTGTGATGTATGATGTTTACTGCATGTATGTTTCTCTCTCTCTCTCTCACTTTCATCCTCTCTGTTCTGTCTACCTCTTCTTCTCCTCCTTCACCCAGCCGACTATCAGCAGGATGGTTCTCCCTTGTGAGTCGGGTCCTGCTCAGGGTTTCTTCCTGTTAAAAGGGAGTTTTTCCTTGCCACGTTCTGCTTGCTCGGGGGTTCAGGCTCTGGGTCTCTGTAAAGCACCTAGAGACAATTTTGATTGTATAAGCTGCTATATAAATAAACTGAAATTGAAAGTCAGATCGAAGCCGCTTGTGTTCCTGTCTGGCCCAGAACGGCCACAGCCACATTTTGCAGTTGTTTTCCAGAGCATCCTTCTCTCGCCAAACAAATTTTTGGCAGCGCATTCGGTGAAAGAGCCGTCCTCGGATCTCCACCGACCCCTGAGCTGAATGAGAAGGAGCTGGGCGGCCACCACAGGGTGTCGACGGGGGGTCAAGCCGTGACCCAGATTTCTGCAGGAGTCTTTGTCCTGGAGGACAGAGCAGATTCTCCTCATTCAACTCACCGAGAGCTACTCACTGTTAGAAATGCAGCCACAGAGGGGAGGAGGAGAAGGAGGCCGACCAAAAGTGACTGAGTTTTCATGTGCTTTCATGCGACAGGACATGCATTGTGGATTATTTGGGGATGCATGCAGATGAGTGGCTCAGCAGATTTTGTTTCTCTCTGGTTGTGTAGATTTGGGCTGCAAAGGCCACAGGCTCTGCAGGAGGCCACGTCACATTCAGGTTCAGCAGGAACAGTCACTTTAATTTTCCCTGCCTTGTGATTCCTCAGTGTGTCTTTTATTTACCACAGCCAACCATTTCAACATGCAGTTCAGAGCAGCTTCACACTGCAGCGCAGTCATTTAAATGCTGTTCAGACGGCAGTTAAAATATATTTAAGCTTATGTGGATAGAAGAAAACTTTTCCACTGAATTTATTCCAGTTTCAACCTAAATTTGTCAAAGTCTTTGACCTGTAAATACTTGCTTGCAAAGGCTTCAATCAAGGCCTGCCAGTGTTGAAAACGTTACAGGCATAAAGAAGTCTGAGCAGATAACAAACAGAAGATCTGACAGGTTTCTCAGAGGACGCAGGCGTCCCCCAAAGCCAGCAGTCTGCGAGAACAGCCACTTCATGTTGTCGAGCTGAAGTGTGATCGCCTCAGCTGTGCGCCTATCACACACTGACAACACGTCACATATTTAACACACACACACAAAAACGACGACCTCCTCAGTAGAGGCAAGAAACGATGACTTTACTGTGTTTAAATGAGGGTGATTCACTGTCAGACGCCATGGAGACGGTCTGACACGTGCGGCTGTCCTCTTACAGTTTTTCTGAATTGCTAAAACACTAATTTCTGTTGTGTGAATCAATTGCCAGGTGTCTAACTCATTCGCTGAATTGAGCATCACTTTGACAAAACCATAAACCATCTTCACATAGTAAAACACTATTTGCAGATCTCAGTCCTTCCTTTTGCAAAACTCTAATGACCATGAGGGAGGCAGGCCAAAGAGTCCAGCCAAACATCAGCTGTGTCCACCATAATCCAGAGATTCAGACATGAGACCAGCTACAGTCTACTTACCTGTACTGTTTTATCAGTGAAAGCTTAAAGTACTACTGTATACTGTATATGTATTTCAGAACATTACATTACATATATTTTGCACATTCTCTTTTTGCCATATGGGGGTGACAGGACACCCACGTTCACACCCCAGCAGGAGGCCATTGTAGCTGACATTGTCCTTCAAAACAATGTCATTAAACTACAGGGAATACAGCAACAAATTACTGAGAACCATACAGACTTTGAGGGAATCAGTAGTGTGGGCCCTGGGTTAGGATGAGGGTTAGGGTTAGGGTTACTAACCCTAGAGAGCCCTTTGAAGGCTGATTCAGGCTGATTTTTTCCCATAGTACCTATCTTACTACAGTTTAAGTTTGAATGCAGAGTAAATGCTAAATCCACTGAGTTGTGAAATCTTTTTTGTCTTTACTTTTGGAGATACAAAATGCATGTGCTATACTTTATTGTGACCAATAAACATTTCTCCATAAGCAACATGCCTTGACCACTGTGTTGTCATTTTTTGGTGTAGTGTTTAATGACTGCTCAGCAGTTTTTCTATTTTGTCTGATTTGTGCGAGATCTGTGCACTGTACGGTTTTGAGCACATGTGAAACTATTTTGAGGTGATGATGTGATGTTGCTAAAAGAATCAGAGGTTTTATGAATGTAGTTTGAGTAAAAAGTTTTGTGTTTGGAATTCTGAGAAAAGGACAGGAGGATTCAAAAAATGTGTTTTACAGTTTTTCTCAGTTCTTTACACACATATACTTGTACTTGAGACACAATGAGCACAACATGTAGCTCATGCACCAACCCCTGAACCAATTCTGCCAAACAACAAGCACAATTCCTGCTTTACACTCAAATTGCAGTTCTAAAACACCACACACAATTCTCTGCATTTGGCACAATTGTCATGAAGAAAATCTCTTGTTTTCACAAGGAGCACGCTGTCATTCAGAGTTCTAAAGCTAATTGTCCGACTGTGCACACTGACTCATCACATGGGCAAACACTTCTCACACAGCTTTACAATTAGCAATCAGAGCTTTAACAAAGAGCAACAGGTGAGCTCTTCTGTTTTGGAGCAACGCATGCCAACATTGGAAACAGGCAGGGCCAGAGGAGGACAGGGAGGACGAGGACGAGGACGAGGACGAGGACGAGGACGAGGACGAGGACGAGGACGTTCACAAACGCGAACCGAAACACACAAACACGTATCCCTCTTCTCCAAGCTGTGGAAGATGCATGTGGAGATAAAGCAGCTGATGCTTTTCATGGCTGGATTCGCCATGCTAGTTCATATTTCCCCCGCTGCTTGGCCAGGGAAAACATTTCTTGTGATGTGGATGAGGTGCTGTGGCCAGACCGAAACAGAAGACAGGAAGCAGCATAGTTGTTTTTTTTTTAACTGCAACTTTGTGTTGGTTGGGATGTGCACTGTGTTCACTGTTTTCGTGGGGAAAATAAAATATATTTGTTACCGTGTATTTGTGTGTTCTGAGTATAAAAACAATATTCTAAAATATTTTACAACACACTTACGTTCAACTGGTTCTTAAACATGTCTGTTCATGTGATGGTTTGTGTGTGTCATTTGAAAACAAAATACCATTGTGAGAAGAAATAACATCGTTTTGAAGGTAAAGTTTCATTTTGCAGGAGAATTGAGGGGTTTTGCACATTGTGTGTTTTCTGATTAGTGTGTAGAGTTCTGAGAATATGAGGCCTGCTTTCAGAAAATGTGTGTAAACAGTTGAGAAAAACTGTAATGTCTGCTTGTCTTTGTTTCAGCTGAAGCTCCTCTGCTCATTGGAGGGTGACTCACATCACCTGTTGCTCAGGACGCGGCTCCTTGCTGATGATTGACAGCAGCTTGGTGCATTCCTCTGTTGGCCAATCAGGATGTGACGACGCCCTCCTCTCAAAGGCTTAAGAGAGGCTGGGAAGAGCAGCCCCAGCTTTTCTGATCTGATATACTGCAGACCTCAGCTTCACAGACAGACAGAAGCTCTGCTCTGTTGAGGCCCTCACCTTTCTTTGCTCTCTTCTTGTTCTTTCTGACTCGTTTCCTTTGGCTCACCTGCATTGGGGCTGCTCTTAGTGCAAGTGATTCTGCCTGCTGTGGAAAAGCCTGCAGCTTTCCTTTGTCTTCTCACTGAGACCTCCTTTTACACAACCCCCTTCACGCAGCTTTCATTTTGTCCCTTTCATTTAATTTGGGGAAACTTTAGAGGGAGCTGAAAGGGTTCTTTCAGTTTCTAAAGAGGCAATGTTTTCATTCAGAAGAAACATAAGAAATCCCAACAAACAAATCAACATGTTTATCATCCCAGCCCAGCTCAGCACTGGAGAATCACACGTGGGTCCTCTTATAAAGGCGTGTCAGGCCTATTAGTCCAGCACCTGTTAGAATGAATGAATGAGCACAACAGCCTCCATCACAGCCTGAAACTCTGGGAGGGATGGTTAACCTTCTCAGGACAGAAGTGAGACTGAAGTCTTTAAAAGTGCACAAACAGCACAGTTTCCAAAGTAAACGTTCAAAAGCTCAAAAATCCTAAGGGATCAACTGAGCCTCCTCTTCGCTGCACTGCGACAGTCTGTATAAAAGTCACACACCTCCGCCAATTAAAGGAACATGAACCTTTCTGGTGCTCAGTCACTATAAAGCATCTGTCATTGTTGGTGGTGAATCCACCCCCTCGTGGTCCTCTGATGGAGCAGGCTCTGCTGCTGCTGATGGGACTTCACTGGCCTTTAAATTTTAATGTCTTGTTCGCTGCTGAGCGCTTTGTTTTCGGGACTCTGACTCTGGGCTGGAGGGTGTTTGTTCTGTCCACAATAACAGCAAAACAAAGTTTACATTTAAAATGAATATTTCCTCACTGAGACGCACGCCTGCCGTTTTGTTACGTTTCCCTGTCGGCTGCTGGTTCATCAGACCTCGTCTGCTGAGGCCATTGAGACTTCAGCCATTAAGAACAAGTGCAACATGTATAAAATGATTAAATGATTTTTATTATATCAAACTGAAATAAAAGCTCAGCACCTTCTGTGTATCATGTGAGCTTCAAAACCAATTCAGCAGGATGCTGCAGGTGGGGCATTTTTGTTTGTGAGCTGACTGACAGCGGAAACCTCGCGGCGTCTTCGGGGCTGCAGAGGAACAAACCTCGGCATGCGTGTCCATTTTGTGAGGTTTGTTCGGGGGGGTGAATGTGGGAGGCGTCCTTGTTTTTGGGTGGGCAGTTCTTCGTA
Source organism: Scatophagus argus (assembly GCF_020382885.2). Classification (NCBI taxonomy): domain Eukaryota; kingdom Metazoa; phylum Chordata; class Actinopteri; family Scatophagidae; genus Scatophagus; species Scatophagus argus. Next base: position 1,243,991 of record NC_058502.1, read on the forward strand.
TAGTCCTCCTCATTCCACGAACCCCCTCCTTCCTCCTCCTTCCTCCTCCTCCCCCTTTATCCTCGTCTTCTCCCCTCTTTTATCCAAGCGCTGGCGGCCCCCACATTCTCACAGCGACTGCGGGCCGTGGAGCGTCACATGGTAAGAACACCAGGCCTCCGCTCACACTCAGCCAACAAACAAACCTTCTCCAACTCTCAACTGCTTTTCTGCTGCTTCCTAAAACGGTCAAACCAAAATATCAGACTGCTGGAGACAAACAATTGCTTTTTGTCATCATGACTTATTGATGAGGGGAGGATTTGGGCGAGTGGGGGGGTGTGCTGGAGGGGGATTATTTTTGTTTTGCTGCAGTGCGTCTTTGTTTCACCTCCCACAAAGTCGTGTTAAAATGCTGCAGTGGGAAGGAGACTTTGTTATATACTGCTGCTGGATCCGTCATTTAGCTTTCATTGTTTCAGGTCCACCCAGAATCAAAGTCAAGAAAATTAAAAAAAAAATAACATCATAGCATATCAACTTTAAGAGGAAATCTGTTGTGTGTGAGGAAGAAGGCTAACAGGGCTGTTGTTCAGCTTGTTGTTCCGTGTTGCTGCACTTACAACCTGCAGGCACCAGAAGAAGATGTTGGCCGTACGTTTTCTTCTGCACGTTTTCATAGCACATGCTGTATCACATTCAGATTGTGTGTGATCAGTGGAGGGTCGCCGGCGGTGACACCGACCGCGAAGCAGCAGACCACAGCTTGACCACTTCAGCCAATCAGCTCGGTCATTTCTGAAGCTGTGAGGCAGTAAAAGTGGATATTCTGAACGACGTGTGGAGAGTTTCTAGTTGTGACAAAGTCTTTTATTTTGAGACAAAATGTGATCTTTTCCCAACCCTAACCAAGCGTACGAAGCCTGAACCTAAGCGGACTTGAAGCAAAAGTTTGTCAGAAACCTGAAATGTGAAGCATTAACAGATTAAACTGAAGTGCACAGCGTTTATTCTGCCTGTTGGCTTTGAAACTCTTGTTTCAGCCAAGCTGGATGTTTCGCTAACGTTGTGCATTCTGAAAATCACTTCTTCCTAGTCTTATCGAGGAGATCTTTGTTTTACTGAACATCAGAGGCTCAGTCAGACACAAATGTTCACATTTTACAAAGTAAAGGTACAGAAATCTATTTAAAACTTGGTACAATAACAATGCAAAGTCAAACTTACACTGATTCCTGCACAGTGTTTTAGAGCAGGTCAAAAGCTCAGATTTAAAATGTATTGAACATGAACATGACTGAGGGCTGACGATGAATCAGCTGGTAATCAGACCGCAGCAGGTGGTGGAGCTGCTGTAGTGGACTTTCAATGAGTGCAGGACCTCCAAAGCAAAGGCCTTTGACTTGTGATCTCATCTTCACACGTGATTAAACTTTACTGCTCAGAGTGTGTGAGTCACACGCTGTCCCTGAAAGCATCGTGTGCAGGCGCTGACAGAACTGAAGCCACTGCTGCTGCTGTCCACCAAGTGGACGCGTCCACCGGACCAACCAGATGTTCCTCAGTGAGCTTCAGGCAGTGAGCACAGCTAAGATCAGTCTGGTGTAGATAAAAACACGAACTGCACTAAAGCTTGTAAATCTCCCTCGTTTATTCAGGGAACATAAATGCACACGACGCCCTCTCAGTCTCGTTAATGGGATTCATTACAGCAGCTCAGCTCAGTATGTCATCATTAATACAGAAACAACATGTTCAGTCATGTCAAGGCTTTGACACTCACTGATCTAATGTTTAGTAACTGCAGCGAATAACACACAGAGCAAGGAGGCAAAATGAGAGTAATCTGAATGTTTACATGACTCACATTAAAGGAATAATACGCAGAATGTTTTGGTTGCTGTGCAGACACTCCCAGAGACTTGGCAGGAATTACTCCTGTATGAGTCTGTACTGATGAATGTTGTACCTTTCATTTACAGTCCTAATGTTCACTTTTAAATTCTAATGAAATCAAATTAAATTAGATGTGTAAATCATTCCTGTTAGCAGGCTGATTTTTAACTGACATCAGCTGTCACAGATGCACTGCAGCAAATGATTCAGTTATTTGCCTTTTTATTTACACAAATGAATTCTTTTGTATTTCCCTCACTGGTGTCACTTGTTGACATTGTTGGATTTTTCTGCATGCTGAACGACTGGCAGAGTGGAGCCGTCGTCGTCTTCCTCCCGTTTGACAGCTACGTGTCCGCTCTGGACTCTTCTCGGGGTGTTTCTGACGCTTGGCTGGTTTTCAATAAGCTGCTGACAGACACTCAAACCCCACTCTGTGTCCGTTGTTCCCTTTCTAACATTTAGCACTTGGGTTGTGCCACTCTGGGATGCTAATGAGGACGGCATTGAAAAATCCTCCAGTCACTCTGAGATGGATGGCGTTTCTGAACGTCTCCTCTGACCTTCCTCTCATAAAAATACTGTCAGTTACATCAGTGGAGAAAAAGGGAGAAAGTCCAGTTTAAATGTGACAGGATACTATTGTCTCATGTCTTCTGTGGCTCTGGAGAGAAGCTGTCTGAATACCCCGATGTCGTGGGTTTGAAAGACCTGGACGTTTCTCAGGCGAGTAGGCTCTAATAAGACTCTGGAGTCTTGACTTATACTCAAGGCTGAAAATCAATGCAGGATCAAGACTTTAGTAATCCTGATCTTCCTGGAGGACCATGATGAGGTCTTTGGGTGAATGTCAACACTTATTGGACATGTTTCCACGAAGTTTGTTCCACATATCCATACTTAACGCCTTTGGTGCTAATTAGGTGTTAGCTTAGCTTAGCTGGCTTTCATATATTTGTTTTCTTCTGTTCTAATGTCCCTTCCCAGCCACCATGAGTGTCCTGCCATGCGGTTTCCTCTTCCTCCTCCTCCTCTGCCTCCCTGTCCTCAGTGAGGCAAAGCGGCAGCCCGGTCAGGGGAAACCTGACAAACCTCGCCAGCCTCCGTCGTCACCCCCGCCTCCAAAGAGAGCCAGAAACCGCTCGGTGCCCGGCTCTGGAGAGCTGAGCACCAAGGGGGGCCATCGCTGCACCTGGCAGACGTCTGGTGAAGGCCTGGTGAGCCTGCTGGTGAACTGCAGCACTGAAACACTGGGCCAACAGCAGAGGTGAGAGAAACGTTAACCGAGACGTCTCACCTAACTCCACAGTGCGCTGAATGTCTGCTCCTCCTCCAGGTATTGGTGTCGGTATGCCGGTAAACCTGACCTTTGCCAGGCCTACGGGGTGAAGTCCAGCCAGTACTGGAAGCAGCTGGTAGGGAAGCTGAAGAAGAGGCAGAACGCCTGTGAAGGAGAGAAAGTCCTGAAGGCCAAAACCTGCAAGAAGGCTCCCGCCGAGGCCCACATGAAGCTCGCCCAGCGAAGTGGAGAGGACGACCAGAAGGCAGGGAAGAAGAAAGGACCACCAGCGAGTAAGGGCTCAGATGGAGGGAAGGCAGAGAAGAGGAAGAAGGAGGAAGAGGAGAAGATGGAGGAGAGGACTGGGTTTGAGGAGGGAATGGTGAACGACATGGAGCCGGTGCAGAGTTACTGCAGCGAGGGGTGGCACTCCGTCTGCTCCTTCTTTGTCAAGTTTTTTGAGGGTTGAAGGAAATGTAAAATGAATTTCTGAGATCTGATGAGGCACGTTCACAATCGACCTCTGAAGATGTTTGCACGAAGGCCCAGGCAGCTCACAGATATTTTACCTTCAACTTTAGGGTGCACAAGTAGAAAGGCACTTTGAATTTGGTCGTAAAAAAACACACTTGTAGTCTGAGCATTTTTTAAAAATTACAAACTTCTTACAAACGGGGCCCGATGTAATTAGCTGAATGATAATTAAAACCTGGCGATCTTAATCGTATAAAACCGTTAAATAAAAAACGTCCCTCGTGGTCATCACCAACACTTACAATCTGCTGCCGGGAAGTCACAGTGAAGAGCGTTTTAATGGAGGAAAATCAACCTGATGTTTGAGTTCAGTTTGTTAGCCGAGCAGATTTAACTTTGGCACTTGTTGTCCTTTTAAAGTTTGTAGTATGCTTTGTGCAGCGTGACAGCAATCAGCCGCTAGCTGCGCTTACACGAACAACATTTCTTCAGCCTGGAATCATCCTGACTGGAGATTCCAACCTAAAGGTTTCCATGGACGATAAAGTGATCTGATCTGACTTATATCCCCCAGGGCTCCGAATTAGAATTTTAACTGCTGGCCTGATGGGATGAGTCCAACCTACTGGAAAAATAACAATCAATTTAGCAATTTGAGTTTGAGGTTTGTAGGTGGTAACACTTTAAATTACGGAAGGTTTCCGGCACATGAGGTTCAGTGTGATCGAAGCTAATGCTGCTGCTGCTGCTGCTGCTGCTGCTGCTGATGATGATGATGATGATGATGGTGTTTAGCAGGTGAATACATGTACTGATTATCCTCATTCTTGTGATGTGAAACTAATATTTTCTCTGATTGTTGTCAGTCTGTTTGATTTGAGGCTGTACAGCATTTTTAAAAACTATTTCTAAAGACTTTTTTAACACCCATTTATGTAATTCTAAAATAAACAACAAAATGCTTGAAAAAAAGAAATGTTTTGTTTTCCAGTAATTTAAAATGAACATTTAAATGATATTTATTTATCTAACTGATGTCAGTGCAGTGACTTCATAAGCAGAAAACAAAGGAAATCATGAATGAGCCGACAGAAAGTGGAGTCGCGTTTCAGATTCTTCATTGTCCTTTGTCGTCCACTCATAAATTATGGATGAGACAGAGACGCTCAGAGCGACCCGTGTGTCCTTCTCTGCCTCACACTTCACGTCCTGTCATTGTCCAGTTTATCGATCTGTTCATAGCTGAGGGAAACGCTGCCGACTGCGTGTTGAAGAACGGAGAAAATGGCAGAGAGAGAAGAAAAGGAAGGACGTGACTGGGAAAGTCTCAGGGTTCACCTTGTGAATCCTGCAGGTCCACGTCTCTATTGACACGGTGACCAAACACCTCAAATTTTCATAAAACAGAAGAAAGTCCTGACACACAGCACACGGATGAGGGACTCGCTCACACGTAGCTGTACTGTGCACCTGTAACACTGAGAGGAAACGCACACACCTGTCCAGTGGGAGGTCAGGACTGTGTGTCACAATCCTCCTTTCCTGCAGGGACATCAGACAGAACCAAGCTGTGCTAACTTGTATGTGCTCAGATGTGCAGGTCCGCTCAGCACTCTCTCCAGCACTCGATGAGTCCGATACGATGAGTCTGACGGGGCGTGAAGCACCATTTAACACGGTCAGTGGTGCTTCATGGGAAAATTTCTGCTAAATGTGAAAACAAAGCAAACACTCATAACATGCAGAAGATGCTGTAGTGACTTATTGACAGCTCCATAATTACTGCACTTGACGCTGACTCAGGATCAGCAGACGGTGAAAGCGTCTGTGTGCTCAAAGGCGGGGACAGCAGGATGCCTAAAACCCTTTAAAGCTCCTGGTCCCAGAAGGATCAGGTAGTCCAGGTTCGGGAGGTGTTTCGAGTGAGGCGCTCAGTATTCCAGTCAGCGATCAGACTCTGCAGCTTTAAAAAGGGGACGGTTTTCTTTGAACCGGGAATTTGGAAAGGCTGGAAGCCTCTCAGCTGTCACCATGCCAACAACACACACACACACACACACACACACACACACACACACACACACACACACACACACACACACACACTTTTGTTTGTCTTGTTAGACATGGTGATCACTCTTTACTTTCAGCTCTGTCCATTCTTCCATTCATTTGTTCATTCATTCATGTCTTCATCCTGACCACATGCTGACATGAAGTCCGATTCTAAGATGCTAACGTGCTAATGGTTACCACATTGAGGCTGAATGTTGTTCACAAACCTCCTCACCTTGTGGTTTACTGCTTTGTGTTCTGGTTGCTGCACTCACACACACCAGTTTGTCAGTGCTCAGAGTCGCAGAACTCAGTTCAAAAGTTAATTGATTTTTGAAAAGTCATTGCTCCAAGGTTGTACTGGCAGAACATGCACAGAGCTGACTTCTTCACTGCCTAAAAGGTTGAACAAACAGCAGAGGTATCTGAGGAGGCCTCAGCTGCAGCAGCAGTGGATCCAGCAGTCCCTGCAGATCTGAGCAGATCTATTAAAATCTTGAATAGATCTCCATACTGCAGAGGGATCTACAGTTAGATCAATACGTGTTCAGCTGGTCTGAGAGCTGCGGACTGCAGTGGATGATCTCCATCATCTGCATAATCAAACCATTCAGTTAACCCTGGTTGAAGGCATCTGCACTTCTTAAGTTCCTCCCATTGACACATGAAGATGGCCGATGTGTCTCCACTCCACCTTCTCCCATGGTACAAAAGCAAAGCCAACATATACTGATACGAGTGCTGCCGTCTTGTTCTAGTGATGATGTCATTTGGAGCCAGACTCTGTGCAGCAGTGATCTAAAATGTTCCTACAGTCTGTTTTCTGTGTTTCCCCTGAGGTTAAAGACCTGCAAAGATCAGGCAAATTAGTGCTCTGATGTTTTCACGAGTCAGTTTTGAATTTGACAAGACAACAACAGATCGGCTGGAATAAATAATATGCTGTGAGTACTCAGCCAGTTTGCAATGTTCAGCACCACAATCCCCACCCCAAAATGCACGTAATGAAAGATAATATAATATGCATTTAAATGACTGGACCTTCCTGCGATTGGGACAACCCAAAGGTCACATAAGAGAATTACTCTGCCACACACAATAATCACAGCCTCACCTCCTCCCTCCTGCATCTCCACGGTGACCCGATTGTCCTACACACACACACACACACACACACACACAGCAGGGGGCAGATCCTCCACAGATTCAAACACTAAGACCCCCCCGTGCTGGACGCTGGCTGTGTGCCGGTGAGGACTCGGGCACAGCGAGGGTCTGGCAGCTCCCCCCTCACTTCAGCTCGGCTTTTATTCCTCATTTGCCTTCCCTTTGGTCAGCGTGGGCACACACCTTCATGCACTTTGCTAAACGAATCTAAGTTTCCACTGAGCTGCAGGAGAAGTCAGTGAATCTTTCCTCATGAAGCGGTCATCCTTTACCCACTGGAGTGTACGTTAAAGGCTTCACACAGGATCCCTATCACCGTCAGCTGAACGTCATCAGATTTCACACAAAATAATTAGAGTTCAGCTGAGAATATTAGCTCATCAGAATCCATCCATCCATTTTCTATACCGCTTATCCGTCAGGGTCGCGGGGGAGCTGGAGCCTATCCCAGCTGACTACGGGTGAGAGGCGGGGTTCACCCTGGACTGGTCGCCAGTCAATCGCAGGGCCAACACACAAAGACAGACAACCACACACTCTCACACTCACACCTAGGGGGCAGTGTAGAGCAGCCAATTAACCCGATGTGCATGTTTTTGGCAGGCACAGGGAGAACATGCAAACTCCACATAGAAGGGCCCACATAGAACCTGGAACCCTCTTGCTATGAGGCGACAGTACTAACCTCTGCACCACTGTCATCATCAGAATCATTAAATCCATTATGAAGTCTTACTTCATGACTTTGCGGAGAAAAGTCACAATACAGTTTGAGGAATTTAAGACCTTTTAAGCGGTTGGAGACAACCCGCCGTCACAGATCCAGCCCTGCGCTCTCAGCATGTTTTCATCAGCCACCACAGCTGCAGGAAGTGTCTGCTGCTCTCTGCTGGAGCAGGTTCAGAACTGCAACATGTGTGAGTCACAGCCATGATTCTCTCCACACATTAATTGCATCAAGATGTAAGATTTCACCAGCAGAGGTCACTGATGGACCACTGAAGGAAAGAACACCACAGTGAAGGGGTGTGTGTGTGTGTGTGCGTGAGAGAGAGAGCTGACATCAAATCATGTAAAAATGATCACTTAAAAACAGAAGTCAGCAGACTGACAGCAGCTGACTGATGGCTTTATCGCCCTGAACTGCGACTGGCCTCCTGATAGCAGCGTGTCACTTTGAAAAGGTGGACATTTCACACAGCTGCTGCCTCTTGCATCAGAATCAGAATCAGAATCAGAATTCTTTATTTGTCACATGTGGATGTGCATCCACAGTGAAATGAAAAAAACAACACTCCTTTTAACAACTGTGCAAAAATACAAGAGAATAGAATAAAATAAAAAATAAAGAATAAAGAATAAAAATATAAAATAAAGTAAAGTAAAAATAGAGATCTAACCTCAGTGGCAGAGGGAATGTAAATATACATAAATATACATATCGTATACATAGTATACATGTATGCATGTGTGTGTATGGGAGGGTGAGTTAAGTGGGGGAAAGAGAGTTCAGTGTCCTGATGGCCTGGGGGAAGAAACTCTTCCTCAGTCTTTCAGTTTTGGCCATGCGGGACCGGAGACGTTTCCCCGATGGCAGCCACTGAAAGAGTCTATTGTGCGGGTGGTTTGTGTCTTTTAAAATCCTCTGTGCACTGGATGTACACCTGCTGGCATACACCTCTTGCATGGAGGGCAATGCTGTCTTGGTAGTCCGTTCAGCACAGCGGATCACTCTGTGCAGAGCTTTCCTGTCCTGTGCCGTACAGTTGCCATACCAGGCAGTGATGCTCCCAGTGAGCACAGACTGTATGGCTGCAGTGAAGAAGGTTCTCTGCAGCGCTGTGGAGACCCTGAATTTCCTCAGTCGCCTGAGGTAATACAGCCGCTGCCTCGCCTTCTTCACCAGGGTGGAAATGTGGGTGGTCCATGTCAGGTCCTCGGAGATGTGGACGCCGAGGTACCTGTAGCTGCTGACTCTCTCCACCAGTGTCCCATAAATCCTGAGAGGGGTATGATGGCTCCTCTGCTTCTCCCTCCTGAAGTCCACAATCAACTCCTTGGTTTTGTGGACGTTCATGTCTAGATTGTTCATACGACACCATGATGCCAGAGCATCCACCTCCTCCGTGTAGGCCGTTATCCTGTTATTGGAGATCAGACCTACCACCACTGTATCGTCGGCGAACTTTACAATGATGTTGGAGGGGTGCATGGCTTTACAGTCATGGGTGTAGAGGGAGTAAAGCAGAGGACTCAGGACGCATCCTTGGGGGGTGCCGATGTTAAGGGTGCGTGGGCTGGAGGTGTGTTTACCAATCCTCACTACCTGTGACCTGTCAGTCAAAAAGCTCTGGACCCAGGAGCAGAGTGAGGAGTTCAGCCCCAGGTCCCTGAGCTTAGAGACCAGTCTGTGGGGAACTATGGTGTTGAATGCGGAGCTGTAGTCGATGAACAGCAGCCGCACATAGTTCCCCAAACCGCTGTCCAGGTGGGTGAGGGTGGAGTGGAGGACGTGATTGATGGCGTCATCGGTGCTCCTGTTCGTGCGGTAGGCGAACTGGAGGGGGTCAAAAGAAGCAGGCAATGAAGTACAGATGAAGTCCTTTATCAGTCTTTCGAAGCACTTCATTACCACCGAGGTGAGGGCAACAGGGCGGTAGTCGTTGTTGCAGGCAGGGTTGGGCTTTTTGGGTACGGGGATGATGGTGGAGCGTTTGAAGCAGTCAGGGACAACAGAGTGAGCCAGGGACATATTGAATATAGAGGTGAAGACGGGAGCCAGCTGATCTGCGCATGCCCTCAGTGCACGCCCGGGGATGCCATCAGGGCCAGCAGCTTTCCTGCTGTTCACGCGTCTCAGAGCTGTCCTCACGTTGTGCTCTGAGACGGACAGAAAGCAGGCTGCTTTCTCCACCGGAAGGTTGAGACATGAAGCAGGTGATTTGTCCCGGCCTCGTTCTCATCCACACCCAAGTGACATTTTAACAAGTCTGGACACTGATTTACTTCAAAACACACAAGTCACTCCCACGGCAGTCCGAGCGGGAGACCGACGTGATGCGTTGATGATGAGTTACCACCGTTTTAAAGAGTTTGTCCTGACGGCGGCCAAGCTAAATCCAACTGGTGGGTTCTCAGTACGGAGAGCATTTTAGGACATTTCACATTCCATTTTCATCAGTACAGTCACAAACACACCATCACACTGTGGTCAGAAAACATAATGAGCTGCTGGGCTGAAGGCACTGCTGGACTCTGCGTTGAAACATTTCAACAAGCTGCAGCATCAAACTTCAGTTGGATTACAGTCTGCTATTTCAAGAACAGCTGAGAACTTTTGTCACACTGCCAGTGAATGTGTGTGTGTATTCATGTGGCTTACATAACAGGTGTGTGTCTGAAAACCGTCCAACATGCTGCGAGTCTGTAAGTAAATGGCCAAAAGAGAATGCTGCATATGTGTCACACACTGCACGCTGTGTGTGTGTGCGTGTGCGTGCGTGCGTGCACTGGTGTGTGTCAGTCTGAGGTTAAAGGGAGGCACACACCTCAGCAAGCTGAAAGGTGACCGATGAAGACTTGACTTTTAGCCCAGTGTAACAGGAATGAGAGCGACAGCTGCAGATGGAGCAGGAACGCTAACTTCATCATGGCCTCCAGCTGAAATCAGCAACACTTCCTGCCTCCGGTGCTCTCTGAAGTTCCCGGTATTCACCCAGGCCAGGTACAGAACCTCAGGCTGCACACCTGAGACCGGGACCGAACGCTGGTGACGACTCTGCAAATACTGCAAAATGTTTTTTTCATTTAATGTAAATGTTTTAGAAACTATTTCCTGCTGCATCATTTCTATAAGACTGTGATTAGGCACACTTTAGTTAAGGGTCCAGTGTGGAGGATTTAGTGGCATCCAGTGGTGAAGCTGCAGATCAGAACCAACTGAACACCTTTGGTGTTGTGTGGAAGTTGATTTTTATCATCGAGAGCAGTTCAGCAGCAGAGAGGAGGAAGAGGACACATTTCCTTTAATTTAATGTTTGGAGGTCTGTAGTCCACAACAATGAGTTAATATTTTGTAATGTCCAATGACCCGTCAGTTGGCCGAGTGTTGATCAAAGCTGGACTGGATCTGTCCTCTGAAGTTAAACTCAGGACGGGGTTCAGGTGAGGTGAGGGCTGCAGATGCTGCGGTTGGCCAATTGCTGTACAAAAGTCCTGCTGGCCTATAAGAGCAGACCTGTGTGCTGTGCCGTGAGTCGTGGAGGTGTGTTCAGGGTCACGCCGGGTCAGCTGGCAACCCACATTCTCTCTGCGGTGAACAGCTAAACGTTTACAGAGCTCATAAAATATCAGGAAAATCATTCCTGGAGGCTGCATGCAGGATTGTGGTGTCTGAAGAGACAAAATGAAACTTTTTGTCTCACTGACGTCAAAGCAAACATTAAGAAAAGCATTCACCTGGCTGCCGGCACCTACCTGTGTGAGCTCGCTCAGACTGCAAGTCGTTCATAAGAAATATACCTGATGTATTAATGCAGCTGTGCCCAAGTCTTGTTTTGATAATCAGAATATGAATAGTAGGATCAATACTACTACTATATGAATAGTAGGACTTTAATAACGTCTCATTGTAAACACACAGACAGCTTTGCAGCTCTAACAGCTTCCACTCTTCTGTGAAGGCTTTCCACAACATGTTGGAGTGTTTCTGTGGGAATTTGTGCCCATTCATGCAGTAGAGCATTTGTGAGGTCACACACTGATGTTGGACCAAAAGGCCTGGCTCACAATCTCCGTTCCAGTTCATCCCAAAGGTGTTGGATGGGGTTGAGGTCAGGGCTCTGTGTGGGCCAGTCAAGTTCTTCCACACCAAACTCATCCAACCATGTCTTTATGGAGCTTTGCTTTGTGCACTGGGGCACAGTCATGCTGGAATAGAAAAGGGCCTTCAACAAACTGTTGCCACAAAGTTGGAAGCATAGCATTGTCCAAAATGTCTTGGTGTGCTGAAGCATTAAGATTTCCCTTCACTGGAAGTCAGGGGCCGAGCCCAAACCTGAAAAACAGCCCCATGCCACACCTGAATTCAATCATAAAGAGGAGTGTCCCAATACTTTTGTCTGTATGGTGTATATCAGTATTAATGATAACCATAATATCTGACAAATTAAATATTGGAATCATGTCAATAATATGTTTAATGTTACACTAAGTTAAAGATGAATGAAAAAGACTTATAGCTTTGCTGTGAGTCTGCATGTTGAAAGTTCCATTGAATTCATTTCTGTCACAATGACCCAAATAACTTCACATGAAATGGAATCATGACTATTTTTATTCTGGCGATCGTGCTGGAATGCCTGACATGACACCCTGCTCTGCTGAGTCTAAGTGCTTGTGGGAAATGGGTTCATACATCAGAGAAATCCAAGTCACGTGACAGCAGTCAGCCAATCGCAGAGCCTGGCAGCTCTGCTGATCCCTTTTGTCCGCCGGCCATCGAGTGGTTATCACAGCAGCAGTGCCAACTGGCCGTCTGGAGATCAAACAAAAGCCAACAGTGTCACAATGTCTCTCCATTGCTGTCTCTGTCCCTCTGATACCAAAAGTGTCTCAACCTTCCTGTCATCCTCAGCTTTCTGTTGTAATGTTGACATTTCCAAACAGACTGAAAAGAAGAACATTTACTGTCAGGTTTGCAGTAAGAGCAGAAACTTTTGTCTGAAATCTCACCCTGGTCACACAAAGCGGAACATGAAGGTGCTCAGATGAAGTGAACGTTAACACAACACGAATCTGCAGCGTTACAAAGAGCATGCAGCGTTCAGACGCATCGGGCAAATATCACAGCTGTGCTATCCTTTAGCTTTCAGGTAGTAACAAAGATGTTAGAATAATAATAAAGTGTCTGAAGGAGTACAAAAACTATGGCATAAATGAAAATAAAGTATAAGTAATTCTAACTCTAAGAATATGCAAAATATTTAAATGTACTATGCATACTCTACAAGTAAAAATACTTTAGATTTCCACCCCGAATGTCTTTTTGGCTTCCATTTTTCATGTTTTAGTTTCTCCGTGTTGTTTTCCATGTGGCAGTGATGTAACAGTATATTTACAAATGTTGACCTTATCGCTAATCTTTAATATTTACACCTTATCATCCCTGTTTCAGTGTTTGTGGGTCTGAATTTCTGCTTTAGCAATATGTACACAAGATGTGCCAGTAAAGGTCATCGAATTCGAACTGCAATAGAGAAGAGATTAAATGACAAGTGAAAAGCTCCAACAGAGAGAACAAAACTGAAATGTTTCAAAGGCTAATGGGTTTTATACAACACATCCACTGCTGATATTTATTCTAAATATTAATCGGTTCTTCTCCCTGCTTTTACCCTGCTGGGACTCGGACCCCCACAGAAACATGAGGGCCCCTGAAAAGGTGCAGTGTGGGGGCCCTGCACATCCTCTGTCTCTGTTCTACACAAACACATGGAGGCGGCTGTCACTGCAATCCGCATCATCCTCTTCCTCACGGGTGGTGTTGGTTGTAGTTCCAGCTGTGGCGGCCAGGGTGTTAGACACTCCGGGTGTTAGACACTCCGGGTGTTAGACACTCCGGCTGTTAGACACTCCGGCTGTTAGACACTCCGGGTGTTAGACACTCCGGGTGTTAGACACTCCGGCTGTTAGACACTCAGGGTGTTAGACACTCCGGCTGTTAGACACTCCGGCTGTTAGACACTCCGGGTGTTAGACACTCCGGGTGTTAGACACTCCGGCTGTTAGACACTCAGGGTGTTAGACACTCCGGCTGTTAGACACTCCGGCTGTTAGACACTCAGGGTGTTAGACACTCCGGGTGTTAGACACTCCGGCTGTTAGACACTCCGGGTGTTAGACACTCCGGGTGTTCGACACTCAGCCAGCAACATCTTTTTCTCTTTTCTTTTCCGCTATCTCAAATTGTGTGCAGATCCTGACATGACGCTCGTATCCCAGATATTTTAACTTCACCTTTGGACAGTGGGAGGAAGAGGAGACGCGTCGGCCATCTTTAAATGTGTTCACGACCAGTGAGCCCTGCCGAAATTAAGAATTCATAACAGCGGATTAATTAAATGACAAATCAATCAGTCAGTTGACAACACTTTTGGTATTCATCAAACCAAAATAGCAGAAATTCTCTGGTTCAGCTTCTCAGTCATGAGGATAGTAAATGAAGGTCTCTGAAAGGTTTGGAAAGTTTCCTCAGTCTCTGGGAAGGAGTGATCACCTTTGACACTGTTTTACAAACCATAAATTCATAATGAAAACACTGGAAGCTCCAGCCTTGTGCTCGATGGCTACTGTGACAGATTCTCCCTTTTTGTAAACTTCCTGATCAACATGACCACAAATGTGCAATAAGGAGTGAAGAAACACGTCCTGAGCGAAGGGGACGTAACTGCTCAGTCCTGCTGTGGTCCCAGTGAACGGGATTTAACTTCAGCTTCATCCCAACACGCACAGCTTTCGGCTCAGTATGGTTTCAGTTCGTTTGTCTTGTCTGTGTGCCATAAACTCTGCATGCTGATCCTTACAGAGAGGACTACATGTCCACCAGATTTCAGCCAACAGAAGACATTTTAGTTCCTGACACGCCTCACAAACAACAATGCGGGCAGAAACAAACAACAAAAAGTTGGACATAAACAATCAAATCATGAGAAACTGCACTGGAATATTTGTTTTCTGATGCAACCCTGAGGCCACGTTGCGATTGATCAGCCACACGAGGCTGATTGTTGTCTTAATGGTCATGTGAAAGTAGCATGTTGGAGTCTAAAGTCTCCCTGCAGACGATGCATTGAGGCATGCTGAGGGGGAAACCCTTCAGAGGACTCGTGCACTCTCACCCCGAGGTTCACCAAGGCCAGAGAACAGCCCGTGCCCAGCTCTGATTCAAAGGAAACTCCAGTCAAACACCTTGACTTCAATCAGAGTTCAGACTTTCTATATGAAACTGAATAAATCTGGGATTTCGGAATGAGATGGGACTTGTTCAGATGAACAACTTTTAACACAGTCGGTCCCACTTTGTTCTGGGTTTAGTTTGGAGCAGCAGCCTCTTGGCTGCACAAACAGCAGCTTGTTAAGTAACGATGAGAAAATGTGGTGAGGATGACCCTCAGCTGACGTTTCACAGCTTGGCCCGACGAATTATTTTCTGGTAAACAAGTTTAAAAGGAAAAGGACACGCTCACTGACTTCTGTTGTTAAAAATCCTCCCTGATGGGCCTCAAGTCTCCAGTTAAATTCAACTCTGCTCCGTTTTTTTGGGGAATAATGTTTAACTCACAGTGAAAATCAATGAAGCAAATAAGCTTTAAAAATAGCATCTGTGTCAACATGTGTGGAAACCAAAACGATGACAACTGTGACCAAAAGAAGCTTCTGACTGTTTTACTTTAAACCTTTCATCTGTTTAAACTCAGCAATAAAGTCCTCATTTAGATTCATTCTAAAGTGTTTTTTTTATTTTAATTGAAGTGAAGTTGGCTGCGAGTTCAGATGATTAGCGTCGTTAATCATGACAGCGTTAAAACGGCATCAGATAAATCACATCAGCTCAAATCATGACCCTCATTAAAATCTGAAAAGTAGACTGATTTCATTTTGTTTTACCAAGAAATTTTTGTGTTGTCCTTCTATATGTATATTCTCTGGGTATACATTTTAAAGAATCTCTTTGCTGTATTAAAGATTTCTGCATAATATTAAAAAAACATCATTAAGCTGATTCTTCTTCTGAGAATCCTTTTTTAAAAAAATGTTTAAATCATTTCCTTTAACAGATTCCACTTTTCTTTCTGCAGCGTCACTGTGACTGAAATAACGCTGCAGTGGTTTGTTACGGAGTCCCAGCTCACACCAGTCTGCTGTGATTAATGTGAACATCATCTGCAGCACCAGCAGGGGTCCATCATGTTTCTCAAATAGCAGCTGATGCAACAGGCTGAGGCATCCCAACCACGAGCCCCATGCAGGCGGCACTCCCCTATCAGCTGGCCAGCATCCAGCCCAGCTCTGTGCTGATTGGTTGGCAGGAAATTCCACTAACTTCTCATTGGCTGTGCTAGGAACCATATGACAGCATATGCAAATGGTCTCTATGTGGCAGTTGAAATCCCTGCGTGCTGAGCCATCCGGGCAGTGAAAGGCAGGAAGACAGCAAGAGAGGTGGAAGAGAAGGGGAGTGACGACAGCATGCACTTTTAGAGAAAACTGCTCTACAGATTTCTGAAGTCTTTTAAAAAGCTCATCTCTTTTCTCCTCGGAGCTCTTTATCTCCACATTCCATGAGTGCTGCAAGGTAAGGAGTGAAGGCTTTGGTGTAGGTTATGCAAAAGTGACGCAGGTCATATCAGCGTGTAGAGAATATTGAACCATGTGTATCACTTTATGTTTAAATTACTTTGATCGTCACTACAGTTTAAATTTGATTTGATAAAAGACATGAAGTTAGCGTCTCGCTGACTGCAGAAACGACAAGTTTCATCGAGTCAGAAAATGAAACTGCTTCCTATAAACACTGCACACTGTAGACGCTGTTCTGATCTCTCCTCCTCTGTCTCTTTCCACCTCCCGTTTTCTCTCCTTTTCCCTCTTTCTTTCTTCTTTTCTCCCCCTCCGTCTCACACCACCTCCCTTCTTCTCTTCCCTCCCTCAGTGTGCTCAGGTCTTTCAGCCCATCAGCAATGCCTGGTCCAGTTATGCCGATGGATGTGGCTATGAGATTCTACATCAGCCACTCCCCGCCCCCTCTCCGAGGCTTCCTCAGCCCGTACGAGGAGCTGCACAGGGCCAAGAACCGGGTCAAGCAGTCCACCACCTGCAGCCAGAAGCAGCAGCTTTACAAACCCCTGCGGCCCTGCCTCAGCAGCCAGCAGAAAGCGGTGGACGATGACGGCTGCGTCGGCTGGAACGGCGGCAAGGCTGGCAAAAAGAAGGTCGTGTTTGCAGACTCGAAGGGCATGTCCCTCACTGCCATCCACGTCTTCTCCAAGTTTGACGATGAGCCCTATCGAGACAAGCGTCGTGGGGGAATCACGGAGGAGCTGCAGTTTGACATGACAGACTTGGAAACGGCCACGATGGATCTAAAGATCAGCTCTGTTCGCAGCCTGGCGCTGGACTTCAAACAGCCCTCCGCTGACTACCTGGATTTCCGGAACCGCCTCATTCAAAACTCGGTCTGCTTGGAGAACTGCTCGCTTCAGGAGCGCTCGCTGACCGGCACCATCAAGGTCCGGAACGTTGGCTTTGAGAAGTCTGTGCAGCTGCGTGCCACTTTCGACTCATGGACCAGCTTCAGGGACGTCGAGTGCACCTTCATGAACAACATCTACAGCTGCCAGGATACTGACACCTTTGCATTCGTCTTGGAGCTGCCCACCTACATCCCGCCACAGAATCGGGTCGAGTTCTGCATCTACTTCAAAGTCCAGGACCAGACCTTCTGGGACAATAATGACGGCAAGAACTATGCTCTGAAGCACGTTGGCTGGAATGGAGAGGACATTGTGATGCCTGCTGAGCAGAAGAAGCCTTCAGAACAGAGAAATGGGAGTATGAAGCTGCTGGAAGTGGAGTTTGATCAGTTTGGCAGCCCACGCATGTCCAGCGGACTCTTTCCTGGCTGGCAGAGCTGGGGTCAGATTGATAACACTGTGCCTTATTGGTGAAGACAGGCTGTTGAGCAGACACTGACAGGGCATTCAGTACAAATCCAGCTGTGGGTCAGAGCCTGCGCTGGCTCTCGGCCAGAATCTAAACTGAAGCAAACAACCCCTGCTTTTTTAGCAGAGGAAGTTCACAAACCAGACAGAAACCTAACTGTAACGTGCTCAACTGACCTGCTTTTTGCTGTAACGTGGGCATACTGCCTGAGAGACTTGATGAGCTATGGCTGGAGGATGTGGGTTAAATGTGGAAATGTTGTTTTTTTTAATTCCTCTTCTGTAACTTACTGAAGTGCATCAGAGTGCCTGTCCACTAAAATACAGACTATTTGTTAAATATGCACTGATTAAGATGTCCCTCTCAATGTGATGTCTGTATACTGAAAAGATTTAGTCCTTCATATTGAAGGGAAAGGACAGGGGAGTGCATGGCAGAAGCAAACCCAGCTGATTCATTTCTAATGAAAAATACACACTAAACATTTGCACCTTCAAAGAAGAAAATGATAAAACATGATTCAAATGGCCTTAATTTTGAAATTTGAGTCATGCAGCCCTTTCTTTCCCTCCATGTAAGTTGCACGTCTGTCTGATGAAAAACGATTGGCTGATGTAATTCTGAAGTAAGTTTGTTCAGGAACTGAGCTGCTATCAACAGGAGAGAATCTGCATGTGATTGGTCGTCTTGAACGGGGAAGGTGTTTGGAAATTCCTGTGGTTACCGCATGTCAAGAAAAGAAATGATGCAAAGATCGAATGTTTTTATTTGCTTGAGTCCACAAGTGCAATTATGTGATGAGTGTACAGTATGTGTGGGGTTTTTGTTTTTTCTCACAGTAAAGAAAGTTTGTATGCCAGCATTTCGTTTCACTTGAAGGTGTGTGTTGCTCACACACACCACATCAGTCATGGATTTCCTTTTCAGAAATAAATTTCTATATTTGTGCTAAAATATCTGACTCCTGGCCCTTTTGTTATGGTAGATTTGGTACAAATTTTAATCATTTTTTAAACAAATACTCGATGTTGTGATGAAAATGATTACATATTTAATATTTAAACAGACAATAATGAATAAAAGTCAAAACAACGGGTATGGTTTAATATTTTCTTTAGTATTTTTCAGCCCTCACGGTATCTCACACACACACTCATTTCCCAGTTCACATATAAATAAAATTACAGTTAATCATTCAAATATAAACAAACAAGTAGGTCATTCAATACGCTGATGAAAGTAACAGCCAGTCAGTTATTCACGGTCTGTGATGCTGTTAAACGCTGATGACATAAGTGATGTTTGTAAACACTTGAGTGGAAAAAAAAGCTTGGTGTTTACAAACTTGTGTTACTTCGGTAGCACATATACTAAAATTGGAACGATACAGAGAAGATTAGCATGGCCCCTGCGCAAGGATGACACGCAAATTCGTGAAGCGTTCCTCATTGTAGGGGCAGTCGTGGATCAGCGGTTAGGGTGTCGGACCCGTAACCGGTGGATCGCTGGTTCGATTCCCCGTCCCGGTGTCCATGGCTGAGGTACCCTTGAGCAAGGTACCTAACCCCCACTGCTCCCCGGGCGCTGCACGCGGTCGCCCACTGCCCCGGGTTTGCTGTGTGTGTGTGCACGTCACTTGGGTGGGTTAAATGCAGAGCATGAATTTCATTGGAGTGAGTTCCCTCCAATGACAAAATATGTCACTTTCATCTTTAATCTTTAACTTAAACATCTGAGCATCAAAAGAGAAAATCAGGCCCTTATTTGAGAGACTTTATTATTAGACACAGAAGCATGTCTGACACAGGCCGGATCCACTCCTCTCTTAACCATTTTTTTATATATATATATGCATATCAATTTTGTCTGCATTGATATGCATGTAATATAATGCATTGTTGTTTCACATTAAAAGACTCAGATAGAAGAAAAAAGTGAAAGTTTTTGTTTTGAAACAACTACAGGAAATAACTTGAGACTTTCAACTTTCAAATGTTAAGCTAAGTTAAGTCCAATCAATTTGCATATTTGTGTATTTGTACTTGTATGATTGTATATAGTTGACACAGTCGGTTTGTAGGACACTCCACCTCTGGAACAGCGCGACCATGAATACGTCCCACACACACAACTCTCCCTTATGCATTTAGAATTAAATTCTTACGTTACACAATTTCCTTTATTTTTGCAAAATAATTAAACTGCAAACACCCTTGACTCCAGCCTCTGCAGTTAAACACAGTTTAATAGTAATCACAAAAACAGAAAGCCCTCCATTTGCTGTACATTTGGGATGAGGGGGAAAGCAGGAAAAGCCTGCAGGCTTTACTCACACTCATTTCAGCAGGAAGAATGTTCACTCTCTGTCTTTGGCATGCACAAAGGAAGGACCGCAGGCTGGCCTCAGATGGCCTTCTGAGGCCTGAAAAGTTTATTGTGGATTTAACTCTTACAGTACAAGCTCAACATTACTGTTCTGGGTATTTTTCTTAGAATCTTTACTCAGAGCACTCAAGAGAACCATGACATAACATTTCCATGAGTCAGAGCAGTAGTGTTTTGGCTGATTACCATGTCGGTGATAGTTGGAACTGATCTCCTGCTTCCGATGTCTGTGCAGATTATGATTTTAGGGTGTTTCAATGGCTTTAAGAATTTGAGTCTTGACTTCAGTTTTGCTCCAGTGTCTAAAAAATAGGTCATGGCTGATCGGCTGATCATTGGAACATCATATGTAATAGTGGCGGCAAATCTTGTTCCGTGTACAGGCTACCTGTGAAACCCAACTCCAAAGTGCTCTTGGTTCAGGCAAGTCCGAGTCCACACAACTAAGGGTGCAGACAATATCCCTATCGCTATAAAACACATAACAAATGGCGTTTCACTTGCAACTAAAGATTTAGATTGGTATGTGATGTCATATCTTTGGGATAAATAAAGTTAATAGGGGTATTAAATAAACATGATTCAACCAGTGTAATTCAAACTAACATTAAACTGTACCATTCATTGTCCTTAAAACCTAATTAGGTGTTAGGAGGAAACTGTTGGAACAAATAGCATAAATTACATGGATTAGCAGTGGCTGCTAACCTATTTGTCATCAGGGGACTCAGGGAGCCGACGGAGTCAAGTTGGAAAAACTTCCCGTGTGGCCGCAAACACCCAACCCGGCTCAGTTCATCGACCCCTGCTGATTCTTTGGCTGTAACCAAATAAACTGAACGAACAACCGCTTAGAACGAATGGGGTATAACGAGATTATGAATGGCGCCATTTATAATTTTGTATTTCTATGGGTTGATAACATGAAGTGCAGCCAAGCATTTTTTTCCAGGGGTGAATCGGGCCTGGAGTCCTGCTCCCCCTCTTCTCACTGTGGGGTTGACTGTGGAAAATGGAAAAGCTGATCCCACATCAGCTTCAAACTCAACCCACCCCTCAGGCTGCAGCTCCCCTCCACCTGCTGGCTGATGGAGCCACATTCCTTTGATACCTGTAATTTCCTGATGGATCAGGGCAGATGATCTTTCTGTCATTCCTTGTGCATTCATATGTAAGTGTCTGTTTCTACAATGAATTCACTGTCCTTCTCCTCTACTTGGCCTGCTCTCATTTCCTGATCTCTGTTTGGTTTTCCTGTTTACATTTCTTTCTGTCTTAATAGAGGTGAATGTCAGTAAGGAATGAAGGAAATACTGAGTCACTTTACCAAAAGCACGTCCTCTCCTGCACTACCAAACCCCTGGCACTTTGATGCCTTTTGTGTTCAATGATACGTGTGAAAGTGTTGCAACATACAAATATCCTGGACTGGGAGAAGGGCGGCACAGGACAGTAGATTTTGTTTTTTTGGCTGGTATCATGAATGAAAGATCAAATCAGAAATTGATTTTCTCATATCATCAGGACACAAAGGACAAAGTCATGCTATTTATTTTTTTAAGATCATTCCACATTTTGGAATTTCCATTGAAATGCTGCACAAATGCCAGTAGGAAATCCCTTCAAGTGAAAACACAGTGGAGCAGCTGAGTTTTAAAAGCTGCATATTTCATCATCAGGCATCGTTGGTGCTCATCAGAAACCCCATCAACTCCTCCCGACTCTAATCTCTTTCCATCTGTTGAGTTACAGTAATCAAGAAAAGTATTTCTGCTCACTTAGCATATAGTTTCTCTGCCAGCCAAGAAATGTGCAGGTGAAGTCACATGTAGCTCCTGGTCTACCGCTGGTCAAACATTAACGGAGGCCGGGCAGCATCCAGAGAATGACTGGACCCAAATGATGCAATGAGGATGTAAAGACAGAAGCCTCCCATGCAGTGATGATAAGGTCACAAAAACAAATCCAAGCCTGTGAGACTGAAAGATTACGCAGAGTCGCATAAGGACAGCTCTTTGTCTTTATTTAGTAAAAGATGTTGCTTTCTTAAAGCTACAGAGGAACTTGTTGGGAAAAGCTGATCAAAATGATTCTAAATAGATTATAAAGAAGAAAACAGGATCACAAGAAAAAGCTTCCCAAAAGTGGAAAAGGCTTGGTGTTGTAAAGGATATGCTTCAGTTTTAATTAGTTTTATTTTTGGGCACAAAAACAAACCTTACAGTGAGGAATCACTGACTGTAAAGACTGTATTGTATTTGGGGCCAGTAAGAAAGAGAGACACGGAGACATGGAAAAAAAAACACTTGTGACTAATAAAGAAAATATTACCCAAAATATAAACCTAATTTGGGTTTCAGTTTCCTTATAAGGTTATCAGTGTTTGGCAGGACTTCCTGGTTCAGGGCCATGGGCCATGGGACTCGGGGTAGAGTTTCATCAGCTAAGGCAGCATATTCCTATCACTGGGAGGGGTTTCAGTCATGGTGCCACTGGAGACCAATAGATCCTGGAGTTTCCCTCATCTTTGAGAAGCATGGCAGCCACAAAGCAAACGTGTGTCAGGCCTCAGAGGTCGGCAGAGGATTGCTACAAGCTCATCGCTCAGTTTCTTAAAGATGGGTTGGGATACTCCGCACCACAGAAGGCCGGCTGGTTCTCCGTGGAAACTTGCAGCTTAAACCATGTGGGTTTAAGCCAGTCAGTCTGAAATGGCTGAGTTGGCATTCCTGTTGGCAATCAGTACATGATTCTGCCAGGTGATGACTTAATGTTGTGTCTTCATCAGACATGTGCCCACAGGACAACCGACCTGCTCTTTGTCTGCTACAAACCTAAGTGCTTTGGGCATCCAGTCCCCAAGATTACGCTTTGTCCAACAGGTGTAGAAGAAGACAGACATGCCGAGGCAGTGGTGTGGAAACATTCCACATGGGGCCTTGTTACCTCATGGTCCTGTGGCCAGCAGCCTCTTTTGGCAAATCCTCCACCTTTCTATCAAGTCCTGCTGCTTAAATGTGGCAGCTGGCACCCCATTCACTGAGCGAGTGGTGTTTATAATATAACAGAACAAGACCTGACATCCCGTGCCCCAAGGAGAGAGCTCAGAGAACCTGGGTTACATGTGTAACCTTCTGTTATCTCCCCTAAAAACAAATAAAACCATCAGCTATGTGTTCCTCATCTGAAAAAAGGAAGAGAAAACCAGGTGACCACGTGGACGTTGGTGTGGATGTGTGCCTCTTGTTTTGATAGGAGGTTAGTATAATAACTTTAGCATTTGTGCTACATACTGAGATACGTGTGGATGTGTGTGTGTGTGTGTGTGTGTGTGTGTGCTTGGAATTCACAAAGCCACAAATGAACTGTTTGTCTCTTCTGACTGTGTCTCTGTGTGGGTTATGCATGTTGTTTAAGTAGAAAGGTCAAAGGTCATGAGATAGGACGGCTCGGGCACGTGACCAGGCAGATAAGCAACCAGTCAGGACAGGTGGTATTATTTTAGTGTGTTTGTGTGTTTGATTAGGTCTTTTTTTTCTTTATGGATCGATCCTCAGGGGGTTTCATCAAGTCTGAGATTTTACTTGTGATGCTTCTAATATTCCTTTGGTTTCTGGTTGTCACACAACCAGTTGCTCTAAAGAAGAGGTTCTAATGAAAAGGTTTGATAATGAGCCTCGGAGGTGACTGTAAGGACATGCTGCTGTGCAAACTGTGAAGATCAGTCGAAACAAAAGTGGAAAGCAAGGCAAGGCAAGCATTCTGCTTTGAGACGAGATGAAATATGTGACAAAATTTCGACTTTTGAGGGATGCTGCCCACAAATCTTTAAGTGGAAAAATTTAAGGGGAATGAAAGGAAAAGGAGAAAGAAGGAGGGCTTATGAGAGGCACTTTGAACTGCATTTGAAATGCGCTGCATAAATAAAACTGGTTTGGCTTGAACAAACATGAGACAGGAAACTCTAAATCATTTAGATGATTATTACTCAAATTGTAGGATAATTCACTTTTTTCAGGGCATTTTGTTTTGTTTTTTCCCATAATATTGAGACATCCAGGTTGTTTTTGGCTTGGCTCGATTTCATGTTTTTCCAACACTTTGGGTTGAATCCTGTGGAACAAATTCAACACTTTAATTGGTTTCCATTGTAACAATGCGTTTGTTTTGCCAGTGGTTGGAAAGCTGTGTCAACATGCTCACCGCTGCTGCACAAAGAGTGATTGAGACAGCGTTAACCTCTACACACATGTATGAGCTCACGCACATGCACACGCTTTGATGTACGTGTGGAGACAAACACCAACACACACAACAGCACAGATTCATGGATTCACAAACAATAAAATCAAGAGTGCATTTCAACGGTCACCTGCACAACTCGAGTCTGAAGGACAGCAGCCGAGGCTCTGATTGT
This sequence comes from Scatophagus argus, assembly GCF_020382885.2. Taxonomy (NCBI): domain Eukaryota; kingdom Metazoa; phylum Chordata; class Actinopteri; family Scatophagidae; genus Scatophagus; species Scatophagus argus. The sequence goes on from NC_058502.1 coordinate 1,268,365, forward strand.
CCCTCAGTCCAGCCGCCATGTTTTAACTCCACGGTGCTCACCTGGATCGCAGTTTGCTGCTCATTTAAACTCTGTGATTTTGTCAGGCTAATCCGACTGGTACATTCCAACGTTTACAACCCCGACAATTCATGCAGATCTTTTTGGGATGTTGATTGTTGTCTAAAAAGTGGACACAACAGATGAAACAACCTGATATAATCTGCATTTGCATTTTCCAACAAGTCAGCTTTTTCTGTGTTACAATGTTACACAGTCAGAGCTGCTGGAAAGATGAGTTATATTCATGCATACATAAAACTTATTTAAATTATGAATCTATTATGGATCTGTCCAGGAGACAGTCCACAGAGATGCATTTAGAATTTTATAGATGATCTTTTAATTGCTCACAGGTTTGCTCGTGTGTGTCACAGCACAAACGTTCTGTTCTGCCGTGAGGAGGAGGAGTGTTAGCGGCGGTTAACCAGGATGGAAATAGTCTGTGTGTCGTCCACGTTGGTCTGCTGAAGAGCTGCTCGATGCAACAGAGAGTCAGTCTCTGAGCTGGACGCTGGCCACGACGGCTTGTCTGTACATGTAAGAGACATGTAGGCATGTAAGGAGGTCTGTGAGCCAGAAATAAACACACACACGCAGAGGAAATGCTATAAAAAGCAGCAAGATGCAAGTCATGACTCATCTTACAGCGTATAGAGAGAGTGAGGTAGAGTCATGAATAACTAAGGGTAATAACCAGGATTATTCTGCTAAAAGGCAGAAAAGCAAATACAAAGACGTTCTTGTTTCCACGCTGCTGGTTTCATCATGAAACCTGCTGCTGAGCTTCACACAGCACGACCTTAACACCTGCTGGGAACTGATTTCTGATAAAGAGAAATGTCTCAGCTTTGCAATCTATATCTTCTGAGAGAGTCATGCACTATTTGGAGCAAGCAGGAAGGTCGACAAGGTCACAAAGCAGACGAGGAGTTTCCTGTCTTGATCTTACTGCAGTTTAACCAGGCTGCATGCGGTTTGTGGTTTTGACCAGTATACCAAATTTGGGCAGAAAGTGCTGTCTCAGATACCAGATCAGCTGTGCAGTACTTAAACGTTTCTCCTCTGAACAGCAGCGAGAACTCAGCCTGCGTCAGAGTTTTAACTGAGCTGTGTTTGGCACTGTGAGCTTTCCTGGCTCAGGTTCTGCATCACACATGATAAAAGAGTTTACGGGGAAACCTGATTGGTACAGGCTTTCGTGGGGACCAGAGGAAACATAACTCCTTTGCTTCACTATAGTAACTTTCTTTGCTTCTGTTGCAGACAGAGGTTAGTGAGACTGGCCTCAGTCTATCTTCCCCACCTTCATATCTGACAGAAACCTTTTGGTTCAGTCTATTTGTGCACCAGATGAAAGCAGAGTGGGTGACTGCTGCCCAGTAGCAAACTGCTCCTCCAAAGAGCTTCTTCATAAAAGTTCAGCTACATGAAGCAGTAAAAAGAATGTGTAATGGCACCCTGTGTTTAATAAAGCTCACTGCTGCACGCTGTGACGTCAGCCAGTCAGCAGCACTTTATTAAACAGGCTGCCTGGGAGACATTAAAGCCTGCTGCCTCGGTTCTCCAAAGAGCCAGCGAGGAGAGGTACCAGCGGTGCCGGGTTAGGCGTTAGTGTGTGCACATCTTACTTATTGTAAAGTAAGATAAGATGTGTTCAAGTTGTCTCATGCAATGCCAACAAATCTGTCAAAACTTGTTTGGACATAAAGTTATTGTCAGCAACTGCAAGCATCTCCCACCAACAGAAGACACGGAGGAGACAACAAAGGAGCCGGAGACAAAGAAAACAGTATTACTGTCTTCGCTGTGTACTGACCACTTACCAGGGCTGCTCTTAAGTCCTCTGGTGTAAATCTGGGTCAGCTTTCATTTTCAGCCTTGTCTCATAGAAACTGTGTTTATCTGCAGCTAATTAACAACAGCTGATCCCTTCAGAGTGGAAACCTAATCCCAAGTAGTCACATATGCTGTTAACATAATGACAAAATGTAATTAATGTATGTGGCAAGTCACAAAAATGTTGATACAGAACATATAATAACATATTCACTGACACTGTTTGTTCTGTGTTCTTTAACCTAAGAAACAATGTTTTCCTTATCTTGGTGCTTTTGTTGCACAAACTGAACCACAGCCTGAGATGAAGGGTTTTGCTTCTTATTTCTCCAGGACTTCATCAGGTGTGACCTTAATTGATTGCAGAGTTAAAAGGACGTCCTCTTCCCCCCTCAGTTCACGTGTGGCTGCCGGACAGCATGCGAGGAGGTAACGCTGCACTGTGTAACATGTGCAGACAGTGCAGCGTGAAGACCCGGGTCAGGAGTCAGTGTCGAGGTCAGAGTCGGAGGTCACGACGCCAGTGTTTGAGCTTTCTTTCAGGTGATAACAGACAGTAAACAGTGAGTGAGTGGACTACACTGAGCTGTTAAACTCCATTTGTCAGAAATCAATAGAGGGTGTGAGGAGGGTGAGGGTTATCTTCATCCTGCTGGTCCAGACGACGTTTAAACGCATCGTTGTTTGACGATAAACACTGTGCGCTGTGAGGACCGCTCACTTTATGAGGTCATATGTATGTTTTACCATAGACAGAATTGTTGCTGTGTGTTTATGTTTGTGTATTTGTGTCTTCAGCTTTAAAGGTCAGAAACATTTTGCAGGAGATCACATTCCTCTGTGGAGAAAGACAGAAGAGGACGCTGATGGACTAAATCTCTGGCTTTTAGTCATTGGCATGAGCTTGGCACAGTGAAAAGCAGCAAGGCAGATGCTGGGCTGGACTTCTTGCAGTTGGACTGGAAGTAATTTTAGCTGGCTTGCAACGTTATGTCTTGTGTTTGCCCGTGTTAGTAAAGCTGTTGACTCGCTTTGATCATAAGCCAAGTGGGGTCCAGAACTTTAGCCAGTAAAGCAGACTCGTGGTATTCTGGACACATGACCTTCTCGTCGTCGTGTCCGCCTCTTTCAGCTCTGACTAGTCTTAAGTTCCCAGTCCGAAAAGCTCTGGTGGAGGGGCAGCAAAATGACAGAAATGTTCTCAACGTCCTGTAGGACTTCGACACACAGCCTCACTTCGTCTGACGTGAATGTGAAGACTATTGTCGCATTCTCGACTCAACACAGCTCCGGGTGGGTTATTTAGTTAGTTAGTTTCTGCGACTGTGGAATATGTCTGGAGTATCTGGAGGCTGAAGCATAAAAACTGTAGTGTTCTTTGGTCTGCAGTCAGCAGGCATCTCAATAAAAAACAGACGGGATAGAAAGAGCATCTGAGGCGCTCAGGCAGCCACCATCATTTATTCAGAGTGAAAACATTAACAGACGCAAAGCAGCTGGTTATCATAAAGTGGCTTGAGTGTCACTTGCAGACAGGCTGGCAGAGCTTTTGGTTAGTGCATGTGTAAATATTTGAAAGCGAAACACATTGCACGACAATCAGTTGACCCTGATAAACATTCATAAAACAGAGAAGAAACTAAATGAATAACGAGACGCACTGCAGCCTGGGGCTACAACACTGAAGCAGTCTTACAAAAAGGAAGATGACCCTGAAATGTTTCTGTTCACAAGCTGAAAAAGCCGCCTTAATTTATTTTTCTACAACCAGCTATCTGCTCATCTTCTGTTTCTGTTAGTTTCACCCGTAAAACCAGAAATAAACCCGCATGTCTGCATCTTGTTCTCCCTACAGTTGGTGACTTTCCTTGGAAACTGAAGCTCGTGACGCTGCAGGTTACTCTTCATCAGATATATTAAGCAATAGAGACACTTTTCAGAGAGAACACACTGAACCTCTTTCACATCGAGAAACATTTTTATTTTGGGTTTAGACTGAAACATCTCAGAAACTGTTGGATGAATTTTGTGCAGATATTCGTCCCCCCAGAGGATGATCCCCTGATGACCCTCACATAGGGACATGTCTCAGCAGCTATTGGACTGGTCGCTATGACAGATGATACAAATGTCCAAGTTATCCACAGAACGAATCCTTAGAACCTTGTTGATCTCCTGACTTCCTCCAGCACCTTCATTAGATGACGTCCAGTAGTTAATTACCGCACGCCTGTGAAGCTGCCGACGATTCAAACTCATTTCAAACTTTCAAACTGAACAACCAACAGACAGATGGAAAAGTATTTACATGCCAGCACCCTTAATTTCAGCCTGCGTCACACCTTTGTGACACACCTGGGCATCACAGTACCCTTTCACACTGAAGACAAAAGCCAGCTGCTAGTGGGTGTATTCAGTGTGAAAGGAATATTCGTGTTATTCCTGGTCACATCATAAGAGACTGTGACCTGGTCGCTGATAAGCAAAGCTGACAGGATAGTGAAGATCTGACAGAGGAATGGGTGGAGAAGCTGAGATAAAGATAATTTCATAGTCACAAAGGCTTCTCTAAATCATAACTGAACAGAGTTCACCTAATGTCTAAGAGTCTTCTTGGTTTTATCTGTTGGGTCGACTTATTCATAAAGATAATGTGGAGCTGCTGGGGTCAAACACGCACTTCAGCAGGTCAATGAGTAACGGCTACCACCTCAGAGTGTGATAACTGACTGCAGTAACTGCACATTTACACAGTACATTAACTCCACTGCACTGCAGTGTCACAGACTGGTACTTTAGTAGTAATGTTGAAACAATGTCACTGGGCTCTCTGGGCTAACTGGGCTAACTGGGCTAACTGGGCTGCTCTCTGTGCCCTCTGTTGGCAGGCTCACCAGGCTGAGATGGCTGGTAAAGGCACCAAATGAATGCGTAACATCAGTCTCATCTCTGCTGTCTCTGCTTCTCAGCACCACATTAATGTTTCTTCTCTTTTGTTTTTCCGTCTTGTTCAAACAGCGCAGCAGTTTCACCTGGAGCTCCTGTGGGTGTGAGATGCTGGTAAAACGCCTCCTTTCAGATCAGATAACTGATCTCTCTGATAATTTTAGACCTTCACACTCAACCTGTTCTTCTCCAGCTGACCTGAAAGCACAAGGTTGTCACCTGACAGCAAACTGAACTTCTTCATTATGCACACGTAGTTAAATAAAAGTGTTGAATGCAGGGTTTTTGAGTGTCTGAAAATCAAAGCGACTATTTGGCAGAGCAGTTGTTGTAATTGTTGTAAATGCACATGCAGGACATTTCTGTCCCAAAGGTATTTCATGTAATCTATAAACTGTTGTTCCTCTGTTCCGTCTGTTCCTGCTCTGGTGACACCCTGATGAGTTCTGCACTGACTTGTTCCTGTTAGTTTATTGCACCTGGTTATTAAAGTAATCCTGTCAGTTAATAACACACACGAGCACTCAGCGAACATTCTTAGGATCTAATAAAACCTAACGGCAGTTTGCTGAACATCCTACACCGTCTCATGTGTTGCAAGAATAAAACCATCTTCAGCATGATGGTCTCCTCCATGTGCCAGCCGAGGTCACCTTTAAATACGAGGAGCAGCTGTTCCTGTAGAGCGGCGGCCGCTGACAGGCTTCAGGAGTGTGCGACTGTAACGCGATGCCCCGGTGTAGTGCCGCCACGCCGGGTCCACGCTGTGAGCGCGTGATCAGCTGGAGAGGAGGAGGGGGACAGTGATGGGGGAGTGCTGAAAGATGACGGGAAGAGAGGAGGAGGAGGAGGAGCAGTAGGAGGTAGAGGACGGGGGAGGAATATAAGGAGAGCGCCGAAATGTGACACAGAACTGAACTGAGATTCACATTCAGAATGTCTCATAAGAGAAGGATCTTGTGGTTGATTGGTTCACGTTTGCTTTTCTTTGGGTGCTACTGAAAACACTCAGGTCCTGTCCAGGTCCTGGAAGAGATTCAGTAAAATCCAGACAACTTTCTGTGTCTGAAAAGGGACAGGAAGTTTGTGTGCGGCAGATGGGAAGCATTATTGTGGTGCAGTAAAGAGGATTTAGTCGTTATAAGTCACGTCAAGTCATGATATGTGATTAGAAGTATATGAGCTGTGCGAGGGACATGAAATGAAAATTAGCCCAATAGACAGCTGCTGATCTTTCATAAATGATTCATTTCCATGATTTGTTGTTTTGCAGAAGCACTAAACTAACTCCTCTGGTTGAGTATAAAAGGAAAATCATTAAATAGCCTCAGACTAGGGGCCATCAGAGAGAAAAAACATCCATTAGCCCGAGTAATGTAGGAGCGGGAGGGGCAGCACAGTCGCTCTTTTGTCCCTGAGAGGACGTTAATGGGGTTTTGTTGTGTCTGCTGTCAGAGAAATGTGACGAGGAAAGACTGAAAAGAAGCAGAATCCACGTGAGTCCAAATATCAGAGAGGAGACAAAGAGAACACACACACACACACACACATACACACACACACAGTGCTGTCCAAAATACCTTCACACGTGTATGAGCACTGACTCTTTTCCATAACACACCCTCCATGTGCTGAAAGAACCGAGTGCTGAAGAAGAAGAAGAATATTAAAAAAAAAACGTAAACAAACAAAGAGAGCATAATATGATGTGTTTATCTGCTGTATCTTTGTGGTTCCTGCTCGCACGAGGCCCTCTGATGTCACAAGACGAGGAACTGGTGTCACTGCGCTTCCTGTCCTCACGTGTTTCCTGACCTCCTTTCTTTGTCTCACCTGTCGTCTCCGTCCACCTTCCTGCTCCTGCCGTTTCCCGTCAGTTCAAGCCGTTTATATCCAGCCCTTTTCGGTCCTTGTGAGTCGGCTCTCCAGACTTTTCCTGCTCTTTGGGTTTGTTGCCTGGGATCGTCACGGTTTGTGGACGTCGGCCTGCGTCCTGCGTCCTGCGTCCTGCGTCCTGCGTCCTGCGTCCTGCGTGTTGCTGTGTGCACCGGTCAGGCTGATTATTTGTGTATGTTATCCTGGACTGTTCTGAATGTTACTCAGCCTCCACATTTTCAGTATAACTGAACACACACACACGTGACAAAATGCGACTGTGTGTAAATGCTGTGTATTCAGAGCAGAAAACAAAGTGTCAGAGGTCGGATTGTGGAAGAGGCCCAGTGAAGGACGTGGAGATTCGGATGTCTCTGTGAGCTAACGAGGCTGCTGGGACGCCGCTGCGTAACCCCGTAATGCCTGGCCTCCTTTTAATCTACACAATCCCAACGTCTTCATTTCTGACCAAATTATCAAAGGAAGACTACACACACTTTTTAGGAGAGCTTGATGTGAAGACAGTGTGTCCACCACTGAAGGATTTCTGCAAAATGTGTGCTTTAGTTTTTCTGTGAATTTCAGTGCAGGCCCGTTAAAAAAGATTTCAGATTTCACTTATTGTATCATACGGGTGGAGGTCGTTCACTTCTGAGTTTCTGTTGTGCTGCCACAGCAGGTGCACCGTCAGGTTGACTCGATGAAGAGGTGTTGAAAGTCACACAACACGGCGCTGACGCACACGTCCAGGACACAATGCGACAGGAAGCCACTTGGCAGGGATGGAAACTGGATGATGGAGAGAGATAACTTCCATACAATAAAAAATAAAAAACATGTTTAACCAATTCAAACTCTTAATTGTTCGTATTGTTTCCTCTCGCTGCTAAACTGTTCTCTGGAGGGAAAAACTTCTTTTTCAGGCCTCTGACACAAAGTTCAGCAACATGATGTGAGAAACAACTCGATCAGTTCATTCAGCACTTTAATTTCCCATAATAATAATAACCTGAATGAGACAGTGTGTGTCCACGCAAAGCGAGTGAGCCTCCGCCTTCCAAATTAACTTCATCGCTTCTCGTCCTCGCTCGTGTTCGGGGTTTGGAGCTCATCTGTGCGGTTAGCCGACATGTTCAGTCGCCGTTCTTCCTCTGCTCGCTGCTCGCTGCTGCAGTTCGGTGCTGTGCTTGACTCACTCCGTATGCTCCATCACATGTTCATGAGAAAATATGCTGCTTGTGCATGAAATTCATCATGTGCTTCTCTGTTCCAACAAAACATGAAACTCCTGTCACGGCGTGCTGCAGTACGTTTCCCTATATGTATACACTGAGTGCAGAATGTATCAGCTGTCGCAAGCCCATACATTTCAGTGTAACAAGTTGAGACAGCTCAGACAGGTGTGCGTGTGTGTGTGTGTGTGCGTGTGCGTGTGCGTGTGTGTGCGTGTGATAGATGTAGGCTGCGACAGATCAGGCGAGGTAGAGTGCAGGTTGTGTGAGGTGATGTCCTCAGCTGACCGTGAATGTCCTGCTCAGAGGACAGAGACAGAGGGAGGCAACACGAGGACAATCTCTGCCTCAGAACCTTCTGACCTCATCAGATTCATTCAAAAATGATCAACATCAAACATTTTAAATGAGTGATTGATAAATAAACTGCACAAATCCTTGATTTCTCAAACTGAGAGAACTTACTGAACGTTTTCAGAAGTTTCAGTGACGGCCGAAGCTTTAAATGGCCGCTGAACACCAACTCTGGGAACTTCAACAGCAGTCATCCACAAAGGAGGTCAAGTCAGTTTGATTTACATCACTCGTTCGACCCTCTGTCCTTAGACCCTCGAAGCGAGTGGGGAAAACTGGGAGAAAACCCAGAAGGAGCTGCAGAGGAGGAATTCCTGCAAAGGAATCACAAATTCTGATGACAAAAACATGCACATGCAGACTGAGTGAACGATGAAGGGACAGCAGGATCAGACGCCGGACTGAATAACCTGAATGTCCAAACACTCAGCCCCTGTGTTACAATGTGAAGATGTTGGAATATTTTAGGACAGCATTCGACCTTAACTTGTATGTGTTTACACTGCAAGGAGGAAGCTGATTGGCTGCAGGGAGAGTAAGACAGCAGTGCTGGGCTGCAGTCCAACAATACGGCTTTAACTGTTCACACGCTGAGGAAAGAGCAGAGGGCTGCAGAAATAACCAATCTGCTCTTTAATGTGGTTTATGGTGTCTGCCAAAATGAGCAACGTGCTGCAGCAAACCAAACATGATGAAAAACACGGATAAAGTAGGAGCGGGTTTTCGCTCTTGTGACAGTTAACGTGTGACAGTTTTCTCACGTCTTTAAAAGACTTTTTAAAGTTGGTTTTGTGGTGCGGCTGCCATCACCAACGTCTGAGTAAGAGCGAAACATGCCTCACCAGAATAGTTGAAACATGAATGTACTGATGTGACACAACACGAATACCTTTGTTGTGTGTACTTCCCACAGTGTGCTCGGAAACGCATACGTGAGCAGGCGGGTCGTGTCGGACGGCCCAGCCCTGCTCGCATCCAGCTGAAAACACCAGCAGGCTGGGACCAAACGCGTCAGCCATGATGTTGTAACCACACACAAACCAGCTGATGTCTTTTAATTAAACAGAACAACACTGCACACATCAGGGCCATGAGGGGCCACCAGATCTTTGAATGAGTCTATTGTCAGTGATTGTTTGATAAACACTGACGTGCCAATACGTGATCAATACATTAACTATAAATACGCATATAATATGCGTATAAACCCAACAGGAAGCAGATGTGAAAAACATGTTCTGAATGAACAACATACGACCCGGTTAATCTGACTTAATTCAGTTCTGTAAGGTGGCGTACCTTTGGCGCTCAGAAGCTGAATATGAAAAATCATTATAATTAAAGACGTCAACGTGGTCCACAGAGCAACAGTCAAATAATATGGAAAACGTGTTTACTTTAATAACTTCATTTTCGTGGCTGACAGCCAGCGGTCACTGCAACCTCTCCCAGCCGGCGCTCCAGTGACCAGGGCTGAGCCAAAAAGGGAAGGGAGGGGAGGGACCATGTCTTCTGTCCCATCAGGGCTTTCCCTCAGACTCCATTTAAAACTCCTACACTGCTGTGATCCATAAACGCACCACGACTGGCTCAGAGTGCACAGCTGGCAGCACAGTTCAGACATCTGCTCTACAAATCAGACGTAAAGTCAAATAAAATCTTTCTACTCCTCCTCTGAGAGAAAATCTTCTTTGACGTGTGTGTGTGTGTGTGTCCTACTGAACTGAATTGTTGTCAGTTCAGTAGGACAAGTCTCAGCCTGTTATGTAAGACATTCAGTCTATCCATAGTTACACAACACACACACACACACACACACACACATTCCCAGAGTATGATTGCAGTTACATGGAGAGGAAGTCACATCAGTGGTCAGTGATGCTGCACTGACTCCTGCTATCACAATAAACTGATTACTGAATACTAAAGATCAACTTTGTGTTTGGTACGCAGTTTCTTACCTTTTGACCAAATGCACATGAGACAGAAAACATCTTAATACTATCTGTGAGAAGAGAGTTAAAGCCGGGATCAGCAGGCCCATCAGTCCAATCTCACCTGACTGGATGGAGTCGCATCCCGTTTGTCTGCTGTGGAGTAACAGCACAAAAAATGCCAAGTTTCTTTGTTTTTTCTTTTGTTTTGTCTTTTTGAGTCATGCAATGTTAACAGCTGTTGAGAAACAGGTGGTGTCCACAGTGTCGCCGAGCATCAGGAGAAAACAGAGGAAGAGCACGTACAGGCTCTGTGTGATTTTTATTGGTTTTGTGGGCACACAGCAGACTTTGCATTGGTGGAACTCCAGCTCAAACAGAGAAACAAACTCACGTAACCTTGTGTGAAGTAAAGTCAACCTTTAATTTCCATTACTTGTTGACTGTGGCAGAAATTCAGCAAAAGGTGACCCATGTTAAGGATGATGATGATGATGATGATGATAACATGCAGGCCTCGAGGTTGCGACCATCACTGCCTGTTTTCCCTGCTCAGTTAAAAACACCTGAAAGTCACAGCAGCCACTGGAGATCGATGAAATACGCTATGCTCTGACTCCACAGCGAGGGTTTCTGTTCATATGGAGGCTTGTTTTAGCTGCCGGCTCGTCTCAGTGGTTTTCTGTAAAATGTCAGGTCAAGAGATTCAGAATGATGGATGTGGGCTCCACATGTCCGTGTGTCCCGCGAGGCATGTGGCGCTTATGGACGGACACACTGGTTTAAACCGTAAAAGTATGGACTGAACTTAACCAGTTTATTACTGTGGAACTGGTTTATTTTTCATGGTTGTTAGCAATTCACTTCACAATGTCTAACGCTAAAACGGGAATGTTTTTTTTGAATACATCTGCTCAGAGTTTATTTTAGAAAAGTTAAGAAAGGTTTGAGTTTTAATGTTGAGTTAACTTACAGTTCATCCTGCAAGCAAAGTCTAAAAAAGTCTGTTATTTTGTTAGTGGTTATTATGTAGAGATTTGGTTTGGGGACTGTGAGAGCAGCTTGTTAATTATCAAAAGTGGGCTGTCTGCCCGCTGATCACTGAGATAGCACTGGCCTGGAATGGATTTGTTTCAGAGCTTCCATGTTACATTTCACGCTGCATTTCATTTGAGGTGAAGCCTCATTTTAATGTGCTTTCTGAGCAGCTCGGCCAACACTGATAATAAATGTAATGTAATATCAAGACGAGAAGTCAAATTCAATGAAAAACCCTCACATCATCTGCAAGATTCAGTTTGACTAAAAAGTTTCTCAAGAACAGGATGAGCATCATGTTGTTCTCCAAAGTGACGAGATGAAGTGTGGTGAAGGGAAGTGATGCAAGTCTGAACGGGTCTCGTGTCCTTTGAGGCTTCACAGCAGCTGAGGTCTGGGTGAAACAGTTAGATTTTTTTCTAATCATACATAAACACATTTCCAAAAACAAAGTTCACAAACAAGCCACAGGTGCTGCCATTTCAAATGAACACTTCGCTCCCTCTCTTGATAAATGTCGCCTGACGTCCTCACCGCCTTTGATCAGCTGATGGAGTAAAAAATAAACCTGTACTATCAGCACATCAAACAAGAACATGGAGTCCATATGGAGGGACACCAAGTCTCTGTTCAAGCCCGGCGACTGTCCCCGAGTGTGGGACCTGATTTATGTGCTGGGTCACCTCAGGACTTTGATGTTCATTTTTAATAGGCAGACTAATGATGCACAACAAACCAGATCCCAGTCACTTTATCGTTTCTTCTGCTGATTCCAGATCAGAACTTATCCTGACCATCTTACATATAAACATCAGGCTACAGTTATTTTGTCTTATTTTTTATTTTGTACTTCAGACAAAACATGCGCTTGCAGTATGAAGGTCTTTAGTTTCTTCAGATTAGATTCCCATTGATTTTATAATACAGTTTGTGTCCTTGGCTGAATGAGAAATGATGCACACAAACACTTGAGTGATTTCATTGCAAGTTACCTCATAAGACAAGAAAAAGTATTTTGGTACAGATGGTTTCTCAATCACTAAATGTTGGCATAGAAGCAAAATGCAACCTGTTTTCAGACATTTTAAACGCTTTGCAAAACATTTCTTCACTTCCTCCTACAGATGCCACACAGTTGTCAACAAATGATGAGAGGACAGTCTGCAGCAGCGGCCTTCCACTGGAGAGCCTGTAAACTCCTCTGCAGAGCAGATTATGTTTACCACTGGATATCTGGCACATCCTGAAAGTTGTTTATATGCAGGGAAGTTAGTCAGATGACTTTTCATTGGCATCTGTTGGGCATTCTGAAGACACTAGATATTCACTTGTGGACAGGCCAGGAAGGGAGTTTGGATATTAGGTCAAATTCTGTTCTCTGCTTCTGATATTTTTAATCTTTTCTTAGTTGTAGCATCTTACTTTTGGCACTAAAATTAAATGACGCTGGCGCAAGAGTTATTAGGCTTCATAATGAGAGTATAACAAAAAGACTGATGACTGTAGCCAATTTTGGAAAGCCTTATGCGCCAGCTGAGCAGCTGATTCTCTCAGGTTATAATGTTCCTTGTGAAGGTGCTACATGGGTCACATCAGTAAATCATTACCTGACAGTCGCGTGCATTAACTGAAATAAGATCATTGGCATTGAGGTTGGCAGGCTATGGCGAGGTCAGATATAAAGGAACCAGTTTTGTTTGTGACAGCACAAACAAAGAAGAATAAACATGAGGTTCAGCCAAGCGGTGAAGGTTGCCCTACTGATCCTCACCGAAGGCCTTTCTTCCCACCTTCACACCACACAGCGATGCCTTCTTGCTCCTCTTTTACTCATTATGGTACTCAAACCTTTAGCCATTTGGCTTCAAGAAGAAGAGGGGAGCTTTGAGGGCATCACCACGACAGGTTTTACTTGTAACGTGTCTTCATATGCAGATGATGTGCTACCGCACACCTCCAACCTGCTTTCAACCCTTCCTTTTACCAAATAAATTTTAATTTAATTTAGCAGAAAATCAGGACATGATTTAGAGTCAGGGTGTTGAAAGACTCATTGACTCTATTAACTCTGACTCCACAACCCATCTGGAGCATGTGAGGAAGCAGGAAACTGGTGGGCCGATGCCTGACACCCAATGGGATCGTATTCATATTTATTGCAGTATAAGGTTCTTTTCAGACTGTGTTATACAAATGAATAATTTAGCAAAATAGCTCGCAACATTTGCTGCTTGTAGTTTAAACTTGCCTTTAAACCTGTTTACTAGATGTTTCTTTTTGCTTAAGGGCAAAGCTTCTCCTGCCCCCCATCACACAACTGTTGGCTCAAGATGAGATGCTAAATCACATTGAACACTTAAAAGATTAGACTTTCAGAAGACTGCTGCTGAGTGGCTGATGAATTTTTTCCTTTGTTTTCAATTAGTGTCTGATAAATGTACTTGTTTTCCTCTCAGAAGTGAAGGTTGGTGGGTTTTTTGCCCTCGTTCTGTTCTCTGATCACAGAGCAGTTCATTGTGACATCTGAGATATGTCACTGTTTAGCGTTCGCTGTACTGATGTACTAATCAGTGAAATAAGGAAACAGAAGGAACTGTTCCTCCAAAGCAAACAGAGATTAGGATATCAGAGCCTCTGATGATTACAGGTGGCTTAGAGATGATGGACAAATCACCCTCACTTACCGTAGTGCTGCCTAACAACACACACTGCAAGAAGATGAAGTTATATGACAAAATAAAAGCCACTGTCAGAACAGAGCAATAAAAGAGGGAGGTAAATATGCTGCACATCTACTGTCTATGTGAACAACACTTATTGTTGTTTTCTTTTGTTGCACAGCGATCATCTTGGCTTTGTGAAAGAGATAAAAGCTTCTGTTCTGCTTTCAATTTTGGACGGTTTATCCTCTGATAGAAGCCTCAACTTTTGTGAAAGAGCAACTCATCAGTCTGGATTGTCTCAGTCTCAGTCTTACATCACTGAACTTATTCAGGAATATCTGCACTGAGCCGTCCAGATAAAATGCATGCTGCATAGCAACAACACATGAAGGACTTTCACTGTGATCTCAGAACGAGATGATAGCCAGCGTGTGTGTGTGTGTGTGTGTGTGTGTGTGTGTGTGTGTGTGTGTGTGTGTGTGTGTAGGAGATGTCATTATGATCTAACTGCTCCTCACACTCAGTTAAATTACATGTGAGGTGAATGTAATGCACGAGAAGATGTGAAGCAGACTTTTTGCACTCCCCTCCCTTCAGCGTGACGAGGAAGCAGTGACGAAGCTAAAATGGCTGCTTGTGTAACTGTTCTCGCTCTCTGCCAGGTCTTTTTACTCTCCCAAACCAGGTTATTAAAGTCAGCAAATCTGACAAGTCAAACTCTGAAAGTCGTCCAGACCGCAGACGAGCTGAGACTCTGCTGCACACAAAAGACCACTTCTTCAGATCTGGATCAGGACCAGAGACCAAGAGCCTGTCCAGCCGTGTGTGTGTGTGTGTGTGTGTGTGTGTGTGTGTGTGTGTGAGGGAGAGAAAAGCATAAGAGCAAATACAAGTTTAATTTGCATGTGAAACTATAAGAAGAAATTGGACTGAAAAAACAGTATGAAGGGCTGAACTGCACTCAGCGTTTTGTAAAGGAAGCTTCATTTACATGTTTAATAAAGAAATGGGATAAATTTCAAACATACCTGTAACTATAGTGCAATTTTATCCTCACTTTGTCTCACCGCAAACAAAACCAGTTGCAGCAATTTTTTGTGTCGCAATAAACTAAAACGGTTTTGAGAAGTTTTGCAATTGTGGGATGACTGCATCACCTGCTACACCCATTTTCATTGTGGGAAAGTGATAAGAATCTCAGCAGCTGCCGCTCAGCCGTGACTGCAGTTCTGACCATTACAAGACACATAATGTATGTGGTGACCAAGTCTGAAGAAAATCTGTAAAAAAATAATAATCCAAATAAATCCATTTCTGCACATTTTAGATTTTGTACCACTTTGCTTCAGCTGCAGTGATGGTAACTCTCTCCTCCACCACATCCATCCTGCTCCATCTGATCCAGCCTTCTCCCCCAGCTGAATGAATGAAATTCTATTAGGAAATCAATAAATTCGGCTCAGTTTCTTAACTGAAATGAGGCGTGTTTTAACAATAGCTTTGGATGTGGTGATCAGGTGACCTGAACAGGAAGTGATGAATGCTGCACCACATGTGTCCAACAGTAAAGGATGGGCTGAATCATCACTTCAGGGCGATTGTGTTTTCCCTTCCTCTGCACTCTACCTGCCCTGTTGTGGACTGACGCCTGAGTCAGACTGGATTGAGAAATGATTTGAAGTGACTGGTTTCACCTGGCTGAGGTGTGGTACAGTGACAGTAAAATATTCTAAAAGTTCAATTCAGATGTTCAAACTTCATTCAGTTTGGTTGTCAGTGATCAGGACGGCCACTGGAGGATTACATCAAACATTCAGGAGCAAAGTTTTACCAAATTGTGTCATAATGTGACTCACTGAAACAAACTTTGATCAGGCAACAAATCAGAATGTTGACCCTGATGAGTGACTCCTTACGTAACTTTGTAATAATACTAATAATACCACAGTCTTTCGGTATTATGGGGTGTGCACATATACTGTATTTCAGCTATTTTCAAATATCACAAAACACATAAAAATAATAATAATTCTATAAAGCACTCCAAAGTAAGACATGAAACAGGGTGAATGTTAGCAAGCCATGAACTTTATCACACACACACGCATGGCAATCCGAATGAATGGCGACAGGGAAAACTTGTTTTCTTTCTTCTGTCTTTTTTATAAAACTGCATTTGAGGTGAAGTTAAAAAAACAAACAAACAGGTTGACATTTCTGACCGTGAAAACTGTGGAGAAAAAGAAGAACTCAGATCTTACTGAAGTAGCAACACCACAGTGGAGACAAAGCAAAAGCCATGCAGGTAAAGGTACAAAAGTATCCGCAAGGAAATATACTTCGAGTACTTCTTATGCAGGACGGCATCTTTCAGAATATAGTTTATTACTCCCTGGTGGAGGGAGGACTCAGTGGGGGTAACACTTTAACTAAAGCTGTCACATAAATGAAGTGTAGAAAGTAGAGAATGGGATCACTCCACTGGAACTGTACTTCAGTACAGTACTTGAGTAAATGCACTTACTTTCCACTGACTTTTATTTAATAACAAAGGTCTGTGGAGGAAGAAGCTGTGGCTCCCAGCTGCAGCAGTCAGGTGAAAGTGTGCAGGACAGTAAAGAATCCCGTTCACCGGCTGATGGTGACGGCCCTGTGGGAGTGAACGCGAGCGGCGAGAAAATCCCTCCAAAACAAAAACACAAAAGCAGACTTTGACTTTAGTGCCTGAGGATGAGTTTGTGGGCATGTATTAACTGTACTGTCAATAACAAGCCACCAATAAGTACAGTAGGAGCTGCACTCCTCCCCCGACACACCTGAAGTCAACACAGATCGATCGGAGGGCCATCGGAAATCGATGTGACGAAGGGATTTGAATTAAAGCCCGTCTGTGTTTCACCACACTGACAAAGCAAAAGAAGCAACTTAAGGTCACTGTCCCAACACTTGGCACCATCATGTGATTATTTTTGAAAATTAATAGGCTGAAATTTGCTGAGTCAGCCTGTCTGCTCTCCTATTAGAAGAAGATAATGGTGGCCTGTTGGAGGGTTACTGAGTGACAAAGTGGCACTGGCCATGGCCTACATATTTCTGTTTGTTAAATAAATGATAAGGTCTCTCGTTCCCGGCATCAAAGTAGGGCATCTCACCAGTGCAGACAACAGAGAGACCAGCAGAGAGAGAAAAGGATTGTGGGAGATTAATTGGTGTGTGTGCAGTAAAGGAGAGGAAAAACACACCGATCGAAACACACAACACTGTGCTCACTCTGTCTTATCACTGCTATCTTCAAATGCATTAATGCTCCCAGAACAAATAAACTGTGATCTGGGGCCTCATTTTGTAACCTCAAGTCTGATGAAAGCAGATAACCGTGTGTGTGTCTTTATTTATAAAACCTTCAAAAGCTGAAGTGATGCCCCTGCTGGTCATGTTCGGGTACTGCGGCCTGTTGTGAACTCCGTGACAGGAAACATCGGTTAAAGGTGTGAGGAGTGTGAGGAGTCCGCCTCGTTCACTGCAGCAGCGACACACTCACACACTGTGTGTTTGTTGTTGTTCGAACACAACGTGTTGTTTGTTCAGCTTTGGTCTCCTCCACCTCCGCTGATCTCGTCCTCCTTCAGGCTGGTTCGTTTTGTTAGAGAGGAACTCACAAGGCTGGAGCTGTCAGTTTAGGATGATTTCAGGTTCACAGATCACAGGTGTGTCAGTGCCAAACCTGTTTTAACAACTAGCAGTTCTTATGAACTAAAAGTAAGCACACCCAGACGAGTTAATGGCTGAATGCTCCCTGTTTAAGTCCTGTCACTCCAAAGCTCACATGTCCCATGTTACTGAAGCTGTCAAGAAACCGAAGCTTCATGACAGCAGGACGATGGCTGTTTGGGTCAGGATGTCAGATTGTGCACCAAAGTGAAGCATCATAAAACAACAAACAAAAAAACAAGCACAGTCAGTAAATGTTTTTCTGGAGAGGGACGACACCTCGTCAGCCTTTACTGTGAGTACTTGTGTAAACACTGCATTATGTACAGTACATTATATAAGACTTGGGCAACAGAGGAGTTTTCAAAAATGGGTCGTGCATGGACAGAGAGGGTCACTGCACACAGTTGGAGCTCATTAAAACTTGACCGAAGTGATGACGATGAACCCCAACTGTTAAATAATAAAAACAAAGAACACATGACTTTTCTCGACTTTTTAAGTGCCGTCTGCACTGTTCTGACAAAGTGGAAAAAAGTACATCTCAACACATCCTTTGACTCTGTCTGAACTATTTTCAAACAGGTTTTTGACAAGGTCTTTTACCCTGCCGTCCCACTGTATAACCTGACACAGTTTGGTCCCATACAGCACATTAGAAAAAAAAACCCTACTTCTCTTACATCACTTCCTTGCCTTTTAATATTCAGCACGGGGATGCTAACATTTTCTCCCAGTCAGCAGCTCGTTTTTACAAAAAGTCCGACGTGATGTGAATGTGGCGTGACATCCTTCTCCAACAGATGCTGGGACCAGAGCCTCTTCTGGCTCTGAACTTGTCGTTAAATGACAGAAAGGATCCATTGTTGTGTCAGGAGCTTTTTCAGGCCCTGTAGACGCTCACACTGCTGCACAGAAAAGACCACTTCTTCAGACCTGGATCAGGACCAGCGAGCCTGTCCAGCCGTGTGTGTGTGTGTGTGTGTGTGTGAGGGAGAGAAAAGCATAAGAGCAAATACAAGTTTAATTTGCATGTGAAACTATAAGAAGAAATTGGACTGAAAGAACTGTGCATGAAGGGCTGAACTGCACTCAGCGTTTTGTAAAGGAAGCTTCATTTACATGTTTAATAAAGAAATGGGACAAATTTCAAACATACCTGTAACTATAGTGCAATTTTATCCTCACTTTATCTTTGATTTTCTGTGTTGCAATAAACTAAAACGGTTTTGAGAAGTTTTGCAACTGTGGGATGACACCTGCTACACCCATTTTCATTGTGTGAAAGTGATAAGAATCTCAGCAGCTGCCGCTCAGCCGTGACTGCAGTTTTGACCATTACAAGACACATAATGCATGTGGTGACCAAGTCTGAAGAAAATCTGTAAAAATAATAATCCAAATAATAGGATCCTATTATTTATTTATTATTTATAGGATAGGAAAATAGGATCCACTGTTGTGTCAGGAGCTTTTTCAGGCCCCGTAGACGCTCAGCGACACTGAGTCAATGAGTGACCCAGATCAGTCTGACGTGTTTGGACGCTGCGACCAGACATGCTGCTCGACTGTTGCTCGGTAACTTCTGGGTTTACTGCCAGTTCGTCTCTGGGACTTCAGACGTCCTGCCATGGCAACCTGATGTGACGGAAGAGAGAGCTGAGTGTTTCAGACCGGCGGTGCTCAGCTCTGGACCAGAGACAGCAGGAAGCTGCAGGAAGCTGCTGAAGCTACAGCAGCAGCAGCAGAGAGTTTGGATGTCACCAGCATCTGTGGTGCTTTAACCGTGACTCCATGATGATGATATTGTTCTTCACAGTAAAGGCCCACTGAAGTGGCATCTTGGACACAGTTTAAAGTCTCCATTTCATGGGATCTTCAATGCATTTTGTCAACCAAAAATGATCAAACTGCTTCACATTCACTGCGTTTACATGCACGTAGTACCCACAGTCAGCTTTGTCCAGCTCTGAAATGTCACGTAAAAGAACAGAAACCTGCTGGGTAACTGAGGGGTAGAGGATTAGAAAAACCGGATTTCTCCTGAGAAGGCCACGTTTTTAATTGTAAAAAGCAGCGGAACAAGTAAAAAAAGATAATTCAATCAAACACTAACAATCTGACTTTAAAATTCTGACTAATTAGGAAGCAGCGGCTTCTTTCGTTAAACTAAGCGAGCCATGATTCCAAAAAGAGGTCAGGGCTAAAGGGGAAATGGGACTGCTGATGGATTCACAGCAGCCTGGTTGTCAGAGTGCACGTAAACACAGCGAGCTGAAGCTCTCCACAAACAGCATCCACTTCTGCTCATGAAGCTTAGTCAGACCTCAAGAGGACGCAGCAACAAGACGGAAGATGAAATTCAAAATTCAGAAGTTAAAATAAGTTTTGCAATTTCTTTTCATTTGTGTTCTATTTGTTTTAGTCAAAGAAACTGAAGGACAAATGGCGGATTCAGATTTCCAGGATTGGTGCAATAAGGACATTTAAAAGCACTGAATTTGCTTTCCAGTCGGGCCTTTCGTACTCGACTAAGATTCAACGTTTACCTGCAGGCTGCTGCTCATCCCTCAGCCACAATACCACAAAACATGACCAAACCAAACACCGAACTGTCAATCAACAGCTCTGTATCAGAACAACATTTAAAATAAGTGAAAACACTTGTGCTGCAGCCTTTCGTTCACTAAAACAGGCTGCAATGTCAGAAAACAAAACCAAACAAGACGATGTTTGTCTCGTGACTCGTGTCCCAGCAAAGCTTGGTGTGCTGACAGTGTGATGCAAACAAAGCAAAATGACAAACACATCTCCTAGGAATTCATAAAAGACATACTTAAAAATTCACCAAAAGTCAGATTAGACACAAATTCAGGACAAATTAAAACCGTACATCTGAAAGAGTCATCCAGAAATCTTTTCTGTTTCTGCTTACTTGTACCTTCACTTTGTGCCGGATCTCCACTCCCTCTTCCTGAAATTTCAACAAGACTCAGTACTCATGGATGAATCATAGCTTATTGGATTACTGAACTGCCCATGCAGTTGTTCTGATTGACTTGTTTTTCTGCTTGTCATCATAAATCTGAACTAAACTGATTGAGATGAAATCAGCGCTTCCTGTGAACCAGCAGTCAGTCTGCTGCGCTGACCCGAGCCTCATCAGACCCGCTGGGCGTCACAGGGGAAGTTACAGGCCACTAAAAGTTCACTCCCTACAGCATGTCATCATCTTGGCAAAGCTTCGTTGAGTGAAACACACTGGTTTCTCTGGTTTAACGTTTACACGCTCCGGTCTTTCAGTCCGGACTCGTGGACCGTGACGTAGAGTTAATGTTAACGACGGTCATGCTGGGAATCTGTTAGAAGCAACGATAAAAACAGTCTTAATAAAGTTGTATGTGATAATAATTACCTGAGCAAAGCAGTGACCTCGTTATGATTGATATGTTTGAACTAGAAATCTTTTTAATTTATGACACTGAGTTATCTTTTTATCTTCGTCAAAGAGTCCAAATGTCCTCATGTTGTTGTCTTCATTCGGGACTTTCTTCTAACAGACCCAACAGTTCATGTGCAAATGAAAGGATTTCTAGTGTTTCTCTGTTGCAGTATGAACCTCCCATCTTCTTCATCTGCAAATTAAAAAGTTCAGTATTGGCAAACTGATGAGTCCAACCTCAGTGAAACAATACAAGCTGCGTGAGAGTCCATGACGAGGCGGTCGGACATTAGAAACCACGTAGTGAGCGACTCGTTTCCTCTACAGTCTGATCCACGACCACAGAGATACATAAGGTGCGTTGTGTTGTGGCAGACAGACAGCTCACACGGCTAACAGTCTGTGTGTGTGTGTGTGTGTGTGTGTGTGTGTGTGCTTGCTGGTCACTCCAGGCCGAAGCCCTCAGCGTTGGAGATGGCGATGGTGAGTTTGTGTTTGAGCTCCTTCCTGGTTCGATACGGAGGCAGGCAGATCTGATTGAAGCAGGTGTGAGAGATGGGCAGCCTGCAGAGACACACAAAAGAACTTATTCAAACCATGACAGGTGTCCCCCAGGTGTGCCCAGGTGCTGCCCAGGTGCTGCGCAGCACAGACATATTTGATGCTCTGCTTGTACTGGCGACATGTTTGGTTGTATGGAAACCTGTGGTTGATGGTTATGGATTCTTGTGTGCAACACGTTGAAGAACATTTACGGTGAGGACGTTTTGGAAAGTGAGGACATTCCTCATAACTCCAGGGGACTGTCTGAAGGTTGAGACTTGGTTTTAAGGGTTAGCTTAAGGTTACGCCTACATGCTCCTACATGTGTGCTGAGGAGATCTTCAAGGTTATGGTAAGCTGCTAGGGAACGCATTATGTCAGAGTGTGTGTGTGTGTGTGTTCAGCTCGTCCATGCTCTGACCCAGATTCAGAGCTCTGGTAGTTAAAGTTCAACAGCGTGTCTTATCTTTTGCAGCTCAGTTCACACTCGAGTCTGTGACCACAGACTCAGTCCAGTACAGACAGAGCAGGTGTCCTGTTAATGCTTCACCTGCAGTGTCTGTTACGCCTAAGAAAACCACATCACGGAGCGAGCACACGGAAAGCTGGGTCAGCCAGTCAAAGTAGTTGTGGTGGTTATGTGGTTATGACTTTCATTTGCGTGGAGAAGTTGTGCGTGCGTGTGTGTGTGTGTATGTGTGTGTGCGCGGGTTATTAAAGACTACACCTCAGGCCAAGCTTCCCTCTCACTGTGACTCAGAGTTCTGGTCTCAGTGTGGTCAGCGTGTGAAGCCTACCAGTCGGTTGGAACGTCGATCTTGGAGATTTTGAAGTTGAGGTCAGCCATTCCCCCGACAGGAACGCGATCACTTCCTGTGGCGAAGTGGAGGAGCTTCTTCTGTAGCTCCAGAGGGAAGGCCAACACCACGTCCCAGAAAGACCTGGTGGGACAGCGAAGATAGCTCACATGTACTGTGGCTCATGTTTAAAAACATGTCCCCAGTTTGTTCAGGTGTTTAGCAGAACACTGCAGTGCTGTTCTGCAGATAATGAAAAATAATGAGGACGAATTGTTCCTTTAAGTCCTGATTAGTGAAGCCTTGAGTGCTTTTATCATGTTTTGTCTGTCTGTTGTCAGTGCTGTCTTCTTCTACTGCAAACCAAATCTGTTTAAATGAGTCCTTTGAAAGTGTAGGATCAACAATGGATGAACAAACCCGTTCCAATCTGTCTGCATGCAGAGAGTTTAGAAAATGATAGACGGAGAAATGAACGACCGACAGACAGACAGACAGACAGACAGAGTGGAGGTTGTGTAAGAGGCCTGCAGCTGCTTGCTGTGAGCTGTGAGGCTGAAAAGTGCTGTCTGAAGGACGTCTGTGTGTGTGTGTGTGTGTGTGTGTTAGACAGTGTTACTTCCTGTTACAGACTTAATGCCTTGCATGTGTGCAGCTTCGACACACTGAAAACTCGTAGTCAGTCATGACTGACTCTCACTCGACTTGAACAAACAAACTCCAGTTGGCCTGAGAAGAAACAAACGTCTTCTTCTGCTGTCCATTGTGTCCACAGTAGTGAAGTACTGATGTGTCCTCGCCTGACTTCACTTCTGCCACACAGTGGACTCAGGTGTAACAGCAGGAGACTCAGATGAAGGTCTAAGCGTCTGTGAGTGAGAGTCTCTGTGCGGCTCAGTTGGTCAGTTTGAGGAAGCAGGAAGTGCAGGCGTCTTACCGTACGGTGGCGTCTGTCTTGCTGTAACCTTCGTACTGAGCAGCTTTCTGCAGAGCGCTCATGTCGAGCTCTGGACTCCCGCACACCAACATCTCTACCTCCTCCGGCCGCAGCAGCTGCACACACATAAACACACACTCCTGAGTGACTCAATGTACAGTTTGGTTCTCACAACACACAGCGAACATCTGACGAGCCTTTCGCATGTCGCCAAAGAGAAATGAGGTGGAATAGAAGGAAACGTGCTGATGATGGTGATGTCTGGACACACAAATCTGCTCTGATGGTGCGGACAGTCTGTCTTAAAGATCTCATTTGAGAAACAAATCTGACTTGTCTGCAGTCTGACCAAAACATTAAACCTTAGAGTTGTGATTTGTTACAAACCCCTCATGCGAAGTGGCAGAACACTCAAGCAAAGCACCTCAGGCGCAGCAGGGAGTAAACTGCACTCAGAGTCCATCACTTGTTATTCTAAATTCTGACACAAAGATTTTCATTTTTACTGCAAGTGTTTACCTGCTGGAGATATTGATTATTGGCCTCCTTGATTACTACTAATTGGTTGATCGCTCTTCAAAAGCAGTTTGATTTCGCGGAAATCGGAGGGATTTTCACTTTAGCCTCAGCGCATGTGTTGTCAGCACGTATGCAACTTCAGGATTTCAGCAGAATTTTCACTAAAACACAACTGCGGTCGAACTTAATCATCATTTCCGCTACTTTAATGCTGAAACAGGAAGGTAATGCAAGTGCCACACAATCGGTAATTCAGGAAGAGATACAGGAAGTCCTGCGTCATCCCAGCTGCCGATATCAGAAAATGTGTCAAACGTATTCGCTGTCTCGTCACAGAGTTACTGTCTGCTCACAGGAAGAGTCTGAGAGTCTGAAGAGTCTGACTGCAGGCCACAAACAACAAAACTGCCCAAACAATATGAGGCTCACTAATCATTTAGAAGGCAACAGTTTAAATCCTCAGTCTGTCTGAGCCTGTCATGATGTAACAGTGAAAACCCCCCGACTCTGACAGCTTCACTGTGTGGCTGTGACGAGTTAACCTGCCTCATCACATCCTGACACGTCACACACTGTGGACGTGACTGAACCATCGGATGCAAACTTTTTCATTTTCAGTTTCAGACTGGCTGAGTGTGGGTGTGTGTGTGTGTGTGCTGATGTGTTGCCTGGTTGTGGAGCTGTTTAACAAGTTCATCATGACGTTTTTACTGGACCTTTTACTAAAGAACTTGTCTAGTTTTGTCTTCAATATAACATTCACTTCACTGAGCACAAGTCTGTCCTGAAGAAACAATCAGGGGCTCACATCAACACTGGAACAGGTTTTGCTTGCTGTAGTCCTATAAAGATCCAGTCCTGGAGCTGCAGTGGGAGGATGGGAACCTAAAAAGTCTGGAACATTTGTTTGTGTTGTTCCACTTGATTTGTCTCATTCGAGCCTCATAAAGCCACCAAAACCAGCAAAAACAGACTGACTTCAGTGAATCTGAAGCGAGGCGGGGCTTCGTCTGATTGGTCAAATGTTCACCTGCTGAGTGTGTCAGTAAAAGTCTTTCTCTCATTCATCTGAGGCGCAATAACATGAGCCTAACGTGAAACATGCTGGATCCAGAAATGGCTGAAGACCTGATGGAAATATCTGCCTGTTATGATCTGCACGTGAGACCTCGCAGCTTCAGTGTCAGAGTTTAGATCACCGCGTCCCCTCGCTGACCCAGATTCAGTCTCACAGCTGATAAACCGGTCAAACTGTCTGTCTGTCTTATCTGCAGTCAGTCAGAGTTATTTCAGTGTGTTCACTCAGCAGTGTGACAAAACACTTCAGTAAGAACTTACACACAGTCCTGCGTGGTTCACCGCGAGCTTGACAGCTGTGACCCGACGCTGTGTGAGGTCAGAGGTCACACCTCCACCACGTCACAGGAAGCTTTCAGAAATGCTGCTCTTTGTCAGCTACTTTTATCAAGAGCTTTCATTTCATTATGTTAAAGAAAACAAACAGGCTCTTCTCTAAAAGAAGGAAGAAACAAAGCAAAAAGCATAAAAAAGTAAATAATCTGTTTGTAGTCGTATAGGCAACAAAAAGACTTCCTGATGCACACAAAATACTTCTTTCTCTCAGATTTTAAGTACAAGTTTGTTGATGAGCACTTCCAGGTGTGCAGGTTCATCATGTCGCAGGTTGGCCAGTCGGCTGCAGGAACGTCCAGCTGAGCTGTGGCCAGTGAACATCACGTTCATTTCATAGAGGGATCAGATACTTTGGCAGCACATCCACTATCAGGCTCACAAGCGCCGACCACATGTAAACAAGGCAGCCCAGGACCTCCACAACCGGCTTCCTCACCTGCAGACGGCCTGAGGACCCTTCACCTGGACAGCTGATGTCAGTGCAGAGTGCCCCATGGTGACAACAGACACGGCTGAATTTTACTGTGGGCAGTTTGATGAGATCCCCAATCATGTGCCTCCATCACCTCACGCTGCAGCGGCGAGACAAGACACATCACCCGCTGAGCACGCTTCTCTGCATGGACGTGCACGACGGCGTCTTCCACTTCCTGCCGACGTCCAGGAGCTTCACAGCTGGTGAAGTGGAGTGGACCAACATTCCACAGGCCACAATCAATAACCTGATCGACACCCCACCTTCCTGTGACCAAATCATGTACATCCGTAACCCCAGTCATGTGAAGCAATGCAGTGCCTTACAAAAGAAACTCAATACGGCACATTTTAAAGTGGCTTAAGAAGCGAGAATCTTATCATACCCCAACATGAGCAGAAAGCGTCAAAGTGAAACACAAACATGGAAACCGCTGTGAGCAGCTGAAGTGAATGTAGACGGGACATGACATCAGCACGCTGCAGATTTCTCAGAGTCCAATAAGCAGCATCGCGATCAGATGTGAAGTATAATCAGCTGTGGCTCTGGGCTTGGCGACGCGCTTTCTGACCACAGCAGGTTCAGCCTCGTGCTGCTCGCTCTGTGCGTATGCAAAGCCAGTTTAGTCACATTAAGCATGTCGTCCTGGATGGAGTCGACCCTCTCACCACATTCAGCCCTTCACTGCCTGTCAGGACTGGAGGGACTGCTGGCTAACTGGAAGAACACGCCTGTCTGGTGTGTCATTATTGGTGTGGTGATGTGGTAACCTAACTGATTGTTTCACCTTTTTTATTCCTGTGAACACATTCGGCTGTAAAAGTAACAAGCTTTAAATCTAAGTTACGTGAAGCCGTTCATCCTCGTGGAACACGACAGGAAGTCGATCTTTCATCGGTTTTTATTTTTATTTTCCAGCTCACTTGAGATTCTCAAATATTAACACAATTTATTCCACTCAAACGTTTGGAATCTTTGACTGCAGACTTTGTTTGGCTGCCTTAAGCAGAAACTGGAACGAATGACTAATGGAAAGCTTGTGTGTAATATTTGTGCAACCAACAGCCGAGTCCCTACTGCTTCATTAACCCTCAGCACACACACACACACACACACACACACACGCTGCGGACTCACCATGAGTGCATCAGAGGCGCACACGCTGTGGAAGCCGTGGTAGAAGGCAGCAAACTGTTTGTAAATGGATTTGTTCAGCAGGAAGTCGACGTAGAGCTGGACATACTCTGTGGACAGAGAAGGATGTGTGTTACAGACTTACCATCCAGTCTTCCACCTGACTCTCAGAGAGCTGGAATCTGGACGGCTCCTGGGTGGAAAATTAAGTTTAACAAGAGAAATGAAGTGGACTTGATCCTCTTAAAAAGAACAAAGAAGCTTTCGAGCTGAGCCAGTAGCATGAAGCTAAACAGCACAGGAGGTTTACTGTTCACTCTGAACACTCTGATCTGTTCACGTGAAAAACATGAGGACCAATTCGCTTTTACTTTCACTGCGTGTACCCGACAACCCTGAGAGCGAAGCTGCTGTTTCCAAACACCTCATGATCTGTGCCCCGAGGTGGGAAACGAGCGTAACGAGTGATTTAGACGTGACACAGCAGTGACTGATGTGACCTGTTTTTCACTTTTTGGACGGTGACAGTGATGTCACATTTTACATGTACTGCACTAAATGAATGCATGAATACTCAGAGACAGTGGAGAGTATTTGTTTTGTGAAAAAGCCAAAGTACATTAAGTATACAGTAGGTTCAGTCGTCAAAAGACAGGAAACCTTCATGGCCTGAGAGTCCAGAGTCTGTGCTGTTTGAATGGGCTCCCCGTCCCATCTCTCCAGCTCCTCTGGTTGTCGGGCGTAGCAGCAGTAAACGATGGCTGGAGCCACTTGGGTGTGGTTTTAGGACGTTCTCCTCAGGTGCTGCTTACTGGACCAATCAGTGAGCAGTTTGCTGGATGGCTCCTGGGGGTTCAGCTCACGTTCGAGCCCTGCAGTCTTTTGGACTGAGGTGTGTTGTGTTGAAGCATGAGTCTAAAGAAGCAGCTGGGGCTTTGGACTCGTGCAGCAGGCTGAGGGAGCAGTGCTTGGACGTCCTGTTATTTTAAATGCATTAATATTTCATTGCTGATGTGAATGAATGTGATGTGTTTCTGCTCTGTTAGAATACGGATAACCAGCGGGGTGCAGCTTCACGCAGGAGAAATGTGCTCACCGTCACACACACCTGACCTTACCTGCACAAACCTGCACCCTGCTGCTTAATTAAGATTGAGAAATTCAGGTCATTCGCTGTGAAAATCCAAAACAAAGTGCTCACTGCAGACTCACCCTTCCTGTTCTGCTTCGTTACGGGGATTTTGTCTCCTCCAGGCTTCAGGTTGTAGGATTTGACCACGCCCATTTCCTCCTGGAATACCTGCAACACAAAAAAAAGAACATCATGTTGTCTTTGTGCTCTTCTCACTTCAGTGTAGCTCAGTAAAAAATAGCAAATGATCACATTCTGCTTTATTTCGATTTCTCCAGCATCCCAGCTCGTTTTGAATCGGTGTTGTACTCATCATATGTGGTCTGTGGTAAATAAGCTTTGGGTCTACAGCTGGAATTCGGTTCAGGTCAGGGCTGACGAAGAAGGAATTATGTCAGCGAGGGCTCTTGCATGTACAAACTCAGATGTGTGCAGAAAATATGGGGTACGGCAGGTCCCACAGTGGTGTGACCGAGACCAGCCTGTAGCTCACACTGTGGGCTAAAATAACACGTCCACTCAGTCCTCTGCACAAGGTTTCCTCTCACATACTGCATGTCCCGGCTTCATGTAGAACCCCGGCTGCAACCTGAAGCCTTCCATTACAGCGTGTGTCTGGTTACTGTGCCCAGCAGCATCACAAAACATGCTGAGGTCGCACTGTGCAGGAGGTGATGTGGACCCCAAGGACTCGGGTCTGTAGCAGCAGCCACAACCTGCAACATGTCTGTGTTGTTTAAAGCAGAAGTATATACGATAAATTCCAACTTCAGTGTGTGGGCAAATGGTTCGCTGAGATAATCACTGTGTGCACGTCGCTCCAGGAAGAAAACGTCGCTTTTCAGAGGTGAAGGTGAGCAGTTGGTGAGGATTCCTGCACTAAACCTGATAATCAACGCAGACCAGGAAGTTCAACATGTTTCGGGAACCTTTTGTCCCGAGTTCGGTCTGCAGTGCCTCAGTTGTCCACATCAGGTTAAACCAAGCAGCTCCATTTTAGTTTGAAACAACTGAGATGGTTTGCACAGATTTAACTCTGAATTCATAACCAGCAGCCAGACAAAATTTGAAGTTCCTCAATCATTACAGTCAAACAAAAACAAAAAATAATCAATTAATGCAGAGTTTCTGTTTCTGTTTTCCATCATTTGAAGATAAGAATCATGTTTTCCTATTGAACACAACTTTTTTCTTTATTGATCTGATTGGATGTGTGATGGACAACTTTTATCTGCTTTACAAGAGTGTTTATAACATTCAGATCCAAACCGTTTCTGCGTATCAAAAGGCAACACTCCGACGGTTAAATTAACGACCGTCTGTCTCATGGCCGTTTGTCTGATATGCTACATGACATCAGTTCACCTT
Organism: Scatophagus argus; assembly: GCF_020382885.2. NCBI lineage: Eukaryota > Metazoa > Chordata > Actinopteri > Scatophagidae > Scatophagus > Scatophagus argus. The sequence goes on from NC_058502.1 coordinate 1,297,756, forward strand.
CTGGTCTTCATTAAAATGACACAGCAGTGACAGCAGTCACAGCTGGCTGTTAGCACGTCAGGCCTGCCAAGACGCTTCAATCACATCCTCACATCATTAACAACAGTGCTAATAAAGCTAAAATAAGAACTGCTGATGTTTAACAGCTTGTCAAATCCTTAATTCAAAATGTTATAATTTCTTCTTCATGTCAGTGGTGTTTTAGCAGTAAATCTTTCTTTTGCAGTTCCATAAGTTCAGCCCTCCTGCCCAAACTGTCAGTGTGTCTCGGTACCTGGAAGGTGAGGTAGAAGTCTTCCTCGACGTTTCCCTCGTAGCTCAGCAGCTCTCCCAAACCATGAGCCAGCTCCTGCAGACGGACACGAGAGGTCACTGGTTTGGTCCCACATCAGCTCAAGTGACTCTTCTTCAGGAGGAAACCCTGACTCGTTTCCCAAGCATCCACCACTTCCACATGTCAGGCATGTGGAAGTGGTGGATGCACCTTTTCATCACTTCAGACACAACATTAAACTCAACCATTTTTACATCAAACTTAGTTCAGCCGTTTTCAGCTGTTTGACTCCTTTCATGCTGATTGTGCTGTCTCACACTGGACACAGAAGCTGGACGTTAGTGAGGGAGTTTCCGTCCGGTGTGAAGTGACCAGCTGTCTCACCGCCTGACGTCCAGCCTCTAACGAGTGACACCTCACTGTGTCAACTCAGTTGATATCATAACACACCTGACTAAGACACCGGAGCTGCACTTGGCTGTACAGAATATTTGCTGAATAAAGTTTGAAGAGTCATGGCTCTGACACCAACTGCAGGCCTCATTCCTGATATCCTGCTGTTACGCAACCACAGGGCCCGTTTTAGTACCCCGATGTGTGTGCGTGTGTGTGAGTGTGTGTGTGTGTGTGCTTGTATCAGAGAAAGAACCAGAGCTTTTGACCTTGACAGTAAAGAAGGTTTTGGACGTGAACCAGCTTGTGGATCAGATAACCCTGAGCGACAGTACAGTACAGCGACAGCACAATACAACACACTGTGGCCCTTCTGTCCCACAGTGTGTCTCCGCCGGTCAACGCCTTCGTCAAACACACCTCAGAGTCAAACTGGGCCATAGTTTCAGGCTCTGAACAAAAACAACTGAGTTTCATTGTGGACTGCTCTCCTACCTGCAGTCCCAACAGCATAACGACACTTCAGGGATTTGGTTATATTGGTTATATGTGCATATAAACCAAGAAAATACACAATGTGAGTACAGCATGTACAGCTGCGATGTGTACACTGGCATGCATGAGTGTGGAGGAGCATGCATGTGTGAGACTGAACTTCTGGATGTGTGTGTGTGTGTGTGAGTGAGACTCGGAGCTGAAGTGGTCGAGTAGGTTGCACATCTGGGAACACTCGACTGTTTGAACGACTCAGTGTTAGATTCATCAAAATAAATGTCTGTCATTAAGACACTGAGGATTTCGATTCAAGGCTCGACAGTAAAGTAAAAAACAGGAATGTGTGTGTGCTTGGCTGAAGATGTGAACACTCACTATGGATCAATGAAAATCCTATAACTTCAGCATCAAAAACTCAAAAATGAATGCATGGAAGGCATTTTTATGTTCAACATTTAAATGCACGTAAATGCAGACTAAAAGATGAGCTGGTAATGTTATCTGACTGAAGACTAAACTTAAGCCTGGTGGCAACATGTGAAGTTAAATTTAGAGTCTTTGAAGAGGATGGTTGGAGGGCTCGGGTGAGGGGGTGGAGGTGGAGGTGATGAAGCAGAGACCAAAGGTTTATGGCTCCCTCTAGTGACAGAACAGAGAGCTGCACGTGTCAGCACAGCAGGGGTCGAGTCTGAGACTTTCTGCCTGAACTTAACAGCTTGTAGAGCCGCTCAGATGAAGACGCCGCGGCGTCATTTACAGGTTCTTCTTCTTTTTAAATAAAACGTGCATCTGCGAGTAAAATATGAATTTCTGATGTGCCTAAACCTAAACTCTGCTCTTCAGTCTCTGAGCTCGTGTCTCAGAAAAGACGTGAGGGATCCAAAGAGTTCAGACTGAGACACAAACCGGCATGATCTGCTGCAGGTCGTCCAGGGTGGCGGTCGCCATGCCCACGAGGGCATTCTGGTCACAAGGCACAGTGGGTGGAGAGAGGAGCTTCCTGTGAGGGTGGACACACATTTCAGGCAAAGAAAAGAAAAGTCAACAACAAGTCACACTTCGAGAGGATATTCCCTCTGCGGCAGTCCCGTGTGACAGGCGGAGACACTCAGGCCTACCTGTAACAGTAGAGCGGGAAGTGGATGTCCAGAGCGATGCTGTTGTAAACGGCTAAGCCCATCAGCTGGGCACACAGCAGGTCAAGGAACAACAAACTGCTGACACGGCAAACACACACACACACACACTGCAAAGGTTCCCACACGCCGCACTGCCAAGCTGACGTCCCGGGAAAACCGACAAAATCCCTGTGAGATCTTACTGTGATATCAAATCAAACCATCACCAGAGTCTTCCAGGCCTCAGGCAGCCACAGCAACCTGCTACGTCAGGACAACAACCTCCTCAAACTACCAAGACGTCTGACCGCCAGCCTCAGCCCGATGATGACGATGACGACGTACAAAAGGCCGCTTTGGTGGGGAGCTTTAGATGGAGTAGCTAAGACTCGTTTTTGTTTTTGTCTTGATTAAAATGGAATAATAAGTAAGTGTTCTTCACACACAACGGAGGAGAAGCAGCTCAGTGTAACCACTGACCTCATGGTTAGTGTGACACACTGCTGAGTGAGTGTGTGTGTGTGTGTGTGTGTGAAAAAAAAGACCAGTTGGTCATTTTTCTTTAATAGCAGACAGTTTAATCTAGAGTAAATGACTTCATTGTGTGACTTTAGTGTGTGTGTGTGTGTGTAGCCAGGCGATGGTGAGTTCAAGTACACAACGTCCCATTCACCTGCTTTTTCTTTTTTCTGTGTGCAAAGGGTGGCGGTCCAACACACACACTCACAGCTGCCACATGTGGTGACCATATGTGGTGTAACAGTGTGTAGGCTGAGTGTGTGTTACAGGCAGGTGGCACACACACACACACACACACAGATATCAGAGAGTGTGTGACAGCACTCGGAGGCTCTCGCTCGTTTATCTTCGCTGTGAGAGACAGCCGTGAATAAAGCTCCTCCTCCATGTTTTTCTGCCTGACTTCACATGTTGCCTCACTGGTGCAACACAAAGACGAGCCACAAAGCTACCAAAGCTACAAACAGTGAGGAGCAGGTTCTGCAGGGCTGCAGTGTGCGCAGTAGTTTTTGGTCTAACTGCACCACTTTGATCCAGACTGAAACATCTGAACCGTAGCACAAACATTCACAGTCCTCAGATGGACGTCCATCAGGATCCTCCAGGTGCCAGTTTTAGTTTGTACAGAACTTTGGTTTGACTTTGCTAACATGCTAAACTAAGAGCGCGAACACGGTGAACGCGTTAGCATGTTAGCAGGCTCGTGTTGTTCGCAGTCTGGGACAGGAAAACAAATGTGCCTGATTGTTGGCCTCCTCCAGCAGGCTGAACGTTCACTCATTTTCACATCAAACGTGTGATTTGCATGATTCCTGGATGAGGTCCAGTTCATGACTGTCCTGTCACAGGTTAGCTTCCCTTCTGTTTGTTATCACTGCTTTATTCTCTAAGGCCGAGGTCTCCTTCATTACTTCACATTGGATATTCTCAGATGAATCCAAGTGCCGCACAGCAAACCTCCCAGCACAGGAACCCTGGACACATTAAGGTCAGGGACGGCAGCCTGGTTGCACAAGTCCAGCCTCAGTCTCACGTCTTCCATTCTGTCTTCGTGTCCCGCTCTGCGTCCTCATCAGTGTTTACATCTGTTTATACTCCGTCATCTTCCCATCCTCCACCCCTCACTGCACCTCTCATTCCTCTCTCGCCGCCCGCTCTCCACTTCCACAGTGAAGCCCTGCTGCCATGACGACCAAACGGGCTCGAGGGGGACTGATAAATTAGCTCTTAGCACAGGCATGTGGAACATGCGTGGAACACCCAGGAGCACACACACACACACACACACATTTCCCACCCTTCCGTCTTTTCATGCTCTCTCTTTTTACACACACACACACAATAACCTGGCAAGGAACAGGCAGCCATTAGGTTATATAACCTTTTGACAGGTCCCAGCTGGCTAGTAACTGAGATATAGTGCAGCATTCTCTACTCACTTACACACACACACACAGACACTGTATTAAACATACATTCTTGCTCACACACACAAACACACTCTCCTGAAGGTACGTTTCACACACAGCAGGAACAGCAAGAGTATCTGAAAAGTGAGAGTCGTGTGTGAAATGTGTTGACATTCACGTTCTGTCCACCTCGTTGATGACATCACAGCACCAATACCTGCAGCCAACCAGCTCCTGCTGCGAAGTCCGGACGGCGCACCTGTGACCTGAATGTCACAGGTATTGGTCGATTATTGGCAGCACTCAGAAACGGATATTGCTGACACTCTCTCCTGATTAGTGTTGTGCTGTGACGTTGTGTGCACCGTCAGTTTGATCATTTCTTGGTGAAGCAGTCTGAATTAGTCTTTGTGCAGAGCTTCAGGTTTCTGCTGTGCTGCAGCTCTTGCAGTGTGAAGTAGCTGGTAGTTGTGCTTCCCCAGCGCCGTACACATGCTGAAGTTATTGTGAGTGTTGGGACAAAATGGGCCCATTTCCTGCTCAAACGAGCTGCGAGAGGAGGGAAAATGTGCAGCTGCTTGAGCTGTATCATGTGGTCTTTAGTCAGAAAGCTACAAAACCTCGTCTCCAAGAATTTACATATTCATATTCCTGATGGGAAACAGCTATGAAAGCAACGTGAAGCCACTGACTGTCTTTTTAAATAATGTAATGAGGAAACCCTGGAAATTAATATGACAAGGAAAGCGTTGATGCTGACAGCAACTGACTACACTACTATTTTCATTATCAATGCATTAATCTGATGGTTTATTATATCAATTGTTTCACTTATTAATGTTAAAAAATTGAGAAAAAGTTGCTGATTTTCCCAGAAACAAAAATTACAAGCTGCTTCTTTTGTTCAACCAACAGTCCAGAACCCAACGAATCTTCAGTTAGTGTCAGAAATGACAAAAGAAAAGCAGCAAATCCTGACATGGAAGAAGCTGGAACAGCAAATGTTTTTCATTTTCTTTCAGCAGACTGAGCTCTAACTCATAGCATGTCATTTATTTAAAGACAATATTTGCTTCTGCAAAGCAACCAAAGCTTTAATAAACTTCTTCAGTTTAGGTATTCAGATCACAATGCAGTTCAGTGCATTGATTACCTCAAGCACGAGACACGATTACTTTATGAGCATTTGACTGAGGCGGCGGGCAACCGGATCCTGAAGCGGCGGCTGCTGGTGCAGAGGCACGACCACATGCAGGACAAAACCAAACACTCGGCTAACGAGGAAGAATTGCTGCCTTTGAACACAAACCAGGCAGCAATTACGTTTTCTAACAAAACTCCACTGGCAAAGCAAATTTGTGTATAAACAGAATTTCTAGGACACAAGACTGCTGGATAAAAGCTTAACTTCCTGCTTCAAGTGTCCATGTTGCACATGAATTATGCTTAAGAATTTCTGCGTTAAATTCAACTAATGCACACGATTCACCACCTGGAAAGCTGAAATGCTGCTTGGACTACTGGCACCATTTTTCAATCTACCGGCATCAAAGACCAAAACCTCCAGCGTGCAGAGCCTGCAGAGTCACTGGCAACGTCTTTTACTACTCAGCTGTGGAAGTGTCGAAGTGTAAAAAGCTTTGGAGAAAATGTTTTAGACCTTGTCTGGTTTTATTTTCTATTCCAGGCTGAAAAAGACAAATTTAGTTTGAGACGTATTTGTTCAGTGTGCTGATTTACAAGCCAGAAACGCACATTAAAGCATCTCCTTCTCCTCTGTGGTTTCAAATAGAGGATCACTACGGAGCATGAGTGTGTGTGTGCGTGTGTGTCTGAACACACATAAGGTCTGAGCATCCCCCAAACTGTTTGTCCACAGGAGAAAAATGTGCTGACTTAAACCTGACAGCAGAAGGTTAAAATGCTGTTTGTGTTTGTGCAGGCGAGAGACGAGTCAAACACGTACGAGCTGAAGCTGGAACCTAAACCAGCTTCAGTGCTGTCGACAAAAGCCTTCAAAACACACGACACACACACACACACACACACACACAAAGGATACAGTCCCGACCAATTGGAACTCAGAATAGTTGTCACACTTCCAACTGCTGAACCAATGGCAGCGTGAGTCCTTCATGTACGTGAACATTCCTGAAAAATAAAATTATTTTTATAAAGAATTAGATTCAGCAGATTACTGGTGATTAATAGATCAATGAAGTCTCAGTGAATAAGGATGGATGAGCAGGAGAGGAGAGAAAGACGGAGCAAAAAGACGGGAGTCATTAAGAACAAATCTGTACCAGTGAAAAGTACAAAAGGACCTGAAAGTAAATACAGATGGAAAGAAGAAATAAAGAACAGGAAGAAGGGTGAAAGCCTTATTGGGAGCAACAACAAGAACAGATGAAAAAAATGAAAGAAGGAACGAAGGAGGGAAAGAAGAATGGAACAAAAAGATGACAACACATTTTGTTTTTGGCCACTTGGGTGCAGCAGAAACACAACGTTAGCGTTTCAGCATCTTTGTAGTTGTGATGTTGAACTTGTTAGCACACATCCAGCAGGTGCAGACCTGATGAAAGTCAGTCCAGCATTTCCTGTCCAATAGCTCTGATTTTGGTCTCCACCTCCTCCTGAAGGAAACGTCTGCCCTTTACCTGCTAAAAGCTCTGCTGCGTTCACTGGCTGCTCGCTTTGCTTTCTATCATCTCCACCCAAGACCAGAACAAGTTCAGAACAAAGACCCCAGACAGATCATTCTTTTCCTTTACCGTTTAATTTCTCCAGACCACATTATTTATGGACACTTCAAATATTTGAGTGCGCACAAGACTTAAAAATCACTAAAACCGATAAAAAAGCCGTACATTATTACCTTACATTCTGACTGACCCGTAAATCTTTCCTAAACCGCCTCTGCTACTGACATCAGTCCGTCCCCGGAGGCTCTGCGTTTATTTTCTCTCTGCTGCAGACGTACATCACTTGTCAACGCCGTGTCAAAATCCTGACAGATTTGCGCTAAAGTTTGATGTCTCTGGAGCACGTCAGGCTGATAAAAGGAGGATAATGAGCAGGTAGTTTAGCAGAATAAACTCCACTTTTTCAGCTCCGACTGAGAGAGAAACAGCAGCAGTCTGTTCGGAGACGCACATCTGGACGTCTACGAACACCAGAAACTGACACCGAGTCAGGCATGAAAGGGCCTGTGTGTGTGTGTGTGTGTGTGTGTGTGAGCCGGGGTTTTCCCTGTGCTGCTAATGAGGGGAACACAGCTTTCATTGAGTGTGTTGCTTTGGGCCGACGTCCCCTGGCACCAAAAACACAGACGACCGCGGAAAGATGGAAAGACGATGGAAAGAACAACTCGACCAGAGGAGAGACAGAGGGGGAGGAGAGGGAGACAGAGGGGGAGACAGAGGGAGACAGAGGGGGAGGAGAGGAGAGGCAGATGCACAGACAGACATTCGCTTGGTTTGCACTCGAGTGTTTTTTATGCAGATTCCAGCTGAACAAGACGTTTGAGAATCTAAGCAGCAAACGTTGGAGAAACTTCTCCATCAACATTGCAGAACCCTCTCATGATGAGAGCATCTCTCTTGCGGTTAGAGGAAACATCGGAACAACAGTGATGGAAAGGTCAGCCTGAGAAACTCTTTAATCACATCAGTTCAGTTTGGATTTGGATTAAAAGTCGTATGCGCAGCGCGACTCCTCTCTAACCTCGACTGAGGTCATCATCAGTCCTTCTCCCGTTGGGACGGGAGCGGAGGAGGGAGGCTGGTAATGCCCCTGATCTTTACAAAGCTCTTATAAACCTAAACCAAAACCTTTCGGGGCCTGAACCAAGCAGCAACCTTCAGGGTTGAGAAATGAAGCCAACGCTGAGTGCCAAATGGCTGCTTTAGGCTGGCTCCAAAAGCGACTCGTTCCCCATAAGACCGAACGTTAAGAAGAGAATTTTTTACCCAAATATCAAATGGTTTGGCCGTCTGTGTGGTTAACTGAACAAACAGACCATCTGATCCGTCTGTGATCCACCTTGTCGAATTAGCAAGGACTTAGGTGGAGTCAGTCAGTGCCACGATGACGGCGGCTGGATGCTTCCTCTTCACTGGGATCTTCATTACAATCTGCTGTAGGTCCTGCAGATGCAAACTGAGTGCAGCTGATCACAAAGGGGCAAACAACAGCAACACGACGACGCTCCCAGGGTCGATGATTGGCGGACTGCTCCTTTAAGAGGGCGGATGTGGAGAGACTCAAAGGCGGGAAGAAGAACACAAAGTGACTCTGAGATGAGGGATAATTGGAGTCAGGCAGTCAGTGAAGACAGGAGAGTAAACGTAAAGAGAAACAGACGGAGGGAAGAGGAAGGCTGTCAGTGTAAGAGCTGCTCCCCTCTCAAACGTTTTCACTTTCCAAAACCAACACTGACTGCTCTTCTCGGCCAGCTGACGCTCAGTGCTGCTGCAGTTTCACCGACGTGAGCTGCTCCACCGAAACCTCCACCTCGTAAAAAATTACTTTCCATTTTAGTCTAATAAAAATCTGTTTTCTTTCCGCTTGTTTTCAATAAAGTACGGCTTCAGTTTCCACCGACTTTGCATCAGGCTGGATTTGCGCTGCAGATTCTCAGCCTTATGTGTTCCTCCCAGATGCTGCTTAGGGACCTGCTGAAAGGTCTCATCTTTTTCATTTTCTTTCTTCACATACGACTGAAGCCGCTCGGCACGACGAGCTGCAGTCAGACAGCTGAAGGCCTCCCCTGCAGCCCCGAGCGGCTCACTGACGTCCCACACCTGAAAGCGTGTCTCACCGTAGTCCGTGTGGAAGATCTGTCGGACCAGCAGCAGGAACCACTCCTTCGTCAGGCCGCCCATGTCCAGCCCCGCCTCCCCGACAAACGTCACCCGCAGCTTCTTCTTCAGGTCGCACCGCTTCCTCGTCAGCTGGAGGAGGAGGACACAAAACCATTAGAAAACAGGCTCATGTTACTGTGTGTGTGACCCCGGGGCCAGCTGGTCAGTGTGTGTGCCTTGTTTCAGGGAGCCCGCAGGCCAAGCGAAAGCACACACCTGTACCACCTGGCTCACCTGCAGACTCCTCACCACAGCCCTCATGACTCACTCACCCTCACAGGAACGATGATCCCGATTTTACTGATTCTAATCTTAGCTTGGACCCTTCAAAGAGTCACAAACAGGGGCTCATCCAGGATGTGAATCCAGGTCCTTTCACATTCCTTTAGGTGAGTCAGGCGGTTCAGGTGTGCCACATCTCCTCTGATGAACACTGCACGTAGCAACGTTCATACAAACTGTTTTCACTCTGTCATTTACAAAACATTTTTTAGGAAAATGTGAGGATCAGATGCAGACTAATAACTTCATGAGGACAGACTCTTGTGGACCCTGTTCATACTGAAGACATCTGGGACGAGTCTGACTTCTTGGACAAACTAACACTTAAAGTCACTTGGATTTTCAGGCTCACATCAGATTTGCTGTCAGGTTTGGGTCGGGCTGAGCTTTGAGGCTCATGACGGGTTCGGTTTCTCACTGTGTTCCCACGCCACAAATCTGCCTGTTGTTCTCCCATTACAAAACACATTTCAAACAATACAGTTTTGTTTGTCATCACAGCCTCAAAACGCCCTAAAGTTTCCAGCCTGCAGCCTGAACGCCTTCCTTCTTCGTCTGGTGGAGGAAGCCCGTAAACACTCGGCCTACAGGCGCATACATGCACATATGCTCTAATTAAACATTAAATTATAGTGATTCTGGTTCTGACTCTGGACCAGCACCACACAGGGCTGACTTCTGATTGGCCGTGAGGCCTCAAAGTGTAAATTTTTAAAGACACATGCAGACGTGTCTGTGGTCACATACGCCCATACAGTAAAGGAGCCTTTCAAATCTCAACAGTGTGGGAGTCAAACAAGCTAACTGGTTTCTCCAACTTCCTGTCAGGAGGCGAGTTTGAAAAGGAAAAGAAAGGAAATCTGTCTGTCTGCCTGCCTCCGTCTCAAGCTTTTCCTGCTTTTATGAGCAATTTGGTTTAAAAACATGTAAAAATACGTGTGTGTGTGTGTGTGTGTGTGCCGACCTCATCCAGTGAGTCGCTGAGGAGTTGTGCTCGTCGTACTTTAATGTTGAGGAACAGGAGGTTCATGTCCACTCTCTGCCTGCGAGACACCTTGCTGACCAGGCTTTGCTGTGGGTGAGAACACACACTCAGCTAACACACATGAAGTTCAGGTCATACATGAAGCGTGAGCTTTTACTGAGTTTGAGCGGGACGACTCGAGCTGTCGGCTGCAGTTTCTCAAGCGGAGAACAAAGTGAAGTTTGTGTCTCCTCAGTAAATGCTAACAGCCGAAACGTTCTTATTGTGGTGATACTGAGTTAAAGTAACGCTGCCGGACTGCTGCTGGACCACCCAGTTACTGAACACAAACCTGTTTGTTGTGAACTTTGGAAAATAATTGCATTGTTATTTTGGAGTTTACAAACCTTTGGAGTTATTGGAAATGGAATCTAATTCCACAAATCTTTAATATTCAAATAGTTTAAGACCTTTAAAATGAGGAACGTTTGGAAAGTGAGGTCCTCACTGGAGTAAAGAAGTGAAACTGTGTGTGTGTGTGTGTGTGTGTGTCTCACCCTGGCCTGGCTGATCATCTGCTGCTCAGAGTCTTTCTGGATGATGGCTTTTTTCACCACAGTCGAGAGGATGAAGGGAAACTGGCAGAAGGAAAACCTGAAGGAGGACAAGAAGAAGCGTGAAAAGTTTCATCTGTTTTGCTGCCTTCGGTTTCAGAAAGAGCAGATTCTTTTCAAGGCTTCAGAACAAAAACACTCCATTCTTGACCGACTCTCAAGCCTTCTGAAAATTATAGGCCTTATCCAAATGAGCAGCCTCTCAAATCTACGCCCTCCGAGCCCGACCGCACCAGCCAGGGAAAATGTGGACCCGTTTCCTTTATCAGACGCTAACGAGCCGTGAAGCAGCGTGAAACAGACTTCATGGCTTCTGAAAGTCTGGAGAAACTGCAGCTGTGGGAACGTTACTTCGCCTTCGCTCAGGAGATCCTCAGTGTGACTCCCAGGACTCTTCAGAAGGAGAACATCAAACTGGTTCTGCTTAGTCACACAACATCTGGACCCACTGATCCCTCATCAGTCGATTAACTCCTCAGCTGACAGATGATAAATTAAACTCAGATGTCACATCCAGTCACTCTGATAGGTCAGCCAGTCGGCTCTGAGGTCTGACCTGTTTGAGTTGCCGTAGTTCTGCCAGGTCCTGTACTCCTCCATGAAGTCAATGTGCTCCAGCGTGATGTTGTAAAAGTCGGTGAAAGGCATGATGGGAGGAGAGGAGACGCTGTTGGCCGCATCTGAGGACAGGAAGAGAAGCAAGAGAGTCAAAGTGTGTGTGAGTGTGTGTGTGTGTGTGAGTGAGTGTGTGTGTGTGTGTGTGTGTGTGTGTGTATGTGTGTGTGAAGGTGAGTGTGTGTGTGACTGTGTGAGTGAGTGTGTGTGAGCGACACGCACTGAACAGGCTGAGCACTTTGGTAGCGGAGGGGATCCACCAGGAGCATTTGGTCAAAGGAGGAAGTTCGTCTGGTTCTGCAGGAAACAGTCGGGTGGAGATGAACTGAAGGAGGCGCTCTACCAGCTGCCTGAAACGCCTCGCCGACAGCCTGACACACACACACATACAGAGTTAATACTGGTTAAACATCAGCAGCTTGGCACAGTCTAAACTGCACATTCCCTGAAATATACACATGCACAGAAATAGATGCTTACACTGTGGAGGGAAAATAATAGCAGCAACTTTTGGGTTTGTGGATCTGAGCGGAACCAAACAGAACTTGTAATTTGAAGCAGCTCGCTTGTAAATCATCACCACAGGACGCGTTCTGCTGGGCTCCTCCCTCAGGCTGGGAGGCGCACAGAAGCTCCGTCTGAGCTGCACAATTTAATCGAACCGCCTGGAAGCGTCCCAACATGTGGGATCCACACGGTAACACGGACACACAGCTGCAGAGAGGTGGCGCCGTATCACCCCCAAAACATGTTGTAGTGTGTGAACTGTCGCCTTTGGTCAAACAAGGCTCGTCTCCGAGAGCGTGGACATCCTGTCGCTGTGGGAGTATCTCGGTGTGTAACGAGTTTGTGGCGAGTGTGCGGACAACGGACTGACTGAGCGTGAGCGAAGCTGAGGAAAAGGTCAGCAGCAATACGGCAGGAAACGTACAGGAAACGCTGTCGTGTGTCAGCGTCATCACATCACCTGGTGACCGCTGAAGTCCTGCACGCGTCAGCCGGCTGTTTGATGAGCACGACTCCCTCCTTCTGCTTCCCAGTCTCTCTCGGCTCCCTCTCATCCACAAACTCACATCCTCCGTCCTGTTTTTATTGCATGTCACTGCCTTGTTTGCTTTCCTGGTGTTCTGAAAACCTGCTGCTTGTTTTTAACTGAGCCCTCGAGTGTTTTGGAATAAATAAAGTATTATCATTATTATTAGAAATCCTGCAGCTTCTCAAGAAAAGTGTGGTTTCTGTGGAACCGGGCCAGGGATTAGCCACGAAACCCTGGTCACAACCCCACCCACGTTAGGAGTCTGCAGTGGAAAACAGACTCGGGGTTTGCCGCTCAGATGTGTGACGAGCTGAACTGAAGCGAACCAGACCGCAGCTTCTCTCTGTTCAACTTGTTAGTGTTTCCATTTGCATGAAAGTACACAAAATCTGTTTTTCAGCTTCGGCAGACAGGAAGTGTCAGCAGCAATCAACAAGTTTATCCGTGTTGTTCAGGCTGAGATTTGTCCCCCTCTTCATTGTCCTGTTTACTGTTTGAATCCCAGTGCCAATATGAGGCTTAAATTTCTCTCCACAAAGTCGACTAAAACAGATTTATGACTCAAAGAAACATAAAATATGCGACCAAAGGACAGCATCAGTAGGACATTTGATCTCGGCTTTGAGGCGAGTCCTTTGTTCAAACGCTTTGTGCTACTGAGTTTTCAAAGGCAGCCGTGACACTCAGAGAAATGTATTCCCGCCAGCTTGGCAGACACGCAGCCCGAGCTGTGGACTGCATCAGGACGAAGCCCAGCACTTTGACGCTCTCACTTCCTGGCTGGGCAGCGAAGCCACGCGCGGCAGGCCGACCGGGCTCGGACACTAATGTGGTTATAACACGTTTGAAAATGTCAGAGGTGTGACTGTGGTCTGTGCCGCCTGAGGCCTGCAGCTCAGAGGAGAGAGGCAGAAAACAACCGGCATGAAAAACGATGTCGGTCGCTGAAAAGAATGCAACTGCTGCAGTTTGTCAGAGTTTGGGGTTTTTACCAAATGACAGGACAGATTCATCAAAGCTCGAAGCCGAGTGTGATATTTGCATAAGGACGGAGAGCCTGAGCGAAGTATCCTCAGTCAGAGATGGAAACGCTTCAAATTTACATTCCCATCGCACAATCAATCACTCGCTAACCCCGCTGCAAAGACGAGATGACAAGACCCAATCCGCCCACAGAGCCCCAAATCACACATGACCACTTCACAATCTGCCTCTGTCATGTGGCTCAGTCTGGATGAAGAAACCCAGAGAGACGTCACACAGCAACACAAAGATAAAGAAATTCTGTCGCTGGTTTAATCCCGCTGAGAAGAGGACATCTGGAAGGGTCAGCCAAAATCTGATGTAAAGACAGACAGACAGACAGGCAGAGAGACAGACAGACAGGCAGGCAGACAGACAGGCAGAGACAGACAGACAGGCGGGCAGGCAGAGAGACAGACAGGCAGAGAGACAGGCTTACTTTTTGAGCCAGTGAACCAGGAAGTGGTGGTCGGCCTCAGACAGAGCAGCGATCTGCCTCAGCAGGTGAGCGTAGATCACATAGGTGCTGGTGCTCGAATACTGTGGGTTCTGCGCGCGCACACACACACACACACACACAGAGCAGAATAAGTCGTACAGTAACAAAGCTAACCACTCACATATTTAGTGCCGACTTCACGAGACACAGCTGGTGATTCTGGAACACAACTTTTTAAATCAGACTCAAACCTCCAGCGTTTTCAGCCTGAACGTTTAACTTGAAGTAAACTGTAACTTTTTACTCCCCTCGTTAACAAGCGAGAACCGACGAGACGAGACATCGCAAGCAGGAGGAGGAATGACAAACTTCATCACAGCCTTGTCATCATACTCTCAGATCTGTGATTTCAGATTTTATAGTGCGTTCATGGTGTGTCAAAATAATACCAAAAATGACTTTGACGTCACGTAAGCACAAATGCTGTCCATGTAAAGAGACGCAGATCAGTTAGAAAAGTGATTTATGAGCATTTACCCTGACAGCCAGTCGGGTTCAGCAGTATTTTAGTGGCTTTACTGAATTGTTGCGGTGCAGCAACAAGTCGGAGCCAAAATCACTTTGTAATCTAAAACTTCCAACTGGAGACCATCAGAGGATCAGATAAATGCGACCTGGTGTTTGGATAAAATAAAAATAACAACAAAACACACACAGAGAGAGAAACGAGACAGAGAGGAGCTGAACGGAGCCTGAAGAACCTAAACGAGTCATCGTCAGACAGGAAACCAGCAGTCCTCAAGTCCAACATGACCTCACCCAGTCCCTGTGTGTGTGTGTGTGTGCGTTTGTGTTGATGGAGCGTGGAACCACAGTGGAACTACTGTAGATTCCTGTCTTTATCTGATCCTGATTCCCTAAACCATATATGGAAATCAGCCTGAAGGGAGGGAGAGATCAAAAATAGGATCAGGATCAAAGACAAGAACCCACAAAGTGAAAAAGACCGAAATGCAGATGGAAAAGACAGAAAGACTTCTGTCCAGCAGCATCGATGAGAAAACAGTTGGAGAAGAAGATTAAAAGTGTTAAAGAGAGAGAGAAGAAGAAAGAAAGAAAGTGAGGACGTACTGAGACGACCTGCAGAACCTGGATCAGATCATGTTTATGGATCTGGATCAGCTTTAAAAACATAATCCAGCAAGAGCTCTGGTGCACCACAGCTGCCAAACAGCTTCATGTAAATGATACTGATTACTGACACCTGAAGGCAACACTGGCAGAGCAGATCTGGATTCACTCGTTCTGTTGTTTAGTCTCTGTTTCGCTGATCATTTGAAGGTTTTAAAGGAAACAAAGTTAAGTGAAGTGAAGTGGGACAGGAGCTGCAGTTTCCTGTTTGACTGACAGCTTGACTCTGAGGTACAGAAGCTGCTGGACCAGCGACTCCACCGTCCCCGGTCTGATGCCGGCCAGACGCTTCAGTCATGTGTCATGCCCCTTCCTGTCTCCAGTCACAAGCTTCCTGTCTCCAAAACTGCCATAAACTAAAGAGCAGACGTGGAGACGAAGCGTTGAGCCTCACGACCTGCAGCCTGCAAAACAAACTCTGATCGCGTGCTCGGTTTGATAACACGCTCATCGATTTCTTCACGTGAGGAAGAGGAAGCATCACTCCGCTCCGTGTTGGGACTCTTTTATTTTCATGTCTTTACTTCCTTTACACAAGGAACGCTGAGTCTCACCTGGACAAGAACGAAATAAGCTCTCAGGTCATCTTTAGTCCGAGGCCTGAAAACAGAGCACACACAAAGCAAAACCCGTCAGTGAAAAGAACGACTTCACGCCGATGAGACACGGCGAAGGTCGGCTCTGAGTTTGTGCTGAGGGCTGAAGAACAGAGAGGCAACTGAGCTTCATTTTTTTATTTAAAATCTGACTGCTGCAAGAGAAAATCTGCAAAAATGTGTTCCTTTAAGCTGATCTCTGCCACCGTCAGACTGCTCTACAGCACCACATTATCTGATGAAGGGGTGAAGAAGCCGACAAACTGCAGTCTTTTTTCTCACATGTGAAGTGAATTGAAACACATTCCATTAAAGGCAAACTCCTCGTCGTGAGCTCATTCATGCACTCAGCGCTTCCTTTGTTCAAACAGACCTGCTGCGTTTGAAAACCGCAGTAAGAAGATGCCTTGGAGCTCAGTCGCGACCTGAAGCCATCAGATCGCTCAGCATGACTCAGCACTGATCTGCACAGACAGACAGAAGACATGGAGCAGAAAACTAAAATTCAGTTCTCACCCCTTCCACTCCCTCAGCAGGCTGTTGATGATCCCTTTCAGCACGGACTTCTGGATGTCCTGAGGCTGAACACACACACACACACACACACACAGAAACAGATTCATCACCCAAAATGGAAAGAATGACATGTCAACATTCAGCAAAGAGAAAAGCAAACACTGGCAGCCATTTTTCTTTAATCTTAACTAGAAAGACCACAGGAGTGTTTACAGGACAGAAGGTTTTGCTCTTCATGCATAGCTGATGAGCACTGCCATCAAGTCAGCAAGTATGTGAAGTTACATGGAATGTAAACGTGAAGGCCACAAACTCCCTCACAGACTTGATGTTATGACAGGTTTGCAGGAAACGAGCTGGTCTTCCTCGTTCACACGCTCGTGTGTGCTCGTCTCGTGCTTACTGTGCTCAGCAGTGCGTCATAAACGGCGTTGACAAACTTGGCGTTGACTCCCGAGTCGTCTATCGTGTTAAACGATCCATTCGCCTCTCGCTGGGAAAGGAAGAAGGGAAGAAGGGAAGGAGAGAGCGTTAGAGAAAAGGAGGAAAACAACAGAGAAGAGAAAATGCTTTCCCATCGTAAAACGTTTGGGTCGTCTGGGGAAGGTTTAACAACATCTCAGACTGCTTTCTCACAACAGGAATTCAGCTGAGAGGCAGACTGAGTGTGTGTGTGTGTGTGTGTGTGTGTGTGTATGTTCTACCTTGAAGGCAGCGTTGATTTCTATGAAGGAGTCGAAGGTGGTCAGGTAAAACTCTCGGACCTCCCTCCAGTCACCTGATTGGACGGCACGCTCCATGTCCTCCCTGGCAACACACACACACACACACACACACACACACACACATTCAAACAAAACAGAACTCGCTCCAAAATAGCTCTCAGTATTTGTTTGACTGTGTTTAGAGCAGTGAGAGGTTTTCAGCAGAACAGGGACTGGAGACTCACTGAAACTCCTTGGTGGTCTTGGTTCTCAGGGGGATGATGGGGTCGGAGGGGAACGGAGCTTTGACCTCCGGGGGCAGAGTGTCAATGGAGACACGCTGCTTCTGACGAACATCACTGCAGATGGGAGGCAGCTCCCTCCCTGGAAACACAGCAAGACGACACATCACCCAGTGTACCGGACCTGACCACTAGGTGTCGCTCACACTGAGGTCATGAATGAGAGTGTAGCAGCACCGCAGTTTGTTTCTCACAACAATCCAACTTAACTTCTTCTTCTCCAAAAGTTAAACATCAAAATAACAAATCAAAGAAGACTTCAGCCTCGAGTGACTTGTGAAAAGATTTGAGCTCGTACACCAGATCAGACCAGCAAAACCGAAAACCTGCCCAACTCAAAAACCGCGTTTGTGTTAGGTCACAATATGAGATTATTGTGGTCAAAAGAATTCCTGACAACGACATTCTTGTGACTTCCTGCAGGCTGCGACGTCTACCGACACGCTGCCTTTTGGACAGAATCCAGAAAAACATTTTCCTGATGAGGACTGAGCGTCTCGCTCTTCTCTGTCATCGCTTATTCACGACTTTGTCCAGCACACGAATATCTTGAGCCAAATTGTGCATTTAAAAACTCAGATAAGTTTTCAACTTTTGAATTATGATCCCTGATAGGATTGGATTTGTATGTCGGATGGCACATGATTCATCAGCCCACTCATGAACTAACAGTCAAAGCAGGCTGGAGACAAACAGCAGCAACGAACCTCAATCAGGGTGTAATCACAGACAGCAGACTGAGTGAACGTGCACACACACACACACATACACACACACACACACACACACACACACACACACACACGTTCACCCATCCTCCCACTCTTCTGACCACCTGTCCATCCTTTCTGGTTATAATTAGCCTCCCATTGTCCGTTACCACAGTAACAACATTCAGCAGCAGGCCTGTCCAGGTGCATCGTGGGTACTCACTCACTCACCAATTGTATGAGCAGGAGATGAAAGACACACAGATGGATGACTGGCGATGTGATCAGCGGTTCAAGTGATTTTGTGTTTACAGCACAGGAGCAAAAGATACAAAGTCTGGCCTGAGGGGGGCGCTAGAGGAAAGCTGAGAGACTTTTTTTGTTTTCTTTTTGTTCACTGTTTTGTATTCACGATTCCACATTTATTTACAGCGAGCTTTACAGGCCAGCCGACGCACCAGTTTTACACTCTGTGAGAAGACAAAAGAAAAATAATCACGCCATAAAAACAAAACATGAAAAGAAACCAAGGAGCCATTAAAGCAGAACAGTTTGTGACAACTGTGAGCGATGCGAGCTGAGAGGAAGACGAGTGCTGACTCAGCACAGTGCTGGTTTAGGGTCTACACACTGAAGTATTGCACACATTTCTTAAACTTCAGGCACTCGTCAGTGTTTCATGCTCATAATAAATGAGGATATGACATTTTTCTGTGTGTTCACTGTCCACATCGTAGTGCTTATCGAGGCAGGATGTGTGTGTGCGTCAGTCTACGTCGTGCAGGTGTCCTCTGCAGCCGTCCAGCACGTTTCATAGCAACCAGGCTGATTTGTATTAACGAAGTCAGAAGTGACAGGAGCAGAAACAAGAAGAAGATGTTCTCAACCCTCACGTCTTCCTCCTCCTTCACTGCTTTCCTAATTGCCTCTGCTTTGTCAGCTCGTGCGTCACACAATTTAATCCTGCCAGCAACACGTCTTGGTTGTCATGACGCCCTTTAATCAAGAGGAATCACCTTTGAGACCTTTGAGAACGTCCTCCTCCAGCTCCTCTTTCTTCTTTCATCAGAGTTTACTTCAGCAAAGCCTTTGATTTTCGTGGACGTGTCTCAGAGGACAACCTTGTTATGATCCTCAAGTGCTGTCCTTAAGTGCCATCCATTAATTCATGTTGTTGCTCCTCCTGAACGCAGCAGGCCACGAACATCAGACTGAAGATGAGCTGGTATCCACGAACGCTCAGCCTTCATGACGGGAGACAAGATGAGACGTGTTGATTGGCAGAAACCCTTCCAACGAGGGAAGGCTTCACGACATTTTTATTTTTCGTGTTACGGACTTATCGATTCATTTTCACGGGTCACTTCTTATCCCACAGCTCATTCTACAATCCTCAAACGCATCGCGATTCATGTTGAATCATTTTAAAGGCGAAGGCAGCACAGCAGCTGACCTCCAGCTGTGACTTCAGGTGCCAGAAGGTGAACAGGAATCATTCTGTTCTGTTCTCCACTGCATCCACTCACTTCATCCCACTGCTGACATCCAGAAAGCTTTTCATATTTTTCCACAACATGCTGGACTTTCATGCCAGTGTTGCTAGAAAAAGGTGTCACTGTTTTCGGATCCTGAAATGAAACTCAGACGGATCTCCTCTCAGCTGCAGCGCACAAAACCATATTTGACAATATTAAAAGGAAATACAAACCTCCTGTAATACTTTACAGATGAAATAGCAAATTGTGGTGATTATCCAGCAGTCCGGACGACTCTAACAGGCCCCAGGAATGCTACACTATCTCATGTGTGTGTGTGTGTGTGTGTGTGTGTGTGTTTTCACTTTCATATGGTTTTCATTTGGGGCGGAGGTTTGCATAATTATTCTGGCATCAGTAGCCGTGGTGACAAAGCGGGCTGGTGAGCACTCGGCTGGGTCTGCGTTCTCACGGCAGTCAGAAATAACCTCGCCTTCAACGGGAAGCGACCTTCCCTTTAATGTCAGGAACCTCGGGACACGTTTATCACCGTCGTATTTCATCTCTGCTCTGGTCACAATTTCACAAATTAGACGTTTGATTTCAATACATTTTCTTCCCATGAAAACTCTTGCTTGTCGTGGAATTTGCACAGCGGGTAAAATCTGTGAACAAAGTTTCTGATCACAGACTGATTTCAGCTGATTTCAGCTGTTTAAAATTTAAAACCATTTGAAATGAGGCAAAAGAAGCTCAAAGGGTGACTCGGCCTGTGGAAACGCCTCACACCATCTAATCAGAGTGTGGTCCTGTGATTTTGTGCACACACACGGCCATCAGCTGGAAGACATCTTTTTCTCTTCTGTCCTGTGAAAACCTTCCATTCAGCGCGGCGTAAACACAGTGAGAGTACATACATTCAGCACACTGTAAACAGAGGAAGTAACACATCATTACATCAGAGCCAGACAGAGACCACAGTGTCTCAGGGAACAAAGACAGACAGTGAACACACCACACGGACGTGGAGCTGCTTTCAAATGAACAGGAAGGTCGGTACGTAAAGCTCTGAGGAAGCAGCGAACTTACTGCACAACGTAGAGACACACACACACACACAGTTTGTGTGCTTCTGTTCCCAGATGTAAGACAGACGGTCAGCGATAATAAGTCACCTCACGTCAGAGTCGCTGTAGTTGTGGCTGGTTTGCCTTCATCAGCCGTCAGCTAGCAAACAACTGCGCCTGTACACCAAATCTACAAAACCAAAGTCTACAGGAAGCAGGGAGCCAAAAACTCTATTAACTTTTGTTTTCCTGAAATCTGGCATTGCCAAAAATAAATTTAAAGAACTTTAGATGATTTTCTTTATGAGAGAAAATCCTCCTTTTCAACCTAATCAAGCCAATTAGTTTAATGTTTCAGGCCCATACGTCCCATATGTGATGATTGCATGCTTTAACTCCAGTCATCTCCTAAGCAAACTGCAGCGATCTGGTCCTGTTCCAAAGGCACAGATCACAGCCAATCACCAGACTTTTCAGCTGAAGAGCTGAAGCTGATAACAAGACGCTTGTCAAACCCAGCAACAAAAGTGAACAGAGACCGAAGGTTAAGGAGTGTAAAACACTTCCGGGTTGTGAACTCACCGTGTCTGAACCACTGGGTGCTGCTCAGGGTGCCCGTCATGCCGCCGGCCAAGCCCCGCCCCCCTGCGTCCCTCCGCTGACTCAGCGTGGAGATGAAGGTGCCCAGAGACGGAAACGGCTGCTTCGCCCCTCGGCCCAAACCCTGACGCAGGAAGATGACATCATCAGCGAGAGAAACAGAAAAAAATCCTGCTTGTGTCTGTCGAGGACACCTGTGGACACAGCGTCTACAGTCTCACTCTGAAGGCAGCGGGGACAGACAGAGACATGTCTCATGTGGTCCATCTTTAATAATGTAAAAGGATATGCAACTTTTGGCAGTTTATTAATGACAAAGAACTTCCTGAGAAAGTAACCAATCATAAATTGCAGTTTTTTCCATTTGACTAAAAAACATCTTGCATAAACACAAAGGAGCTTCCTGTGACGGACACACCGAGCTCACTGATAAACTCCCAGAGCCCGGACCTCCAGCTGCAGGAACACTCAGTGACAGCTGATCAATCACCTCCTGCTCCCGCTGATACTTCACTCAGCTTCTAGGGAAGACGTGAAGAGGAGAGGAAGGAGGGATTTAGAGGAGGAGGAGGAGGAGGAGAGAGTGGAAATTACAAAAGAGAAAGGCAGAGAGGGGGAATAAAGGAAAGGAGATGAGGGTGAAGGAGAAAAGGAACAGAAGAATGGGAAGACGATAAGATAAGAAGGTAATCGGAGGGGAAGAGGGCAGGAAAGGAGGAGTAAGGAAGGAAACTGATGAAGATAAAAACAAGGATGAGGAGTAAAGAGGAGGAGACTCAAACACGTAACGCGAAGGACAGAAGGAGACGCAGGAGATGAGAAAGAGGACAGGAAGTGGAGGAAGAAATGAAAGAACCGAGGAAGAGAAGAGGATGAGAGGTGGAGGTGGAGAGATCAACAGATGCACAGCAGCCGCTCCTGACAGCACACACTCACACACACACTCACACACACACACTCACACTCACACACACTCACACACACACTCACACACACACTCACACACACACTCACGTTCTCCTGTATCCATGTCATTATATTATCTTCTCTCTTGTGCCCAGCAACACAAAGAGAAAAAACAAAGCAGCTTTTGTATCCAAATGCACCACCTCAAACAGTCAGAGACAGATTGTGTTTTCAGAACATGAACACACACACACACACTATACACACACACACAAAGGGAACACGTGAGTCCAAACACAACAGGTTCGACTGCACTAACAGGGCAGCAGCACAGACTACATTTCTGACTACTGTTGGTCTGCTATGTCGACTGGTCAGGCCTTCATCTCGGCCCAGACTGACACATGCAGCCATGCAGAGCTGCAGCAGTGAGTCGATGAATCGAACCGCCCGAACTTTCCTCCAGGCTGACTTTTGTTCTTGGGAGTAAAATCTCTGCACGGCCGTTGGATGGATTATCTTGAAATTGGGAGCAGATATCAGTGTTCCCCTCAGGATGACTTCCCTGTGCATCTCCCATCATCATCAAGACTAAGTTTCACTTTGTCCAAGATTTTATTTTATGACCAAAAACCTGAGAACATCCTGCAGAAGCCACAGAGCAGCCACATCACTTCTCCCCAAACTCATCATCAAAGTCAGAGCTCCGCCCACAGTGGCTGATTGACAGGTGACCTCTGAGAAATACAGAGCCAAAGATCACAAAACACACAGAGGGGACATCCAAATCAGTTTAGTTTCCACTGAGGGAAGAAAGGACGGCCAGCGATGACATCCTGCTCCACATCTGACAGTAATTAACAGGTTTTAGCAGCAGTTTTTATCTCGGCGAGTCTTGTGATGTCAGCTCTGTCCAACTCTGCTCAGTCATTCAGTTGGAGAGGAAATGCAGTCATTGAGAGGGAAACCACAGAAAGAGGAGCTCACACACACACACACACACACACACACCTCTCGTCTCTCAGCTGGTAATCTCTAATCACTTCCTGACGGTTATTGTGACACTCTGTGTGTGTTTGCATCAGTCACAGCTGATGCTCCACACTGCAGCACACTTCTCCTCTGTTGTCACTTCTGTCATGATTTTACTCTCCGTAATTTTACTGTTTTATACTTATTTCATACTTACAACTGCGTTGTTTTTCACCTTGTCTCAGTCTCAGGTCAGGGCATAATGTTTTGTAAAGCACAATAATCAAGTATTTGTTCAACTAAAACAAATTCCTCTGATGCTCGCTGTAACTGATAATAATGTAGTACTGTGATATTGTCTGAGGAAGTTATTGTACCATGAAAATCAGCCCTAAGTACAACATGTGGAACATTTCAGTTGTTACTCTGGGTGCCTGCTGATGACTCATCAGACAGACAAGATGACCAGATATTAACTGAGACAGCAGTCTGTTAACAACGAGACAAATCTGTGTTAAAAATGTGCAGCCGTTTTCCCTCTCCGAGACGCTCCGCTGACGGCTGACTGCTGGCACCACAGCACCAGTGCGAGCCAACTCTGGCCCATGTGTGGCTCTCCTAATTGGACAAGGCTTGGCTCTGCAGAATTGGGTTGATTTAGGCCGCAAATCAGCTCTAGTTAGCAGCACTCGGTCCAGCTTTGGGCCAGAGATGAGTCACAGAGTCGACCTCAGTGGGCTCGAGTCTTGGGGCGAGTCTGGCAACCAGTCGTGACAGATTTAGGTCATGGCTGGTCCCTTTGGCCCTCTTGGTGTGAAAAGTGCTATGAGACAATAATTTCACATGGGAGAAATAAGATTCAAGGCCCTCTGATATTCTTCATACAGAAGCAGAAGTGAACTTAGCAGGCGTCGAGGGAAGGATTACATCGGATGGATCAGTGAGCGCCGCATTCGCAGCAACACCAACAGCCCAGCAGTCAGTTTTGTGTAAAAGATGCACAAGATGCACACCCAATGAGCACGGACACGTCCAAAAGACATCAGTCTAACGTCTTTGTTACAGACGAGCAAAGTCTGAAGTGAGTCCAGCAAAGACGTGAAGCTGTGGATGCCTGGAATTTAAAAGATGTTGGAAAATCACATCGTAAAACATGAGAAGGTCACCTGGACGTCAGTAGTCAACCATAAAAAGACGATTACAAAACACTTTGCAAGACCTTTCGCTCAGCCTCCTCGGTTTCTCGGTCTCTGATGAAAGTTCGACAGAAACGTCAAACTGGCGTCTTCCGGTCGAGTCTTTGCTCAGTGGGATGTTTCTGGGAGAGTTCTGTGCTTCAGGATTCACTTTAATTACCTGAAGCCTAACCAAACAGACAGGGAGAATCCAGGACTCAGCCCGTCGAAGACGATCTAATCTGATCTTCGGACAGTCGCACCACATCCAGCCCCTCGCATGGTTTCTACGTAAGCTGTCTGTTTCTATTAGACTTTTTGGGACCGACAGAAGACACAGGCGGCTCACACAACCAGCCGTCGTCCTGAGCGTCCGAGCGAAAAGCCTCAGCGCGCTCAGCTTGCAGCTTCACTGCGAGTCGCACTGCCAGCTTGTCAGTTTTCGTCTGGGACGAAGAGAAATCACACTTCATGTTGGGGCCTTAAACAAACAACCGAACGCCTGTTGAACATTTTGGACAGACGTGTTGGACCAGACTGGTTTTCCACTGACTCGGAGAGACGAGCAGAACAGAAGCTGCTCTGGAGGCTTGTGACGGAGCAACACCTCACTGAGACACCTGTTGAACCTGAGAGCATCGACGTGTACGAGTTCCACAGATGTTCAATTTACAATGAACTGAAAAAGAAAAGCAGTTCATGTTTCCCATAAGTGTATTTATTTGTAATTAAGTTTTAATGAAGTTTTATTTAAAATAATCTGATGTAACTACACGATCATTTCATCAAACTCTTGAAGAAAACTGAAGACAAATCAGATTCATGAAACGATCTTCCCGAAGCAGCAGCTCTGCTTCAGGTTCTGTTCAGGTGAAAACAAACCGCCGGTTTGGCCAGTCGGTCTGCAGTGCGATGACGGCTCACTGCGACTGGGACCTTTTTCTCATCCAACCTTTGAGTCTGATTTCCTCAGATCTGAGGCTGGAGGAGGAGGTCTGACTGAAGTCCCGGAGAAACGAGCTGCAGAGAGAAAACACAAGCAGCCACTTTATGGCCTTTCCAGACGCAGCCGGAGTCGGTCTGAGCAGTGACAGACTGTTTATTGGTCAAAACCATCTGATCTGCACATTCCTGCTCCCTGACACAATGGAGATGACATCAACCAACCGGCCTGCATCCCCGCCAGTCTGCTCCAAGGTGACACTAAGAACCAAACCCAAAACACACACATCCAACAGGCTGACGGCTGAGCGTTCGGGAACACGGTGGTTACATCATGAGACGCTGCTGGAGAGCTCATGTCAGGAGTCATTATGTAAGACACGGGCATCACTTTTTCCAGCAGGAAAAGACTACAGCTTGTAGTTTCCTGTCAGTTCACATGTTAGCTGAGTGCATGTTGGCCTTATGGTCGGATTCTCCCTTTGGAAAACAATAAAGTTTATCAGCAAAACCTGCTGAAATCAAATGTGAGGAGCGTGACGACGAGACGCACACTGTGATGATCATGTCTGTACCGTCGCTGTGCCCCTCACTCAAATTATATGTTGGTTGCATCATGTTTTTCTTTTTCCCGTTTATGGATGATGCAAAATTATAAATTCTCATAAAAAAAGAAATGAAGATTTTTGAACAAAAGCATCATTCAGACAGTTTGCCCACTGGGGTTACACAACATTAATTAACATCAAATAATCAAGCAATGATGGAAAATCAGTGTTGTTGTTGTTGTTGTTGTTGTTGACGCTGATTCAGCAATCATATGAGGGGATTTGATTCTTTTCCCAGAGCTTCATGTTTAGGGCTTTGAGGAGTACTAACGGTACACGTGTTTGGTTTGGTTTCCATGGTTTGCCATGGAAAAAAAGGTTCACTTTGCTGTAGATGAAACGAGGACAGAAACGGCAGTTTACTTACAGCAGGAGGGGAGCTGTTGTAAATTGGTGGAAGCTTCTCTCTTTCCCTCTCAACCCCTGACAGAGCAGAGTGTTCTCCATCCATCCTCTCGGCGTGAAAAATGCTGTTTATTCCGTGGAAAGACTCGAATCCTGATCAGCCTCCGAGTTTCTGCTCCTCAGAGGGTTGCACATGTTCCTACCAGAGCCATCTCTGACCTCCACTCGCTCAGTCTGCTCGCTTAGCTCACATAAATCAGGGAGATTCACATCCTAGTAGAAACGGAATGAAATCTACCTTCGTCCGACAGGTGGGCTCTCCGTTACGCGCACAGTTGACGCGTAAACGTCTCCAAAAGCGGCGCGTAAAGTCAGCGCTGAGAGCCTGAAGAACGTCAGGTTGTGTCAGTCTAAAAAGAGCTTTTTAAAACACGTTCAGAGTAGGCTGCTGCCCGCTTCTTCTGCTTCTCCTCCTTCTGTCCCTCTCTGAGTCGTCTGTCGGAGAAGCAGCAGCGCTGCGGGCCGGCGCCATGTTTGGAGGAGGAGGAGGAGGCGCCTGGAGGGAGTGCAGAGCCTGGAGAAGGCAGCGAGAGAGAGACTGTGTGTGTGTGTGTGTGTGTGTGTGAGAGAGAGAGAGAGAGAGAGAGAGTGACAAAGAGAGAGAGAGTAACGGGAAACAGGAGCTTTGGATTCACAATAAAAGTGGGAGCTTTGGAAGAAGTGAAGGCCTGCAGAGCCCGTTGAACTGAATGTGAACAGGACCCGCGAGACGTCTGGTAGTCTGGTCCGATTTCACCACGAAAAAACACGGAAGATGCATTGATAGGAATCACAGAATACAGAAAATATTATTTAAAAAATCAAAATTCAGACTTAATTAACTGAGACGGTCAGCCACAAATGTTTCACTTATCCTGTCTGATGGTTTTTACTACCTTCACTTTCAAAGTCATGAACTGTCGGCTAAATTCAACCTACAATCTTCTTCTGACACAAATTCACTTAATGAAGTGTTTTCTGTGTTAAGAAGCTCCTTCATTTAGAGGTTTGAAGGCTTGGAAAGATTTTTTTTCCCAAGCAACTTTAAAACGTTTGTACTGCGGAGCACATAAAACACCAGGAACTAAAGCCAGAAAGTGAAAAATAAAAATAATTTAAAAAGCCTTAAATTTTCTTTATTCCACGTCGACTGTTTGTTGGTGTGACCGAGTTGTTGTCAGCTGTGCCTCAGACGCTGTGGAGAACTGAAGGAGCATTTTGACTGACTAATTTGTGTGCCTTGTCTCAACTCCTTCAGTGGGGCTTTTATTTTGCTAGTTGTGACAGGAAGTGATGTGCTGTGACTGCTTCTGTCCTGACTGCGGCTCGGCAGACTCTGCGTCATGGCTACAGTTTAACTTCTGTCCACAATTAGTGAGAAACAGGACCCAGGCTGCAGGCCAACTCTCACTGAACATAAAGAACCGAAAAGCTCCTGATGATCCGTGTGTGTGTGTGTGTGTGTGTGTGTGTGTGTGTGTCTGTCTGTCTCTGTGTGTGCGTGGGTGTGTGTGTGTGTGGTTTCTCAGTAAAGTTGAGATCATCTGAATCCGTTTGGTTTCCTGAAAGCAGCCTCGGTGTTCCTGCAGGACAGCTTCAGATCTGATGTTCTTGTAAGGGCGTTTGCAGTTTCGTTTCGAGGCCTGTTTAGCGTTAAACATCTCTGCTTTGTTTGATAGAAACACCTGAGTGAAGTTTGTCCCAACAACAAAGAAAAAACATTTTTAATTCCTTATTTTCCATCAGCTTTTCTAAAATCTGCGGAGGTTGAGCTCTGTTTGCTTTCGGAGCTCGCACTCTGTGCCGCGTGTTCCTGTAACACCAGATGTGTTTTACTTCAGTCTTTACGGCGTCTGGGCCTCAGAGCGGCGGTCCGGCCTGGCCGCACCTGATGTGGAAACACACGGCCTGCTGCTGACACGTGGTTTCATGCACGGCAACATCCTGCAGAGCTCTGGACTCGGAGAGCTGCATCAGACCTGCAGCTTCATCGTGTGGACTATCGGACTGAGGCGGCAGGCACCGGTGCATTATGGGAGTGTTATGTAAGAGCAGATGGGCTGCGGCTGACTCATGAATTTATGGGCTGTGGGCTTCTGCAAACACGTCCAAGACCCGACACGAGAGCTGAGGAACCAACGCATGAGTCAGGAATAAACAAATGAACGACTGAGGGGATTTGACCAGGAGGGTGATGGCGGTACCTGATCTTCTCCTGAAGCCTTTGAGCCCCCCTTCTGATCAACAGAAGACTCCCCATCGGCTCCCAAACCCACAGGTGTACGCAGAACTAAAGGACTTAAGTGAAAATAAGTCTTTGTCCACCAACCCAACGTCCTCCAGGCGTGGTGCTGTAAAATGTCTCATTTAGTGCTTCTGGTCCAGGTCCTCATCAGAATATCTGGACCTCAGCTGAAATTTCCTTTCTCATTAGGCTGGAAACATTCTGTGTTTGCTTCTCTCAGACCAACTGATCTGAGACCAGTCTGTCTGGCCTGGTGTCTCCTCAGGACTCTGACGCCCGACAGTCTTCTCCAACTGAACAGATGAAGAGATGTGGAGCACATGAGGGCCGGTTGGCAGGGAGGAAACTCTGCAGTATTTTTAGCCCACATGAGCATCAAAGATGCTGACCCACACAACTTTTTAAAGTCTGGGCCCTCCTGGAGAAAATTACCAAAAAAAGAAAGAAAAGAAAAACAGAGCCCTGCCTCCGGGTTTTCCACCGTCATCCTACAGAAGGTCCTGCACAAGAAAACTTCAGGATTTCACAACCCACATAACAGAGCAGACACTGAACCTCAGGGACAAAAACAGATTCATCTGACCAGCTGATGAGGTCAGCTGATGAGGGTTAAAATCCCAAACGAGATGCACGATTTTCGACTCATCAGAACAGACTTCATGTCAGTTTGGGTTCTTCTGCTGCAGAATCTCACTGTGTGGTTTTTGTATTTTAGCGTTCAGATTAAAACCGGCCTCTGAAAGCGAACACACACATCTGGTTACACAAACCAGCAGCATTTAAATGAGAGAAAATCATTCAGCTGCTCAGGTCTTCGTCACTGTGGACGTGGAGACGGATTTCCACCAACAAATCAGCTGAATTTCCTTGAATCCCTGTTTCCACATGTCACACTTAAGCTTCCGAAAACACAAATTCAGCCACATGTTCGCTCTGTCACAGTGTGTGTGCGTGTGTGTGTTATCACACTCAGCTTTTGCACTGATGTGAGGACAGAGAGGAGCTGAGAGGGAGGAGAAGCATCTGTTGTCAGGAGGAATATTTGGTTTGATTCACAGCAACGCCTCAAAGTGTGGGAGAAGAAGCAGAATCCACACACACACACACACACACACACACACCCTTTCCTCACAAAGTGGAGTGGAGAGCAGGAGAGGTTACTCTAGTTCAACTGAGGTTTAGAGAGAAGAGGAGGAGGAGGAGGAGCAGCGGGAGGAGGAGGAGGAAGAGATGAGGAAGAAGAGAAGGAGGGCTTTCTCATTTCTTTCTCATGAGTGTGTGTTTCTGAGTGTTTCGGTACACAGGAGTGTGTCTGAGCTGCGCTCAGAGAATGAAAGCAAGTAAAGAAGAAAGTGAAAGTAAAACAAGAGAATCACAAATGAAAATTATGGAAAGAAGACGGAAAAGCGAATAAAAAAGTGAATACGCAGACAAAAGGAAAATGAAGCCACAAAAACGTGAAGAAGTTTCTTTTTCTGCTTCCTGTCAACATTCTTACATAATGAACCTTGAATGCAGATCACTTGTTGTGTCCTCTCTCAGCACAGGGGGGCGCCGTTCACCCGTCATCCACACATCCACATGTTCATACAAACCAACAGACAGAAAACCTTACCAGCTCAGCCGACTGTTCTGAGCACACACTTTTCTGTCTGCTCTCATGTCTCCACTATGGAGCAAATGAACACACACACACACACACACACACACACTTCCTCCTCCAGCCCTGCTGCTGCATGACGCAGCACTCAGACTACAGTTTACTCCTCTGGAAACGAAGCGTCCTGAGCGGTTCGGCGTTGTGGTTGTGTTTGCAGTGGCGTCACCTGAGTGGGTGCAGGAGGCTCCGAGGTTCTCTGCTGACCACAGCCAGAGGAAGACTCCAACACACGGTGCACTCGACCTCCTCAGGCCGTCTGTGAGCACCGTGAGCACAAACAGACACAGCTAATCTCACACACACACACACACACACAGTGACAGGGGAACATCAGCGAGTGTGTGTGTGTCAGACATTTACTGCCTCACATTACCACCTATTTACAGCCTGCTGCTCCGACTGCTGTGGAAATAAGATATAATTAATCACACACATCAAACTGCTCTGATGATGGAGTGTGTGTGTGTGCGTGTGTGTGTGTGTGACGCACCTGCTGGACCATCTGTGAGACTGAGCTTTAAACACAGATCCATGTTAGGTGTGATTTGTAATCATTAGAACAATAAATAGGTTCACAAACTGATGACACAAACAGTTTGTCTGCTGTGTTGCAGGTGTGAAATGTATTCAGGCCAGCAGGACCTTTCACACTGGACTGCTCCTCTTCATCACTCCTTCATCACTGACAGCCACAGCTTCTGGTGTGACTGTGGTAACCATCACTATGACATCACTGTGGGGTTGAAGCTTTCACATCTCGCTCAGGACAAAGTCGACTCTGTGAGACGTCACAGCAGGTGGTTCGTCTCCTGCACCAGACACCATTTGGTCGGCCAAATCAAACCTTATGACCAACTTTGTGCGCTTCTGATCCACGCGGGTTCACACTGGACCAGGTTCGGCTGAGAAACTCGAGTCATTACATGCTGTTCGTGGAAATGCTTCTCACGTTGGTGGTAAACACAGTGTTGAACTTGTTACAGACAGGTTTGATGCAGTTGATGGACTCAGATCTGATGCAGATGGAAGCTGCTCACATGATGTCCAAATCCTGGGACTCAGCTCTCTGTGGTTTGGGGTGGAATGAATCCTGCAGGATCTTGTGGGGGTAGATGACTCATCCTCAGGTCTTATATGTATACATTTAATGCAGTATTTTAGAATTTGTCTGCTCTGACACTTCAACGTTCTGAGTTGAAAAGCTCGAGGCCAAACATTCCTTCATGCTCAGTAACGTTTAACCTTCTCTTACCTCGCTGTTTCACTGCTGTGGGTTCAGATGTCATCATCACTCACCCACGTGAACAAAACACATGCTGGTGACCATGAAACGTGGCTTTTGTCAGCGTGTTGGAAGAGTATTTATAGTGCGAGATGTAGACTGAACGTCCGTGCACCGAGTCACCGTGTTGACGGTGAGGCAGAAATAAAATCAGATTGAATTAAGTGTTCATGACCTTTAATCTTACAGCAGCACAAAGGGATTTAAATATAAAGAAACTCTTCACCTTATTTGGAGTTTTTGAGGAAGCATCCAGGAAGACAACATCAGTGTTATTTGCAGTAGGTGTTCAGAGTGGAGGGGAAAAGGAGCTGTGGAATATTAAATCATCATCTTCCTCACTGCACCTCAGCTTTTCCCACCCTCAGCTGTTGGTAAGCTGCAGGTTATGAACTTCTTCTTAAAACCCAAAAATGTGAACTGATTAGTTATCTCCTCGGTACCAGCTGAAGAACGGCCCATATTGTGAATCCTCATTAATCTGAGCAGCTACTCATCTGACACTGACCTGCCTGTGGTGGGAGGCAACACCAACGTCTGAACTTCCATCCATCCATCCATTTTCTACACCGCTTACCCGTCAGGGGGGGACGAGGGGCTGGAGCCCGTCCCAGGTGGCTACGGGTGAGAGGCAGGTTCACCCTGGACTGGTCGCCAGTCAGTCGCAGGGCCGACACACAAAGACAGACAACCACTCACTCTCACGTCTGAACTTCATTCAGTCTGAACTGCTGCTGCTATGACATCATCTGCCTGCAGTGGGCGCCAGTAAGCAGCATGAATCAAGGAGAGCTGACACAGCATTTCAGGTTTATTCCTGTGAGAATCCCTCACTGGGTGTAAACGCTGAAAACCTGTCAGCAGGAAGTGAAGTGAAAAGAAGTGAAGTGAAGTTGTGAGGGGCAGAAAAGGCTTTAAAGCTGCTTCTTTTGGTCTTCTGGGCCTGTGATGTGATGTGACAACAAGAAGAGCTCCCCCTTGTGGAGCATCTGCAGCCTGACGGATGTGTGTGTGTGTGTGTGTGTGTGTGTGTGTGTGTGTGTGTGAGGTCAGGAATATATTAAAGGAGCAGTTTGCTCAGTCTGTATCCTCTCACCCTCATGGGAAGTCAGTTTAACTTTTAACTCAGTTTAAGTCAACCTGTTTAACTCTTCTTCTTCGATGGAGAGTAGTTCCAATGAACGCCGTGAGATCCTGAACCGGGACACTGACTCAGAAATCATTTTACCACCACCTAAATTACATCCATCTCAATTCTGTTTGGGTGGAGGCAGGAATCAAACATCTGATGACCAAACCAGATAAAAGACGAGCAGGAAACTGTTCCCATTCCTCAGCTCAAGACTTCGCTCACTCCTTCTGGGGGGATTTTTTCCATTCAGTCCAAGGATAGAAAGCAGTCACGCTCAAGGCCACAGGTGTTGATGTCACAGATTTGTTTAGCCGTGAATGTTCCCATGACGAGGAGTCACAGCGGCGCTGACCTGAGGGAAGCAGGTATGTTCGACTGAAAGGCTCACATCTTACACAGGGATCCCGTTACAGACCATGAAGTGGGAGGCAGGAACCCGATAACACAGCAGGCCTGGAAATGACAGTGAAGCTCACGCGACACACTCACTCGTCACAATTAACTCACCAGTTTAAATTCTCCAGGACTTCAAAATTAAAACCATCAAACTGGTCATTTTCACTTTCATTCGACCACATGAAAAGACTTCATTAAAGAGATTAGAGGCTCACGTCCCTCTGATGCTGAAAGAAAACAGCTCCTACATGAAAGCCGCTCACAGCAGGTCTGTGGATTACACGAGTACCTCTGTGATGATTTCTGCAAGGAGGCATTGCTGCTGCCAGATGTATTCTGTGGTACTTTGATCTCCAACTCGCTGCAGCTCACACCGACCTGATCCAGACGCATTATGAGCCTTACAGGTGAGAGGAAACACCTGCAGTTTGATTTTGAGGTGAACTGTCCCTTTAGGGTTCAGATGGGATGTTGTCCATCTGTGTCCAAGCACAGTGCAGTTTACTGACACCAGATCTTGTTGGTTTTTGGGTTCGCCAGAGACATTCTGGCTGGATTTCCTTTTTCTGCAGAAGGCAGCAGATTTTCCCCCAAAGCTCCTGGGAGCTGTGATTTATTTTTCCTCTGCGCAGCAAACATCTCATGGACTCTACGTCCAAATCACTTCGTCAGATGAAACTTCCTGTGAGACCAGGCGACTGACTCAGACCGTCTGAGGTTCTGACGTGTTGGCGACATGCAGGAACAAGAAACCTCACATCTGAGCTGATGCCACTGTGTCACACGGCTGACGCAGGATGACATCACAGCGCAGCGCCACACTGATGAGCGCCCACAGTGACGACTCTGTGATCAGGACGAACACACGGCCATAAAGGATCCGACTGCTCCTCGGCGCCGAGGACGGTCTGTTATTCAGAGCGGAATAAAGTCTGATGAGTTTTTATTTCAAGGCTGTCACACACACACGCACACTCACACACACAATGTGCTGTGGTGCTGCTCAGACAAAGTTACACGGGTGTTAAAGAAACAGCATGTTTCACATACATACGACATGCTGTCACACACCTGCTGCCATAAAACACAGTCACACCCAGCCACACACACACACACACACCTACTGACACACACATCTGTGACATCATACTGTCTGTCAGAGAACTATGTCATCTTTCTATTCCAGAAAAACACTTGTGGCTCTGACACACACACACACACCAGATGCTTCTCCACATACCGGCAGATGAGATGAATGTATTTTTGCCTGCCACCTGTCACATATCTAAATTAAAGCCATTAGCGTTTTAGAGCACAAAGATATTTTTATTTATGTCATTATCACTTTATTATCATCATTATTTATAAGAATAATGATGATAATTATACGTGTATTTATTGTAATCTGAACTGTGAATCCCGAGTGAGTCCTGCTCTGGTTCTGATCTGATCTTCTGGCTGTGGTGTCAGAAAACTGCTGACCAGTTTCCACTCGGTGTGTCCCTGATCGAGTCCGGCTGACGTGCACATGTGGCCTGACCTCATGCACATGTGGCCTGAGTTGCCACCTCATGTGTTAGTACAACCTGATGCTGTCGCTGGCTGCTCCAGCAGCCTAAGAGTTTGGTGGAGGACGTTGGAGATGCCAGTAAAACCTGCCTATCTCTGCTGTGAAGAGAATCATAGCAGGAGCAGAATAAAGAGAATAAATACTCCTGATTAAAAGCTGAGTGAATGTTTCCATGTTGGTCCTCTAGAGGGCGCCAGTCTGGTCTCAAATCAGCAGGTTCCCAGGCCAGACTCATTTACATTTTGCAAGGACACATTCTGTTTGAATCAGGAACAAGGTCCTTTATTCACAATTCAAACTCAGTGAGAGAGAGCAGCTCTTCTGAAGCACTTCTGCATAAATCAGGTTAAACACCACCAGCTTTGTAAAAGACACAGCTGTAAATGAAATGAAAATGAGAGAAAACAGCTGACAGAATCATGTTTTTCTCTTTGAATGCACCACATGCTGCATTCGGGATCTCTGGGACCACTTTCACTTTATGTGAGCACATAATTATAGTTAGACACCATAAAAACTGTGAACTTATCCTTTAAAATACCATAGGCTCCACACGTGCGCTCCTTACTGTCCTGAATGATCCAACCCCCTCCCGAGTCCGAGTGACCTCTGACCTGCAGCCCGTCTGCAGTCGTACAGTCCGCCTTCCTCATGTGTCACCAGCAGCTTCTTTGGGACACGAACAGCACATTCCCACAAGTTACCGCCGATGTCGAGCCATGTGCTGAGTCGTTAGGCCCGCATGTCATCATCCCCGTCACAGACGCGCTCCTGCTATGTCCAGCAACAAACAGGGAGAAGCGAGATGAAGTCACGCCCCTGCGGCTAATGATAGTAAACAGTGAACAGGCCGCCTGACACGCTGTGGCACCAAAGAAGGAAAGAAGATTTGAATCTGATTTCAGCGGAGACATCAGCACCAGCAGGCCAGCTGTGGGCCGGAGACGAAGTCACGGAGCCCAGAACACGACGTCGTGTTTCTGGCCACCAGAGGCCCACTGTTGGAGCCCACACTTTGGTTTGAGCCCCCTTCAATACTCAGATAGGCTCAGTGTGCCCCCCACCCCCCACCAAACATCTGTGCTTCCACACGGCTGGATGAACAAACTGCCATAATTATTATTGCTGCAGTTCACTGTAATTTCTGTGCCTGATTTGTCCCAGAGGTGTTGCCGTACCTCAGCAGAAGCTGTTGCTCAGCTGCTGTTGGCAGGTCTGATCAGTTCACTTAAATGTATTAATAAGTAGGGAAAGATGCTGTGACACAAGGCGTCGAAGGCTGCGATATCACAGGAAGTGAGTCTTAAAGGCTGAGGCAGACTTTGCTTTGGCTGTTGCATGTTAGCTCATGTGACTTCTCTGTAAAAACTTTTCAGTCTGCTCATGACTGAATCACGTTACATCTGAATCCTGCT
Source organism: Scatophagus argus (assembly GCF_020382885.2). Classification (NCBI taxonomy): domain Eukaryota; kingdom Metazoa; phylum Chordata; class Actinopteri; family Scatophagidae; genus Scatophagus; species Scatophagus argus. Next base: position 1,333,650 of record NC_058502.1, read on the forward strand.
GTTCGCCTTCGCAGGGCAACATGTGACTACAGAGCAGGCGACAAAATGTGCAGGTGTGGCTGCTGCTGCTGTGGGTGTTAACACGCACACACACATACACACATCCAGCTTCTGTGATGTCACTTTTAAAAATAACTCACATGTGCATCTCTTGAATAGTCAAGACATCATCACATCACAGCAGTATAACGCAGTCATCAGAACCCACTGAACCTGAACTACGGATTAATGAAGTGTAAGCAGGTGAGTCTGTGTGACCTCTGCAGTGACATCAGGTGCATCAGGTTCAGCCAAAGCTGACCAGTGCAGGAACATGTTTCTAACACACTCAGCCCGAGAACACACACACTGCTGCTGCAGATCACTGCAGGAAAACTGAAGGTCCCAAAGTGTTGGAGCGACAGTCACGTGATCTACTGGAACTTCCCAGGTTCCTTCTTGAGTGCTGATTGGTCCATGTGTGTTCTTTCTTAGTTTGGTTTTGTCCCTTTGTCTTGTTGATGTAGAGGCTTGTTTGGCTAGACAAAAATATCCAGACACACCTCTTTAACGGGGCTGTTTTTCAGGTTTGGGCTCGACCCCTGACTTCCAGTGATGGGAAATCTTAATGCTTCAGCATACCAAAACATTTTGGACAATGCTATGCTTCCAACTTTGTGGCAACAGTTTGTTGAAGGCCCTTTTCTATTCCAGCATGACTGTGCCCCAGTGCACAAAGCAAAGCTCCATAAAGACATGGTTGGATGAGTTTGGTGTGGAAGAACTTGACTGGCCCACACAGAGTCCTGACCTCAACCCCATCCAACACCTTTGGGATGAACTGGAACGGAGATTGTGAGCCAGGCCTTTTGGTCCAACATCAGTGTGTGACCTCACAAATGCTCTACTGCATGAATGGGCACAAATTCCCACAGAAACACTCCAACATGTTGTGGAAAGCCTTCACAGAAGAGTGGAAGCTGTTAGAGCTGCAAAGCTGTCTGAGTGTTTACAATGAGATGTAATTAAAGTCCCTGTTGGTGTGATGGACAGCTGTCCCAATACTTTTGTCTATGTGGTGTATATTGCCTATATTACTCATTAAAACTGAATTTACGTTTTACAGAAAGAGAAACTGTGGGATTTTGATCTAAAAACATGTTTTTACATAAACGTGGCACAGCGTTAGACCTTTCACTGTGTCTATAATTAATGTCCGGTCTGGATCAATCGCAGAGTGAACACGCTGATGCCTTCATGTCACACATGCAGACCCTCTCAGCAGGTTTTGTCTAAGCAGACTCAGTGTCAGCTCCCCTCCGGTGGCGGGACGTCCCGTGACATCTGCTGTTTAGCTCGGCCCAACCTTTGACACGCTGCCGTGTGTGGAGCGTGGATACTGAGCGGTGAGATGCTTTGAGGTCGTGTCACGAAGCTGCACCCATCACACATGCTGCTGCCGATCAGAGTGCGTCAGGTTTCTGGGAATTCCACCTGAGGCTGTTATGCACTTAGCACGCTGTCTCCTCCTGTGGAGTTTGTGTTGATGTTCAACAGAGATGTGAACCATCAGTGACATTTCTCTGAACACCACAGTCAAGTGATTTTCAGCCAACAGGCTCCACTTAAATCCTGGATTTGTCTCCCGATTTCCTGCCTGAAAAGGCCACGTTTGTGCTGCCCTCCACAGCGTTCAGCCGCCGAGGGGAATCAAACTCTCTGTGTGCTGATGCCATTTCATAACACTGAAACTGATCGCATGCTGTTTGCAATCAAAAGTTTTACAGGAGCTGTAACTCTGGGGGCTGAGCTCTGACGGCCTGTAGGACAACTTTTATGTCCTGCAGCCTGCAGTGTGGACGTTTAACAGGCTGACCTCAAACGCATCACAAATAAAGAGAAGAGGATGATGAATGAAAAGAAGTGTTGCTGCCTTCGCTAACGTTAGTTTTCAGACCGGAGAGAAAATAATCTGATAGGCTGTGGAACGTTTTCTCACGTCATGAAACCTACATGTTTGGTGGTGATTGGATGGTTGTTTGTCCTGTGTGCTCCGTGTGGCACTGGTATCTTTGCCTGTTTAATCAGATAAAGACTCAGGAGAACCACTCTGAGGACGTCCTCAGATGGACACGAGCTGACGCTCTGAGCTGCGGGGATGAGACGTTTCTGTGTCTCGTGCCAGCAGACTGGCAGCAGTCCAGAGCTGAAGGACTCGGACGAGGCCTCAGGATGCGACTTGACGTGACAAAGAACGTCTTTAGAAGGCTCAATACATTTTTGTGCACAGATCAGAGCGGCTGTGCATCGCCTGGACTCACCTCAGTAATAATCACTTCTGATACCTTCTGTATGGACTGTTGCAGCTGAGGAGGACAGTATTTATTCCTTACTTGTTTTGTTTTAATCTTAAACTCCTGGATGTACATTATGGGTTAAGTGTGGATGCCAGTAATGGATTTCTGTCGATATCTGGCAACTAGAGGTGACTTTGGATGATGAACACATGCACAGATCTTTTCCTCCCTGACAGCAGAGAGCATCAGATCTCTCCTGCAGTGAGATTAACGTGTCGTTATGGCTGCTAACTGCAGCCTTTCTGTGTTTTCTGACTCAAACGAGAGGAAGTGAAACTCGCTGGTCTTCCCACAGCTGCTTCACTCAGCCACAGTGCAGCTTGCGTTCCGAGTTTGAGCACAGAAATTCTCACTTTTGCTCCGCGGGGAAAACGATGGCCTTCTTGTTGTTACTCTTGGTATCAATCACACTCATTATCGCTCTCTCCACCCCCGCAGATAACGAACCCACAGAGGGAAGAGATGCGTTCACACACCACGTGGAGCCTGGGATATGTGGGACCCGATTTAGACGAGAGACGGAATTCAAAATTTAAACATCAGTTAACGTAATTGATGAAAAACTGCAAGCATTTTGAGTTTTGTCTTTCAGCGAGAAACTCAGCAAAGGGAACAAAAGCAAAATAAAACAGTTAAGATGAGGAAGAATGAGATTCTAATGTACAAACCTGCACCTGAATTTTTAAGACAAATAACGTCTTCTTAAAGGCCTTTCTCTGGATTTTGAACCCTGTTTCATTTATTTGTTTTTTTTCAGTTCTTGAGAAAGCAGAATATAAAAAATAAAGTAGAATGTATAAGTTATAACAAACCAAATGGATATTGTGAGCCTGGAGTCCTAAAACAACAACTTTCGTTCAGCTGAACCAGCACACTGAACTGTACAGGATCTTTCCACATGAACCCCGGGGGTGCTGCAGCGCCGTGGGGTCTGCAGCATCTCAGTGGGTCGGGTCAGAACCACAGGGACCTCCGGCCTACATAACTCTGAACTGAGAAAATCAACTGCAAGGGCAAAACCAACAGCTGGAAGGACGACGGTGTGTGTGAGGAAACGAAAGGGCTGAATGTGTGAAGCTGTCAGAGAAGGTGTGTGTGTGTGTGTGTGTGTGTACAGAAGTATGGGCGTCAGAGTGGAGTGGATGCCATTCCAGCTGACCCACCTGCTCCCCCACAGTGTGTATATATAGGCTGCCATGAGGTCGTCACTCAGATTCCTGCCTGTTTATCCTTCTGATCCCACAGATTTCACCTGCTGACTGACACACTGACACTAAGACAATAAAACATAAAGCGTGCGTGTGACACAGGAAGTGAAATCATTCATGTCAAACTCTCTTTAAAGACATGTGTAACCTTATGGTATTCAAATGTATTTTGCCGTGAACTTTTGTCATCCCACATGTTTCCAACAAAGTTTAAACTGAGAGGAATCTGGAGTTTTATTCAAGCTGACTGTCTGTTTCACTTCCTGTCGCTGTCAGAGAGTGAGGCAGGAAGTCGTGACTGTTCGTGGCGTGAATAAAACTCGTCAGGTGGTTGTCTGACAGTGAGGACATCGAGGGTTTCGTTATGTTGCTCTGAGGCTGCCTGGACTTTGATTCACCACAACCAAAGTGGCAGCAGTGACGTGTGAACGCACTTTTCTTTGGCCTTTTCCAGGCGTAAAAATCATTTCTGATGCAGAAGATGCTGCTGGACATTCAAGCAGATAAATGAATTTATGTTGAGAGAATGAAAACTTTGGTCTTCTTCAACTGATAGCCAGTAATGTTTGGAGGAGTACATGATCCACATGTTTTAGGCTGTTAGCTCAGTTTAGGGCTGCAGCTGAAAATTATTTTCATCGTCGATTAATCTGCTAACTACTTTCACTGTTAAATTTATAAAATGTCAAATGAGACACCTTCAAATGTCTTCTTTTGTCCAAGCAACTGTCCAAAACTCCTCAGACTCTTTATTTACCATCAGAAACGTCAAAGAAAAGCAGCACGTTCAGACATGTAAGAAAGCGGAAGCAGAAAACGACTCGTGGATTAAAATCAAACCAGCATCAGTACGGTAGAAAATCAACATTTAATCTACAGAGTTAGACAGGCAAAGTGAAGATATGGTCACACTTCATTTCTCATCTCAACAGCTTTTAGGCACAGGGACATACATCGAAAAATATCATATATTAGAGCATATATTATTCTATGGAGCATAAAACCTCTTCACCAGATACAACGGACGCACTTCATCGCTGCTGTACAAAAATACATTTCAATCTTTCTCTTTGTCTGCACATGTTGCTGTGTTTGTCTACGTGCAAATGCAGGTGTGTGCGTGTGTGTGTGTGTGTGCGTGTGTGTGTGTGCGCGCGTGGTCCTCTTCCTGCAGCTGCGGTTCAGCCGAAGTCGATCCGTGGCCGATACTCCAGGACCATGGGATACGTCTGAGGGAGAGGCAGAAAAAGGAGAAGTTGTTTCAGAGAGAGAAGATCGATGAGCAGAGGAGAAACTCGCTGCTGCTGCTGAACCGTCTGATCCAAACCAAATCACACAGTCCTGAGTTTACTGAGCCGACCATCACGACATTTTAAATGATGCAACGCTGACGTGGATTTTCAGCCCTTATTGGCAGCCGACACACACAGAAACCGAACAGAGAGTGAAAATCTGTTCGGCTTCAGAACTGCTGTACAATCTGCTCATCTGATGTCTGGCTGAACGAACTCTGTGATAAACCCAACAGTAAAAACCCTCTTCTCTTTGAATCGGGACACTCAGCAGGACTGCGATTAAACCTGAAGAGATGAACTCTGTTTTCGCTTCGCTCGTTTCCTCAGGCCTGAAGGTTGTCATGAGACTGAGGAGACATGAAGTCTCACTTAGCAGGAATCATTTTCACTTTGGAGGCTGAGAGTGTGTGGAAATCTGCAGGCAGACACACTCATTTTCCACCTGTTTGCTGAAGCTCGGACGCTCCTGTGACTCCTGACAGAGCGAACAACAAACCGTGACTTCCTCTGAAGTCAAACTGCAGGCCCCTAAAGTTAAAGAAGAAGCAGAAGAAGAAGAAGGAAAATGCAAACTCACTCCCATTTTTACCCCTGAACTGACACATATTACACCACAGACCCTGATTTAATAAGGTTTTGTCTCGTGGTCCCCGTCTGGTAGCAGTTAGGAAAGTCGTCTCTCTTTTGGTTTTTGCTGTGATTCACTGTGAGGAACCCCTGATGGTTCAGGCTCGTTTCTACACCTCGACCTTCACGAGGAGCTTCACAGAGACCATTTATGTTTGAATGTGAGCTCGTAGCGGGTGGGATGTGATGTAACCCACGTGCACATGTCACCAGGTGGACTGTGTGCACACCTTTATACATGTGATCACTTCTGGGACACGTACAGCTTTAAGCACTGTTTTATAAACGAGAATCCCGGATCCACAGGACTCGGCTCTGCAGGGACGGAGGCCAAGTGTGGCCAAGTAATAAACATCCAGCTGCTGCTGGCTCTGCGGAGGCTCAGCTGAAAAGTTCATTTACAATGAACCCACTAAAGCAGAAATTTATCACCTCAAACCCATGAAACACGGACAATCGAGAGTGTCAAAGTGACACCACATCGCTATGCGAACTCCTCCAACACTCCTGCCTGCTGCAGAACAACAGCACACGTGAAAGACGAGCGTTTGTGCAGGACTCAGCGAAGACTGCGTCTCCTGTGTTTGGAGTGTGTCTGGTCCTCCTGCTGCAGCAGCTGTCATCTCCGGCTCTCTGCATTGTGCTGCATCATGTCTCAGAGCACGAGAACGGCAGCGCAGCCACAGAGCCATCAGCACCTCAGGTATCCTGCACCAGCACATTCTGTTCAGCTGTCAGCTTCCTTTCAGGTATTTTCTTTCTGAAATGTAGATTCGTCCAACATGCAGCGTCAGCAAAACCAAAAATAATAACCAAAAACTAATGCCAGAATTCTACTTCAACAGTCCCCTGCAGTGTTTAAGGCTGGGCCAAAAACATCCCATCCAGCCCACAGCACACAGACAGGTGAACATCTGCCTTTGTCATCTCCTAAAGTGTTGGTCAAGCTGACATTTTGGCCAAAATTCAGCAGTAAAGCAAAGCTCAGGCTCAGAAGTCACTTCTTTCCCAGGAAGATGAAATGTCTCCATGGAATCAAATTTCAGGAGCTACAGAAAGTTTCTGACTTTACTTTAGCTGAACGTGTGGATGCTCATGTCAGCGGTTCACGTCTTTCTGCTGAAACGCTGAGTGCAGGAGCTTCCTCCTCCTGGGAGTTTGGTTGTTTTGATGCAATGGAGACAAAGTGAAGCTTTAACTGAACGTGTTTGGGGAAAAAGTCTGGGTTTCACTTTTAAGTTTTGTTCCATTAATCAAGCCAAAACACAATTTCCTGCTTCTGAACAAACGGCGCCAACACCTGCAACTGATCTGTGGCGGTGAAGTGGATCCATGACTCTGTCACATCAGGAATCACAATCATCCGGTCTGATCTGAGGGGCGGGGCACAACCAACACGCCAGGACGTCGTGGGACGGCCCGTTCCGTCCAACACGACCGGCATTCGGACTGGGAGTGCGTTGTCTCTTGTCCCCACCTGTTTACTATGAGTGTGTATTAGTGTTTGATTTGGTGCTTTGTGTTCAGCCTGTTTGTGTTCAGCCTGTTTGTGTTCAGCCTGTTTGTGTTCAGTCTGTTTGTGTTCAGCCTGTTTGTGTTCAGCCTGTTTGTGTTCAGTCTGTTTGTGTTCAGCCTGCTTGTGTTCAGTCTGTTTGTGTTCAGTCTGTTTGTGTTCAGCCTGTTTGTGTTCAGTCTGTTTGTGTTCAGCCTGCTTGTGTTCAGTCTGTTTGTGTTCAGTCTGTTTGTGTTCAGCCTGTTTGTGTTCAGCCTGTTTGTGTTCAGTCTGTTTGTGTTCAGCCTGTTTGTGTTCAGCCTGTTTGTGCCTGTTTTCTCAGTTTTCTCTGCCAGCGTCAAACAGACTGAACAAAGTGCAGAACATTAAAATGAACTGCCAGTCAGCAACCACAGACCTCAGAGTGTTTGTCACCCAATCAGAAGGAGGAACAAGGTTTCCCACATACTCTTTGAGTCTCATGTTTTTTTGCATTTTGTTTTTTTCAATGATAACGGCAGCAATCAGATGGCAGTTTCCTGTCGCGGGGAGGAAATGAAGCCAAGCTGTGGAGCCGTCAGGAGGACGAGACTGATGAATGACTCGACTCCTCTTTCTCCCCTCCTCCCTCCCTCATGCTCTCCTCACCTCGTCCTCAGCCAGACTGTTCACCAGAATTCAAAAATAATTTCTTGGTGTTTGTCCGTCTGACTCACCAGGCAGGACATAAATAATCCTGACTTGGTGTGCAGGTGGAGGAAACACTGCACAACGTTTAGCTCATAGTGGAACAGGTTCATAAAGAAGAAAGAAACGAGTCACCTTCATGTGTTCAGACGCAGAGCAGGCGCCCGGACTGAAGGTGACGTCGCCTTGTATTTCAGGCATGTGCAGTGCAAGGCGGCCATTTCTGACCATAAAGGACTCTGTTGAGTCAAAGTGTTTCCAAATCAACACTCACTCACAAAGACGTGTGGATTAAACCGGACCAGATGGTCGAGAAGCGATTTGTCAGAGTCCCCCATTGACATCGTCATCACGACTGCAGTTTCCACATTAAGGAAAGTCAGAGAAATGCGGTTGTTGTTAGACATCAAGACTGGACTAAAGCCTCATTTATTTTGGCATCGTGTGAGAGGGAATCGAATCTGATCTTAGATTTACAGATCTCAGGTGTGTCAGTCACAGATGGGATTTACAGAAGTGGCTTCAGCAAGGTTTTCACTGAGTATAACAGAGACTAATCTCAGGTAATAATGGTCAAAAACATGACGTGCGGGGCCACAGTGACCTTTGACCTGGATTTGTGCGTCTGTGAGGTTTGTTTGATTGTTCTCAGTGCTGTCACAGGATGTGGCCTCAGTGCCAGCTTTCCATATGGGCCCAGATGGAAGACGACACGACGGACACGTCTGACAGCCTGCGCACACCAAACAGTCTGTGTGTGATTATTACACATGAAGGCCGTCAGTCCAAACAGGGTTAATAAGGTCAAATCACGTCTGAAAACAGGCAGCCCGTTACAGATCAGCTCCAACAGCCATCATACAGTGTGATTATATAAATACTAACAGCTACACATGGAGTTTTTTTTCTCTGCTTAACCTCGACTCTGACCACATGTTGAAACAGATCCAAACCCTACAGCTTTTAACTCAGGAATAGAAGGATTTTGTCAAAACAAAAAGACTGACAGAAGGCAAAAGAAAGCGATTTACTCTGAAGTGGACACGTGAACGCAGCTGGAGCCGAGTGTCAGACATGATAAGTCTCTCATTTCATCCTCCTCCTCCTGACCTCGTATCTGATGCCCCCCGCGGTGCCAGCTGTCTGCACTACTCAGCCCACAAGTGGACCTTTCATTAGCTAATCGTTCACGTGAACACACACACACACACACACTGAACTGATGACCCTGCGTGTCGTCACGTTTCAAACCAGGACCTGGACTCCTGCTGTGTGCTCTTCTGTCCTTGTGACGTTTCCTCCGGTCCTCGTTTGGTTTCAGGCTTATGTCTTTGTTTCAGGGTGAGGGTCAGATTTAGGACAGGGTGCTGGGACTTTCCTTTGAGCACATCAACAACATAATGTGACTCCATCCAAAACTTTAGCATGTTATGCTAGCAACATAAAGACAAAACCAAAAGGTCTCCAGCTCGAAGTCAGTACTCTTCCTGTGAAAACTCTTCACCGCTGCATAGAGAAGTCTCACACACACACACACACACACACGCACTTCCCTGCACTGATGCATCAACGCACGAGCATGCGAACACGCACACACAAACAGGAAGTGAGGGTGACGGCCTTACGTTGTCTCCATGCAGCCTCCATCGGGTCATGTAGATGAACTCCAGAGTGTGATCTCTGCCCATGATCTCCCCGTTGCACAGCACGTCGAGCTGAAAAACACGTTCAACACTTACTCAAATGATTCAACAGAAGAGTGAAAGTACCAGAAGACTGACAAATAAGAGGACAGAAAACAATGAGGGGAATGAAAATAAAAAGGATGTCACTCCTAAAGGGGAAGTTCACTGTGGTGAAGAGTGTGTGTGTGTGTGTGTGTGTGTTACAGTTGTAGCTCAGCCTCCAGTTTTTAATGCTTTGATGAAGCTGACTGCTGATAATTAAACGGAACATTAACGATCCTCTGACTTTGGTGAGTCAGAGTTAACCTGATCGCAGCTCGACAGCATGTTTGATTTGGTTTGTTTTTTGTCACGTGGTGCAGCGACGACCACCTGAAGCTCCGTCTCAGGTGGACTACAAAGCTTCAAGTAAACCATGGAGACTCCACAGTCTGTGACCACATGTGAAACCTGAGCTTTCCATTTTTGTCCATCCACTTTGGTTTGGCGTGAGCTGCAGAGTTTTTGAGATATTGGCAGGTAAGATGAACATAGTGTATTTTGATGTTGGGGTGTACTGTCCCTTTAAGCTCACTAGCACTTTGCACACGGCCTGCTGTGTTTGCATAATGTTTCTGTCAGTCTGGTCAAGCCAGTTAGGCAATAAGTAACACCGGGCTCTATGAGACGGCTGAACACAAATCACAGCTCAGTCGCAGCCTGAAGAGGACTGCGGCTGCATCGTCCCAGACACATAAACGTATTTGTCAGAACACTTGAGGGTGCGCAGTTTGGGACCAGGACTCGCAGATCCGTTCCTCACCTCATACGAGCTCGGCAGCTTTAGTTTAAGACTGAGAAACTTCTTAATTGTTCCCACGGTGACTCTACTGGAGCAGCGGATGAACCTCTTCATCAAATCCTAATTGGACGAGAGACAAATTCTATTACACCCTGTTTAAATGACAGAGGGAGCTCAGAGCTGAATGCAGGAAAAGGACCCAACACACGGAATCAGACTCGCACTGACGCTGCTGGAAACCGACGCAGCTGCAGCCCAAAACATCCTCCTCACAGAGAAACACTCACGGAGGACGACCTGTTAAGGAAGCCCTAAAGCCCTCACCGTGACAGTGCTCTCCCCCGACTGCCCCGTGTTGCGTAGGCAGTCCAGACAGATGGCTATCTGAGGGTCGCTCCTGTGGTAGTCTTCATCACCGGCACCATCGTCACCATCTTCACCGGCACCATCGCCGCCATCGCCTCGAACATCAGGCGGCCCGAGCTTCTGACACCTCAGGCTTTCTGCTGACAGACAGACAGACAGACATCAACGTGCGCACACACACACACACACACGATGCTACTGAGTCGCTGAGCACAAACAGCAGAGCGTCAAATAAAACCCAAAGAATCTTTCTTCATTTATTGATCACTCTGAATTATTAACAGTACAAGCTCTGTTTGCACCAGAAGACATTTGCATGTACGAGCAGGAGTTTCACTGAAATCTGCGCTGCCCCACATTCACATGGACAAGCTCAAAATGTGATTCACATGACAGAAGACAGTTACAGAAGACTGTTAATGAGCAGCAAAAAGGGAAATCACAAACCGACCAAAGTTCAGTTTTCCCACGTTACAGGGGAACTTAAACGTGGCCCATTCACACACACAGTCTGAAGGTGGTGCTCACCTTGGCTGTTTGCTTTGGGCTGGTTCTTCTTCCAGAATTCGAGTTCTTGCTGTTCCTCTTCTGGTTAACAAGCACAGCAGACAAAAAGAGAAGACGTGTTAACGAGCTGCACCGACACATTCAGGGGAACAGCGAATTACTGAAATCCTGTCAGCGTTTGAAGAATTTCTCTTCAGTTTAAACTCTGATGCTCTCATGCAAGCTCCTCTGAGTACAGTCCTTAAGACAGAGAACCATTATGAAGACGAGAATACTGACAAATATAAAGATGGATCGAGCCCACACACCAAACTGACAATCCGTTGCAGTCAATGGGAAACAGAGCGTCTTTAATCACATATGAAGCCATCACTCTTAGAAGAAATAAACGACACACATCTCTCTGTTGTGCTGATGAACACAGAATTTCTGGGTCTGAAATCTTCATGCAGCAGGAAGCTTGGCAACATCATGACTTATACCTGCTGTCTAAGGTCGTGGCTCTGAGCAGAGTCAGACCTGATCAGGCCCCGATCTGCACTGCGTGGTCTACATGTTCCCCAGCTCTGCAGAGCCTGAAAACGAGCCGCTCATTTGAATGGTGGCTCATCTAAAACCTGAACATCTGGGCCATCGGGTTCATTTGGAGGAGAGCAGCAGGAGCAGCACTGAGGTCAGCAGGTCACTGGATCGGATTCATTTGTGGCTTCCGCTACTGTGATTTTTAATCAGTGACTGGAGAATTAATCCCATGTTTGGTCACAACATTTGTGCCTTGTAATAAATTCTTGCGATAAATTACGCGACTGAAGCGCCATTTTTTTTACCAACTTATTTTTCCTGCCTCCCGCAGACAGCCACATTATTAACACGGACTGCACACTGAGGAGACGGACTGATGAAACCATCTGGACAAACTCACTTTCTCTGAGTCCGGGCACCAGCTTGAAAATGATCTCCTCCAGAGTGTTGTCCAACCTGAAGACACGGAGACAGAAAAGTGTGAGGAGGTGGACGTGGACGAGGACGAGGAAGAGAAGGATTTCCAGCAGGTGACAGAGTTTAATGAACAGTTGGAGGTTGTGTTGAAAAAGCAGATGCAGATGAGGATGAAGTCAGTGAGATGAGAGAGAAGAAGAAGGACAAGGAGACGGATACAAGGAGAGAACGATGAGACGATCAGGCGATGGAGAGACAAGAACGATAACATGCTGATCAAATACAACTGAGGTGAACAGAAACGGAAACACAAATTCAATTTACGGCCCTCAAAGTGTTGAAAAATGTCATTTTTAAAGCAGAATCTCATTTAAGATGAACAGAAACACACGGAGCGATGAAGGAAGCTTCAGGGTAACAGAGCGCACAGAGGAACGACCTTCAGGCACATACAGAGAGAGAAGAAGAAGCAGCTCGACTCACCTGAGCATCTCCAGCGGGTTGGTCTCATGCACCTGAATGCCACATTTCGGACAGTCGTTGCTGTCCTCAAAGTGCTGCACGATGCAGCTCTTACAGACTGCAGACGAAACAACATCAGCTCGTTTCACTGCACTTAAACCCGCCTCACCAAAGCTCAACTCTGTGCCGAGACTGTCTGACGTCATCTTGTTTCAGAAGGAGCTCAGCTCTCCACATGTCACTGCGTCGCTTTACGAATGACTTAACAAAGTGCCGATCGCATGACTGTGTGGAACGACCGCCAAATAAGGAGAAGCGGGAAACGTTTTAGTCTCAAAGCGATGCCACACAAACATCCTCAGTCAGGTTAACGTGGCCCATTCAGTCAGGCAAAACAGCACTGAGGACTTGAACGCAGCGCGAGCTCAGCAGTGGGCTGAGGGCTCCTGAGCGAGCCAGATGACATCAGACCATCTCGAGGAACTTCTGACATTCATTTTCACTTGCTGAAATGAGCGCAGAGCTCTGGAGTTTTTCACAAATGTAGTGTGTGTTTGCTTGTGTGTTTGACTCACAGGTGTGCAGGCACTCGGTGACTGTGGTCGGTTTAATCAGGTAGCCTCGACACAGGTAACAGGTGATGAAATGGTTGAAGTCTCTCACCAGGTGCTTCCTTCCTGTGGCAGCCATGTTTGGAGTTTTTTGGAGAATCAGAGTTAAAGTTTGAAGCTCCTTTAGCGGAGCCAGACGTCCATTCACAACGACGAGGGACGGAAGTGACTGCAGTCCTGCTAGAGTTCAGTTAGTTGATTTGGGCGTAAAGGGTTGGATTCGAGACCAGCAGGGCCGAACGTTAGTCCAGGTTAGTGCATACAGGTGTTCACTAGAGGGAAATGAGCTCCTACTGTGTAAAGTCCTTCTCCATCCTGGACTGAAAGTCAGTTTTTGTTCAGGAACATCTCCAGCTCAGATCTTAATCCGTCTTCACTGAACCACATTAGTCCCATCGGGATGAAGAAACACTCTGAGTTTGTCCAATCCTGCTTCACACAGACACGTTTGTTAAATTCCCAGAATTCCCGGACAGTAAAATGTCGCACTTCCCTCCCTGTGGCAGAGCCATTTTTAATCCACGAGAGGTCAGAGGTCAGCAGCAGACAGTGAAGCCAAAAACTGGTGCGCAGTCGGCTTCACTCCAGTCCGGTCAGTCGTCATCACGCCGCCGCTGGCGTCTTCGCTCTTCTGACGGCTCGCGATGGCTGTCAGGGTGAAGCTCCCTGCACAGAATAAAAGACCAGAACAACACGGGTTTTAAAAGTCACGCTGGGATGGAAAGTAAATCAAATCAAATAAATAAATAAACAAATCACATGAATTAGATGAGCCGCATTAAAGCAGCTGAAAAATGGTGACAGATTTCTTAATAGAACTTCTCTTTGTCTCCATCATCAGCCTGGTGGAGCTTGAGATTTCAATCTTTGCTCTCAACTGGCATTTAAAAGGATCCTATGAAGAAAAAAAGCACAATTCATCAACAATCAGTTGAAGCTGACGGGTCTTGGCTTCAAAGGTCAGTGATAAAACTTGAATAAAAGCCAGACTCTTGTTAAAGTCACCTTACTGACTTTCTGAGCTGCGAGCATCACCTGCTTTCACACGCTGGATTTAATAACCTCCTGCTGCCGTTTCAAAGCGGCAGCTGGCAGCTTTGCCCTTTACGGACAGAAAACACACGCTAACTAAACGTCCACGCTCAACCACAAAGTTCCTGACGAGCGACGCACAACTTCCGCGAGAAGCACCGGCCGTCCCGGACAGGACGTGTCATTGGGCTGCAGCCAGCAGCCTGGTGAACTTCCATCCGACGGGACAGCATCCGTGTCTGCTTCGTGTGCGGCGAGCACACACGCTGGGCTGAATGTTAAGGTCGGTGTTGGAGTGTGTGCAGAGTCACTAGGAAGTTTCACATTCAGTGTGCTGAGCCATTCATAAAGCTTTCATGTTAATGCGGTGGTGCCAGCGCTGCTGTTCCAGTAAATGAAGTGAGCGAGCCGGTAAATGTTCGTGGATGTGGGATTAGTCACTGATCTCAGGTCTGATTCAGGCTCGGCGTAAACACACAGCAGTCTGTCCATTAGCTGACAACAGGCTACCATCAAATACTAATCACCATGCAAATGACTGTAATAACAGTTCGGGAGTAAAGTGTTTGTTTGTGTTTATTTACCTCTGACACGTCCTGTCCTGACGTCTGCTGTGCGTTCACGTCACAGTCTGAACGAGTCGCGAGTTGGATTACACGAGAACACAATTTACTCAAAAACTGGACGGACAGCAGGACACGCAGTGTCTGTGTCAGGCAGGACATCCGGTCTTCACCACATGCTATGACAACATTGTCACGATATCTGAAGGAAACGTGAAAAATCGCTCAGATTCTTCTGATTTCTGTGTTTTTTCCCCCTTTTTTAGGCAGTGGTTAGCACTGTCGCCTCATAGCAAGAGGGTTCCAGGTTCGAATCCCGGTCTGGGCCCTTCTATGTGGAGTTTGCGTGTTCTGCCTGTGTGGGTTTTCTCTGGGTACTCCGGCTTCCTCCCACAATACCAAAAACATGCACATCAGGTTAATTGCCCCCCTAGGTGTGAGTGTGAGAGTGTGTGGTTGTCTGTCTTTGTGTGTTGGCACTGCGATTGACTGGCGACCAGTCCAGGGTGAACCCCGCCTCTCGCCGTAGTCAGCTGGGATAGGCTCCAGCTCCCCGCGACCCTGACGGATAAGCGGTATAGAAAATGGATGGATGGATGGATGTGAGTGTGAGCAGGTGGACAGAGAGGCTCATCCTCTCACCAGACTGGACTACAAACTGGAATGATTTAAAAATAGTTGAAATGTCTTTCACACCTCATAAACATGGCAGCAGGACTGAGGGGCACTGCAGCTTTCAAATGTTCACTAAAGGAAGTCGGAACGAGCAAATCTTTAACACTTTTGCTTGAAACGATTGGGTGTTTCGCTAAATCTCTTTTTATTAACTGATCGATTAATCGGCTCTCGGTGTTAGGCTGCGGTGCGGTGCGTGAGACTGTGAGATGGTGCGTCACCGTTAGCTGTGGCTGATGGGATGTTCCTGAGCCCTGCGGTCCGTCACTGAACTAACCTGAAGTTTCTGTTGTAAACTCACCGGAGTTTATCAGCCGGTGTGGAAACAAATAAACCTCATGTAGCTTTCATTGTTTTGTGGTTTGATTTTCGCGGGTCCCACCGGAAGCCGCGGCTGTTCATCTTGTCCAGCTGCTACTTTAAATTAGCCACACCGTGCTCTGCCGTCACTGACATGACGTCACAGAAAGTGGACATGCTGTCATGCTGCGTGCAGCCTACGTCAGGTGTGTAAACAGTGACGGGCGCGTGCAGAGCAGCTTTTAACTCCCAGCAGGAACAAACTACAGACTGAGGAACCGCGTCGGTCCGGCAGCTCGCGTTTTGCTAGAAAAATCTCGAGTGCGCAGTTCAGAAATCCCCTCACACACACACACACACACACACACACACACACAGGCGTGCCGTGTATTCACACAGAGCGGATCCGCTTATCTCATCGTTGAAGCGCGTCACGGTCTACGTCATCCGTGTCAAAACAACATCAATGGACGACACGCGCACATTGCTGTGGCGCGCGCCGATATGTCATACATGTTCAAAACGCTCGTGTACGCACACGCACGAGGGCACACGAGCGTGTCGCAGCCCGTTACGTTACTGTATCCACGCACACGCAGCTCGTATCGACAGTAAAAGTTGCACAGCTTCACGTAAAGGCCTTTTTACGACGCGAACGGGAAGCGCACCGCACGCGCCTTGTTTACCGTTCGCGTGAACACACCGTAATCCCGCATGTGAGTGTGCACGGCCACGCACTTTGAGGAGAGGCTCCGGCAGAGAGAGAGACCAGCCAGCAGCGTCAAAGTTTGGCTGTAACGTGACGCGGCCGACGTCGCCTCATGAATTCGCCATCCGAGCAGAAAGCATAAGACACGAAAACGCATTCCTCACCTCCGTCCGCACTTCCCCTCTGCCCCCGGAGTTAGTGAGCTCCGTCACAGCGCCGGGTCCTCCTGTGCTGGCTGAGGAGAGAACACGGAACTGCTCGGCTCGGATCTGCCCCAGTCCGTCCAACAGTCAGCCAGGCAGGCAGGCAGGCAGGCAGGCAGCAGAGAGCAGCGGTGGGCGGGGAGCCACCAGGCAGGCAGGCAGGGCTCGGAAACTGAAAGCGGTTGTGTAACTGAGTGACTATTGGCCTACAACACACACACACACACACACACACACACACTCACACTCAGCCCCTGTCTGCTGTGTTGGGGATGAGCAGCGATGAAGCTCAGGCAGAGCAAACCAAGCAAACTGTTTGTCCAACATGCAGTGAGATGAACGTTTCCCTCAGTGCACATGAAGAACATGTCAGCACCAGCTGCATTTCCGCTCATGTTCACACAGCGCTGGGGGAAGTAAAAGTACAAGCACCACACTGTAAAAACACAAGTACAACAATCAAAATGTTTTGAACAGGACTGCAGCTGATGATTCTTTTCATCCTGGATTCACCTGCTGATTATTTCCTCCATTAATCCACTGACTGTTTGGCTTGTAAAGTGACACCTTCACAGTGTTTTTGTCCTCCCTGCAGTCCAAACCTCAACGTCATTACAAACACATTCAGACGAATCAGAAATGAATCAGAAATGGGCCAACAACGGCAACACACAGGCTGCTTCCTCCCCTCATCATCAGGCCGTCTGCTGTCACTGAGCACACCTGACCCAAAACATCCCACGCACTTTGAACACATCAGAATCTGATCAAACTCAGCAGCAGATCGAGTTCAACGAGCTCGACTCGTGTATTTAAACGCGTTGGCTGGCTGAGAGTTTGCCACACAAACTGAAACACTGGAGCCTGGAGATACGCTTCACAGCTGGAGGAAGCTGCTTGTCGTTCAGGTAAAGTAGAAGGACCAAGACGATTTTTCAGTGCATTGTGGTGCTTCTTCTGTCAGTATTTTACTGTTTGAGATCTGCAGAGACCATCAGCTGGTGCAGAAGATCTGTGAGGTCAAAGAATCCCACATTTCTCTGTTCTCATGCAACATGTCGCGTGCTTCACCATCGCCTTGTTGAATTATTTACTCAACACAAATGATCATTTGCACCAAGTCCTGAGCCAGTGAAAAAGACTCTTTTCTTCTTTTCATTCTCCTCCTCCTCTCATTGCTCCAGGAGAGACGGGATGTCGGCGAGAGGAAGCTCATCAGGAGAAAATATAAGAGAAAGAGGGACGTGTGATGTGGCAGGAAGCTGAGAGGCAGACAGAGGAAGAGGAAGAGGAAGAGTTGTTTTTCATACCTTACAACCAAGTTCAAGTAGAAAGACAGAAGCACTGAATGAAATGAGAGACCTTTGCTCTTCCTCAGCAGCTCTGGCTGGTGTTTCATCTCTGCACAGCAGAATAAATACATTTCTATTGTACATCTGCACTCCAGTCAAAAATGTCAGCAGTGCCTTGAGCTAAGCTAATGTTAGCATGCCTACCTGCTGGCTTTGTGATGCTGAGCAGGCGTGATGAACGCCACCTTAGCTCAGCGCGTTAGCACGTTAGCGGTAAACACAGCTGAGGCTCAGCGTCTCTGAAGTTGGACAAGATGAAGGTTCGAGCTGGCTGGATGAGAGGAAAATGTCGCAGGATGGTAACAGTAGTTGTCATCCTGAGGAAGACGTGGATGTCCAAAAGTCAGTGGAACCACACGTCGACCTCGTGGTGGTGAAAAGAAAAGGTCCCGGAGTCTCTGCTGGGGTACGTCCTCTGGACTCTCTGTGGTCCACTGAAACCTCAACAACCTCAACAACTGCTGGATGCCAGACATTCATGATCCCCTGAAGATGAATCCTCCTGATTCTGGACGTCCGCTGACGTGAGGTTGATGTTTAGAACTTTCAGTGAAACGTCTCAACGACTACTGGGTGGATTACTTAGTTTTATGACTACGTATGTTTATTTATTCATCTAGTTGGTTTGTTTTTTGTGCTAATTCCAAACAACCACCGCGTTAAAACCACGGTGGTCGTGGTGAACGCGGTCTGCGTGTTAGCATGCTGAGGATTATCTGCACTGCATGACCCCACAGAGCCGCCATGTGGCTCAACAGGGAGGAGTCGCCTGCGGTTGTGGATTTTATCTGCAAGTCGGGACTGTTTTGCAACGCTCCACATATGTGACCTCACTTCCGGTTGGTGTGGAATCCAGAGTACAAACGTCTTCCCAGTGATCTGTTTGGGCCCTCGCTGACACTCACAGGGACCTCTGCAGGGAAAACCAAGTCGTCAGTGACATCACCCTGTGGGATTGGACCTCTTGTTTTGGGAAGTGGAATGCATCGCCATGGCAACGCAGTTCACAGTCACACAGTTGGACGGTCCATGAGGCTGTAGATTCCAAAGTGAAGATTTTGCCCTGCAACAGAGAAAGATTTTCTGTGCAGAGGACGGCCGTGAGGACTGCAGGATGAGTGCGTTCACGCCGTCTCCAGAGGTGCAGGTAGGCCTCATTAAAACTGGTCCAGACCTCATGCATTATTTCCTGCCTGAGATGACTTGGCAAAATGGGAATAAGGCCTGTGTTCATCAAGAAGCGTGACTCTGCATTTGTTAGTGACACACTATGTGAATCATGCTGGCTCCAAACAGGTCAGCTCTGTGTTCTCAAAGTTTGAAATGTTCACCAAGCTGCAACGCTTGTGTTGGATTCTTTCTGCAAATGTAAATTACATTTTAATAAAAAGCACAAGCAGTGTTGGCTGCAATAAGCCATCCTGCATTTTTAACCTTTTAAAAAGGTAGGGTAGCTGGAACTCCATAATTTCTTATTCTTTTAATTTTGTTGTGTTTTGTTTTTACTTTTCTTAACTTTGGACTAGCCATTAGACCAATTAGTGTCAGCTGTAAGGATTAAAGAAGCAGTAAAGTTCACGTCAGTCCAAATTAAAATAAAATCTACCACATAAGACAGAGAGAGGTTACAACTGGGAGAGCAAGAGAGGAGGACGAGGAGGAGGGGGAGGAGGAAGAGGAGGAGGAGGGGAAAGAGGTGGAGGAGGAAGAGGAGGAGAAGGAGGAGGAGGAGGGGGAAGAGGACGAGGAGGAAGAGCAGGAGGAGGAGGAGGAGGGGGAAGAGGGGGAGGAGGACGAGGAGGAGGAGGGGAAAGAGGTGGAGGAGGAAGAGGAGGGGGAGGAAGAGCAGGAGGAGGAGGAGGAGGGGGAAGAGGGTGAAGAGGAGCAGGATGAGGAAGAGGAGGGGGAGGAAGAGAGGCCAAAAAAGTGAGAAGAGGGAGAAAAGACAGATAAAAACATCCATTTACAGATGAACTGATGAGACAACGAGGGAGACAGAGATGAAGAAGAAACAGAGAAGATGTGAGACAGATTGTCCCGTGTGTTTAAGATAAGGACAAACGTGGTGACAGAACTGAGGGCAGAGCTGAGACGAAGAGGACGCTCGCACAGGGGAACACAGACAGGATACAGCAGATGGATATCAAAGCAGAGCTGAGAAGTGAAGACAGCTGCAAAGAAAGAAAAGAAGACACAGATTCACAAAGACAAAGACAGCGTATGTGTGTGTGTGTGAGAGAGAGAGAGAGAGAGAGAGAGAGACTCAGCTGATGCTTTTTAACATGCCAGCAGTTGTTTGTATTTTTATCAGTTTATTTACAGTAAATCACAGACGTCATCTGCTGAGTGTCTACATAGATACAGCAGCTAAATATACTGTCATTTCTAATAGCTGTGTGTGTGTGCGTGTGTGTGAGTGAGTGTGTGTGTGAGAGAGAGAGAGAGAGAGGGGCAGCGCCCTTTTCAGAGATCAGTGTGACTCTGTATTATCCATCTTACTCTGTATTTCATTTCACATCCACTGTCTTGATTGAGTGTTTGCAGCTTTGAACTGCTGACTGGATGTAAACACGGATGACATGAGAGCTCTCCAAGAGTGAAGCCCAATCATGTGGACGCCCCCTGGTGGCTGGCTGCAGTACAGCTCATAAGTCCCTCCCCCTCCGTGTTAGCAGATGAGACAAACTAAAAACCCAAATAAATTTTTCCCAAAGATGGTTTCTGTCATTTTAGGTGGTTCTTCGGGTTTTTGTTCAGTTTGTTTTTTATCAGTTATTTGATGTGAGAATGTAAATAATGGAGAAACAAGACCACAGAGAACAGAAAGCAGCTCCCGTCCTCATCTCTCTCTGTCAGGGTTTGTGTCCTCAGTCCACAGGAATGTGGATCATCCTCCAAACCCCCCACTGCCTCATGAACTGCCTTCTCCTTCTCTTCTTTCCCTCCAATCTGATGTGCTCTGTCCTCCTTCTTCCCCTTCTTTTCAACTCTAAACCTCTGAAACTGTTCTTCATGCATCCTCCCATCTTTATTTTGTGCCTCTCCTTCAGCAGGTTCCCACATGATGGACTGACTCATCCTCAGTCATCATTTCACTTTGAGTGACTCATTATTCTCTCTGCAGGGTTTACACCGGTTGCATTCAGAGAATTGGTTCTTTCTGGATGAGCAGCTGAGAGCCCCTCGCAGTGACACCACAGCAGCAGTTCACACTCATGTCTGTTTCTGTTAAATCAGCTTTGCATCTATTTCGGGCCGCACAGAAATGAAAACATCTGTCCAGACCTTCACAACCTGCAGACATTACTAGGTTTATGTTGGTACTTGAAGAATAAACGCTTCTCTAAGCGGCAGTACGACCCCGATGAGTGAGAATGTAAATGCTTAAAGAGATAAATCCATTTTATTCGCCACCTCAGTGAGAAGAGGATTAGCATCATTTTCATCTGTGCGCTCAGTACAAACGTGTTCCTGTGATGTGTTCACCCGAGCTCAGCACAAAGACGTGAAACATCCACCTCAGACAATGGAGACATTGTACGGAGAAACGCAGCGACCTTTGGATTTTCGCTCTCCCAGATGGGATATTTCAGCTAACAAACACTTCAAACAGCAGTTTTAGGCTGCCCTGCTGAGGGTGATGGAGTCCAAACCTGCACGGACTGCAGCCTACACCCCGCATGCTGGGAGACACTGCCAGCAAACAGGACCAACAGTTTAGAAAATTGATGGATGAGTGCTGGAGGAACTGGTGGCATTTTTCTGATACAAGTTTCCTGGTAAATATTCCATCCACTCGAGGACACCCGAAGAGAGACTTCAAAGTCTGGTTTCTTGCTGTGCCTGACAGCATCAGGCTTAAAAGGCGTCAATTTGTTGCCTTTTAATAAAGTGACACCTTTTAAGTTTGATGCCAGGCTTCTCCTGTCTTTTCAGTTCAGCCCAGCCGAGCAGGTTGTGTCATGGTTGTGTCATGGTTACGCATGGCGAGCCTTAAGTAATTTTATTTTCCTGTGTCTGTCTGTGTGGCCTCCTTCCTTCTTTCACCTGTTCTGACAGCACACCTGTCCTGCATCAGCCTCATCAGTTCTGCCCTGCGATCTCAGGCCAATCAGCTCCTCTCATTCCCCCACCTGTGTGTCTCCACCCATCTCCCCACCTGCACCTCACTGCCTCATCAGTTTAGTGTGTATTTTAGTCCACTCTGAGTTCATTTCCTCTTTTCCCAGTCATCTGTTCACTTTGCCTGCTGCTGTGGCTGTTTTCTTGCTCGTCTCACTCCGTCTGCCTGTTCTGTATTCGTTTTTGCCTCGCGTTGGGGTTGTGTGTCCTTCCCTCTGGGTGAGGCGTGCAGCAGCTGAACAGCAGCTGAGTCACAAAATACCAAACTGGGATTATTTTCAGGGTGTGATGGGCACCAGAGTGTGGCGTTTCCTGAGCGCTGCAGCTCTGACCACAGGCCTGTGGGCTCAGCCAGAGCAGAGCAAACATCCACACTGTGACTGTCTGACTTCACCTGCAATCACCTGTGGCTTAATGTGGCTAATGTTAGCACTCAGAGATCACTGAGCCAGTTTTCTGACTTTATGAACAGTCTCTACTTGTGTTACTGGTTTTATCACAAAAATAAAAATAGAATAAAACACCTGAGGAGGAGGAGGAGGAGGAGGATGTTTTGGGGAGAATTAAAGATGCCCTTTCTTGTAATCTCTGGCTGACTTCTTCATGGTCACTTCATGGCACTGAGCAGGGAGGCGAGTCACATGACAGGCGGGTTTTCTCACCAGCATATTGCTTTATTATTCTGATCGTTATTAGCTCTCACCCTGACCCTGAGGATCAGCCCTGATCCCCGAGAGGCTGCCGTTTGGTCAGGGCGAGCCTTTCCTCGCCACACGGCCTCTGACGCCGCATGACTGCGCCCGCCCCACCTGTTGGTGGCGAGCAGTTGGCGTTGTCGTGGGCGCACACACACACACACACTGAAATACATTCCACAGGATGCTTCTCACCAGTGTGCCTTCACTGCGACTTAAGTGAACATCACAGCAATATCAACACTGCGAACTGACAAGTGATTCAGGTTTTTACAGCAGCCTCACATTCCTGTGAGTGGACTGAAATAATTCCTTCTCTCCTGTCTGACTTCACTGACCAGTGGAGAGGAAAAGATCAGAGTTTGGATTAAAATGAGTTTGTTAGTGGTGTCAGGTGTGATCTTCAAACAGAGTGACGTTTGAAAAGCGGTCAGTCCTGCATTATTGCTAAAAACAAAACATTCCTTCCTGGATATTCGTCAGAGTGTGGCATCACAGTATGAGAAGATCTCAAAATGAATTCCTGTTTTGAAGAGGCACATTTACAAACAACTTCCTGTTGTCATTTGAGCAGAATCATGTGAAATTGTTGTTCTGCACATTTCCAGCAGACAGGAAACACGACTGCAGATTCCATGTGAGTGTGGCGTCATAGCGTTTGAAACATTTCAGAATGAAATGTTCAAATATTTTAGAGTCCGATTCAAATGTAAATTTTAGAGTTGACTTTTAATTTGACTCTGGAGCAGCAGTTAAAGCGCCTGCGCGGTCGTGTCTGCAGCTCTTTGTTCATCTGCTGTGTTGTTGCAGACTTTGTTGGAGGCGTGAAGGAGATTAGAGCAGGATTATGGATTGTGTATCGTCAGAGGTGTCAGACAGAAATAACTGTGTGTGTGTGTGTGTGTGTGTGTGGTTACAGCAGGTGTTGGTTTGCTGCACTTGAACTTTGCCCCCACTTTTACGAGGATGATCACATGACACACACGAAACACGCACAGCTGGCCTGTGACCTTGAGCTGTGAATCTCTCTGATAAGCAACTGTTATGGCCGTCCATATATGCTGATGTATGCATGAGTGTGTGCTTGTGTGTGTGTGTGTGTGTGAGTTGACACCCAGGACTTAATTCAACACGTTTCCACCATCCACCATCTTGAAGACCCTCATTACCGACCAACAGCAAGCATCACACACACACACACACACACACACACACACACACACACACACGCTGACATTAAGAAGACAAACATGAAGTGATGAAGGCCACACGAGGGGAAAACGGAGGCTGTGGTCACGTTTGAGTCATTTCAGAGGCTGTTTGTTAACCACACCGTCACCCAGTGAGGCCCAGTGATTGGCTGAAATGTGAATAATGTTTCACACACAGTCTCCCTTCAAAGAGAAGCTGTGCTGAGACAGACGAAGGCACCTCAACACGTCTGATCACCTCAAGGACGTTTCAAAGTTTCAAAAAATCTTTCAGTTATCTAAATTAAAATTTATAAGTTTAAAAACGACTTCCACATGATGTTAGTTAGAAAGTCTGGGCAGACAAACTGCTGCTGAGACCCTGAAGCTCCTCAAAGTCTCAGCAGACCAGCTGAAGATCAAGTTAATGAGTCATAATCTGAAGCACTCTGTTTTGTTCCCCACTCTGAAGACCTCAGCATTTCCCAGCAGTCCTATAAGGTAATGTTGCTTAGCAACAAACTTTATTTACTGGAGGGAACACCTGAGACAACACGTCCAGCAGCATCAGCACCAGCTCACAGTCCCGCTGCAGTGCTGAGGACATTTTGAAGAGACTCTGAGGGTCTCTAACGCTGCATGTTCCAGTTCACACTCTTATCCTGCTCATCCTGAGATAAATGGAGCTGCACTGCTGCGCTGCTCTGGATGTTGGCCTGGATGTAATTTCTGAGGATTGAAACTGTCTGACGTGAATGTAAATCCTTGGCAACGTGGGCCACTTCATTTGAACCGCCTCCACATGCTACAGTATGCCCAGCATCGTCCCAGAACCTGACCGAGGATTCGCTTTCCACCAGGTTTCAAGGCCCATCTCAACCCACACCTGCTGTCATTCAGCTCCTTGGTGTCTGTTCAGAAAAGGTGCATGATAAATCTCCTTTAAGTTTGCTCCCTGCCAGAGTTACAGCTCTTTCAGACAGATGGATGAGAGGACGGTTGGGGGACTGAGGAGCCTGCAGGCGCTTGTCACAAAGCAAACAGTGCTGTGAGTTACGACCGGACGGTTTGTCTCTCTGAGTGAAGGATTATCTTCATACGATGACACACTCATAAACAGCGCTGAGGAGCTGCAATCGATCTCCCAGTGCCCCCCCACCCTCCAAAAGAGGATACTGGGTGAGAGGAGGATTTACGCTGCTAATAATAGAGTAAACTAGATATATTTCCAGAGAAGGAATTCTGCACGCAGCCTATTTATAATTACAGAATCCTGTGATGTGTCTCTCTGGGTTTAACGACAAACCGGTCTTGGACTACCGGCACGCCGCTGACCAGGCTGCACAGGAACTCAGCACACACACATGAAGATAGTGTCATCTTCGCTGGTGACAAATATGAGAGAAGTATGTGAGGTGTGAGTGTGAGGGGAGGATGTGGCAGCTGAACCAGACCCAAGGGACTTTATTTTGGTGAGCTGCACCATTTTTAAGTAGCACAACATGCTAGTGCTGCTCGAGCTGTCAGCAGAGCAGCTCCAGACTTCATCACAGCACAAAAATAATGAAAAAAAGAATTTATGGTCAGTGCTGGCTTACACTGTATAGACAAAAGTGTTGGTTTGGAGCTGTTTTTCAGGGTTTGGGCTCGGCCCCTGGCCCACACAGAGCCCTGACCTCAACCCCATCCAACACCTTTGGGATGAACTGGAACGGAGATTGTGAGCCAGGCCTTTTGGTCCAACATCAGTGTGTGACCTCACAAATGCTCTACTGCATGAATGGGCACAAATTCCCACAGAAACACTCCAACATGTTGTGGAAAGCCTTCACAGAAGAGTGGAAGCTGTTAGAGCTGCAAAGCTGTCTGTGTGTTTAGAATGAGACGTTAAAGTCCCTGTTGGTGTGAAGGTCTCTGTGGTGTATTTGATGATGCATGTTGAGATGAGATAGGTGGCGCTCAAAGGGCTAAAAACGCAACAGTAATGTCATGGCCCAGTAGCTCCACAGACCTCGCTGTGAGCAGTTTTATATAGGAACTGTTTTCTTGACGTATCACCTGTGGGAGGAAGTCTGCTTCATGGATGAGCGGCTCCCTAACTAAACTAACTAGCATTTAAGTTCAGCTGTAGACGTAACCCCCCAGTTCTGTGAGCTGTCCATCCAGCTCCACCTTCTGTGGACTTTGTCACTCTTAAAATGATGTCACCTGACTTCCCCCTTTGCTCCGGTCATAATTAATATGGCCACAGGAGGTAGAAGCTTCTGAACATATGGGACATATGTGGACAGAAGGCCTAAACTGCAAAGAAAAACATTTTTAGCTTTGCAAAGGAATGCAAATCTGCCAATCACAATAACTATTTGAACATTTCCTTTTCACTCACTACCTCAACAGTCACTGTGTTGCCGTCTCAGTGTATAAACACATGTTTATCACAGGACGTTGACCTTCACAAGGTCATCATGATGTTCTTGTTCGTTCAGTCGTGTCCCAGCTGGAGGTCAAGTTTAATGCACTCAGTGAACTTCATTCTGCTGAGGAAAACACATCTTTGGCTCGGTGTAAAAGCAGCAGGTGATATTTCTGAAGCTCCATTTCCCTCTTTTACCATCTATTTCAGTCACAAGGTCAGCGTCAAAAATAACTTGCAGTGATGCATTCACTTTCAGAAGGGTCAACGTGGACAACACGGCTGCAAACATCCGATTGACGGCTCTGCTTTGATGCAGAAGGTCCAGGACCAGCTCTATTTTTTATTTTTTTGTCGTCTTAACCTTTTCATTAAACTCATATTATTGTAATGTGCACATTTTTCTGACCTTGAATCTTGTTGAACTCAGATTTTACTTGACACTTCACTGACATAAATTCTAATTTTGTATTTCAAAGTTCAGCAAAGTTAGTGAAGGTTGAAGTTTGAGTCCTGAAAGGGGTTTGTCACCGACAAACTGAGTGGGAGTTTCTCGCAGAGTTCCGACCACGCTGGTGGTGTTGATTGGTCAGTCGGTCAGTCGGTCCACCACTTTGAAATATCTCAACTGCGACTGAACTGCTTAGGGTGACATTTTGTACAGACATTCAAGCTCCCCAGCTGATGAATCCTGATGGGTTTGGTGATCTTCTGATTCTCCTCGAGCGCCACTTTGATGTCCACATTAGTGGATTTGAGTGAAATTTCTCCACCGTCAGGTCAAAATATACTTCATACTTTGTCTTGTGTTGTCTTTTTCTGAACTGAAAGTAGCTGATGCAGGACAAAACATTCTTTTAAGTTGTAAACAAAAGTTGTTCCGTGCACCTGACGTGTTCGCTGTCATGCAGCTTGTGACCGTCACACACCGTTGTCACGGTCACAGTGCGTTCTGTCCACCACCCCGAGGCGGGCAGAAAGCAGCCGACATGACGTTACCCGCAGCCGGCTGTCAGTCGGCACTCAGGCATCCTGCCGACCTTTGACCCTGATCTGTGATTGGCTGCAGTGCAGTGCGAGGATATCTGGAAGTGTGACTATTTATTACCTGTCACCTCATGGTGATATCACTGCATGTTTGTGGGCACATGCCCAGCGTGACGCTGCCAAAGACGGCCTCTGTTTGAGAAGGTG
Organism: Scatophagus argus; assembly: GCF_020382885.2. NCBI lineage: Eukaryota > Metazoa > Chordata > Actinopteri > Scatophagidae > Scatophagus > Scatophagus argus. Next base: position 1,361,094 of record NC_058502.1, read on the forward strand.
AATCACTCTGTGATTCACAGAAAGGAAGAACTGCTGTGTGCTTTACTTTAGATACTCATCGACATCAAAAATGGGATCTTTTTCAGTACAGTTAAATTCATTTCAGCTCTTCAAACTGTAGCTACACTTTTCAGTGTGTTTTGCTAACAGTTTTTGTCCGGTCACGTTTGAGGTTTCAGTGTTTCCTTCTCTCATGTCGTTTGTTTTCACCCAGGTGAACAAGGTGTACTCGGTTTTTGTGGCGTATCCCACACCAGTGGGCCCTTATTGGTGCTTTTTCCACTGATTTGACTTACTGACTGTTTGGCTGAGTCTGGAGAAAAGAAACAGAAGTGTGGAAACAAGAGTGTTCATACCAACGGGTCCTGAAGACCATCTGAAACTGGTTTCCCTTTTTGACTGCTGAATTCAGACTACTGCCACCTGCTGCTCTGCACAGTCATTTGCCCTTACGCAGGCACAGAAAATTCGAGCTAGTTGGTCATCGGCTGTAGTCTTTCAGGCCACATGAAACCGTTCAACAGTCACCAGTTCTATCCTGTTGCTTTGGCTCGTCTGACGCTGAACAGGAACATTCAGACCAATCAGAAACTGTTCCTCAAGTTAACAGAATTATATAAATTTAACCCTCCATTGGTTTTGTATCATTTCCTGTCTGTGCTACTGAGTAACTAATAAGTAAAAAGGACTTTTACATATTCTGAGCATCAGCAGCATCATAATTTACTTGTTGTTTTCGGGCTGTCCAAAACTGTGAGAGTGACACCTCTTCCCTCACATCAGTCTTTGTATGTTGACTGACATGAACTGTGCAGAACTGGTGGAGGGAGGAGCTGGTGTGTGTGTGTGTGTGTGTGTGTGTGGATGTTGGTACCAGTGAGCACATGAGGACAGTAATGTGATCTGCGCTGAGGTCTGCCGGGGCTCTATAAGAGGCTGCGGCTCAGAAACACTGACCATCACAGCAGAGGACCCGTGGACTTAAACCCACCTCCTGTTACTCACAGACCCACTGAAGCGCTTCACACAGACGGCAGGAGGAATGGGGCTGCACAGCGTCGAGGAGCTGGTGAGATCTGTGACAGGGACAGACAGGCTATGCAAAATGATTTTGTTTGGGGGGAAATGTTTCTCACAGGTTTGCTTTCTCCCTGTTTACTTTGTAAAATTTTATTTATTAATTACTTATCTAATAAGTTCATCACATGCTGAACTAAGAAAGTATGGAGGTATCACTCGCTGATGCTCAGGAAAAAGTCGACTGCCGGCTTATTTTTGAATAAATATGTCAATTTGACAATTTGTCTTGACTTAAGTTAAAGTGATTAAAGCTCGAGGTGATTAAAGTGATTATTGACGATCATTAGCCAGTGTTGTTACTGTACGTTTCAGTGGAACAACTGAACTGAGGAGCTCTGTTCCTCACCTGGACTAGAAGCAGTTTATGAGTATAAACAGCTGGATGTTTATGTGTTATGTGTTGGAGCTGCGATGCGTTTACTGTCCTATGTCAGCAGCAGGACTTTGTGTCCAACACGAAACAACAGGGCTCCTGCTGAGTTTACAGTCTTTCGGCCTTTTTCACAAACTCATTTGCCTCCTCAACACATAAAGAAATTCAATAAACTTATGAAATTGTCTTCATTTTAATTTTCAAAGCTAATGACAGAGATTTGGGCTTGACTGTTTTTATGAGAGCACAGAGATGAAACTCTTACCTCTGTGTCTAACAGATTTTTAATGTCTCCTGTGGACTTCGTGGCTCAGATCTCCTCTGTGTCTCCTGTCCTTCAGGTGTCCGGTAAGAGGTCAGAGGGCAAAGAGGCAGATCATTTCCAGGGGGGCGTGTACGAGGCGGCTGTCAATCAGGAGAAGCAGGATGACCTCAGGTCCCACAGGGAGCTGGTGGGCAGAGACGAGTCCGAGGAGGGCGAAAGCGGCAGCGAACATGAGGAAGTCAGCGTGGCAGCTCTCAATGTGAGGACACACAGATCACAGCACCAGGGCCAGCACCTGCTGAGTACTGCTGCACCTGCTGCACCTGCTGAGTACTGCAGCACCTGCTGAGTACTGCTGCACCTGCTGAGTACTGCTGCACCTGCTGCACCTGCTGAGTACTGCTGCACCTGCTGAGTACTGCTGCACCTGCTGAGTACTGCTGCACCTGCTGCACCTGCTGAGTACTGCAGCACCTGCTGAGTATTGCTGCACCTGCTGAGTACTGCTGCACCTGCTGAGTACTGCTGCACCTGCTGCACCTGCTGAGTACTGCAGTACCTGCTGAGAGCCAGGCAGAGTACTGCAGTACATATTGAGGGGCATCTTTGATCACTCAGGCAGAGTGACACTCAGAACAGATCCTGTCAGTGTTATTTTTATCTGGATTTTACTGGATCAATAATACTGATGCACAACTCAGATCTTCAGAAAAAAAGAAAACATTTAGAGAAGAACATGTCATGATATAAAGAGCAGTAAAACACCTTCAGAGAGTTTTCTCTTCAGGAAGACCTTAATGCAGAGCTGATGGACAGATTTAGTCCCCTCAGCATTGACTCCGTGGTTGTAGTTTCATGGTCAGAAGCAGCAGTGAAGGTGCTTTCCTCAGTCTGTGCAGACTGAGTTTCCCTCTGATGAAGCTTTTGTCTTCACATGATGTTACAGCAGAAGTGAACGCTGCACCTCGACTGGCTCTGATACTGTAAGGACAAGTTAAATCCAGTGTGTGAACACAAGTTCTGTGTCACAGTCTGCTGCTGTCTCATGGTCCATGCTGCCCCCTGGAGGCCTGTGGGAGTATCACCCACCTTCATTAGCTGCAGCACTGAAAACACGTCAATCTAGTTTAATTTAACATCTACATTATTCATTTTTCATTTTCATTTTTGTTCAACTCTTCAGTGTAAATGTTAAAAAATCTAATCTGACAGATTTTCATTCACACAGAATAAAACTGTCATTTGTATTGTGGAATAGAGGAGCATTTTTTCCAAATTGTAAGAGTTTCTACACATGACTTGCAAAGTGTCTGGACAAGCAGCTACTTTAAATGTGAATACACACAGTTTCAGTGATTTACACAGTGAATAAGCAGAAGAAAAGTTCTTCTGTTTTCATCGTGCTGAAGACGTCTGTCTCGTTGCTGTCCTGTCAGACGGATAAAAGCGGCAGGCTGAAGTTGGAGACGGTGGATGACTTGTTCAACATCCTGCAGCTGAGAAAGAGGAGAAGGGAGAGGAAGGCCCCTTTCCCAAAGAAACATCAGCCGGAGCCCGAGACCCTGGTGAGGTCATCTTATGTTTATAGCACAAACGGTTTTATGTCGGAGCTGAGAGGATGACATCTGCTGTTTTTATGAAGCAGGTGAACTCTTCCTTCAGCCACAGTTTGAATGTTTTGACCTTTCAGCCAGAAACTGTGGACGAGCAGCTGTTTCTGACTGCAGCCATGGACAACAAGCTGCCGCTGGTGGACAAGTACCTGAGCGACGGAGGAAACCCCGATGCAGCCGACCACGTGAGTGCCGCGCCGCCGAGCTCGTCACCAGAGATTATCGTCTTTAATACACAGCACACTGCAATATTTAAAAGGAGCTTTTGGAAACTTAAGGAAACTTTTGGCATCATGTCCAGTTCCAGAGAACAGCTCTGCACAAGGCCTCGTTCAAAGGACACGTGGAGGTCATGAAAAGACTCCTGGGAGCCGGAGCCACCATCGAGAAAAGAGACAAGGTGAGACGTGTAAAAGGTAAAGATTTAAATTCACCGATTCTCGTTCACATGCAGCGTCAGTCTAACAGTGTGGTGTGTGTGTGTGTGTGTGTGTGTGTGTGTCTTCCAGCTGGAGGCCACAGCAGTCCACTGGGCCTGCAGAGGAGGCAGCCTGGCTGCCCTGCAGCTCCTCCTCGAACAAGGAGCCAAGATCACCTACAGAGATAAGGTGGGCAGACACAGAGCGCAGGAAGGGTTACTACAGGTCAACTGCACGCTCATCCCCTTCTGTGTAAATTAAGGCCACACAGGGGGCACTTTGGCGCCACCTGGTGGTCATATTAACAAAAGACACCAGTGGGGACAAACTGCCATCCCATCCATGAAGCAAACTGAAATCTGTGCTCTCCTCAGCTGCACAGCACTGCTCTGCATGTGGCCGTGAGGACGGGACACTGCGAGTGTGCCGAGCATCTCATTCACTGTGGAGCGGACGTCAACGCCAAAGACCGAGTAAGAACTTCACCTTCATCATCAGTCTGAGTCCCCTGCAGCAGGTTTTTACTTCTGTTAAAGGAACAGCTCGCCCAGAAATGAAAATTCAGTCACCGCCTCCTCTCTGGAGCTTCACGATGGTTGTTTTATTTTTATGTTTTAAAATGGCTTCTTCAGCTGATTAGGAGAACTTCCACTGGCAGGTGAGGACATAATGGCTGGATTTTCATTTTTGGGCTAATGAAAACATCCTCACTCTGTGAGATGCTGGTGGTTGCACAGTAACAGAAACACCAGTCGATGTTCATTCCTGAAAAGACGCCTCGTTTGGCTCAGGACAAGTCAGAGTCTTTCTCACTCAGACTGAGAAACGCTGACCTCTGCTGTTTGTCTGTGTTCCTCCTCGACTGAAGGACGGAGACACGCCCATGCACGACGCTGTGAGGATCAACAGATTCAAGATGATCAAGCTGCTGATGATGTACGGGGCCAGCCTCCACACCAAGAACTGTGTACGTACAAGTGGCTGAAGACCAGGACCGCTGAAGGCCTGCTGCTCGTGGCCTTTCCAGCTTTGACTGAGTCTTGTGCGCTTTTGTCTCCTGTGCAGGATGGAAAAACTCCCATGGAGACGCTGTACTCCTGGCAGAACGGAGCCAAGAGCCTCCTGTGTAACTTCAGCCAGGACCAGCCCGACCAGTAGAGCCCAGCACATTCCAGCAAGAACAGGAACTCAGCTGGACCCTCAGGAAATGATGAATCTAACGCTGGCTGAGCCGCAGTGTCTGGCTGGAAGGTGTCTTAACTCGCACCTGACCTCAGCTCAGTCCTTCGTCGTCAGGGCTCATCCATCAGGTGCTCACCCGAGACTCACAGGGACCTGAAGGAGCCTTTGATAACAATGTGAAGTCTAATCAGGGTGTTGGTAGTGAAGTGATTATTAGCACTGATAGATTCATTGATCTCCAAATATTGCTGGGCAATGAAGATGTCTTTTTTTGATTTTTACTTTAAGCTGAGTTGAAGTCAGCGATACTGCATCAAAGAAATGATGTATTGATCAATTTAGCAGATTTGATTGATTTATTTCAATACCACACACTTAATAACTGAGTGACCATATAGACTAGTTGGTTTAATGATTTTTACTTAGAATTTCTTGATTTTAATGTACCGACTAATGGAAACAACCCAAAGAAACTGCCTTAGTTCACACTTTCCTCGTACTGGATCAACAAAACTCAATTCCACTGTACAACTTATTTATTGATTGATTGATCAATTGATTGATTTGTCTGCGGTTTCTCCAGCTCAGTGTGGAAAGGCTAAACCTGCTCTGGCTGGTGGATGTTATACTTAAACATTCAGATGAGATGAACCAAGTTCTTTGGTCTTGTGTACTTCGTGATTGGGAGGAGGCGAAACAGGATGACGTAAGTTTTTGGATCCGTTTGAGAAGAATCTCTCCCCTCACTCACATGCAGTCTTCACACCAGACTCACTAATGTTAACTCGTCCTGCTCTCAGCTGCAGTAAAACGTTTGTTCCTCTTCCTCATGACATTTTGCAGCTACACACTCACCGTGTGCCTAATTTTCCTCAAACCTCAAGCACTGATTAGGTTTTTTATTTCTGTATGTTTAGACTAGACAACCTTTAGACTTTCGCAGTTTAAACCAAGCAGCTCACCCTGACTTCCCTGCTGCTGGCCCCTTTTGTTTTGTTGCAGTGAAGATATTTTAGGAATGTGATTCCTCTTCACATCTGAATAATGAACACACACACACACACACACACACACACACACAGGCAGTGTGTGGGAGAGAAAACGTTGAAAAGTTGCTGTTGGTTCAGAGGATGTTTGTTCATGTGGGTAGAACAGGTTTTGACACGTTGATGGTAATCTGATTTATTTTTTACTGTTGACAGTATTGTATTGGATGTACATTTTGCCTTGTATTTATTGACTGACTGAATAAAAGTGATTTTGAATGGAACTTTTCTTTCAGTGCGAGACTGTAGTGACTCGGTGGACACAGACAAACACTTTCTCACTGAGTACATCAGTTGTCCATAAAGCTTAGTGCTCAGTGTGAACAGATTACGAAGCTCCTGCTTCTACACTACGAGACGAGAGGAATTCATGTGCACAGTTAGTTTGGGAGCTCTCAGCTCTGTTGCTCCTTCAGTCTTTTCTGCGTTCACACTGATAGCTTTTCCCTTTGAAAAATGTAACCTGTTGATTCATTTGTGTGTCCAGCCAGTTAGGTTAGCAGGAGTGGCCACAGACATAATAAACATGTTTACGCACAACAGAGTTTATTGTAATTCCACAATATCCTCTGGAAACAGATAGAAATACTTCCAAGAAACTTCCCCGGACTTAACATCTGCATGGGGGTGAGCAGAGGATGACAGATTTTTCATTTTTTAGTGAACTGTTCCTTTAAGATCCAAGCGCTGCAGTACCTACAGCCTCTCTTGTGGGTTGCTCCTTTCAAAGCTTATTGTAACATTTGATAGTTTTGAGATTTCTTGCGACTACTGGAATCTGGAAAGTTAAAATGCTCCTTCAGACCTGAACCATCACTGGCTCATTGTCAGCCTCCATCACTCCTGGTGTCACATGCGAAAAACAAGAATGCAGAGATAAGAGTGAAGGCCAGCACACACTGATATAAGTCAACAGCTTGTTCCTCCACTCCCCTAACCTCACCCTCTGTGGGTGAGGGTGATCTTATCTGCGCTCAGAAGTACATTTTATAGGATATTCATCGCTGTTTATGCAGAAATTCACAGCGCTGGTATCTCTTGGTGTCACTAGATATGGCATGTAAATGAAGCCACTCATCAACACAGTGACGATGCTGACTTGGCAATAAGGGCTGCATTAAACACTGACAGACTTTCAGTGTAAATGTTTCCATATTTATACAGATGACATGAAGCTGTTGTTCTCTGCTGAAACAAATGATGCTGTTGACTCCCTTACTACCCGTCCTTTGGCAATCATTTCCCGAAGTTAAACGAGCACAAAACTGAAGTCAGCCCTACAACCCTCAAAAAGTGAGTCCAAGAGAAGCTGAAGAAACTGATGCATTAATTACTGTGACAGTCTTTTTACTGGTCTCCTAACAAGCACTAACACTGAGAGACAAAACTCACAGCTCGGCTGACAACCAGCAGACAACCAAGAGGAGGCAGCATTTAATCACCGTCAGCTGCATATGAAAGATGCTTTAAGATAAAATAGTTTAGGGTTGTTGTAATAACAGGTGTGCTTGGTTATGATGGTCGGTCGCAGACATGTGATCACATGAACCACTTAAAACTAGTTCTGATCTGATGAGACACTGCTTCAGTCGGGATACTGGTTTCAGATCAGTGTGAGGACTGTCACGCACAGGATCAGTGTCCCAGGAAGAGAACCAACGGGCTTTAAGATCCCATCAGCATTCAGGTACGAGGGCGCCAAAACTGATTTTACACTCTCTTTTAATCCTTTTTCCTGCTCTTCTCACAGCTGCAGACGTTCATTCATCATTCATTCTTTTATAGATGAGCGCAGATTGATTTACTGCTGTAGTCACATTAGACTTTCATGTTATTGTGTGGATTTAAAAGTATCTGCTGCTTGGTGAGTAGCTTTTACTTTTTCAGGCTTCTTCGTGTTTATTGGCTTTTTGTTTCACTTTGCTACTTAATTTCGACTGGACTACAGATGGTAAACACTGCTGCTAACTTGTGTATACATGCTGTAAAGCCACAGTTTTCACATGTAAACTGTTGTGATAGCAAACATTATGGTTTTCCTGTAACATAACGTGCACAATCCTGACCCGCACTGCGCTATTCTGCAGTGCATTTTCATTTTGTAAGAGACCTGAAGATAAACTGCTCCAGGGAAATGTTTCAGGGCTCTGCTGGGAAATTGTTGCTCCTCAATACTTTCTGTTGCCAGGAACAGTTTCACTTTCTCATACTTGTAACATCTTGTGTATCATTAAGAATTTCTGGCTACACCTTAGCATCTCAGACATAGTTGCTAGACTAGCACGGGGCACTCATATACTGCCATCCAGTCCACCCTCACCTCCTCCATCAGCAGCTGGCTGGAGGGATTGCCTTGAGGACTGTCGACTTGAGGACTGAGGAACTGTTGATAGGGCCACTCGCCATCCTCCATTTGGGAGGATATGTACCCTTGAAGGCGTTGCCTATGTCCAGTGCCTTCCAGTCTGGTGAGGAGCAGTCTGAGACATTACATTACATTGCATTGCATTTATGAAGGGCTCCTGTAGCTCAGTCTGTGGGGACTTAGCTTGGGAGTTCAGCATGGATCAGTCAGTGCAAAGTGTGGACTGGTAACTTGAGAGGTACAGGCTCATCCTTAAAAAGCCGAGCTTCTTGGGAGACCTCACAATGTGGTGGCTCCATCACTCTACACCTCTTATGTGTAAAATATCAATGAAGTGATGATACTGAATTTACTCCATAAGAATTGATAAGGTAGTCCCTCTTGTTAATGGACCCTAAGTGTAAGAAAAATGCACACAACCCTCTCTGCACCTTTGGAGAAGAATAAGAAGAATATGTTTTTGACCCACAACGTTCTGATCGGCAGATGGAAGGTTAGATCAGATAGTACTGGAGTATTGCAGGGGCTGTGAGTTTCAATCAGCAGCTCGTCCCCTGTTCTGAGGTTGTCTATATCTATATCTAATCTGAATTCAAACTCCAGCTCAAGTTTCTTCTGTCAAATACTCACTCAGGCTCAGTCCAGCTGCTATTACTTTTCCATACTTGACATGGAAAGGGTCCAGCATGGTCACACAGTTTCTTTCTCTCAGTGGCTTGGCGAACACCACGCCAGCTTCATGTAAAGGAAACAGTCATGTGAACAAGTTTTCTTTCTTTCTTCTTTTTTAATCAATAATCACTGCCATATTGTGGTGTTAGTGTCAGCGGTAGCATAAGTTCATTCCTGGATATTAACCCAGGTACTTTACATTAAACACTCATTGAAGGAGCATAGCATAGTTTTGCATATCACATCAAGTGAGTGTTGCTGCAGCCCTACAAGCTGTGGGCCTCACTGGCTCCTCTTTAAATGGGTGAAGAAAAGCTGTTTTTGGATGCTGATTGTCCTGGGGAGGACTGGACCTGTACTCACAGAATCTGAAGTGAAAGTGAGTGAGTAATTTAGTTGCCTATTCATTTTGGAAGATCGCCAGCCAGTGGCAGAGCCAATGGTTTGCTTGTTGTCAGTACAATGGAATACAAATTCCCTCTGAGTGGAGACCTTGTGAGCAGTAAAGAACGTGACCTTGAAGAAGCAGTAAGGGAAGCTGGGGCATAGAACACTTTGAGCTGAAACAGCACAGATAAGAAGTGATGAAACATTTATTTTATAAGGACTGTTGTGTTTGAAAAATTATAAATGACTTTTCCACGTACAGATTTCAATTAAGCATGAAAACGGAGTCGCTGCACCGCATTTCCACCCATAATGCTGCTGTTAAGAGCAGCATGCCTATGTCAGCATACTCCACTCTCCGAATGCAAACAACAGTCAGTTATCCCTCTTTTTATTGTAATTTTTTAAATAAAAAGACCATTTCTACTGTTTTCCCTCAGAACCCAGAAAACCTGATGTGTATATACAATGAACCATGGAATGCAGAAGTCATTCAGAAAGAGAAAAATCCTGAATCCTTTATCTGTTCCCTCTCCCTCCTGCCTCTCGGTGCAGATCCGTTTTCTCTCTATAATGAAGCTGAGTAACCGCTGGTCTACATTACAGATCAAGAAAACAGATGCTGCTGTACACACAGGAACACTAGCACTTTGTGCTCATCATTGGTTGTGCCACCTCACTCTGAGAGTCGTTTCTGTCCAACTTGTCATCCTCATTATGTTCAACTGGTCTCAGTGGTGGCGTTGAATGCTGGGCTTTCACTTTGAACACATCCCACCTCTCAGGAAGCAGGCCTTTGTTGAAGAGTACAGAAGCCAGGTAGGAGAACAACAAGATTGCAGCAAAGGCAGACAGCATGGAGATGGTCTTAACTGGGGAGTACTGGACATAAACACTGTCCTCCAGAGTGCATCCTGGGAAGTGTATGACTGGTGCTATCCCGAGTGATGAGTCTCCGCTCAGCAGTCTTAATACCACTCCCACCAGAAAACCCATTACAGCCCCGTAACCGTTGGAGATGTTGAAGAAGAGGACGCAGGTCAGTTGAGGGAAGACGATGGCGTAGGCCACTTCAGCACCAATTAACCAGAACATTACCACACTATTTTTCAGGCTGGTGAGTGATGTACCAACCACGCCGACTACCACCACAGAAGCACGGATCACCCACTGAATTTCTCTGTCCGATGCCTGAAGAAGAAACAAGAGCCACACATAACACACAAATTGCAAAGGACTGAGACTCTCCTGCTTTCCAGTATACCTCCTAATAAATTTGTTCATTCTTCTAGCTCATTTTGTCACCAGAAGATGGAGGTCTTCATGGTCTGCCTGGACCCATAAGGGTTTGGACCACCAGTCAGGGTGGGTCAACTTGTTCTATTACCAAAGATCCCAGGTCTGTTTAACATAACAGAATAGGTCTGTGTGAGTGCACCTGTGGCCACAAGGTGACACCACCTGCCCTGCCACCACCTGCTCAAGAGGGTCAGGGAGCAGAGGTCAGAATCACTTCAGAGAGCATAGATGACAGCAAATTAGCTGTGCTAATGTTACCAACCACTGCAGTGACTCAAAGAGTTAAAATGACCTGGATGACTGAGAATCTCCACAGACACTGCAGTGACTGAACAATCTTTATTATACTTCAAAAGGCCAAACAATGTGTTTTGCTAGATGCAACAAAACTGCCAAGCTGACCCTAAGCAACTTGAATTTTATGGACAGGTGGAGATCTCTACCTGAGGCCTCATGATGTTCTTGTATATGTTGGAGCTGAAGACAGAAGCTGCAGAGAGCAAAGCAGAGTCAACTGACGACATCACAGCAGCGGCCACACATCCAATGCCGACAATGGACATGAAGGCTGGGGTGAGGTACTCCAGGGCGATCGGCAGAGCCAGTGCTGCTTCCCCACGATCATACGGGGATGGAGAACCGTATGCTGTCAGGTTCCAGTCTGAGGCATGGACACAAAAGAAGGAAGAAGCATGTGATCTATTTGAGTGAGTTTAAACAGAGCCTACAGGATATAAGTTGCAAACTAAGCACTGTGTGCCAAGATATAAGGAGCACAGAGATCATTTCCTGGACCCCTGAACATTTGGCCTCCAGTCTGGTGAATGGAATCTAAGGAAATTCTCCTGAATAAACAGACTGTTGAATGAATAGACTATTAATCATACATTTGTCAAAAGAAGAGTGGTGTGGTGCAATGCTAAATAACATTTCACATCAGGTGTATCACCACCAAATTCTATACATTCTGATGAGCAAAGAATGAATCCTACTGACTTGATCAATCCCATGATTTTCATACTGTTTCATCTAGTTTAACTCATCCAAAACTTTTCTGTATGTAAGACTGTAATCCATGGCTTCAACACTGGAGCAGCCTGCATCTGCTCCCAAATCCTTTGCACTGAAGCTTCATTACATCCAAGTGTACACAGTGCACTGTGTTTTGCACAGACGATTGTTGCTGACACGCAACGCATTTCGCTGTGGATATGACTTAACAAAGTGATGGTGTGGAATGCAAAATGAGAGAAAAGGAGACAAAATAGTGAGAGGTGTGAAACAACAAACAGTGAGGAGAATTCCCTCAGAAACCTGAGCAGCACACCTGAGCAGTGCCACAGGCTGATTGTCTCCATGCCACACAGCATTAATGCACTAATTCATGTAAAAGGAGGCCCAACCAAGTACTGAGTCCATAGAAATGATGGCACTTTTTAGACGCCTGATATTTCTGCTCAAAATATCCTTTTCTTTGAATTGATGTTGTGTAATATTCTAATTTTCTGAGACACTGGATTTTGGGTTTTCGTTATTTTTAAGCCTTAATCATCAAAATCTAAAGAAATAAAGGCTTGAAATATTTCACTCTATGTGACATGAGTGACATAAAAAAACTTTTCTAATTTTTTGAGATGTACTTATAAGTCCGTCTGTCTGGCCAGCAGGAGGAGCTAGTGACGGTCTATTTAGCTCTGTGCCACATGGTATTTGAGAGATCATCTGCTCTGCTGGTTCGCTACTGCAGGCAGTTAAGGAGTGAGAATGTTCTCGGTGTGCTACTCTAGATTGCCCCTAGGTGTGAGCATGAGAGTGTGTGGTGGTCTGTCTTTGTGCGTCAGCCCTGTACCTCAAGTACCTCACAATATGTTGCTTTCATCTAGCTCTGCTTAGTAACCTGGATGCAGATGTATTTCTCCTTGCCCAGGGATGATTCATTGCCTGGTGGGGAACCAGGTCAGTCAGATCAGTGAAGGAGCTGAACTTCAGCAAAGTCTGACAGTTCAGCAGATATCCTTCAAATTCATCCTCCCAGCAGTCACACATTTCAGAGAGATGTGGGAGCAGGAGTTCTGTTATATGAAGATGGCCATGCAGGTAGCAGTGGGAACCCAACAGAAGATGTCCTTCTTACACTGAAGTGGAAAGAATACTTGATACAAAATGGCTTGGCTTGTCCTCTAATATTGTTCCATCAGTAAGGCTCTTAAGCTGCACACCAGTGTAGATGGATGCATCATCCATCCATTTTCTATACCGCTTATCCGTCAGGGTCGCAGGGGAGCTGGAGCCTATCTCAGCTGACTACGGGCGAGAGGCGGGGTTCACCCTGGACTGGTCGCCAGTCAATCGCAGAGCCAATACACAAAGACAAACAACCACACACTCTCACACTCACACCTCGGGGCAATGTAGAGCAGCCAATTAACCTAATGTGCATGTTTTTGGTATTGTGGGAGGAAGCCGGAGTACCCGGAGAAAACCCACGCAGGCACAGGGAGAACATGCAAACTCCACACAGAAGGGCCCAGACCGCATATCAGCAGCAATCAAAGTAAATGATAAAACTTATGTGCAGCCTGTTGAGAAACAGGTTCAGCTCAGAAGACCTAACAGGAAAAGAGAGAATTCCCAGGAGCACATAATAGCTGAAGCTGTGAAAAATGTAAATCTCTTATACTGCGGTCAGTGTGGCCAGTAGGGGGAGCTGCAGGCTGTGACGCTGTGAAACACACACCCTTCTCAATATATAATGATTAATGTTAATGTTAACTCATTCAGATGTTTACATGATCGAAATTTAGACATCAGTTTTCAGTTTACTCATAATGTGGATGCTGTTATTACCTGTGGATGCAGCAGCTGCCCCAAGCAGTATAGGAGGGATCCCACATACAACCAAGAGGAGAGCAGCAGCACAGCAGGTGAGCTTTGCTGTGGCTAAGGAAGATGCTGACAAAGTCCTCTGGTGGATGCACTGATATCCCAGGCTCCCCAGGGCCTTAAGGGTAGAACGGTTAGTTGGTTATTTTAATCACTAGTGAGTCATTCTTTTAGAGTAAATACTACTAAAACGTCTGTCTGCTCTTAGCCCTGAAGGACCCTTTGAGATTAAAGAAAGCTCTCTTAAACTTTGCATCCTAATTTCATATTGACAATTACACACATATTGTTTCACTTTGAAGCTCATGCGTATAAACTGTCCGATTCTTTACGATGAAAAACAGTCCACGATTTAAATGGGACTAGAGTGAATTGTATTGATAGATGACGTGTTGTTGCTTCCTTACAAAGAATAAGAAATCATCCATCATTATCCAGGTCCTATTCAGCTCCAGTTTACCAATCCAGGGTGCATGTAAGGTGTTGTTCAACAGCGTCTGGCTAATGTCCAAGGAGTGGGGATTCATCAGGACAAAGGGAACACAGAGCCACTGCAGAGACAAATAAGACTTTCAGTGAGAAACACATGCCAATGTCAAAGGCGTCTTTTGGACTTTTTGAGACCTTCAAACAAGAAGCCCGACACTATGAAAACCAAAAGTATAACAGACTGACCAAGCTGATGAATATGAGGACAAGCTGTATCACATCTGTGTAGGCCACAGAGTAGAGACCCCCCAGCAGTGTGTAGATAATGGCGATGGCAGCAGAGATCCAGATGCACACAGCGAAGGGCAAATGCAGGACCACACTCATGATTCCTCCTGTCAAACACATTCAGTCAGTGAAATTTTAGAACCAACCTTTGTGTGAATGAAGGTTCATATTCATTGCAGTAAGACATGTTGAATTTGTCAGAACACTGAATTTACCCATCAGATAAAGACATTGCAAACACACAGTTACAATAATACAAATACATGTACACATGCAACCAACGTGAATACGTGTGTCACGTACCTAAACCAATTAATGTCGTTGGCACCCAGATCAAATCAATGAAAAGTGAAGCCAGGCTCAGTCCAGCTGCTATTACTTTTCCATACTTGACATGGAAAGGGTCCAGCATGGTCACACAGTTTCTTTCTCTCAGTGGCTTGGCGAACACCACGCCAGCTTCATGTAAAGGAAACAGTCATGTGAGGGGAGGGGAAAAAGATCACATACAGAAGTAATCACATGCAGATGCAATCTTTAAATTTTGCACTCTTATGGATTAAATTGTCTTAGATTTAAAGACTAAAAGTGTAAATGTTTCAAATTTTTGATCACTGAAGTCATCCTGCTGCCTCTTCTGTCTATGCATTTGAGTTCTATCCCTGTTGCCCTGCAAAATCAGCCATGACAGAAACACATTACAGCCTGCACGGAACAGTTTGACTCTTAAGTTCATAATGCAATAATATAATTAAAACAATACAATCATCTGAAACAAATAAGTTTCAGATGACTTCTGTTTGATTTTTAAATAATTCCCCCACTTTCTCCTGTTTAAGGCCCTTTGAAAATCTACCACAAAGGTGTGAAGATTCATGTTCTTTTTAGTACAGCTTCCATATAGGAGGTCTTCAGCATTTAGTGGCTGATTGTATTACGTAAGTATGCAGTTTGGTCATCTGAAGGGAAGCGAATATCTGCTGACTGAGAACACATTATGTCTGCTGATGTAATTAGGTTTTTGTAATTACTTTAATTGTCAGGCCATATTTTTATCGTTGCACATACAGACGTACAGTATCCTGTCAGGTGTCATTTTAAAGTCTTACCAATAATAAAAGATGAGCTGTATGCCAATTCCATTATGATTGTCCAGGTTAGTCCCATGGAGGGCGTGTACACCACCTCAACGGTACCAACAATGAATCCCCCGCCAACCCACGTCGCTGCAGGATGGATTACCACAAGGCAAGTGAAAACAGTGGACAAACAGCAGCTATTTGGACAGAGGACAACATGTTGGCTGATAAGGCCTCATCATTAATAAACTTTCTGTGGGATTATGGCATGATGATGTGAGCACACTATGTTATCAGAGATTTTTGTTGGCCAAATGAATGATTCCAAGAAAACTGTCACCCAAAAGGAAATAAAATTAGTCACTCCAGGGTGTTTTTTCACACATTTGAATAGATCAGCCTGATACAATACCCAACTGTTTTTGTTTTCCTGTATCTGAAAGAGACATCTGTGTCATATCAGCTGATCACACCTGTTGCCTGCAGATGGCCGAAGGGACTTTGTCAAAGCGATAACATATTACACAATTCTCTCCGATCAAGTCGACTCTGCTGCTTTTCCGTGCCTCCCACTGAAGAAATCAGTGTGCCAAATCCACCGCAGGAACACCCAGCAGACCTGCCAGCTTCAGCCAAGGATTACGCTGAAGCCAGAAGAGCAGACTTCTAAAGCAAACTCCAATCACCTCGGGGAAATGCAATGCAAGAGGCCCACTGCTTTTTCTCCTCTTTCTCTTCTCCTTCACTAACCCACCTGCACACATTTCAGACATTAACATCCAGTGTAGAGATCACATGGTAGCATAACGAAATGAGTTTGCGTGCTCCACATCCTTGTTGGGCGTGTGTTATACCATGGTGTTCCATTAGTTTTTCCACTCTCTATATTGACACTTCTCAGTGAAAACCAGTTTGAGACTGCCTTTCCAGTTTGTTAATTGGTCCCTGGCAACAGGGTGGTGCTCGTAATTAGCAGTATTTGTCAATAATTTCATGACTGCCTGACTGACACTGACTGACTTCAGCACGTGTAGAACGTGCATCATTGTCACAGACAGGTGATGTTCTCCCTGACACGTGCGTCACATGTTACTGCTGGATTCTTTGGATTCTTTGGGCCATGTGCTTTGATGGCCTGGAAGAGATAGATCCCTGTCGTCTGCTTGAAGATGGAGTCTCACGTCGTCAGCAGAGCATCCACCTTCACAGTCATCCATGGCCTCTGGTTGTCCGGTACTCTGCCACAGAGACACATGTGACTGGAAACAGACATGTCAGTCTGTTGGACTGCCGCCCTCTCTCTGTGCTTTTGCGATGTCTCCACCCCCGTCACTGGCACCAGCCAACACAGACATATGATCACCCTTCCGCTCTGAGTACATGCAGCTGACGATATTTCCTGAGAGTCACAGCACTACCTAATAGCAACAGAAAATAACCTGTTGTATACTTTACATTACTACATCTGGCAGGTTGACCAGAGCCACATCAAATTTGGTCCATAAAGTCTGGAGACCTTGTTGCCGGATCAGAGGGAAGGCCGTGTTGTTTCATCAGACACGCTTCCTGTGGCGGCACGGCAAATTTTGATGTTGCTGATGTTAGATGCCAAAAAACAGGAAATTGTTGTACCTGACATGTTCTTTGTCCAATCTGCCCTAAACTTCACATGTTTGACAGTGGTGGCCTGAAGTCATGTATATGTGAAAGTTCAGCCTCAGTCATAGCACCAGTTTCAAGCTCTCTCTTTGTGTGTTCTGATCCTAGCAGGTTGGATCAGCCTCAGATTTGGTAGGACAAACTCAAGAGATTGGTGATCCACTAAGATTATAAGCTTTTGTTAAACGCTGTTGCCATGGTGACGCAGTCTTTATCTGTGAAACAGGAAGTTGAGTTTGAGAGGGTAGGGATGTTCAAAACCGCATGAAACAGTTTTCCCAAGTGGAGAATAGTAATATTTGTATATATAGGTTTCTGTAATGGCTGTGGCAAAATGACATCATAGCACCCCCTACAAAATTTAAATAAAGGTACGCTTCACCTAGATGTACAAAATTTGGTAGGCACACAGAACTCCCTGAGACTTAAAGATTTCTCCTGGGAACAACAGAAACTTGGCCACCTTGAATTAACATTCAATTTTTTTATGGCCATTTACAGAGATCATATTTTCATGAACTTGTCCCTGGGATTAGTCCGATCAGCTTCAGACTTGGTGAGCTAATACGAAAGACCACGATGATGAAAACGTATCAAAGGGTTTTGCAGCATTTCAAAGGCGTGGCTGTGGTGATGTAGCGAAGTTTGATGTTTCACCATGAAACAAGAAATTGCTGAAACTCAAGTGTGGCTTTTCCAGTCTTTATCAAACTTCACATTATAGACAGAAGTTTAGTCCTGAAGACACTTAGATGCAAGTATTCAGTTATACTCAAATTAAATTTTTTTACTGTGTGCACTGTTTGCATCTAAATGACCAGATACACCTGGAAGGCAATCAGAAAAGTTTCGCCAGGAAACAGGACGTTTTTGTAACTTGTATATACGTTGTCTAGCTGCACCAAACTTCAGGTGCTGTGCCAATCTGAAAAAAGCACAGGCCAATATTCAGTCATGCTCATTATGCCCCCTGCTAGCAACAGGTCTGCCTCCAGCCCCAACATGCAGAGGTCTGCAAGGACTCACTCAATGCTACTTGCAGCTTTAATTGTTCATGAAATGTTTTGGCCCGTCTCTGGTTTCTTAGTTTAAAACACAAAGCAGAAGCAACAAACAACTTCAAGGTTAACCTTGTCTTGCTATCACCTGATAATAACCTGGTTTCACTCTTTAAACTCTCATATTTCCCAGCATGTGTATCATTCAGCTTTTGTGAGCTGCTAAGTAAGAGCTCTGTAGTGCACCTCTTGTTGCTCAAACTGTTTCGTGTTGCAGCCTAGTAACACCTATCTTATCTTAACTTTAATTATTCTTACAATTTCCTTAATAATCTTGACTTTTTGGAATTCACAGTCTTACAGTTTACATCATAGATGTTGTCAAGTCGTGCTCCCCTCACCTGTCATTGTGAAGATGCCCACCACCCAGTTAATGCTCCTGTTTCCCAGCAGGGCCATGTCCATTCCAGTGGCGGCACTTTTCTTCTGTTTCCTTTTGGACTTGAAAGAAGCCCAGATGCCAGTCCCCAGGACCAGCAGGTAGAAAAACACCATCACTATCACTCCTGGGATGTTGACAGTCATGATGGACTGGCTGATTTGGTAATGTTTCAGGGACTGACTGGCAGAGTGCTGGCAAAGAAGATCGACATTCCAGAAACAGGAAAATCAAAAGCAAGCTCCACCCTCAACAAAATGTTGAGTCTTCTGATAAAATAGCTGGATTCATGTTTAGCTGTCAAGTGTGAACATCTTATACATAACTGAGCCTTTTAAACAGTGAGCAAGATTTACTGCTTGACAGAAAGTGGCGGAAGTAACCAGATATTTGCTCTTAGTTATCTTGTGTCAACTGGACAGGAAACTTGACACGTAGATATCTGAGAAGTAGTGCTGCAAGACTAAAACAAGTACATTTGTCTGGGTACAAAGAAAAGATTATTTCTCAGTGTGCTTAAATTTAACCACAGTGCCATTGTCTTGAAATAAGGCTCTATATTTAGGAAGTATATCTTAAAACGAGTTCAGATATTGTGAAAACAACTACATTTGTCCATCCATCCATCCATTATCTACAACTGCTTATTCTTTGGAGGATCATGGGTGGCTGCAGATGATCCAAGTAGAAAATTGGTTGGAGACGTCCTAGACAGGTTGCTATGCAAATACCACACAGATGGTTTCAAACCCACATCCCTCTTCCTGTGTGGTGATTATGTAGCTGGAATTCGATTTTGAACGGAATCACTAAATTGAACGGAATTCTGCATGTGCAATGTCTGTAAAAACAAGAACTTCCCTCCAGGGATAAATAAAGGAATTCTGATTCTGATTCTGATTCTGATTTCTAAATAACCAATAATAGAACTCAGAGTTTTTTCTTCTTTCTTTCAAAAACAGAACCTTAGTGGTTTGGTCACTGCCAGCTCTACAAACGCCAGAGACATTGAGGACATTATAAAGATATCACAAACCAGAGATGGGGACTCAAGGTGGATTGACACTTTACATGACACTCGAAACGGTATGATGGTTTGAAATGATTATTATGTTATTTCATCATTTATTTCATTTTATTGATACACTAACATTAAGGAGATGTCTCGCAAGCTGCATGTCCTGACCTTCCTGGTTATGATTTGTAACTTGACTGACCTTACCTTCTGACGTGCCAGTGACCGGCTCAGTATTTTGGAGAAGAAGAGCGACTTTGGACAACCTTCAACAGGAGAGTTAAAAACATCCTGCACCCTTCAGATGGACTGACATAAAAGCTGGTTTTATGTTTACTTGACACACATACAGAAATTTTAAACTATGAGCAAGACTCAATGCTACAGTGGAGGTGATAGAGAAGAAATCAGGTGAGAACATTTGATGCACTTTTAGTGGAAAACTTCAGCTTCTTTGCTTCACCAAAGAAGCATGTTATAATAACCAGTCTTCTCAGCCTGTTTTATTTGAATTCATGCACCTAACCTGGTTTCCAAAATTACTGCTGGCTGCAAGTCAACAATTCACAGCTGCAAACTCATTGCCCGTGGGGCTGCAGCTTTCTTTGCCCTTTGCCTTCAGATGGCTGCATGGATTTAATGTAACTTCATTTACAGATCAGTATAGACTGATTTACTAAAGCTTCTGCTGTGACTGTTTCTGATTTAAATGTATCTACCGGTTGGAATGATTTGACTGATGGGCAACACACATTTCAGTATCAGAACAACACCAACCTCTTGAAGCATTGCTTACAGAGACTGAGTCACTACCACAACATTAGTGCTCAGAGTTGTTATCTTTTCATACTTCTTTCAAAAACAGAACTTTGTGTTTTTGTCAGTGGATGCCCTGCAAACTCCACACACTGGAAACGTTAAGTCACCAAACTTCAAGTCAGAGTCCAGTTTTGAGTTCCCAGTGTTTGAGTCAAGTCCAAGTCGAGTCCACTACTGCTCCGAGTCAAGTTCAATCCCAATTTGTCATTGTGTAATTATTATATAATATTGAACTTAACTTAGATAAATGACTAAATGACTAACTTAGATAAAAATCTGAAGACTTGTCTCCGATTTACAAGTTCGAATGCAGTTAATGCACAAGTCCAAGTCAACAGTGCTCAAGTCCAAGTCAAGTCACAAATCCTTAAATTAAGTACAAGTAGGTGAGGTAAACAGTGCAAATGGTCAGCAGGTGGATAATGACATGAGCACAGGTCAGTGCCTGTACTGAAGTAACTAAAGTGCAGAGCAGGATGTTAGTCAGTTGGTGTTCAGTAGTCCAACAGCAGAGGGGAAGAAGCTGTTCTTGTGGCTACTACCTTATTTGTCATCGGGGGAGTCGGCATCCAATGCAGTCATGTTAGAAAAACTTCCTGCATGGCCAGAAAGTCTGATTCGACTGAGCCGTTCAAAAATTTCTTCTAAATTGACTCTGTTGGCTCCCTGAGCCCCCTGATGATGCATAAGTTAGCAGCCACTGCTAATCCATGCAGTTTATGCTAGTTGTTGCAATGGTTTCTTGCTAGCAAGTACTTAGAACAAATGGAGTAAGTTTTAAGGACAATGAATTGCACAATTTAAAGCTTGAATTACCTTGGTTATGAGCAGTAATATTACATTACGTTTTTTTAATACCCCTATTAACTTTATTTATCCCAAAGATATGACATCACATACCAATCTAAATCTTTAGTTGCAAGTGAAACGCCATTTGTTATGTGTTTTATAGCAATAGGGATATTGTCTGCACCCTTAGTTGTGTGGACTCGGACTTGCAGGAACCAAGAGCACTTTGGAGTTGGGTTTCGCAGGTAAATTCTTGGTGATACTGACTCCAGTTACTCCAGGACTCGAGTAATTCAGATCAGTACACTGAGTGATTCAGAAGGAAGGAAGTGATTCATGTCTGTACATGGAGTCAGATTTGCCATGATATGAGCATCGGGGTGTGGAATGAAGATGTTGCATAACCTTCCTTGGCTTTTTCCACTCTCCCATTCTGCAGTACTTTTCCATTACAAACAAATACAACAGTTTTGCTTCATGTTTACAACATGTTAATTTGATCAGAGGTTTTGTTTACACCGCAGCAACTCATCTTTACTGGTGACAGTGTTGTGTATTTATTTGGACAGTACAGTATGTATTTAAGTATAGTATAAATAACAACAATTTGACGCAAATGACTCACATAAATAAAAAACTCATACACTCAAGCACATTAAATCAACATGAGCGGCATAAATATGTGTGCAGAGGTAATAAAGCACAAGGGGCCACAATAAAGATTGGACTGAACTGACAGTGACGAGTACAAAAAGTGGTTTGGCTGGATGAAGGGCTCCCTGATTGTTTTCAGGGTCAGCATGCTGGTTTTATATATATGACACAAATGACAAATGCTTGTCAAATCTTGAGCAATGATTTTTAATGCTGCTGCCACTACTGTAGTTCAGTAAGCTCTTTCTTGTCATTGGGTGAGCAGTCACCATACCACACTGTGACACGACAATCTGTGTCACAGCACTGTAAAAATCACACATCCCTTCCTCTGATACCTTAAACCTCCTGAGATGGTGCAGAAAGAACAATTGCTGTCATGGTTTCTGGACAGTAGGGTTTGCACTGACAGTCCATTTAAGAGAGGAAGAAACTATGGTCCCCAGGTATCTGTCTAATCATACTGAACCAAGCACTGAGACTCAATGTTAGTGTTGAGTGAGTACAGAAGAGGCAACACAGGCCTTAACTTTACTGGAAGTGGTATATTGGTGAAAAATTCTTTCAGATAAACGTGGACCTGTTTATGCCTGTCTTTATGGGTTTTTCATGCAGCGCTGCTGGAATTATATTATGAACGCTCCTGAAGAGATAGATTTTTGACAGAGTTTTGATAAGCCCATGGATTTACACTGGAGTTACTGGAGTAACCAATGGAGTTCCTGATAAAATCAGAGTTTAGAATTTAGCGGTTAGAATTTACAGCAGTAAAAGACATGAAACCAAACAAACAAACTGAATCAAACCAGATAGGTTTCATATCTATGCTACTATCACATTTATAACAACAATAAGTCTTAGTTCACAGCCAAACTTAGACATTTGTAGTTAGACCTGTATTTGACTCTTCAGATATATCTCTTTAAACCCAACTCCATAAACCTTAACTGTCTGGCTATCAACCAGAGTGCATGATAAAACAGTTTCCTTTGATAGGGTGTGTCTGTTATTGATGTTTTGAGCGTCACTAACGTGGCAGTAATTGTAAGGTACACCCTCTCTATTTAAATTGTGATTATATAGCAACTGCCAACAAAATAAAAGATGTAATGAAAATGTATTCATGTTGTGGAGCAATTCACTCCTAAAATCAATAACGTTTTCATAGTTCTATCTGCTTTTGAGAAAATACATGCGGTACTCAGCAGATTCCTGTATGTAATGAAGTCTAGTTTACTGCTTCAGCAAGTGGGCCAACGCTGCAGTAACAACCGAGACAATTAGTCCCTGTTGAGTCAGCTGGCCAACTGGAGGTAACGCTGATGCTTTCTTGGGACTGAGTAAATCCAACACATAGAAACAAAACCTGACTTGTTGAATCTGTCTTAATGTAAGATATTTGCTTTAAAAAATACTTGGACAGATTTAGCTACAACACATTCAAACCTCACATGTATTTTTTAAGCTAGTTGTGCTGAGTCGCTGACACAGCTGATAGATCAGAGTGTTGTGCTAACGTGAGGCATGAAGTTGGCAATTTTTGTTGTCTGGTGGGACTCATGTTTTATTTTTGTTTCTTTTTTTTTTAAAAAAAAAGATGTAATCATTTTCGATTTTCATATGTGACAGGCTTTTAAAAACATTTTCACTGCGGGCACAAAACTTTAGGTTATTTGCATAACCCCGGTTCTCTGATTAATATGCGTGAGATGTCTCACTATGGGATGCACGCCTTGCTGCAGATCTCAGAAGCAGCAATCTCATTACGCCAATCCTGACTGGCTGGTAAAACCTGTCCGTCCACCCCAGGTAGTACCATCTACCTTAAATAGTTCACGCGGACGGCAACACATTATTCAAGACAAGCACCTCTTCTCACTCGCCCAAGCAAGAAGGGTTGTCTGGTGAGACATCTCACTCATATTAATCAGAGAACCGGGGTTATGCAAATAACCTAAAGTTCTCTTTTATAACATTTCACTCGATGTCTCACTATGGGATATGGTTGCTCCCGTATTGCCAGACAAGCTTATCAAGTGTCCAAAAGTGACAGGCGAGGACCAACTCGCCGTAGCACAGATGTCCTGAACAGAAACTCCCCTGAATGAGGCCCAGGATGCGGCCAAGCCTCGAGTCGAATGTGCTCGCAGGCCCACAGGTGACTGCGTATGACTCGTATAAGCCAAAGCAATCTCCTCCGCCACCCAGTGGGACAGACGCTGCTTTGTGACAGGTTTCCCCTTATGAGGGTTAGCCCAGGCAGAGCGAAATATTATGAAAGAGAACTGTTTGTGGCACTGAAAAAGAGACACACACACCTACATCTGTATTAACAATCTAAGTTTACAAGAGTTAAAGAAGTTATCTTAAAAAGTCGAGTTAAAAGACAAGACTAACTAATTTAATCCTATGAATCACTGTGTAAAAAGATGTCAGAGAGCTTCTGCAAATGAGACAGTTCACATTACGAAACTGTTATATTAAAGGTCATAATCATTCTGTAGGCTAAATGTTACTGTATCAACTGCAAGAAGCGTCTTAATGGGACATCATGGTCTAATAAATAATGTCATGAATAAAAAAAAGGGAAAGCCCAGCACTCACCACCACTACCACGACAGCAAATGTCTCACTGTCCTCAGAGTTTGAGGACTACCATGTATTTTGTTTCACCTTTCACCAACACTTCAATACATGATGAAATGTGGTGAAAGGAACCAAAGGTGTCGTGTTTTAAGACTGTGCCACTACATCAAGGGTAAATTGAAGTTGAAGTTTGGTTCATGTTTCACCCACATTCATTCAGAAACACAATAAGCTGCTGACCATCTGGAAGCTCTGCTTTACTAGACCTGTCAGGGGTTTTTTCACTTTCTGAAAGAAACCCTGACACGAATTTGTAATTTCAAACTACAGCTGTGATTCATCAAATTTGTGATAAAACTATACATTTTATATATTTAATGTAAATCCAAACACTTTGAGCAATAAGGTAAAGTTATTTCTTGACTGACAGCTTGTTGGCGCTTGTATATCCCAAGATATATATATATCCCAGTGCCAGTCAGTCAGGGTATCTGAACTGGTTTCAAGTCAGTGTAATTCTTTAATACAAGTGTTGGCCACTGGATGGACACCTAAGACTACTAATTATCCACTGATACAGGATCAGTATGTTGTCATGAAATAGATTGGAAGGTTACTCTTTTATTATGGTATTAACTTGCAGTAGTTGAAGTAGATATGACATAAAAATAAGATGAACGCCTCCTACAGATGTTGTAAGTGAGTGGATCTGAATCCGCCATGTCACAGCAGACGTCCCTTAAGGGAAATGTTGAGTATAATGTATCAGTGTACAAGAACGATGTTGGAAGTGAGGACACAACTAATCCCATAGGTGGCAGTAGTATGGATGAGATACAGACAACACACATACAGGAGCACAATATAGCAGAGCTTTCACACAAAAAGATATAAACACACTTGCATCAGCGTTTATTATCATTCAGCAGTCACTGACACAGGAAGAGGAAAATCCGGCGACCCGAGAAGAAAAAACAAATTGAACAGCTGACAGTCTGAAGATGGAGAAATTAGTCCTTGAGTGTTTCCAGACGTTGCTGTGTTAAAAGGTCAGACTCTGCATGTGATAGCAGGGGATCACTGTTTTATCTGTGAAATCTATTGACTACAGCACCAAGGATAATTTTTGAAAATGGAGACAATCATCCAACCATCTGCACCTTTCCACTCAGATCTTGGACACATCAGTGACAAACAGAAGAAAAAGAAAAAGGAGAAGAAGATGAGCAGGAAAGAGAAACATTCCACTGTTTTCATATTCTGTTGCTCTTATAATAAATGTTGACTCAAAGCTGCCCAGTGGCAGCCATGACACTTTGTATTGTTTTGCTTTTACATAAAAGAAGAACTTATGTACATATACAACAAACCAACCAATATTTATTGTCTATGCTGCACATAAAAACACAGATGCTGCTGTACACACAGGAACACTAGCACTTTGTGCTCATCATTGGTTGTGACACCTCACTCTGAGAGTCGTTTCTGTCCAACTTGTCATCCTCATTATGTTCAACTGGTCTCAGTGGTGGCGTTGAATGCTGGGCTTTCACTTTGAACACATCCCACCTCTCAGGAAGCAGGCCTTTGTTGAAGAGTACAGAAGCTAGGTAGGAGAACAACAAGATTGCAGCAAAGGCAGACAGCATGGAGATGGTCTTAACTGGGGAGTACTGGACATAAACACTGTCCTCCAGAGTGCATCCTGGGAAGTGTATGACTGGTGCTATCCCGAATGATGAGTCTCCGCTCAGCAGTCTTAATACCACTCCCACCAGAAAACCCATTACAGCCCCGTAACCGTTGGAGATGTTGAAGAAGAGGACGCAGGTCAGTTGAGGGAAGACGATGGCGTAGGCCACTTCAGCACCAATTAACCAGAACATTACCACACTATTTTTCAGGCTGGTGAGTGATGTACCAACCACGCCGACTACCACCACAGAAGCACGGATCACCCACTGAATTTCTCTGTCCGATGCCTGAAGAAGAAACAAGAGCCACACATAACACACAAATTGCAAAGGACTGAGACTCTCCTGCTTTCCAGTATACCTCCTAATAAATTTGTTCATTCTTCTAGCTCATTTTGTCACCAGAAGATGGAGGTCTTCATGGTCTGCCTGGACCCATAAGGGTTTGGACCACCAGTCAGGGTGGGTCAACTTGTTCTATTACCAAAGATCCCAGGTCTGTTTAACATAACAGAATAGGTCTGTGTGAGTGCACCTGTGGCCACAAGGTGACACCACCTGCCCTGCCACCACCTGCTCAAGAGGGTCAGGGAGCAGAGGTCAGAATCACTTCAGAGAGCATAGATGACAGCAAATTAGCTGTGCTAATGTTACCAACCACTGCAGTGACTCAAAGAGTTAAAATGACCTGGATGACTGAGAATCTCCACAGACACTGCAGTGACTGAACAATCTTTATTATACTTCAAAAGGCCAAACAATGTGTTTTGCTAGATGCAACAAAACTGCCAAGCTGACCCTAAGCAACTTGAATTTTATGGACAGGTGGAGATCTCTACCTGAGGCCTCATGATGTTCTTGTATATGTTGGAGCTGAAGACAGAAGCTGCAGAGAGCAAAGCAGAGTCAACTGACGACATCACAGCAGCGGCCACACATCCAATGCCGACAATGGACATGAAGGCTGGGGTGAGGTACTCCAGGGCGATCGGCAGAGCCAGTGCTGCTTCCCCACGATCATACGGGGATGGAGAACCGTATGCTGTCAGGTTCCAGTCTGAGGCATGGACACAAAAGAAGGAAGAAGCATGTGATCTGTTTGAGTGAGTTTAAACAGAGCCTACAGGATATAAGTTGCAAACTAAGCACTGTGTGTCAAGATATAAGGAGCACAGAGATCATTTCCTGGACTCCTGAACATTTGGCCTCCAGTCTGGTGAATGGAATCTAACGAAATTCTCCTGAATAAACAGACTGTTGAATGAATAGACTATTAATCATACATTTGTCAAAAGAAAAGTGGTGTGGTGCAATGCTAAATAACATTTCACATCAGGTGTATCACCACCAAATTCTATATATTCTGATGAGCAAAGAATGAATCCTACTGACTTGATCAATCCCATGATTTTCATACTGTTTCATCTAGTTTAACCATCAATCCATCCATCCATCCATCCATCTTCTTCCGCTTCATCTAGAACTGGGTCATGGGGGCAGCAGCTTGAGCAGGGATGCCCAGACTTCCCTCTTCCCAGACACTTCCTCCAGCTCTTCCAGGTGGACCCCAAGGCGTTCCCAGGCCAGCCAAGTGACATAGTCCTGTCCTGGGTCTTCCTCAGGGTCTCCTTCTGGTGGGGCATGCCTGGAACACCTACCCAGGAAGGCATCCAGGCGTCCCCTCCTTGAACCACCACCTTAACATGGTGGAGGGGTTTGAGCACCTGAATGATCCTAGGGGCTATGTTGTAGGGGGCTTAATGCCCCTGGTAGGGTCTCCCAAGGCAAACAGGTTCTAGGTGACAGGTCAGACCCAGAGCGGTTCAGAAGCCTCTAATGAAAGACAAGACAACAAGGACATGTACGTCGCCCGGATTGGTGTTACCGGGGCCTCACCCTGGAGCCAGGCCTGGGGTTGGGGCTCGCAGGCAAGCGTCTGGTGGCTGGGTCTCTGACAAACTCTTCACCTCCAGAAATTCCATTTGCTGATGGCAGGAGCTACCAAGATTCGACAGTCTTCATCCTCTGGTTTGGCACCACCAACATCCCATTGAGCCTACTGTGCCAGTCATGGCTGATGCTTTTACAGCCACCATTCATTGTGGCCGGTGTAGACTGTTTTGGGGTGTGCACCATAAAAACTGGGTATTGTAACGAGAGACGCGAGTCATATTCAAGTACCTCACAATATGTTGCTTTCATCTAGCTCTGCTTAGTAACCTGGATGCAGATGTATTTCTCCTTGCCCAGGGATGATTCATTGCCTGGTGGGGAACCAGGTCAGTCAGATCAGTGAAGGAGCTGAACAGTTCAGCAGATATCCTTCAAATTCATCCTCCCAGCAGTCACACATTTCAGAGAGATGTGGGAGCAGGAGTTCTGTTATATGA
This sequence comes from Scatophagus argus, assembly GCF_020382885.2. Taxonomy (NCBI): domain Eukaryota; kingdom Metazoa; phylum Chordata; class Actinopteri; family Scatophagidae; genus Scatophagus; species Scatophagus argus. The sequence continues at coordinate 1,389,517 of NC_058502.1, forward strand.
AGATGGCCATGCAGGTAGCAGTGGGAACCCAACAGAAGATGTCCTTCTTACACTGAAGTGGAAAGAATACTTGATACAAAATGGCTTGGCTTGTCCTCTAATATTGTTCCATCAGTAAGGCTCTTAAGCTGCACACCAGTGTAGATGGATGCATCATCCATCCATTTTCTATACCGCTTATCCGTCAGGGTCGCAGGGGAGCTGGAGCCTATCTCAGCTGACTACGGGCGAGAGGCGGGGTTCACCCTGGACTGGTCGCCAGTCAATCGCAGAGCCAATACACAAAGACAAACAACCACACACTCTCACACTAACACCTCGGGGCAATTTAGAGTAGCCAATTAACCTAATGTGCATGTTTTTGGTATTGTGGGAGGAAGCCGGAGTACCCGGACAAAACCCACGCAGGCACAGGGAGAACATGCAAACTCCACACAGAAGGGCCCAGACCGCATATCAGCAGCAATCAAAGTAAATGATAAAACTTATGTGCAGCCTGTTGAGAAACAGGTTCAGCTCAGAAGACCTAACAGGAAAAGAGAGAATTCCCAGGAGCACATAATAGCTGAAGCTGTGAAAAATGTAAATCTCTTATACTGCGGTCAGTGTGGCCAGTAGGGGGAGCTGCAGGCTGTGACGCTGTGAAACCCACACCCTTCTCTATATATAATGATTAATGTTAATGTTAACTCATTCAGATGTTTACATGATCAAAATTTAGACATCAGTTTTCAGTTTACTCATAATGTGGATGCTGTTATTACCTGTGGATGCAGCAGCTGCCCCAAGCAGTATAGGAGGGATCCCACATACAACCAAGAGGAGAGCAGCAGCACAGCAGGTGAGCTTTGCTGTGGCTAAGGAAGATGCTGACAAAGTCCTCTGGTGGATGCACTGATATCCCAGGCTCCCCAGGGCCTTAAGGGTAGAACGGTTAGTTGGTTATTTTAATCACTAGTGAGTCATTCTTTTAGAGTAAATACTAGTAAAACGTCTGTCTGCTCTTAGCCCTGAAGGACCCTTTGAGATTAAAGAAAGCTCTCTTAAACTTTGCATCCTAATTTCATATTGACAATTACACACATATTGTTTCACTTTGAAGCTCATGCGTATAAACTGTCCGATTCTTTACGATGAAAAACAGTCCACGATTTAAATGGGACTAGAGTGAATTGTATTGATAGATGACGTGTTGTTGCTTCCTTACAAAGAATAAGAAATCATCCATCATTATCCAGGTCCTATTCAGCTCCAGTTTACCAATCCAGGGTGCATGTAAGGTGTTGTTCAACAGCGTCTGGCTAATGTCCAAGGAGTGGGGATTCATCAGGACAAAGGGAACACAGAGCCACTGCAGAGACAAATAAGACTTTCAGTGAGAAACACATGCCAATGTCAAAGGCGTCTTTTGGACTTTTTGAGACCTTCAAACAAGAAGCCCGACACTATGAAAACCAAAAGTATAACAGACTGACCAAGCTGATGAATATGAGGACAAGCTGTATCACATCTGTGTAGGCCACAGAGTAGAGACCCCCCAGCAGTGTGTAGATAATGGCGATGGCAGCAGAGATCCAGATGCACACAGCGAAGGGCAAATGCAGGACCACACTCATGATTCCTCCTGTCAAACACATTCAGTCAGTGAAATTTTAGAACCAACCTTTGTGTGAATGAAAGTTCATATTCATTGCAGTAAGACATGTTGAATTTGTCAGAACACTGAATTTACCCATCAGATAAAGACATTGCAAACACACAGTTACAATAATACAAATACATGTACACATGCAACCAACGTGAATACGTGTGTCACGTACCTAAACCAATTAATGTCGTTGGCACCCAGATCAAATCAATGAAAAGTGAAGCCAGGCTCAGTCCAGCTGCTATTACTTTTCCATACTTGACATGGAAAGGGTCCAGCATGGTCACACAGTTTCTTTCTCTCAGTGGCTTGGCGAACACCACGCCAGCTTCATGTAAAGGAAACAGTCATGTGAGGGGAGGGGAAAAAGATCACATACAGAAGTAATCACATGCAGATGCAATCTTTAAATTTTGCACTCTTATGGATTAAATTGTCTTAGATTTAAAGACTAAAAGTGTAAATGTTTCAAATTTTTGATCACTGAAGTCATCCTGCTGCCTCTTCTGTCTATGCATTTGAGTTCTATCCCTGTTGCCCTGCAAAATCAGCCATGACAGAAACACATTACAGCCTGCACGGAACAGTTTGACTCTTAAGTTCATAATGCAATAATATAATTAAAACAATACAATCATCTGAAACAAATAAGTTTCAGATGACTTCTGTTTGATTTTTAAATAATTCCCCCACTTTCTCCTGTTTAAGGCCCTTTGAAAATCTACCACAAAGGTGTGAAGATTCATGTTCTTTTTAGTACAGCTTCCATATAGGAGGTCTTCAGCATTTAGTGGCTGATTGTATTACGTAGGTATGCAGTTTGGTCATCTGAAGGGAAGCGAATATCTGCTGACTGAGAACACATTATGTCTGCTGATGTAATTAGGTTTTTGTAATTACTTTAATTGTCAGGCCATATTTTTATCGTTGCACATACAGACGTACAGTATCCTGTCAGGTGTCATTTTAAAGTCTTACCAATAATAAAAGATGAGCTGAATGCCAATTCCATTATGATTGTCCAGGTTAGTCCCATGGAGGGCGTGTACACCATCTCAACAGTGCCAACAATGAAAGCCCCTCCGACCCACGTCGCTGCAGGATGGATTACCACAAGGCAAGTGAAAACAGTGGAGAAACAGCAGCTATTTGGACAGAGGACAACACGTTGGCTGATAAGGCCTCATCATTAATAAACTTTCTGTGGGATTGTGGTGACGTATCAGCAGGGTTGGGTACACAATCAGAGACTGTTAGGAGTTATCACGGCAGTGACCTTTTGCTTTCCCTCATGTAAATATTGAGGTAAGCACTGGGATTCCCCTGTCATCTACCCTGTAAAAGTGTCAGTTTTTGCCACTTGGCAGAAACAAAAATAACAAATGCAATGTGAACTGATTCAATCACTGTTTGTCTGTCACGCTTTGTGTTTAAGTTATGCTTTATGTTTTATGTCGTCTTGTCATGTGTTTCCATGTATTAGTTTTTGTCATGTCCTGTTTTATTTTGAAAGTGTCACTTCCCTTATGTGTCTGTTTCGTGTAACTTGACTTTGGTTTATCTCGATTGCTTTCTCCTCCCTTAATGTGTTTCACCTGTCTCTCGCTATGTTGTCTATTTAGTCCACGTCTTCCTCATTGCTCTTTGTCAGGTTGTTGTTATGTCTCCATGTATCCAAGCCAGGATTGTCTTGTCTTGTCTTGTCATTTCATTGCTACAGCTTTTTGTACGTTTTGTTGATCCTGCAGCTACAGTAAGTGTGTGCCAGTTTTTTTTTGAGTTCTTTGTTTAAAAAAAATAAAAGAATGTTATTTGGACCTTGGCCTGCTTCCTTTTTTGATACTCTGCATCAGGATCCAGCTCTCTGCGTCAGCTGCGACGCCGCTTTGTGACATTGTCTTTGTTCTGACTGATTGCGCAACACTGAAATAAAGACGCAATAAGTAAGACTTCAGACTGTTCTTAGAAAATTAGAATAATCAGCAGGACTTAATCTAATTGTACTGGGCAACTCAGTGAAACTTTGTTTGTGAAATGCCTTTCTTGGGTTTCTTTCACCTCAAATGTAACCTACCTTGTTTTAACCATGTTGTGTCTGAGGCTTTGATGTGCTCTGCACTGTGAGTTCACCATTGCTGATTATGCTGTGCAGTCGTGACAAGCAAACTCAGCAAGCGTGAATCAAAGTTCATATTCAAGTTTGCCAATGATTCAACCTCAGCATTATTGGGAAAAAGAAGGTACAACTCTGATGGCCAATTCTATCAGACATTTGTTCCCTCAGCCTTTGAGTTTTTAAGCCACTTGTTGGAGACACGCACACACACAGTGTAGGTTTTCATGCCCAATGGGGACATTACATAGACTTACATTCATTTCCTGCAGACTTACTCAAACCAAAACCATAACTTCCCTAACCCTTACCTTAACCTGAACCTCAAACTCAACCTCACCTTAAACCAAGTCCTCACCCTTAAAGTTATTCATTTCCGCATGGGGACTTGTATTTTGTCCCCGTAAGGTATGTGAGTCCCCACATGTAGCTGTGCAAACAGGTTTTTGTCCCTATGAGATCATAAAAACACACACACAGACTTTAACAAAGAACTGATAGACTTTCTATTTACAGCTCACCTGACATCCCCTGTGGGTACATATGTATTATATTTATCTGTTGGGGAATTTATTTGTTTCTATTTGTTGCCGTGAAGTGTACTGGCTGCACACTGATTGTGTTGGCTGGATGATAAAGTCAGTCCAATTCAATAACCCACAACCACTTATTAAACTGTGTGGGTGGACTCAGGACACTGAGCCCTGCTTATGTCCTTATGCTGCAGTCTAGTGCAGAATTTGTTAATTAATTAATTTTTTGATTTATATTCAGAGACATGGTCATTTATTCTCAGAGCTCTCCTCACCTGTCATTGTGAAGATGCCCACCACCCAGTTAATGCTCCGGTTTCCCAGCAGGGCCATGTCCATTCCAGTGGCGGCACTTTTCTTCTGTTTCCGTTTGGACTTGAAAGAAGCCCAGATGCCAGTCCCCAGGACCAGCAGGTAGAAAAACACCATCACTATCACTCCTGGGATGTTGACAGTCATGATGGACTGGTAATGTCTGAGGGAATGATAGCCCAGCACCTCCGAAAAAAGGGTGTTCAGGAAACAGGAAAAACAAAATGTTACACTGATGCCCTCTGGTGCAATTAGCTGGTTTCATGTTTAGCTGCTTGGCAAACGTACTTTTGTCATGCAGACTTATTGCTTTTCACTTCAGATGTCTTTTGTTTTAAGATGCTGGTAAGCTATTGTTTTTACAGTTTTATTTTCACCCATAAGAGTAAATAATTTAGCCCAACGTAACCATTTTCATGCTGTGATATTTCATGGTAGATGAAGAATTTTGAACTGAAGCTAGATAACCTGAGGCTGGGTTCTGCGCAAGCACATTTTGGGGGAAAAAAACTCTGTTTTTCTGAGAAAAAGGCCTCTTTTTATGAGATAAAGTTCTGTTTTTTGAGATAAAGTTCTGAATTAACGCAATCCCACTACCCAGCACTCTCACCTGCGTGACGTAAGGATGCTGCTGTGCAACATCAGCCTGATGCAGCAGTGCTACATGCTCTGAAGCACAAAGGAGTCAGTACAGGTAAGCCAAGTTACGTGTTACATGCTGAACTGTGTCGGCAGAAACGTCAAAATAAAGGCAGCGACAGCCATCACAACCTGAATATACAGACAGGAAAAGGGCAGAATCTATGAATCTATCTATCTTTGTTGCACCAACTAATATAAAGAAATGTATAAAAGTGTGATTACTTTAAATATCTCAAACCTCCTTTCACATATTTAATATGAAATCTGAAATTTTTAATTGTGTTTAAAATAGATGTTTCATATATTGACTGTATATATACTTGATTATCATTTGGGGGAGTCAAACAAAGTATGTGAATGTTCTCATTCAAATCACCTGTAATGATAACTACTTAAACAGTACAGGATACTAGACTCAATGCAGTAAGAATATCTCAGGTGATACTGGAAGGTACAGCCTAAAAACCGTATTGTGGTCAGTAGTGTTTGTTTCCATTCACATTTCTGTTTGTTATTGTTTACTGTTGACTGTTTAGAAGGAAGTTTCACCTTGTCCTTAGGAGTCCTCAGGACTAACCTCGACAAAACTGCATGCAGCAAAGGGGACAGTAAAGTTAGATGAAGAAGAAGAAGAAAGTGACATATTTTGTCATTGGAGGGAACTCACTCCAACGAAATTCGTGCTCTGCATTTAACCCACCCAATCAACCCACAGAAAGGCGTGTCTGCTTTACAGTGCAACAGTTACAAGCAAAAATAACCAAGATGACCAGAAACATCCAGCACAATGCAGGCCATGATGCAGTGAAATGTGCCCATAGCCGTGTTTGCTGAGAGGCTTGAAGCTAGCTACCTGGGGTCCGTTTCATGAAGCAGGTTATGTGGAAACTCTGAGTATGTTAAGCCTGAAATCAGCGAAACCCTGAGTTAAGCGTTTCAAGAAGCGAGGTAAGTTAACCCTGAGATCGAGGTAAGTTCAGGAGTAAGTTAAGCCCGTTTCATAAAGCGAGCTAACTCACACTCAGAGTCTGTTACCGCGGTAACTTAGTCTGTGAACGTTACCTGGTCGGGAGCAGGTTTTATCCCAGAAAGCCCGAGTTTGTCTCTGACTCCTCCCCTTTACGGAACATAAGCCTGAACCGTTTCCTTATTCACCGAGTCTCCGTCGAACCTGCTAAGTTTACGGAAATCGAGTGTCTGTTTCTGGACGAGCCCGTAGACGAAGAAGCAATACTGATTCACACAGAAATGTGATTGCGTCGGGCGAGGATTTTCCGAGCACGTCTGGGTCATTTTTCATCCTGTTCCGACTTTTTATATGAGCCTTATCGTTTTTCGTTACAGTCACTGCAATACATCCACAACCTCATCCGTCCTCTCATCGCTCACATCACCCACCGTGGCCGTGAACTCACCACTGAGCAGATACTTTGTGTTGCTCTACGTTTCTGCAAACGGGAGTGTTTTATACAACACCGGAGATGCAGAGCACATAAGTAAAGCAGCTGTTTGCAGAGCTGTCAGAAAGCTGAGCCTCGCTCTGAAACGGTTTCTCTCAGTTTGTCTTGTTTTTCCTGGCCACAAGCCTGTGGGAGCCATCAAATGAATAATAATTTTTCTGTTAGTAACATGTTGCTGAGACCTCTGGGAGCAAAGATTTGAATGTCTTTTAGGATTTCCCAATGTGACTGGCTGCATTGATGGCACTCACATTCCTATCACTGCTCCTTCACAAAATGAATATTATGTGAACAGGAAGTCTCATTTTCTGTACTGTTAAAATCATTTGTGATGCAGCTCACATCATCACAAATGTGGAAGCCAAGTGGCCTGGGTCTGAGCATGACTCCTGTATATATCGAGGGTCTACTCTGAGCAACAGACTGGACTGTGGCAAGTGGCCTGAAACACTGCACTGGTGGCTGTTTGTCACTGTGAAGATCTTTGTCTAATGAAAAGATCTTTGAAAAATATCTGTACTAAATAAATGTGACTTTACTTGCAGGAGAGATTGAAGGCTTCCTTCTGGGTGACAGGAGTTACCCCTGCCAACCCACACTCATAACTCCTTACCCAGACCCTCAACCAGGCCCCCAGCAGCACTTCAATGTGGCTCACTGCAGGACCAGAGCCAGGCTAGAGATGACTGTAGGCCTGCTGAAAGCCTGTTTCCAGGGCTTACGTCACCTCAGAGTAACCCCTGAGAGAGCCTGTGACATAAGTGTGGCATGTGTTATTCTCCATAATATTGTGAATTAGAGGACAGCAACACTCTGCCCTACAATCAGAAGACCATGAGGAGGACCCCATCCACCTCCCAGAAAACCAGGATGGAAGAGCAATCAGAGATCTCATATGCAATAATCATTTTCCAGGTTAAATCAATAAAAGCACGACCACACTGTCACACATTGATTTTATTTAGTCTTCCTTATATCCTACAGACAGAGAGAGACAAAGAGAACATTGTTCTGTTAGTTTTTCATATTGTTCCAATAATAAATTAAATTTACCTGTGACTGCACACCCACCTCTAAGTTGTATTTAAGTATCTCGATTTCCAGATCAGCCTTTTGGATCTGGCGGTCCAAGTGCACCATTTCCTTATCTGTTATATATTATTCTACATGTGCAATTGTACAGAATTAAACTGTGTTGTTTACTGAAACTCTCACTGTGTTCATTGGTGCTGCAGAGTTTGATGGACGCTCTTCATGCTGTCCAGTTACGCTCTGTTAACAAAGGATAACAATGTCAGCTTCCATGTCGATATAAATCCATACAAGAATGTCACATGTACATGTAAAGCTGATCTAATATGACGCCTCTGTAGGCCTTTCTGTGACAGCAGACACAGTGTCTTCATCTTCATTATCCTTTGAAGACAAGCATTTTATTCTGTGAACTTTACACCACTATTGGTTATGAGTTTTGGTGTGTTGAGTTACATACAACAGGCTGGAGTCTGGAGTCTACCCTCTTTCTGTTGGCCAGGCAGGAGTCAAATGTTAACTTCACCACATTAATTAATGAAACATTACAGAGAAGAGAATGTGTGAAAACATCATGCGGGGATGAAAGAGTTGTCCAGTATTAAATCATTTAAATACATTTAAATAGTTTGACATGTCAAACGTTAGCAAAGTGAGATACAACCAGGCATGTTATGTTTCAGCCTCACCTGACGGAATTATATTTTTTTATTTCACCCGTTTTTCACCCCCTGGGTTGCACCTACATGAACAGAGGGTCAATACCATATTTTACATGCAATATTTTATGAGTGATTAAACAAAACTTACGCATTGACTTGAGCAATGATTATTTCCCCACACGTTTTCTCTTTCCTTTTGCCGCAGGTGTTACTTTTTTCCGGATTATATACCGATATTCACCGTACGCCTCCATCAAAATTTCCAGCTCCAGCGGTGAAAAATATGCTGAGCGCTTTCTTTGCCCTCCGGCCTCCGTGGTGAATCAGTGAATCAGGGCTCCATTGATGAGGTGCACGAGCTTAACATACTCAGAGTTAACATACTCAGAGTTAACATACCCAGAGTCGACAAAACTAATGCGAATCCGCTTTGTTGAAACAGGAAACTCTGAGTTTTTCATCTCAGGGTTTGTCAACTCAGAGTTAACATACATACTCAGAGTTTGTTGAACCTGCTTCATGAAACGGACCCCTGGATTGTGTCAAGTGAAAACAGGTTGTTATGGCTGTCGCTTGCTTTGTTTTGACATTTTTGTCGACACAGTTTGGCAACACATAACTTGACTTACCTGTACTGACTCCATTGTACTTCAGAGCATTTGGCACTGCCACATCACGCTGATGCACAGCAGCACTACAGGTTGGAGGTATTGCCTTAATTCAGAACTTTATCTCACAAAAACAGAATTTTTCCCCTCATTAAAATAGAACTTTATCTCATAAAAACAGATCTTATTTCTTTACACAGACAAACAGAGCTTTTTTTTCTCAAATGAGTGCAATACGCTTCCGTAGGTTTCAGAAATAACTTCAGAGATGACATGCGAGCCAGAGACAGCCAGCACAAATGCATGACAGAAATGACACTTCATTAATAAAAAGAAGCAAACAGATGTAAGACCACATGCAGTATACAGTGTATTTTCTTCCATCTGGTTTCTGTGGCTTGTCTGGAGTGTGGCTGCGGTGGCCAAAGGCTAGGCAGGGCAGTCCAGATGTCCCTCTCACCAGCAAAATCTTTCCAGCTCTGCCTGAAAGGTCACCTTTTGAAATCGGGTGTGGAGCTGCTGCTCTTTCTTCTTATCCTACCCCAGAAGCAGTTATACATACATAATTGTCCGTGATCAGTAAAGATTTATTTCTTACTAAGAGAGTCTTGGACTATTATTGTACTGACCCGTTTGTCTACATGTAAGCCATACTGAGCTACAATTCACTCTCTTGTATATACAGCATGTATTGTTTAAATAAAACAATCGTCATTTGTGCTTATAAAATGAATGAAGCCATGATAAGTCACACACACACACAACTTCAAATGCTGTGTGAGTTTCTTGTTTATTGTCTTCTTCCAACCTTTAATGTGATTAACTCGTGGAATAAGAATATATTGGTGTTATACAACCGATTTCTACTTTTCCAGAAGTGGTGGATGGCTCTGTTTCACATAAAACTAAATCACTTGCGTGAAACACTTCGTTGCCACTGGACTTCAGCATTGGATGTCCTGAAATCCAACCTCGATGTAAACTCTTGAACGAAGCACAGGAACGGCGCATGTGCAGTTTCTGCGTGCATTCGATTGGCCGTTTTCAAACTCATACCGCGACTCTGTTGTTGTGTTTAGTGAGCTCGACGTTCGTTAGCGTTAGCGCTTAAAAGATTTTTCTGTCTCAGTAACTTATGTGCCAAATGTATCTGCCACGTAAGTGTTCTTGATGAATAATACCCCATTTGGTTTGTCATTGTATTCGTCTAAAAGTTTACGGACGCGTGTTAAATATGTTACGTACTATTAGCAGTTGGCAGGTGCGTTTGCTAATGAGCCGAAAATTTACAGCTAATCAGCCAAGCTAGCTTGTTCGCTAGCTTGACTTGATTTAACGTTAGTGTGGTGAATATTATTAGAAACGTCTTGTACCTTGAGTGAAATTTAAGCAAAAGTAACGTTTGGCTTGAGCACAATAACACCACCTTGCAGCCTTTTCTGCTGAAGCGTGAAGCTAATGTTAACATTAGTTGAATCGCTGCGTGAGCCAGCGGTTGATTAAAGCTGGTTCAACGGCTTCTTGGTAAAAAAGAAAAAAGGTTGTTCGTGAAATTCTGGTCAATCCCTTGACGCTTTTGAATTTGTAAATGCCAGCTATTTGAAGGGCGTGACTCAATAATCTAACACAGATTGGCTACACTGTTTTTGGCTAACTCGTCCTTGCTTGTAGGATGATGGAGTCATTCCTGAGCAACAAGGCTGACAAATGGGATCCGCTAAACTTAGAGGCTGAACCCAACTCCCCACCAGAGTCACAGGTAAATGTGATAATGACACGACAATTCACAGTGCTTCTATCAGATATTTGTGCCCACTGTGATGGTAATGGCCATAACATGTTATGGCATAACACACCCAGGCACCCCTACTTGCCCATTTTTTCACCTGAACCAGCTGATGCTCAAGTCTTAATCCAACAGCAAGGGCTGTCGAGTTGCATGATGTATAAAAAACATCACAGGATGAGTATGTCACTAACTGGTATTGTTGTGGTGGGAATTCATTTTCCACTGCTTGGGCTAATAAACTGATGATGATGACAGTGGTGTGTACAGTAAATGGACGACCGCAGAAACATTCACGTTACACAACGTAAAGTATATGAAAAAACATAAATGTAACATTTAGAGGACAGAGGAGACAGTCTTCAGTCGTCTTATACTTATGCAGTAAGTACCAGATCAGGATGATTTTGATTTTTCTGACAAAAGAGGTGAATGACAAAATCCTCTGATCGGCTTGAGCTCCCACACAAATTACCCAACAGCATGCTCTAAACGCTTTACTAGTTCACTTTCAGATCAGCTAATGTATTTCCCGGTCAGTGAGGTTTACACCACTTTAGCAGTACTTAGAGAGATTGGTTTTATGGCCCAATGTGTAGCAGTTAAAGGTAGATATAATTATGAATATAATAGTTAGAATTGTGGAGGACCAGAGAGACCAGGTCCTCCCAGAGTCCATCATTATGGGAATTGTTTCTTACCAGTGAACTTCACCCCCCCCCCTCCCCCCACCAAAAAGAAAGAAAAGATGTCTTTCACTTTCTTCTTGCTGTTTTTGATGAAACCATGATATGTTGTGCAGCACTCCAGCACTGAGGCGAGAGAACACCTTCAAGTCTACCTCCGCATCCGACCCTTCACCTCAGCAGAGAGCGATAACGGAGAGTCGCAGGTAAAAATAAAGAAGAAAACAAAATACTTCATATCAGAAATGAATACTGGTGTGCTGCCAGATAATAGTTTTGTTGATACTGCTGCAGGTAATTTAAGTAGACGTAAACAATAACAGAATAATTCAGAGAGACATAAATGATGTCTTCCTCTTTTGCTGCTTCTAACAGGACTGTGTTACCCTCGAGCCCCCTGACAAGGTTCTACTGAAGCCTCCCAGTTTGTCCCTCTCAGCCAGGCTTAGTGCTGAAAAATCTCTTCCACAGACTGGACAGCGCTTCCAGTTCTCTCAGGTTGGTGTTTCCTGACAAGCAGTCCAAAAAAAGTGAACTTCCTCTGTCCAGAGAAAGCTTCATCTTCTTTCTAAGGCCTGATAATTACTTGTTGTATTTTAATAAAGAATTAGTTTTTGAAGTTTTCTCACTTGTATGTGATCCTTCAGGGTCTCACTCCATTAATTTCTGGACCTAAATCAGGATTGCAGGCCAGTAGCGGATGCCTAAGAAAGAGGGTTTTCATTACTGACAAGCTTTTAACTGCCTTCGACAGGTGTATGGACCTGAGACAACACAGAGGGAGCTCTTTCAAGGCACAGTGAAAGATTTGGTGAAAGATGTTCTTGAAGGGGGAAATTCTCTGGTTTTCACTTACGGAGTCACCAACGCTGGGAAGACCTTCACATTCTTAGGTCTGTCGTTCTCTCTTACATTTTGTTTGTCCTGCTGTTTTAACAAACTGCTTTAATTAAATAAAGAAAAAAAAAAGACTTAAAATGACATGCTATAGCTGGGATTTTGTCTGACTGCATGCCTACCAGCCCCTGCTGGTGACAGTACAGTGAGGGCTGTAATTTAGACATGTTTCTGTCTGATGATAATTGAAGAACCCAACTCAAAGCAATCCAACAATGTGCTCTTGTCACCTCAGGTCCCGATGATGATGCTGGTATCCTGCCCAGATCTCTTGCTGTCATTTTCAGCAGTATTGACGAACATATTTTCACTGGATTGAGTGTCAAACCTCACCGCTGCAGAGAGTTCATGAGGCTCAGCAGGGAGCAGCAGGCAGAGGACGTGGTGTTCAAGAGAAACCTCTTCAGACAATTTAAAGAGGTGATTTGTCTGCCTAAGGCCGAGTGATGACTGTGACTGTTGAAAGGAAAAATATTTTGGGGTGTAGAGAAATCAATCATAAAAGTGATGAAATTTAGTTAGTTGAGTCTTGTTACCATCTTGCAAAGCTTCTGCTGAGCTTTTGGTGCTCTAAAAGATGCCAAAAAGACATTTTCATCAAAAAGACATTTTCATCATTCATCAGGAGGCCTCTTAATGCTTTGCTCGCACCCTGGATTTTAACTCCTTATAAATTCAGAAATGCAGCTCAGGAAGTCACACCTGTTTGGACTTGGCCTTGTTCTTGATTTGTCTTTGAAGCACTCTGTGACATTATTTTAAAAGGTGTTGTATAAATACACTTGTATAAAGAATATACCAGTGTCTTGGATGCAGTGTTAACACTCTCACTGTTTATCCTGTAGACTGAGAAGAGCAATGCCAGCCTGCTGAACTCGACCAGTAAGACTCTTCTTGAAGGCAAGATTTAATCGTTTATCTCTTAATTAATCATTGGTTATTTTTCTGGAGAAAATCTGACTGTGAAACCACATGCGCTGTGTAATGAATTCTGCTCTATAGCACTTGTTCTGCCGTTAAAAATTTCCATTAAACCCCGAGGCAGGAATGCATTTATAAAGTTCTCATCTAGTGTCAAGTACAGATACTGAACTGCTGAATCGCACTACAGTGCAGACCCATTAGGTTGCTCAGTCTGAGCCTTTGGTCAGTTTTTTAGTAGGCTAATTAGCCTGTTCATTAGTTTTGTCTGTTGTTAAGCACAGAAATAAGTTACATGGGAGTGAAATTGTCATTACATCAAGACGTTGCACTCTAATGAGTGTAAACAGTATTGATGGCTGTTGTCATGTTAGGAGAATTTCAGCAGTTTTAACCGGAAATGGTTAAATCACATTACCATCCCTAGCTTTAAAACAATAACCCACTCCTAAGATAGTTTTTTTTCCTGCTTTAAACATACATAAAGTTTCCTTTTCTCTGGTGAAAACCAATAAAGTGCAGAAAAAGTCCCTGTTTAGCCCCTTGGCACTTCACTTTTTCAAACCAGGCTCTTCTGAAGAAGTTGTCCAGTAGGCTTGCTTTAATGGTTTAAATGTTTTTAATGTTGTTGCATCTGCTGCAGACTCGTCCATGCTGGGGACGACTGTTGTAGCTGAGGACAAAATCGACCTGGAGGTGGAACCACACACTAAGTTCTCTGTTTGGGTTTCTTTTTGTGAAATCTACAATGAGAACATTCACGACCTCCTGGAGGCGCTGCCCAACGGGGCCCTGAGGAGGACCGTCCTCCGCCTGTCACAGGATGTCAAGGGAAACGCTTTTGTCAAAGGTTTGAAGGGTTTGGGGCACAAGTACTTTGTTTTAAAAAGAGTAAACAAGACTTTTTTTTTTAATGCGTGTACTCCAGCCGCAGTATTCAGGTGCGCTTTGCTTCAGGTGCTTTCAAAAGAAATACATGTGGGACCTTGGCTGTGGAATTCTGGCAAATGAGCAGCCATGTTGTACAAAATGTTTTCATTCTTATGTGAGGTTGTACACAGAAACTAAAGACTCCTTTCAGTCAGTAAACACAAGTACTCTGTTTTTTCCTTTTATCTTCTAATCTGTTCAGATCTGCGCTGGGTTCAGGTGAACAGTGCTGACGAGGCTTACAAGGTGATGAAGCTGGGCAAGAAGAACCAGAGTTTCTCCTCCACCCGACTCAACCAGCTCTCCAGCAGGAGGTGAGGACGACAGCCAGAAGCTTCTCACATTTTCATCTCAAAGTTTTATTCAAACAATAACTTCACACTGAGCACCCAAGTCAAAAAAATCATCAACTTAACTTTACAAGTTTGCAAGTGTTTACTTGCAAGCATAAGGGACCCCTGGTGTGTTATGATGTGGAGGAAACGGTCAGATTCAACAAAGTCCCCTTTACTACACAACCATTACTTTAAAGTTTTATTACATCCTTTTTTTTTTTTTTTTTTTTGATTATGGACCTCAGGAACACATTTCCTACAATTTCAGAAAGAATTTAAATCATGTGGTTTTCACTCGATGAGGGAGACAGTGTGATCCAACAGTTCTGAATTCTCGAAAATCTTTCATGCTTCAGAGAACAATTGAAACACGGCGAGAGAGAATGTGAAAAATGTGTTCATGTCATTTGAGAGTGATTCTGGTTCTGCAAGCACTCC
This sequence comes from Scatophagus argus, assembly GCF_020382885.2. Lineage (NCBI taxonomy): Eukaryota > Metazoa > Chordata > Actinopteri > Scatophagidae > Scatophagus > Scatophagus argus. The sequence continues at coordinate 1,404,520 of NC_058502.1, forward strand.
TGTCATGAGGCCTGAATGTGAGGCTGACTCAGTCATCTATTTTGAAATTCCTTCTGTCTGTTCACCTCTTTTACATGTTTTCACTTTTCTCTGCACTTTCTCACTTGTGGTTGCAGCCATACTTAAATAAACACAAAAATGTTGTGCTGAATAAATCTGGTCTTAGTCTGAGCTGTTTATTCTATCTGAATAGTTGCTGAAATGTGTGTTTGATTGTCTGCAGTCACAGTATTTTCTCCATTCGCATATTGAGGATTAAGGATGTTGGGACTCCGAGGGTCCACGCAGTCAGCGAGTGAGTGAAACTTTGGATTTAACTGCCATACATAAACATGATTTCAGGTGTGTAACAATGTACAGCTTCTGATCTGTGTGTTAGTCTAATGGATAAATGTGTTTTTAATCAGGTTGAGTCTGTGTGACCTGGCTGGGTCAGAACGATGCGCCAAAACTCAGAATAAAGGAGAGCGTCTGAAAGAAGCTGGAAACATCAACACGTCGCTGCTCATCCTGGGAAAATGCATCAACGCACTGAGACACAACCAACAGGCCAAGTAAGATCGATACTCGTCTGTCGTTAGCGGATTCTCAATCAAAAGATGTAATGAAAGGGCCACTCAGAGTTAGGGACGGACCAACTGTCAGGTCTGATATTCAGCATTTGTCATGTAGAGTGGTAGCATAAAGACTGGAAAATTGAAGTGCTCAAGTAAAAGTACCTCAGGGTTGTATGTAAATGTATACTTTCCTACACATTCCATCACTGGTTGGTCTAAATGTGGACACTAATATTTTGACCTTTACTGTAAATCTATTGGTTCCAAATATCTGCTCATATCCTCTTCGTAAGCAGGGGCCTGCTTATTTTATAGTTTTTTCACTCCCCCCTGTGGCCAACAGTGGATCAGTGCAGCTTTAAGTCTGAAAGAAAATGCATCAGTTCAACTTCAGCTGAGACGGCAGATCTAACTGAGCTGTTTGTCCGTCTGTTCCCTCCCTCAGGCTGCTGCAGCATGTCCCCTTCAGGGAAAGCAAGCTGACCCACTACCTGCAGGGTTTTTTCTGTGGTCGAGGGAAAGCCTGTATGATCGTCAACATCAACCAGTGTGCCTCCATGTACGACGAGACTCTCAACGTGCTCAAATTCTCTGCTGTGGCACAGAAGGTGCAGGCACATTTCAGCAACTGACACTGCAGTGTTAATGATTATGTTATTAATTTACCTCTTTTCTGCTCTTGTCTGTGTCCAGGTGGTGGTTCTGGCCGCCAGACCCTTTCCCATAATGCCTCAGAGGTCCACCAGTGAGGTTTCCCTCATCATCAACAATGCTGAGAGGAAGGTTCTTCACAGCAGCAGGAGGAGCTCCCTGCTTGGCGGGGATAGTAGCCTGGAGGATGTCCAGGTGAGGTGGACGTGACTCGTGCTCACGCCTTCCTGGTCACAGTCAAATTTCACAGTTTAATCCTGTTGTTAATAAAATTGTTTTTTTCAGGAGGATGAGGAGGAAAATAGCTTGATGGATGACACAATGGATCAGAGTGACAATGAAGATGATGAGAAAATTCTCATCTGTAAAAAGACGTACCAGGTCAGTGCTCTTTTAATGTAATTTCACATGTTAAGAACAGCACAGAGAGCTGGATCCTTGGTCATCAAGGTGAGGTGGCATTTAGGGAAAATAAACGGAAGGAAGAATCTAACTTGGTGTAATGAACTGACTGTTCATTCACGGCTTTTGGAGAGGCAGAAAAACAGCTGTTTGACTTTTGTTGCCTTTTTGTTTTAGTAATAAATACTGGGCAGATGTAGTGTGTTGTGATCACATTAAATCTACTCTCATGTGATTGGCTGAAGCAGAAGAAACCACCTGACAAAGATGAAATCGTCTGTATATAAATTTAACAACATCCCAAAATGTTTTGGATGAAAATTTCAAATATTTTGTATATTATATTTTTGAGGATTTCTGCTTCTTCTATTTAAAACAAAAAATATTTGTGTGTGCATCAGAAGTACATTTGTGAATCTTGTAAGGGTTCACAATTCATCTGATTCCATATGCATTGAATGTATTTGTTAGTAATTTGGTCATTTTTAAAAGCCTTCATTGTCGTGTGTTTTTTGCTGTGCCGGTGCTCAGAGGCAGGTGGCGCAGTTGAAGCAGCTGCAGATGCAGCTGAAGAAGGAGCGAGCGGAGAGCCTCATCATGGAGGCGCGAGTCAGAGAGGAAGTCAGCAGAGAATTCTCAGATCTCTTCTCTGAGATGCAGTATGACTACAAGTGAGACCATTTTGGTTTTTTATGTCTCTAAAAGTTTTGACTTTAACATTTCAAGTCATACAAACCTGTGTGTGTGTTTGATCCAGTGAACGCCTGGCGAGGGAGAGAGAAATCCTGGAGGAACGAGCAGAAAGGAGGCTGGAGATCTTCAGGAACCTCATCGACAAAATGGCCTCTGCTGGTCCCAGTCCGGACACACAAGCCATGGTAACTCAAGGAAATGAGAGTTCTCTTCCCCTCCTGGCTGGTTAGATGTTATGAAGGCTGAGAGATCTTTGATAGCAAAATGTTTCATTATTAACACAAAGGACTGAAAATATGTGGAGGCTTTATTTGATGTGTATCTTAGTGACAAGATGCCTCACATGTCTCTCATACAGTCACCAACAGAGTTGCCTTAATGACTGAGTTCAACCTGTCATCGAACTGCTGCCAGCCATAGCTTGCCATTGAAATTATAATGATTCCTGTTGGAACGACTTAATTTGCTGTGCAAGCAAAGAGAATATCATCTAACTTTTCATGCAAGGATAGACAAGTTTTTTGGTCTCCTCTTTTTTTCTTTTACACACAGTATCAATTATCCAAGGAAATTTAAATGTAATCAGTAGTTAAACCTAACCTGGATGTTCTGCTTGTGGCGACATGCTCACTAATATCCCTGACTAATTTCTCCAATGTCTCGTTCCTCCTGCAGGACCAGTCTCTGGACTCCTACTCCTCTGAATTGGCGGATGTAAAGAAGGCCGCAGAGGCTGCTCATAAATGTTTGGGCTCAGGCCGAGCAGAAGCTCAGAGAGGCAGAAGAGTCACTGTAGAGGAGCTGGAGAGGAAGATGTTGCAACTGAATGAGCAGATGGCTCACAAACACAACGGTAAGAACACACATGAGTAAGTCAGTGTCAGAGAGGAAACTACAAACTGAGCTTGTGAGTTTGTGCGACATGGAGGACTGAGGCACATGCAGCAGCATCAAATTCATGGCCCCCACGGGTGTCTTCTGTTCTGTCCTCTGTAAAACACAAGTAAAGCAGAGAGTGACAGTTTGCTAATCCGTTGTGATGTATAGTCAATAGACCAGTGTGTGACAACATATATGTTTTACTTTACTACGTCGCCTATTTTTGTAACTATATGATTAGGAGCAACAAAAGGCGCCAGTCTGCATAAAGGACATTACTGCATGGGCTTGTTGTCGGGAAATGAGTTACTTCTGGCTATTGGGACAGCTGAATGAAAGCAGGCGCAAGACTGTCAGTGACAGCACATGTTGTATAGAAATGTCGTGGTTTATAATACACAAATGTCAGTAGCAGGTGTCTGTTTGGCAGAGCTGGTTGTGTTTTTAACGTGGTAAGTAACAACACGTTTCTATGGATTGAAGTCTGCCACCTCTGGCCTCCCTTTCACATCCTGTTGGATTTCTTCCATTTTGTAGGCGAAGCCAGTGGAGTAGAGGATGAGGAGGAGAGGAGGATTCCGCTTCATCTCCAGCTCCAGCAGAAGTTGTCAGAGGTTGTGCAGCTGAAGAAACAAGTGGGAGACCTCCAGAGGCTGGCAGAGCCGGGCCCCCCCTCCTTGCTAGTTGAGGAGGGGTCCTCACCTGAGAGAGAGCAGCTGCAGGTAAGGAGCACATCATGTCCTGACAGCTCTCACTAGAACCAGTGTCAGCAAAGGGCAAACTGAACTAATTAGCCTTATTTCCACTCTTGTGGTTTGTTTTATCTGGAGAATTCCCCTCATTGTGGTTTTGCAGCTCTGTTGATTCAGGCCTCCACAGGCCAGTGATGTGGACCAGTGAGCATCTCCACTACATCACTTGGAGGTTAAGGCCTTTTCCAGTGCTACCTCAAAAACGGGAGGATAAAATGTTTCTTTTTCATTGTGCACACTCACATGTTTATAGTTTCCTGCAGTTAAACCAATGACCTGCTGAGAAACTCGTCTTTCTAACACCTCAAGCTGTCACCAGCCTCTGTGGTTTTAGTTTAATGCTTCTATAGGGCCGAGCGGGTCTGTGTAAGGCTTACTCATATCTACTTCATCTGAGTTAGCATGTAAAGTGTTTATACAGAAACTATTTTGACAGTAATGGTATGGGCCACAGGACTTTTGAGCAGTAATTCACATTCTTTTACTCCCCTGTCATGCAAAGTCCTTTTTAAATGACGTGCTTTTGTCCACTGCAAAACCTGTTTGTCCCTTCTGTGATAAGTGATAAGTTTATTCAGTGCTGTTTAAACATTAAAATAGGACTTAATCAATACTCGTGTCACCCAGGAGGTGTTGGCTGCCCTTGAAAAGGAGAAAACAGGCAGAGAAGATGCGCTTGCTGCTTTGGAATATCAGACTCTGGGGAAAGAGGAGGCCCTGGTATCCTTAGAGGAGGAGAGGAAGTCAAGGGAGGAGGCCCTTGTCACACTTGGGGAGCTGAAGAGAAGTAAAGAGGAGGTGTTAGCTTCACTCAGAGAAGAGAGAAAAGGCAAAGACGAAGCCATGAAAGCCCTTGAAGCTGAGAGGAGGGCCAAGGAGGACGCCCTCGCCGCCCTTGAAAAAGAGAAACAAAGCAGAGATGAGATTCTCGCAGCTCTTGGTAAAGAGAAGAGTGGCAAAGGGGAGGCTCAGTCCCTGCTGGAGGTGCAGAGGAAGGAGGTCAGCAGGCTGGTTGAGGAGAGCGAAAAGAGGCAGCAGGAGGGTGATGCTCTGCGACATGAAAATAGAGAGCTGACTGCCAAATTAGAAGCCACAGAGCAGCAGGTGGGCCTCAGTGTTTAAACTCTCTGGTACTTATGTTGGTACTTATCTTACTTATCAGTATGTGCTAAATAAAAAAAAAAAGGCAAGATTTGTTGTTGTGGAATAATTATTTGTGTTTCATTATTGGCTATAAGTGACTAAAAGTGATATTTATGGAAATTACCACAGGTCACCAGGAAGCTGGAGGAAGCTGCTCAGGCACAACTGGACAAACACTCCAAGGAGATCCAGCAGAAAACCTCCCGGATACACACCCTGATGCACCAAGTTCAGAGCCTGAAACTGGAAGTGGAGACATCAGCAGCATCATCTGCTGGTCTCACTGATCAGCTGAGAGAAGAAGTGTCAGAGCTTAGGAGGAATCTGGCTGAGGAGAAGGAGAAAAGTGAGAGCAAACACAGACACATTCTGGAGCTGGAGGATGAGCTAGCACAGGCAAAAGAACAGCTGGCTCACAACCAGCTGTTCTCTGACCAGCAGCTGCAACAGTTTACTGAGAAGCTGAATCAGCAAGAAGAGACTTCAACACAGCAAGCTGAAGAGCTGAGAAAGAGGCTTCAGGACCAAGAAGAGAAATCTCAGCAACAGCTGGATGAGCTCAGAGCCAAGCTGGAATCCCAGGAACATGGTTCCAAAGAAGAAGAGCTGGGAATGAAACTCATAGAACAAACACAGGCCTCAGAGAAGCAGGTAGAGGAGCTCAATGAGAAGCTTCATCAACAAGAGGTGATGTCACAACAGCAGCTGGAAGAGTTGAAACACAAGCTGAATGAACAAAAAGAAACCTCTGATAAACTTTTGGATGATCTCAAGCAAAAGCTCCATGAGCAGGAGCGAACTGCAGAGCTGCTCAAGGCAGAAATAGAAGAGGCTAGAGTTAAAGGTTCAACCAGTTCCTCTAGCCCTGCTGCTGAGGAAGATCTCAAGAGGCTGAACTCTGATCTCCAAGCTGAAGTTGCAACCCTAAGGGCAAGGATTTCCAACATGGAAGAAACAAAGGAGTTTTCTGTTACAAGTGAAGCTTGCATAGCCTCAGAGGAGGAGGGAATGCTTAAAGAAAAGGACGGACACTTGGAGGAGAAGCTTGTAGAGTTGGAGGAAACATCTGCAAAGAGAGAGGCTGAGCTGCAGAAAAAGCTGTTGGAAAAGGAGGCACAAGTGAAATCCCTGCAGAAAAGCCTTCAGGAGACACAGGAGTGTCGCGAGGTGGAGGAGAGCCAAGCGGTCCAGGAGGCCCGGCGGAAGGAGGTGGAACGCCGCAGGGAGCTTCTGGCTGTGGCTCATGAAGCCATTGCTCAGAAGGACGCAGAGCTGGAGAAAAAAGCAGAGGAGATCAGCAGGTAATCAGTCATTTCATTCCAACATCGGGGTAAGAAATTACATTGTACATTTTATTTGCCCAGAGTTACAGCTCTGTCAGCTTTCTAAACCCCATTCTGAAGGAGGTTTGTCCATGACTTTCTGAATTGTACTCACTTCTAGAAAATCTGGGTTGAGCTTCTTTCACATCAGTTTTATTTATATAACCCAGTATCATTAATCTGCCTCAAGGGGCTTTACAGTCTGTGCAGAATACTGTCATGAAGGGCTCAAACACGTAACAGGAGGCAATGGAAGAAGTTACAGCAAGAAAACCAATCTATTTGATCTATTTATATTTTCTTTGAAACTAATATTAACAGCAGAGCAGAGCAAAAATGCTGTGGTATGGCCTTCAGTAAGTCAGCAGTACTGGTGTGTATGCATGAGTGAAGGAATAGTGGGTGTAGCTGAGGGAGCAGAGTTTCCCCTTTCTCCTCTCCATCCGGGAACAAGTGGGCCAAGCTCTAATAGTGTTGGTAACTGATGACCTGCGCACCTACAGAAACTGCAGCTGGAAGAGAGATCATCACAGTACGACACCTTGTGGTCTGTCATGTAATCACATCCCAGCGGATGATCAAACGTAACCGTATCCCAGGACTTAAGTAAAAACTACATGTGTTTAAACCGCTTCAGGTTTCTGTATTTGCAGCGTTTTCCTTTTGCATCTGTTTTTCTATGTGCAACGCGTTTCTCTACATGCAGCGCGTTTGTACTTGTGGACCACCGTAGTGTGTCGTTTAGCACCACAGAGCCAGTGTGTTTGTCTCAAATATTCAAAATGTAATTTAATAATAATATTTTTTTGTATTAATCACTCCTCCACACCCAAATTGCTCCTGCCCGTCCGGTAGGGAAATCGAACCAGCGACCCTCCGATCAAAAGCCACTTCTCCGGCCACTCCTGCCCCCATAAAGAGTCTGATTAAAAAAATGTAAAATGAAGCCTTCCAAACACACTATTTACCGCAGGAAAAAGATTTCACATTTCACAAGTCTTGTCTCAGTGCACTAGTGGACTCTATCCAATTAGAGTATGTTGTTATACTGCATTTTTTTTCCCTCACAAGTTGCAGAGAAAATAATACGCACGGAGGAGCAAGTCATCATATCACCCAACCTGCTGCTTCTGTATGAAAGGATATTATTCTGTCATTGTGAAATACAATTTTTCTGTAATATCTGGCCTTTCATCAGTACCTTGGGGACCAGGGAGAGTTGTATATTAATCCATCCAGCCATCAACTGTGCTTTTAGAGTCTAAAGAGCAGCGGTGATGCTCAGGACCACAATGTACTGTCCTATCATTTCACAGTTTTCTTGTGTGATTCTCCCAGACTGAAGGAAAATGCCAAGCAGGACTCTGAGAGAATGAAAAACCTCAGCCTCGACCTTCAGAGAAAAGAGGAGGACACTTCAGACCTCCGAGAGAAACTGGCCGACTACAAGAAGCAGATCCAGCAGGTCCAGAAGGAGGTGCACACATTTTCTTTTTGAAAACCTAAACTCAGTCCTCTCGTTAAAGACAAAAGTGAAAGCAGCCTTTAATAAGCAGCTAGATTTTAAGTTGTTGCTGCCACTGTGCTGCTAAGAACTTTAAAGCAAGTTAAAGGTGAAATGTCTGGCCACAATAAACCAACAAGGAGTTACAGCTGTGAAATGCCAAAATAGGTTTGAAATGATACCATTTCATACATTTGTCTGCCAGCCATTTAGGTGATTTTTCATAATGTGCCAGCGTATCTTAGTGATGATATGATTTTGGACACATTTTGTTAAATTAATGTAAACATTGGTGAATTGGTTTCACTTTTTTGAAGATCTCAGCCATGAGAGAAGAGGAAAAGGTTTTGAGGCAGAAGCTGTCTGACGCAGAGAAAGCCAAGAAGCAGCTTCAGTTTGACCTCGCCAACAGAGACAGAGCCATCCAACAGCTCAAAGTGGTGAGATAATAGTCTGTTTTTTAACTTTTCCTTGTTCCAAATCACATCTGTTTGCCCCGGAAGAGCGGGAAGAGTGTGCTCTGTCCGTTCTGTGCCCGTAAGCAGTACTGGTGTGTTGGTGTGTCGTCTTCTTGCTTTCTTCACATCTTTTCCTCCTCTTTTAGGAACAATCCTCTGAGACCAAGTCTGACCAGACACTCCAGCTCTACCAGAAGGCCTGTAAAGGTAAACAATGTGCATCTGTGTGTGTTTCACTGGAAGAAAAGCATTTTGTCGTTTTCGTGAAAAGCCATGTGAATTCGGTCACTCTGCTATCAGGCCGACTTCTTCTTTCGACTGCCTCCTGTAAACGGCTCAGAAGACCTCCCTCATCATTTAATCTTGTGTGGGGGTCAGGGTGGTGATCTGCATGTAAACCTGGTTGTGTTTCTGTTGATTTCTAGACCTTGAGGCCAAGGAGCGTGTGATGGAGGACATGCGTTTGGCTCTGATGGAGCAGGAGGAGACGCAGAGCGAAATGGAGCAGGTCTTGGAGGAGAAACTTAACGCCATCCAGGAGCTCTCCAGCGGTGAGATCTCAAAGAAAGAATCTGAAAAGACCGGATTTCATTGTTGTGAATTAAAAAGAGGTTTGGCTCAGGTACAGCTTAGTCTAATCTTGTTGAAAGGAGATCACCAACAGATTGCCGTTTTGGAGGTTGTCGTTTCCTGTAACGATGGGGATTTAAAAAACTGGCAGGCAGAAGGAAAGGAGATTTTTCCTGAAATACATTCCTAATGGTACACTTGCTGCTTTAAATGCACCATTGGACTGAGCAAGTTTACTAGTGAAGAAAAAGTTAGACTTCCGAGTTGATATAAAATAATACAAAAGTGCTTGTTTGGTCTTTGAATTCCAGTGCTAATTTACTGGTTTTAACCATTTCAGAGGTGGAGAAATTGAAAGGGATGTTGTTGCAGCAGGACCGTGGGAACAACACACAGCAACATGTTGACATCCAATCAGATGACCTTAAACTGGCCCGAGAGGAAGCTGCTCAGGCTCAGGAAAGCTTGAAGGTAAATGAAGTTGCTTTCATGTTGCACTTAGATGAATGGACCGGAAAATAAATGTTGTACTATGAGTGAAGGGAGGGCTCCATTAGGAATATTTGAGTGCCAATTAATAATTTGTTAAGCCCTGCTGAAAATTTCGAGGTCAAGAATATTTTCCTGATGTGTCTGAAGATTCTCAGTCATGCACCAAGTTGGGGCAGAAGTATTTGTACAGCCCTCCTTTGTGTTCCTTCCTTGCAGAAGATCCTCCAACAATGAAAGGAACAATAGGGATTTAAAGAAAACAGACAGCCTGATCACATGAATGCCTTCAGATTCTTTACCTTGTTTTTTTTTTTTATCCCATTTTTATATCTTTCACTTTCTTTCTTGGTCAGGAAAACGGCAAGTGCAATGTCTGTACAAAAAAGAATTCCCCCCATCCCCTCCAGGATGAATAAAGGAATTCTGATTCTGATAATGAGAGCTATTAAGATAGTTGTCATATCAGGGTGGCTTGTTTTATGCTTTTGCTTGTTGTAGATAATGCCATGTAACACAGATGCCTACAACAGTTCTTCTTAAAAATATAACAATTTTGTGTACAGCTCAGTGCAGACAAACAGCAAGCCGAACGCAGAAAGTGGCTGGAGGAGAAGCTGTCCCTGATTGGCCAAGCGAAAGAGGCGGAGGACAAGAGGAACCAGGAGATGCGGAAGTTTGCTGAATACAGAGAACGCTACACTCGACAACAGAGCCAGCTGGTGAGAAGAGGATGTCATACAAACATACTAAATGCTAGCTGGAACGTTTAACTCAAACAAAATCCAGCTTGGAGTCATTAAAGCTGCACTAAGTCTGACAGTGTAGAGCTGAAGCTGACAAGCTGAATCAGAAAGTTCCAAATTGGCTGCCATACAGAGGAAAATCCCTTTTGGTTTTGGTATCAAACTTCTTCATTTTAATTCCTCAGACAGATTTGGTTTCTGATGGTTTATTGATCATTTCAGTCTAACTGTTGGACTCTGATATATTTGTTTTACACTTTTTACAGTCTCTATGTGTTTCCCACTCATACACACATAAACCGGCAAAGCCTCTTTTCCACCATGCACATCTGCCTTTTTGCCAGGAGTCCTTGTCATCCCAGCTGGCAGAGAAGGAGCAGACCATGGAGAGGTGGAGGAAGGAGAGGGACACTCTGGTAGCAGCTTTAGAGGTCCAGTTACAGAAACTTCTCTCCAGCCAAGCAGAAAAAGACAAACTCATCCAACAGCTGCGCCAAAATACCACACAGCCACCACAAGAGGTCAGTGTGACATAAAGATGTCAGCTCAGGGAGGCAACACAGGGACCTCACACTGGAGAACTGACTGCTTTTGACATTCAACAGACTGACCACAAAAATCTGTTAAACTTCTTAAAATGACCGATATGCTTGAGTTCCAGAAAATGTGGCTTCAAAAAGGGAATGAGGACAAGAGAAATATTTGCATTATCAGTGACTCTAATCTTGAATAACATCCCTCTTGCTTATAAGGTCCTCAGGCTCTTAATGGATTGTTCAGTTGTCAGTAACAAAACTAGAAAAAGCAGCTGCTCTCTCCTCGGGTAGAGATGTCCGAGTAAGTTTGACCTCTGTAGACACTCCAATCAGCGATGTCGGAATTGTTTGGTCGCGTCATTCGTCAAGGCAAAACACCTGCTGTGACGTTATTGATTGGGGTTTAGCCAGAGGTGAAACTTTCCTGAAAGCTTGAGCTTGTTGAGTGCACCACAAAAAACAGCTTTCTGCTCCATTTCATTCGGTGTTGATTTACCTGGTGGATAGGACTTATTGGGAGAGTAGAGGCCTAATGCTGTGCAGCCAGCAGCACCACTGATCCCCTGTAGGAGGGAGGGAAAGGCTGCACTGAAGCCCAGTTCGTGATTGATAAGACGACCTTGTGATTACTCTCCTTGTGAATTTGTTTGAGGAGCACAGAGATTCTCAGTTTTGTCACATGGGTTCCTTCTGTCTCTTTTCCACATTTCAGTATTTTGCACTTTGCTCTCTCACATTTTGTTTCCATAGAGCTTTCTTCAAAATAGCGTAATTTCTTTCTTTTTTGCGACCAGGCAGCTTTCTCAGAATAGCTACAGACCGGACAGCGTGAAGGCCAAGCTGAAGTGATTCAACAAATCTTAATGTCTCTAAATTTGTGTCAGGCAAAATTTGGGAGGGAACTGCAGCTAATTTTATGTAGGCTTCTCTGTATTGGAAAAGCCCCAAATGATAAAAAAGATACTGCAGCAGATCTCTGCTGAAACTGCATTGCTGAATGCACTGATAATAAATAAGATTTCAAATCAGATGCTGTCATGGTCTACAAAATATAAATTTGAGGAAGATTTGACTCTTGCACAAAGATTTGTTTTGGATTTTGTACAGAGCTCAGTTATGCTATGAGCTCAGTTAAGTTCTGTTGAATTAATGCCTACTAATATGTATGCATTAGATTATATGGGGCAGTGCTTTTTTTCTCTTTTTTTCCCCATGTATGTAAAAGTGAGACTTTTGATGTAATGCAGTTCATTGCAGAAACATGATGATCTATGAGGACAGGCTGTTGAACATGAACACTTCTCGAGTACCCGGCTCTGTTTTGTGCATAGCAGCAGGCATTGGTAAAATATTAAGTGAAAAATGAGTCCAGAGCCCAGAGTGACGTCTTCAAGTTGCTTTAGTCATTACTGTTAGAGTATCTCAGTGTATTAGGGATCGACTGATATGGTTCTACAGGGCTGATGCTGATTTGTTAGTCATCAAAGGAGCCTGACAACTGCAGTAAAAATTGCAATTTTAGTGTCAAAATTTAGAATAACCAGTGATGGGAACTTAGAGTACCGTATTTTTCGGACTATAAGTCGCTCCGGAGTATAAGTCGCACCAGCCAAAAAATGCATAATGAAGAAGAAAAAAACATATATAAGTCGCACTGGACTATAAGTCGCATTTTTGTGGGGAAATTTATTTTATAAAATCAGAGACCAAGAACAGATATTTCATCTTGAACGGTAAATTATAGTAATAACAATAGATTAGAGAACAACGGGCTGAATGGGTGTCTGGTATGTTAATGTAACACAATAACAGATATTCAGATAACTATAACATAAACAACATAAGTTTACCAAACCCTGTTCCTCTAGCTGTGGTCATCTAGCTTTTAGCCCGCGATTAGCTTTTTTGGTTTTCTTCATTGCAGTTAGAGTATCCTCCGCTTTTCGCCAGTCCCTCACAAGTTTCTCGCTAACTACAAACTTTCTTTCAGCTGCTCCATTACCGTTTTCGGCTGCATATTTCACTACTTGCAGCTTGTAATCTGCAGCGTATGATTTTCTTTTTGGGGCATTTGTGTTCAGTCTTTCTCAGTTGTCTTTATAAGTTGTTTAAATTTAACTTTTTCGGTGGTACTGGAGCATAGCAGATACTGGCACACCAGCCTAGAGCGCCCCCTCGCGACTGTCAGCGTGAACATGTGAAATTACTGTATATATTTTATTATATAAGTCGCACCTGAGTATAAGTCGCAGGACCAGCCAAACCATGAAAAAAAGTGCGACTTATAGTCCGAAAAATACGGTAACTAAATTAAAATTTATCCTGGTGTGTGTATTTACAACAAGTGCAATGTTGAGGTGTTAGAGCGATCTGTTTTGCCCCAGGATCCAACTGTCTGCCCAAAATAAAGCATGTCATGTTTTCAGGGAGGGTTAGAGACCAGAGTCGTGGTGCATTGAAGTCCATCACGTGTTTCACATACAGTACAGTGATTTCTCTGATTGTGCTGTCTCGTGTGCTTGTCTGGGTGGTATTGTTTGTGCTCATGTATGTTTCCATTCCAGTTTGCATTGTCCTTCATTTTTAGATGTTTAACAGTAAATCATGGTTATGTGACCTGCTTCCTGGTCCAAAAACAATCATCTCACGTTCCTCACTATACACATTTTGAGATGTTGGTGTTTTCTAATTTGTTGAATTAATATTTCAGGGTACCATTTTTGTTAATGCACAGTAAAATCAAAGGGGACATGAAGAGAGATCGTCCTTAGTGTCTGAACTTCCTCTTACAGGGCAGTGATGGCGGTGTTGGTGTGGCAGAGCTGCAGGCTGCTCTGTCTGAGAAGGAAGCAGAGATCCTACGACTGAAGGAAGAGCTTAAGGCCTCAGCAGCCAAACAGGAAGTCACACAGGTCAGTCTTAAAGGATCGCCGCACCCACAACTCTGCTGTTTTTGTTATAAAATAACCAGCCCTGGTCGACCGGAAGGTGGAAGGTCACAAAGAGTAGCAGCACTGGTTAATTTATGTCTTTTAGAAAGTTTTCATGGTGAAGTTTCATAAGTTTGCACACCAAGATATATCATCAGGTTTTTTGAGTTTAAAGACCAGTTTGTTTTGTACCATTAGATTAGATTCAACTTTATTGTCATTACACATGTACAAGTACAATGCAACGAAACTCAGACATTAAAACACACTTTTATTAAAGATGTTTTTCGGCATGAGCTCCTCATCCACCGTGTTGCTAGCTTTAACTTAGGTTGCATTTTTTACAATATATCACTCAAGAAGAGCCACCTCAAATGCTTCGTCCAATAAGCACAGCTGTCTAGTTGGCTACATTACACTATTGGTTTTTCATGTAGCAGGGATTTGCTAATCAATTCGTTTCTGTGAATTTTGGAAACAAAAGTAGGAAGACATTAAATATTATGATCTCTAAGAGATCTAATGTAGACTGTGATTGAGATGTGTGTGAGCTCATTAGCCATATATAACAAGTACATGTCAACAGTGTGTGTATAATTACCCTCCCTCCCAAGTTCCCTCCTGCAAGTTTAAGATTTCACAGCTTACTATTTTGTGCTTGAAGTCAAAGATGCTTTCAGGACGGCAGGTAACAGCATAGGTTTTCTGTTTTCCTTTTTAATATTTCATTGCTGGTGTTTTTCATTTGTGCTCAGGTCAGCAGTGAACAGGTCAGAGCACACAGGATGGATATGAGAGCCTGGGGGGTGTAGATGTTTGCTTGTTTGTTTGTTTGCTCAGATTTGTGTGGCTTGATTCCTTGGTTTTGCTGTTCTTCTTTGTAAAGCTTTTATCAAGAATCATTGGTGAGATTTATGTAAATTGTGAGAATGTGACTGTGGATGTAATAAAAGAGAAGAACAGAATTCATGTCTCTGACAGAGAAAATGTCTTCGCACGCTGGGCTATTGCCTTTTGCCTTTATTTATTCATAGTTTGTCCTCAGGTGTTCTCCATCTGCGACATGAACAGCAGAACACCAACTGTTAGTTTGACTTGGATCTTTTTGAACTTGAGTACATTTTAACCTGAGGATTGCATTGTGTTGTGGACTTAATAGCACCTGTGTGTGAGAAACCCTGAGAAGTTGATTTTGGTTCTCATCTTTTGCGCTCTAAAATCAGCGGCTGTGGTCGCACTTGGCAGATAAATGTTGAAATGTGAAAAAGTATCAAATAAATTGTCAAATTTATTGACATTCTGTGGGCATTTTATTGTTTATCAGTTATTCATTTCTTATTCTTCTTGTCACAGACTGACAGCAGTGAGAGTCCTGCCGTATTGGATGGCAAACCCAAGAGTGAAACCGTTAACAGGAAGTCAGGAGGAAAGATGGACACGAGAGCATCAGTCAGCAGTCAGGTGAGCACACACACAAGTGATTAGAGGTTTTCATTTTTTACACAGTTTGTCAGAGGGTCTGCACACTGTCTCAGCCTACAGATCGTATGGCGAGATCACACGATAGGCTGAAACAACATGCAGAAATGAATAAATGAAAATTTTTGTTACTGTCCAAACCTGAAAGGCTGACAGTCTGATTTCACGCAGCGCATGGCCAGGTGCGCTGCCGTGAGAACACCTTTGTTGAGCTCTTTACACGCCTGCTGAAGTCACTTTGTGGTTGTGCATACGTGTGCAGCATCACTGATGCCTCTGTAGACAAACGGTCTTAACTGACCCCCATTTGTACCTGAGCTTTTCAGCCTCCTTGAAGAGTGGCCACTAAATGACTTTGCTCCTTAGATTTTCTTCTGTACTTCCAACTTTTTCACAGTTTATTATTATGCAATGAGAGCTGTGTGTTATTCTGGATCTCAATTTTTCAGCCTTTATAAAACACACAGGAACATGATCATTTCAGATGTTGTCTGTGATGAGTGTTCAGTTAACATTTATCAGCCTGAACTTTTTCAGATGCAACACATTGCAAACACATTTCTCTGAGTGACCATGACGTGACCCCTCAACCCCAAATGTGGTGTCTGGCCCCACAGGGCTCAGCTGGCTGTCCGTCAGTGCTCGACTCCTCTGAGATTTCCACAGAGAACGGGAGGACGAGCCGCTTCCCCCGGCCAGAGCTGGAGATCTCCTTCAGCCCCCTGCAGCCGAATCGGGTGGCTCTGCGGCGCCAGGGGGAGGAGAGCGCCGTCACCGTCAAAATCACCCGTTCAACACGCAAGAGGAAGAGCGAGGAGATGGACAAGGTGAGAGCTAATCGCACAAAGCAGCTTGCTCACACGTTCACCAGGTGTTGAAACAAATCATCCAAAGCAAGTTAATGAAAATTCTTAAAAAGTACATTTCAGGTGGAATTGATTTTTGACTTATGTCCCGTTGTGTCCTCGTTACCAAGTCTCGATGAATCTATGCTTGTACACCCACTGTAGATAACAAAAATCAGCAGCTGTACAATGTGAGCCTCAGAAATGAACTTTTGCAGTTGTTCATTTTTCACGTGTTCTATGGAGAAAATATCACTGTGAGATCTTCCCCTCAGCCCGATTAATCTGACACCAACAGTGCACGATTGTCTAGAATGGAGCAACAGCAGTTAAATGTGTCAACAGTTTTAGCTTTTTTCCATGAATATGTTTATGTATGCAGTGGGGCTGACTTTGCGTGAGTGTGTTTGTGTGTGTGTGCGTGCGCACATGTGAAATATGTGATTGAAGATCTTTGGTTTTAATGAACATGAGTGTCCGGCCTCTCTAACCTGTGCACAGTTTGTCACGTGGAGCAACACACTTCATTTGTTGATGCAGCTTAAAGAGAATTAGCAATTCTCTAAGGAGATTTCGAATTGGTTTGATGCAGCAGATCTCCCTGCTAATGCAAACATGGTAGAATCATGTCAGATAAAAACTGGGTCACATTAATCATACTGCCCAGGTTAAAAGGAAAGAAAAAGTTCTGTAGAATGGCACCACCACAAAGTGTTACATCTGCAATAGAAAATCCTTACAGTTTCTTCAGCCGTTGTCCTCACTAGGAGAGTTATGCAATAGCCAGAAGCTCAATGAAAGCAGGTGGTAACCTGTGAAGGAAAGTGACGAGTACGAGTAACAAGGTCAACGAGCCAGTCCCATCTTCGCCATTTGTAAACGGATTGCAGTGTTCATCCTGTGAACTGCTCGATACTACGGCTGTTCTGTGAGACTAACTGGAAGTTACGGATTGTCCTGAAAAGTCACCCCAAAACAGCCAAAGAGTCTCCATGGAAACGAGACCAGTTTGTGTAGAAACGAGAATCTGTGCTGGAGGGTGAACAGGGTAAAGGTTGTTTTCAGGACATTGTCTCACTGAATTCTGATTAAATGCAGCCAAGCAGCTGCACTTATGTTAATTGTTTTGTTTCCCCTAATGCACAGGAAGTAGGCTAATGCCTCAGTTACATTTGGCTCCCGAAGGCATGTGACTGATACAAGTACGGCATGCGTTTTACCATAGAAAACCTGTGTGAAGTACACATACACAGAGGTGGAGTAAAAGGAAGGAAATTCACACACCCAGTGTATAGTGTGTCCACATATACAATGTGTACAATGAGTTTGAACTCCAGATTGTACCTCCACATTGTTGTACGTGTGTAGAAGTCTGATCGAGAGACGAGGACAAACTGAGGAGGCAGTGCTGATCAAATGTGAACCAGCATCCTGTGACTGCACTGCCTTATTGTCACCAAAATGTTTTTAAAACACATGTTCAGTGTACTGTTTAGTTTAACTAAACTAACTAACACACTAAAATGTAGAAATATTTGTAGTCCAGAACATTTAAGGGTTACTCCCGTAATCTTCTTTACTATTGACCATATTTCAGTCTGCCATCCTCAGGAGCAGCTAGACCTTTGGCCTCTGAATAAACAAACTTTAATGTACGATTCAAGGCCATATTTTTGTTCTACATGCATCCATTTCCTTCATTTTGGTTTTCTAGCTATGACTGTTTAGACTTACTTTTATTGTTTTTGCACCACAAGTTATTTCCGTGCATACAACAGACACATACAGTATAGAATGTGTTAATCATAAATAGCACTTACAAGGATAAACACACACACTGTCATTTTGGTGACAGTGCAGAGCCCCCCCCGCGGTGAACATGGAGAACACAGTGAACAAAGCTTCTCGCTCAGAGGCACACGAGGTCGGCTGCAGTTCAGCCGTCACATCACTGTTCACTGTCAACCAGGTTAAAACCGGTCGCAGCTCGAACTGCTTGTCTGGTTTCCTTTTTCTTTCTTTGGCGAATATATCTTCAACGTACATACAAGGGTTTTTTTTCAACAGACGAGAAAACACGAGGTAATTTTACTGAACAGTTTCTACTCATTAAGCCTTTAATATTTGAAAATGTTAACTTTCCAGAGATATGAAAAACGAGGTGTTTTGAGCAGACGAAGCCTCTTTCATCAAGTGTGGATTTGGTAAATAATCAGCGAGTCTTTCCACTCCAGGCTTCCAAATATAGCTCCATTAAAGCATTCTCACTTGCATACTAATATTATACATCATCATTACTGCAGATTTGCTGGCTGCTCGGCGCCTGTCTTGTAAACACTGAGTTTCCCTTGTTTCCTCATAATCCCAAGTGGCAGTGCTGCCTGGGAGGTGCTGATGTATTCAGAGTGCTTAGGCATGAAAATCCCTTGTGCCGGTAATTCATACTCACACGTGTGCTGTGTGTTAAGTTTACTACTGATAAAGTTTCTTTAATAGCAACCGCAATGCAATTTTATGTACGGCAAAGCGGAATAACGAGGTGATGATGTAAAGATGATATCTCTAAAGAAGTCATGGTGGAGATGGTTTTTGGTGGGTGTAGCAGCTTTCATGTCCTGCAGCCTACAGGCCTGAGGTGTCCAAGTAATTTACTGTGTTGGAAATGTTTCATTTGTAAACAAGTTTTTTTTCTTGCGTGTTTTGTTCTTATGTGATAAAGCGTTCAAACATGTCATGCCAACTCACCCAGAAATTTAAACCTCTATTTAAACCTTTTTCTCCAGCTACTTTTTTAGTTACGAATTTTTCAAGTTTGACCCTGAAGCTTATTTTTCACTCTACTGGTTTGAAATTTGTGCTGGACATCCAGAAGTCTTGAGAATGATTTGGAACGTGTATTTATGTCAACATTTGTTTCAAGTTTACAGGTTTTGAAAGTATTCAAATTAATGTATTGTTTTAACCCAAAGAATCTTTAAGTATCAAAATAATATCATTATATCCCAAATAATAACTAATATCTCCACTAATTTTCACTTTTAACACTGCAGTACCACATCACTGACAAGCTCCAGCAAAGATTTTCCCAAGAAGGTTGATTTTAATGTTCTTCAAACTTTATTATGGCAAAATGTTAGTATTCATTGCAGATATATACAAAAAATGAAAGATTCTTTTACTTCCTCATAATAGATTTTTTTTTTTAATAGCTCAGGTTTCATACTCTTCACTTTCATGAGGGGAGCTGGTATGACTCTGTGGCCTTCAGTTTTGTTAGTGTTGTTGCTCCTGCAGCTGATTCATATTGTAATCTTTTTTTAAATTGCGTTTTCCTTTTGTAAATTTCTGTTAAACGAACGAGTCAGAGAGAGCTGCAATTTAAACGCCAAAAGCTAAAGTAGTTGTTGACGGTTGTATTTTACGCTCACAAATGTACCGTATTTTTCGGACTATAAGTCGCACTTTTTTTCATGGTTTGGCTGGTCCTGCGACTTATACTCAGGTGCGACTTATATAATAAAATATATACGGTAATTTCACATGTTCACGCTGACAGTCGCGAGGGGGCGCTCTAGGCTGGTGTGCCAGTATCTGCTACGCTCCAGTACCACCGAAAAATTTAAATTTAAACATGAACTTATAAAGACAACTGAGAAAGACTGAACACAAATGCCCCAAAAAGAAAATCATACCCTGCAGATTACAAGCTGCAAGTAGTGAAATATGCAGCCGAAAACGGTAATGGAGCAGCTGAAAGAAAGTTTGTAGTTAGCGAGAAACTTGTGAGGGACTGGCGAAAAGTGGAGGATACTCTAACTGCAATGAAGAAAACCAAAAAAGCTAATCGCGGGCTAAAAGCTAGATGACCACAGCTAGAGGAACAGGGTTTGGTAAACTTATGTTGTTTATGTTATAGTTATCTGAATATCTGTTGATGTGTTACATTAACATACCAGACACCCATTCAGCCCGTTGTTCTCTAATCTATTGTTATTACTATAATTTACTGTTCAAGATGTAATGTCTGTTCTTGATCTCTGATTTTATAAAATAAATTTCCCCCCAAAAATGCGACTTATAGTCCAGTGCGACTTATATATGTTTTTTTCTTCTTCATTATGCATTTTTTGGCTGGTGCGACTTATACTCCGGAGCGACATATAGTCCGAAAAATACGGTAATTGGTTTTTATAACAGTGTAGTCGTCGTTTATCACCTCAGCGTCCTCTCACTTTTCACTTTGGTTTTGGAGCCTTTCCATCTTAGCGCAGGTTGGCAGATAAAATCAGATTTTAGTCTGCGCTCAGTTTCTTCTAGGCAGCGGTTTGACATCAGTTTTCATACCTTCAGTGACGGCGAGAAACGTGCATGAACACGTTTTGTCGCCGAGCGTGAGGCTGTGAATGCTGTGCAGAGAATACAGATGTGCCATTTAACATGCTGTTAATAACAAAGCGGACAAAGCTGGCTTTATTTAAGCTCTCCTTGTAAAGGACACTCGATTTGCAGAGATTTAGCAGACAGAAACATTAAAAAGACTTTTGGTATTTACGTGTCATCACTTCATAAGGAAGAAAATCAAGCAGAAATTTAACACAGTCTCAGTTCTTTGTTTCTAATTGAAATCTCCCTAAAGATCTCAGTTTAATTGAAGGTGAAGCCAGCAGCACATTTTGTCCAGAGGTGGATTCGTTGTCTCTCTGGATCAGTCTGTAACATCTAATGGCTTCAACACATAAAACGTGCCATTTATTAAAATAAACCGACAGCTCTGCCTTGCATGTTAAAGTGTCCCAACGGTGAAAAATGAGCTTTTTGACTGCAGCACTCAGCTTATGTTTCCTTCTATGTTTCTGAAGCAGAAGTAAGCAAAAGTATATGAAAATGTGGTTGAGACTCAGTTTTCCCAGATGCATCTCGACACTGCAGTCATTTTCATTCCGCAGAAAGTGAACCGTGCTGAATAAAAGATGAAAATCATTTTAAGATGGCACCAAGAGGGAAACTACTTTGAGCTGCGGCGACTGAAAGCGTGTTACACACTTAAGTGTTTTTGATTAACATTTTGAAAAGGGCAAATAGGAGGATCATTTGACCAACACTGATAGATGATACCTTTGGTACACCAATGTTTTTGTGTGAGGCCCTTCTTATTTAACGAATGTGAGCTCCTAAAATCTTAATTTCCGTTTAAACAAAAGCAACCGCACAAGAACTGTGTCTAAATAAACTTTAAAATAAGAACGTTAAATGTAACAATGAAATGTAATTTAAAGCAAACTACAGGACAGGTCAGTGCGCTGACTGTTTTTGGCACTTAAGGTTACAGATGCATTTTAGGTAGTACAAAAAAGTGTTATATGCTTTAAAAATAAGTAAAGTTGCAAGAATGTTCATGTGTAGTTTAGTTTTTATAGTTATTTTTACTTAAGGTGATGCTGAAGAGAAATGAGCATTTAGAAACTGAGTGCAGCCTGCTATCACTTTAACTGGGTCAAAGGAAAGTCCAAAATTCCAGCAGTTAAAACTGCGTGTAGTTGGTTTTGTCGTTTGAGCAGTGATAAGATTGACACGATACTGTACATCTTCCCTCTTCAATATTTTAAAAGCATCAGTAGTGAGAAGTGTGTGAAGACGTGTTAACGATGTGCTGCCGTACTGTGTTCAAAGCTCGTTAGCTGGAACGTATCAGGCCACGTTCATGTAACATCATGTTCTTCGCCCATTGTGACTGGACTCCTTTGACTCCTCGCACCCTGCTGGTCTCACGACATTTTGTCTCTTGATACACGCAGTTGGAGGACTTACAGAAGGGTGAAAGCTCTGAAATGAAACCCCAAAGTGATTCCTCTAATGACTGCCATTCTGCTGACTGAGCCGGGCTCAACGGAGAGAGCTGGAACAGAGATGGAGAGGAAGGAGGCTGTAATGAAAAGCCCACAAGAAGATGTATGTGTTTGTGTTGGGGAGCGACTCTGCAGCACATCCAAAGTGATGTGACGTTACATGAGATTTTATTCTTGGCATCTGGGGCATTTCAGTCAACATTTATGAACGCGAACACGTTCCTTTTTAAAAAGGCAGCGACAAAAATAAAACGGCGGGAAGAAGGGAGACCCAGACAAATTCTCTGTGGGTGTACAAAGATATTTTGGTTGTTCATAACTGCACGACAGCTGCATCAAAAACTTTTGCACATTTGCAAATCTAAAATGGGAATTTTTTCATTTCATCTTCATAGAGATGGTCTGTATTTTTCCTTCTTTTTATTCACTTTGTTCAGTATCTCTGTTCATACTGCTGCCTTGACCCAGATTCCACTTTGAAAAGCAATAGTCTCCCTCCATCTGAACATATGAATGAAATAATACAGAGTGTTTGAAGAGTCAAGGACCCAAGGGTCATGAGAGTGTCAACACATCAACAACCATGTCAGCCTTCAGGAAGTGGCGGGGAAAAAAGGGGGAGGCTGAGGTTTTGTAGCCGACAACAGAAAAAGGGAGGAAAACAAGGTGTCGAGAAAACAGGCAGGGGGGAGTTTTAAACCGAGAAAGAAATGGGACAAAATATATTGAGGGAAAAGAGTGCAGAGGGAGGTGGAAGCAGCACTGCAAGAATAAATTGAGAGAGATTGGGTGAGGGTTAGAAGGGGGAGAGAAGAGAAGAAAGGAAAGATAAAAGTGGAAGGCAAGCAGAGTCGAAGCAACAATTTGGGTGGGGGAGGCGGAGCGAAGTTAGATGGCAAGATGAAAGAGGGAATGAGTGTAGGGTTGTTGGAAGATGAGCGGAGAGAATCAAAGGCAACACGGCGGTGACAGTCGCTGCTGAGAGAGTTTAGATCTGACTGTGCAGCCTGTAGTTAATGTACACACACTAACACGACGTGTCGTCCACGTTCTCGCTTTATCACACACAGTCACACTGTGAAATGAAGGTGTGTGTACTTACTGTACTAACAGAACGCCATCAACCTGCCTTATTGTCCCACGGTGAATTATTAACTCTCTGACACATGGTGCCATTTAATTACCTCATAATTAAGACACAAGGCATAGGATACACACATGACTCTCAGTCACACATCTGTACACTTTGGTGGTGACATTCCATCGTCTTTTTGCACTTACAGAAGCTGAAGTCTGCAGACATTTTGTCTGTTAAAACATTTATTCACAGAACCACACAAAGTAAAGTGAAATCTGCTGCCCCTTTCACACAGCATATAATAGATCACAGCCAGCTCTCTCTGCCACTCCGGTGACACAGCCTGTAATGGAGGCTTTCTGCCTCGGTCGTCATCACGGGGTCCACTGGAGAAACAACCGTAATCGTAATCCCACAGTGCGTGCATGCTGGAACAGCCAGGCAAGGCAAGAGAGTTTGTCTTTTACGTCACTACTTTGCTGTGTCGAATGTGGGAAAGGTCTTGGAATATTTTCAGCCCTCTGGGTTGTAAGTTCAGGGATTTCCAGCGCTTGAAGTCCAGAGATGAATTTGGCCACTATACAGTCTACAAATGTCTTTGCATTGTTTGTTCTGTGATAAGAGGCTAGAACCTACATAGGCTCAATACCAACATCCAGTGTTTATAAGACCAAACTGAGTCAGTTTTAAGTATCGGTAGCTGGATTAGAGAAGCAGTGACAGCAGAGAAACAGTAACGTCTCTCAGAGAAATAGGTGGATCTCCTCTCAGAAGTTGGACATTTTTATTATGTTCTTTTGAAACTGGCCTTTGGTAGCTCTGTGCAGTAAACATCCATGACCTGCTTCAGTGTGAGCCATGCAGCGTGTTCACCAGAGGGACTTTTAGGTTATCTTAAAATGACGCTTAGAGCACATCCCTGCCTCAGCGTTTCACTCAATCTCTCTGACTGCACGTCTGTCCGCCAGCAGAGTCTTGGCCTATCCTTGATCCAGCCAGGAGTGAGCAGGAGAGCAGCACAGAGCAGGTTCGCCGCTGATTAATGTGGTAGCAGATAATACGGCCTCCCAGAGGTCAGGGAGACTCAACAGAGACAGAGAGTCAGAGAACAGACAGAAAGACAGACAGTGAGGTCCTCTGAGCTTTCAGTCACATCTCTTCACTCACTAGACTGGGTGTGAGTATTTATGGCACATGTTTATGAGTTTGTTTAATCGTGGCTGCTGTGACACGTGAGTTTTTGGTTTTGACAGACGACAGCTGTGGTTGGAGGCAGTGTGTTCGGGTTTTGCATATGTCTGTCTGTCTGCCCGTCCTTCTTATTCTCTTGAACAGAAACACATTGAGGCAATTCCAAAGTTTGGCTTAAAGAGGTCAAAGGTCATGGTGATCTTGCAAAACATGTTTGGGACCATAACTTGTGAATTCATGCACTGAATAATTCTGACCAAACATCACACAAATGTTCTATAGGGTATAAAATGATGTGATGACCTTTTCTCTCAAAAGGTCAAAGTTCAGCTTCACTGTGACATCATGACGTTTCCTGTCCCTCAGCAGAACTGTGGAACTGAAGGGCAGGCTGGGACCAGGTTTCACATGTGGGCGCGGACTGAGCTGGTGACTCTGATCTTGAAACGGTGCTGATTGTGTAGATCTTCTGTGCTGCCGTGTTGAACATGTGTGTGAAGCCTCCATGTTTTGTGAAACTGTAACCTGACTGGCGACAGCCACGAGGAGGCGAATCTAGTTTACCTCTGCATCGATTTTTCTTGATCGATAATCTGATCATTTTTGAATAAGAGACCATCTGGCTTGGACAGCTGGATTTCATTTAGGAATAAAAACAAAAATAATCCTCCAGCCAAGGCTTCTATCTGAGATCTGAGGCATGAGGATGAGGTGAATATTAAAACTCCAGTGAAGGTTTATGCTATTATTCATTGATTCTCTCATTTAGGAAACCAAGGAGAGCTCTCTTCAGTGTTAAGCAGGTCAGTGTGAAGGAGCTGAACAGGGAAAACGTCCTTCAGCTGAAGTACCTGGATTCAAGTATTCCTCCTCTACTTTGTCTTTTCACAGTGAATCAGTTGGGGTTTAAGGGTGCACAAAACTAATTAAGTCCTGTGGTTCTGAGAGCACAGTTGAGTGTGTTTTCCGTTGAAGTCGAATATACAGAGAAATTAAAAGAGCAACATGTATTGTCACAAGATTAACTGTTTGCACAGACCTACAGGTGGGCAGAGCCTGAATATTAGCTCTACATCACAAGTGCAGATGTGCAAAGTGGAAAAATATGTGCAAAATGTTAGAGATTCATTTGACACAAAGCAGCTCAGCAGGAGTGTGTGCTGCCTGCCTGGAGCTTTACAATGGAAGAGTGTTTGGCTTTAAGACGACGCTTTAGCGGTAACAGGTCGGACATATTTATTATTGGTCTTGGGATAAAGGAAATCAACCGTACCGTTAAACCTTTGGACCTTTGTTAAACCTTTTGGTGGATTTATTTGATTGCATCACAAATTGTTACTTTCATTGTGTCCACCTCAAGGGGACAGTGTAAAAGAACGCCACCTTCTCAGCACAAATAATCCCTTCGGCTCTAATGGAGCGCAACTGAAAAAGTGTTGTGACCTCAGAAGACACAGACGGCGCTCCCGGAAGCCACAGCAGCACTTAAATCTTTAACAATACTTTCATTTTGATGATACTCATGTTTTCTGCCATCAGTGTGTCCCTCGTGACTCTTTAATACCACTGTGTGTGCACATGCATATATGCACAAAATAATATTGATGTAAACACAAAGTGCAGTGCACATTAATGTCCCCTCACTGTGAGCAACACAGAATTTATACCAGTAATATGAATCTCCAAGCACACAGGCCGTGTACTGGTTTTAACATTTAACATGAACGCAGCACGGAGTCGCCGGTTACTTGGGGTCCAGCAGAACTCGATGAAGAGAAACATATTGGCGCCAGGAGTACTTTATGTCCAATCCCATCAGGACATGAACTGTATCAACTTTTTATGCTTCCTTTAAAATCACATGAAACATTTAACCGATTCCATCTCTCATCTCGCGTCTGAATAAACTCAAACGCTAACTGAAAAGACACGTCTGTCTAACAGTCCTGTCAGCTCCACCTTCTGATGGTTCCAGTCTCTCAGATTGCGTTGGACTCGCTGGGTTTGCCCTGCTGAGTGTTCACAGTAATCAGTTTATTGTGTG
This sequence comes from Scatophagus argus, assembly GCF_020382885.2. Classification (NCBI taxonomy): domain Eukaryota; kingdom Metazoa; phylum Chordata; class Actinopteri; family Scatophagidae; genus Scatophagus; species Scatophagus argus. Next base: position 1,430,635 of record NC_058502.1, read on the forward strand.
GTGCATTACAGGCTTGTTTTTAATCAAGTTCTTTCTTTTCTGAAGTGTCATATTTTCAGGAGGAGTAAACGAAGAACAGCACAAGAGGTACCTTTTTTTTTTTCATTATTTAATTTTAACTAAACACATCATGTCCTCATCACTTCATTATATCAAACTCCCACCAATCTGACATTCCTCATCACAGTCGCCGTCACCATGTATCACTGTAGTATAGCTCTCACTTCTGATGCTGCGCTGCCACATGACGTATTCATCATGAAAAAGCGGCCCTGACCTTCTGTCTCCTGGCCAGCGGTGGACGCAGAAACGAGCGGCTAAAATTGCGCGTGTCCAACCAGCCGTCACTGCAGCTGTAGGAAACAGATGACGTAGCTGTGCTGCTTGCTCTCTTCAGACTTACAGCACAGAGAGTGGGGCCACATTTACTTGTGCATAATCTGATTATAGGCAGTAAGTGGAGTAAGTCATTACACCCATGAGGATGTTTACACGAACTGCTTGTTAGTACGTTTTGTTCATTTAGCAATTTCTGTGCTACAGAGCGAAGTGTGACTAATGTCTGAAGGCGCCCTCCACGCCGTACAGCAGTGTTGCAAATTACACCCTCAAAAGCTAATTTCCCCATGTGTTGTGACCTTGTGCTACAGTGTAGGACTTTTCACAGATATGGTAAATTAATCTCATTATCTACCGCATATGTGAAACATATCTCAGCACGGAGAAGCTGTTACTGTTGTGCTCAGCCATGTGTGTCAGTATGTGTCGTTGAGAGAAATCGTTAAACATCAGTGCCAACGACTGAAAATTCACTTAAAATGTTTTGTAAAATCTGTTATTGAAACAGCACACAAAGGCCTGGCACCCCTCTTCCTCTCTGCACAGTGGCTTTAACCTCCACGGGTTGTTTCTGATTTCTGTTGCTCACGTTCAGTTGAGACGTTCTGAGCTTTAGCTTGGCAGCTGATTGCTGTGTGTTGCCAAATGTAGTACAACTGATACCTTGCTTATCATCGTGTGAGGTTTGTGTCCGTACAGCTCAGGAGTTCTCCACATATCTGATCATGGTTATCATGTCAGAATCTCAGTCTTCAATTCAGTACTGCGAAAACACAATACGTCTTTGAGTACCGCATAAAGTCCTCTCCACACTAACTGCATCTGTTGTTAAATCTGACTGTAGGTCATGTGACACTGAAGCTTGTGTTGCTTGTGTGATTGTGCTCGTTGGGACTGTAAGGTGAACAGGATTAACATTTAATTGTGTGGTTTGAGTGACCCATCTCGTTGTTTTTCTGCAGTGTGAGAAAGTGCAGCCGCTCAGAGCCGAGTTGCTGTGTTGATTCTTCCATCGATCTCCTCTGTAAAAGGCTTCTCTCTCTGTTTGCTCCGTGTTCACCGGAGAGCATTTGGAGGGAAAATTTGGAGCTTTGCTCTGCCTTGTTGTTGTTGCCATTTCCAGACTCCTGATGCGTTTCGGGTGGAGGTGGGGTTACAGTCTCCCTTTAACCTGCGCTCCCTCCTACAGGGATGTCACGGCGGAGGCCGAGCCACAGTTTGTTGGGGTTCAGCTCCTTGTTCAAGGACGCTTAATCAGATATTTTGGGGTCGAGGTGTGAAGCTGTTATTGCGGGGTCGCTTGTGTGAGCACAGGCCCACACTGTGGTGGAGTCGCTACTGCAATTACTGAGCACCCCTTTCCTTCGCAATTACTACTTGACAAAGTGTAATAAAGCTGTGGCTGCACAGCCCACACTGTCTTTTACTGTAGTCTGTGTCAAAGTTTTCTGCAGGAAAATGTCGTCGCACAGCTTTCTGAGTAATGACTGTGCCAGAGAAAACTCTTCTTTTAAAGTATAAGAAGATAATTTCCTCTTTCACTGATTATGATCATTTTGTCCTTCCTTGGCGCTCACAGTGCAGCTTCCAACGCTCGAATGATTCAAGATGACCTTCTGAGCTTCTGCTTCATGACTGTTGATCTCTGCATATTTGCTCATCAAACAGTAGAGACGAATGTTGATCTGTTACGCCCAGTGAAACATGTCAGGTCTGATGAGTTGGCGGGTCAATACGATCTGACAGCGTTGAGTCATCACACACATAGCAACATTTTTTTAGCAAACAGATGAGCTGCATTTTTGTCTGTTTCCTTTTGACCTAAATCAGGTTTCAGAATCTATGATTCATTTCAGATAATTAAATTCCTAATGAGGATTACTTTTTAAATACCTTTGCTGATTAGACGAGAAGACGTGCTGCTTTCTCTGCTTCCTTATTTGCTAAATGTGAAGTAGATCCTTCCATTCTTCTTGCCAGTTATCTTGTTCAGACTAATTATATTGTCAAAAATCAATGGAATAATTTAAAGGTAATGGCCGCCTCTTAAGTGGAGTGCTCGTATTTCATCCGTGCGACACCCAGGCGGGGAGTTGCATGGTAAAGTGGCTTCTTATCTGATGGGTGTGACATGTGCAGGCAGTGACCCAGCAGTGATACGGCAGCCGGTTTCATCAGCAGCGCAGACTTCAGCGCTCTTCACTTTTTCTCTGCGATAACGGAGCGTTGGCAGGCGGGGACATGCAAACTGGCACAACGTGAACACACACCAGCAAATAACCCGCTTTGTCTTTTCACTGTGTCACTTTTAAGAATTTCCCTTCAGGGATAAATAAAGGGATTCTGATTCTGATTCTGATTCTGACTCGCTCGTTTTCTCTTCTGTCGTCGTCCATTTGGCTCACTCAGTTTTCTGTCTCTCTCCTTGTCTTTTCTGTCCTTTAACCTTCTTCAGTCGTTCCTCCAGCCTCTCGTGATGCCTCGTCTCTCCCACACAGCCACAGCTGTCCGCTCAGCAGATGGGTTCTTAATGATTTATTGACAATGGTGTGGCTTTTCTACAAAGAGACTTGGCTGCTGTCCCAGAAAAACTTAATCTGAATTTCTAGCTTTTTATGATTTTGATGTTAGAGTTTTGTGGTCCTGTCAACAGAAGTGCTGCGCACTCGAGTCCATCTGTCATATAAACTGATGGGTTGCGCACTGGTCTACCGTATAACTGTTATTTCTCTATGGTACGATAAGGATTTTTTGTTCTCACAACCATTATTGTGGTCCCCCAAACCACAGTCAGGGAGTGTGTTTAGCTAAGTCAGCTATCAGTTATCCCAAGACACCGATCCGTGATTGTCTCGCCGTTAGGTGTTGTGTGGAAAAAGTCAAAACCCAACATCACGCCGAAGTAAATATAATCTGTATTAATATATGGACTATATTTATTATTTATTTAAATATGATTAAATGTGACACATGAAATAACAGCTGCGGCCTCCAGAATGTGACTCCTCATTATAAGGCAGTATATTTAATGTTTGACCGAATCAGCTTGATTTTTGTAAATACGTGCTTATTCTGAATTTGACCCATGAAATTATCTCGACGCGTTCTGCTGATGAGCGTGCATCTCACTCTGTTGCATTTGTTGGAACTGCAGAAACATTTGATCACGCGTTGGCGTCACAGTCAACCAGCCGCCCTCATGAACAGTCTTTGGTTCAGAGTGCTGACAGCAGCTTCAGAGAGCACTTCAACCAGACAACAGAGGAGATTAATCAGCCGTGTTACCAAGTTAGTAACAGCTGATGTGGTGTGTGTGTGTGTGTGTGTCATCTCCGTCTAATGACAATGAGCGTCATATAATCGGATTCTAATGGACATTAGCTCCTGCAGACTGATAAAACATTTGTTGGAGATGATTAATTTAGAAACAGCTTTTCCATTCCAAAGTCCAGCGTCGTTTGGATTAGAGCTAACCTCAACACTTATTTGATAACCTTTTGGTTTGGAGAATACGAACATGTTTAACAGCAGACGAATGAGCTCGTCTTCAAAATGTGCCACCAAACCATCGATTGGCAGCACATCTCTGCCTCTCGCTATCTTCTCTGCATCTTTCTTTGTCCCCAGTCTGATTCACATTTTCTCGTGTCTCATTTACTTTCTCGTCACGTTCCCCCTATCATCTCATCTCATCTCACACACACACACACACACATTTCATCTTGTTTACTTTCTTCACACTCTCCAATTACGCTTTATCGCTCTAACTTATCACTTCTCATCTGTATCTTTCCACTTCTTCCTCCCTCTGCCACACACACACACACTCTCACACACACACACACACACACACACACACACACTCACACTCACACTCTGGCTCCGCTGTGTGCCTTTCTTTGTGTTCTCTCTCTGCTTCTTCCTTCCTTCCTCCCTCAGATTATTTTTAAAAACTGATTCATGGGTGACTTCTTTCCCCTGCGTTTCAAAGTGGCGTATGTTTGCAGCGTACACCACGTGGCCCCGCCCCTCTGCCAAGCCGATGAGCCGCCCCCTGGGGTCGCTCTCATCTCCATTGATGAGTAAGACTCACTTCATTTGCTGGAGCACCAAAATATGTCCAGGGATTTGTTGTTGTGAACCTGATGCATCACATCTGAGAGTGTTGGCTTTATCGACTGGTCGTCCGGTTCTCCCTCTGTTAGCCTGGGTCAGATGTGGAGAGGCCTCATGTGGGCATCTCGAGCGGCATGTTGGCTAATCGCTAACCAACCTTTTAACAAAGTTGTTTGAATGCCTAAGGCTGAATAACTAACTCAGGTCTCCATGTTGGACATTTTAGCGATGAACCTTGGCACCAAAGGTCAGATGGTCAGTGAACAGCAATAATGACTGGCATGACTCGGTTCAGAGTGTAGCGATGTACTGAGCAAATTGATGGGATTTTTAGTCATTCGAGCCTTATGTCTGTTTCTTGTGACAGTAACCAGAGTGTAGCTGTTTTTTAGACAGTTTATCAACACGTCTCATCAGTTCGAGCTCTTTGGTGCAAACTGAGCTAAATGAAACCAGTTTGATTTGAGGCTCCCCCACAACAACATCCAGTCACTTTCTAAGGCTGCACGTGTGACAGTGCAGCACAGAACTCGAACTTTTCAGCTCTTTTTTCTACTCTTTGTACTGTAAAGTGAACAAAGTGTGCAGGTTCTTTGATAGGTGCAAAAACGCTGCAGAACTGTGAACCTGAACTGAACGTTTGTCCGATCAAAGGTTAAAACGTGCAGGTCCAAATCTGCAACTTTCATGCAGTCATTCTCCATTTAGTCATAAGCCATCACCATCATGTCATTCAACTCATCACATCTCAAACATGTCAGCTGCTTCACTTGATTTAAATGGCCTGCTGACCACCTGGTCATCTTTGGCAAACATTTTGAACCATTAAGAAACATTCTGCTTTACTTTGGCCCTGTAAGCCAGTGGCTTTCGAGAACTGAAGAAAATCTTGTTGATGTCTTTGCTTTGTTTAGTTTTAATGAAAGGTTTTCTCCTCATGGCTGACGTTAGTGTTTATCACTGACATCAGAATCTTGTTGAAAGTGCAAACTGAAGATTAATTGGGTGTTTGTGAGACGCTCAGACAATATATTTTGACTGGTAGCAGTTGGGTTTGTCAGCTGTTGGAGCCTCTCTGACAGGTAAATAACCATAAATTGGAGCTTGTTTTCTCTCCTTGAAAATTATTCCGGCTGGTTTAGTGGTAAAAGTGGAATTGACCGCTGAGCGAGGCTCTTGCACAAAGTGTCTGAATGTTTTTCTCCTGATGTGCACCTTGTATTAACGACCGGCCCGTCTCGCCCAGACTGTCATTATGAAACGTTCAGCGGTTGATTTTAGCCTCATGCTTCTTTCTGACCTCTCTGCTCGCTGGCCTCTTATCGTTGCTCTGCTGCAGATGACTCACTACACGGCCTTGTTTACATGTCTTAATGGTGTTTATGCTTGTGTGTTTCCCTCCTCTGTGTGTGTGTGTGTATGTGTGTTGGTAGGAAGAGGTGGAGGCACAGAACAGAAGGAACACGAGGACCAAACTGACGCCAAAGCTGACCCCACACCAAGAGGAGGTGACAACCACACACAAACACACAACAGCAAGCAGGCACACGCACACCCATCAACATATGCTCTGACACATCATACGTGGACTCACATCATTAATTCTGAACAACTTGGTGTATTTACATAAGGAAGTCACAGTTACTTTGCATGAGGATTTTTTGTTTTGTAGGTTTGATTGTCGTTCTGATTGATAATTCAACATTTGCTTGCTTACGTAAATGGTTGCTCTTGTGGTTAACAAATGTCCTCTGCACACCTGCACACCTGTACTATACCTGCAGCTCAAAACCTCATCCCCAACAAACACATAATTAGCCACAACTCAAGAATTCATGCACCAAATCTGACCAGATTTCACTCAAATGTCTGCCAGGGTAAAATGATGAAGTGATGGTGCTCTCCATCCCAAAGGTCAAAGGTCAGCTTCACTGTGACATCATGATGTTTCCTGTCTGTTATTCAGCAGCAGAAGTGAGGGACCAAAGGGCAGATTGGGTTCAGGTTTCACATGTGGTCACAGACTGAACTGGGAACTCTAACCTTCAAACTGTGCTGATTGTGTAGATCTTCTGTGCTCCTGGGTTGAACGTGTGTGTGAAGCCTCCACACTTTGCAATCTGTAGCTTCCTGTAGCAACACCCACATCTGAAGCTTTGTAGTCTACCACGAGCAGAGTGGTTTGACGACAGTGAGCTTCAGGTGATGAAGCTCTCTGTCAGTCACTACACGTGTTCTGTGAGTCTGGACACACCTGGAGGCTAAATATTCGCCGTACATGCTGACAGACTAACCACACTTACTGTCATCCATGATCAGGTCCCCTCCCCAGCGGGTCGCCATGACTCCCGGAGCAGCATCCGCAGCAGAAAGGAAGGAACGCTGCAGAAGATCGGGGACTTCCTGCAGAGCTCCCCCACGCTGCTCGGCAGTAAAGGTTAGCGTGACTCTTTACTGTGGGAGATGTTTAACTTTCCTCCGTTTCTCTGGAGGACACGATTGTGAGAGTGATGAAAGTGTTACACCAGTGGAGGAAAACCTCTTGCTTGATGATCACATTTCTGAGTGAAATCGGTCTCATGGACTGTAGAAGTAATAGTTATTTGTAGTGCACCACAAATTAAAAACCTAAATAAGCCATTCATTTTTTAGATACATTTAAAAACATTATGTATACTTCAAACAGAATTTAAACAGAAGGAATAAACAAGTAAAATGAGGTAAGGCTTTCAAATAGAAAGACTTCATTAGAAAATGTTGATTCATTCCAGCTTCCTGTTTCCTCTGGTACGCACTGGGCTGGCATGCAGGGAAACTTTTCCTAAACTTTTGTGGTTTCTTCGCCAGCTGTTCGTAGGTCAGAGAGCCCGAGGCGCCGCGAGGTGTTGAGCCTGATGCAGCCTCCCAGAGGTTATTAGTGTACTGTGAAGGTAGTAAGTCGTCTGTCCCCTGTGCAATAACCGAAAGGTCAGCGTGTCAGTTCTGAGGAGACGTTTTTAAAATGAATGTCCTTCATAAAGGAAGACGATTCTGGATTTCTGTTGTTCTCAGCGCATCCTGTGAAGTTGTGGTAATGTGTATCCAAAGCATCATTATTAGCACCAACTGGTTAAGGTGCCTCTGAAAATAGACAGGAAATCAGACAGCCCAGCAAATGAGATATTTTTCTTTAATGAAACTATACTGCATATCTCTGAGCTGTTTTTGAGGATGTACAAATCGCTATCCGCAGCTTAAAGTCACATTTCTTGGGATGTTGTCAACGACTGATTTTCCTGATGTTTAAACAGGAAATTCAGACTTAAAAAACACATTTTAACGCACAGTGAATTTTTCAGGGCCTTTTGAAACGCTTAATGCAATGGGATGTGGGAGCAACATTTAAGCTGACATGATGTGAAGCGGTCAGATTGTTTAACTCATCGCTGATTTTGTTTTTTTCATGGGATGAGTTGATAAAGTGACAATGAAAATACCTTTAAACAGCTTCTGAGGACCAGTGACGGAGAGCAGCAGGCGACCACTGAAGTGTCACTGCAACAAGTGTGGTTCACCCTGACCTTCGGCACCCAGCGAGGACACGAGCTGCTGCGTTTTAAACAATGTGCAGTTTGTCTGAATGCACCTCCGAGAAAACCGCAGAGGCGAGCGCTGCACTAACGAACCCCGTTAATGATGAAAGTCTGCGTCAGTCTGCCTGCCCTTTACACAAACTGCTTCACTGATGCAATATTTCTCATACGCTAAAAATCAGTTTGGGTGATATTTAAAACGAGCTTCAATATTCCAATCAGGATCAAAAGGTTCACCAGGGTTACTCCCTCGGGCTTGTCAGCCAATCAGCCGACACACGTGAAAATACACCGAAGCTTGCTGATATATTCACAGTGTGAGCTGCCCACTGCGAGTTGAGGCCGAACGCACACCCTCACTGATAGGAACAAAACATAGGAGCCACGAGGACAAACCGAGTCCGTGGCGAAGGGTAACGCCGGGGAAGGGCAGCGGCTTTGGGACACTAATGATGGCTGAGAGGACAAGGTTAAGGCGGGAAACATTGGAATCAACGGCAGTCGTATGTGTGTTTTATCCTGGGGGACCAATGCCTTCACTCGATCAGTTAATTGTCACCCTGGGGTTCCAGCACAAGGGTGCTGTCGCCTGCCTTCACACAATCGCCCACACCACCCCCCCGCCCCCGCCCCCATCCCTCCACCCTTCATCCCTCACCTTCACAGGGTTTTATCTGTGTTATTTCACTTCCTCTCTTTCCTGTCTCTCCATCCATCACTCCATCCTGACCCCCCTCCCTTCTTTTCTTTGTAACCTGAACATTAAGTGACAGCATGACATGGTTGGTTTTACAGATGCCAGAGAAATGTCACTATTTAAAGGACAAAGGTGGTGTTTTTAGCATTAGCATTTCCCCCATAACACCAAAATTAACCATGAATTTATCCTGCGGACCAGAGCCGCCTGTGATACAACTCTGATTTGATAATAAAGCTGATGGTCTGAGCACATTTAACAGCACGAGATGATAAGTAATCAGTTAAATGAGTATCAAAAACATCTGGTCAGCATGTCTCTGTGGTCTCTGCAGCCAAGAAGATGATGAGTCTGGTGAGCGGTCGAAATGATGCAGACTCAGCGGCCGCCGCCTCCTCCTCCTCTTCTTCATCCCTCAGTCTGAGAGCCAAGAAGAACAAAAAGAAACTGTACAGGCCTGAAATCTCCTCCCCCATGGACATGCCCTCACACCCAGTAAGCCCCGCACACACACACACACACACAGAAATACAACAGCTGGGGATTGACCTCGCACGTGTCTGAATGAGCGTTTGGACAACTTCGATCAGCTGGTGGTTGTTTTAAAGCTGGAGTGTGGAACTTTTGTCTCCCCCTTTTGGCTGTGAAAGTAATTACACAAACACTATGGATGTGTTGCGACGCAGCAGGATCTTTCACACTCCTCGGTGCTGTAACCTGCTCTGTCGCTATGGTTACTACACACTTGTGCTCTGACAAACCAGTCTTTGCTAAAACTCCTCACTGGTGCGGGAAGGATTTAAACCCTGTGGCTTCTCGCTTGGTGAGTGGGGCTCAGTGTAACACACTGTAAATCAAACATTCAACATAAGATAAGATGAACTTTATTGATCCCGCAGCGGGGAAATTCACTTGTTGTGGCAGCTCACAAGGACAGAAGAGGAGTGCAAAAAGCAAAGAGTGTGCAAAAACAGTTACAAAAGAATGTAGAGGTAAAATAAATTAACAATTTACACAGTAAGTAAAAACAGTACACTATAAAGTTATATACAAGTCCTCATAAGAGAAGAAAGAGGACTAGACCATAGAATTATACAGTCTAACAGCAGTGGGAATGAAGGAGCTGCTGTAGCTCCTTCCTACACTGAGGGTGTAGCAGTCTGCCGCTGAAGGAGCTGCTCAGAGCCTCCACTGTCTGATGCAGGGGGTGAGAGGTGTTGTCCATGATGGATGTCAGCTTGGCTAACGTCCTCCTCTCACCCACCTGCTCCACGGAGTCCAGTGGGCAGCCCAGGACAGAGCTGGCCCTCCTGACCAGCTTATTTAGTCTCTTCCTGTCCTGGTCCACACAAAGTTTCTTGTGTGGGGATTGAAGGTAATCCTAGAAAAAAAAAACAATTTAGAATTTCGTATCAGCTCTATCCTATCAAAAAGACGCCGAGACGATTTCTTGTGTGTCCCTTACACACCCGCCTGCTCTTATGTTTACTTAACTTAAAGTAGCAGCTCCACTTTTCCACTTCTCATTTAGAGTTTTACTGAAGTACAAAAGTTTTCAGATCAAAATATAACAGAAGGAAAACTTTGCAGATTATGACTTTCTAAAGACTGCAAATTACTGGACCATATGGACTGTGATCACTTTAACAGTGCAGCTGTTAAATGTGGGACTGATATTGTGTTTTTATCTCAATCTGGGAAATAACTGCAGTTATCAAATGAAAGCGGTGGAGTAAAAGTATGAAGTGGCGGAACGCGGAAATACTCAAGGTTGTTCTTGAGTAAATGTACTCAGTTACTTTCCACCTGCGCTCTTTGCTCCCGACTTGGTCTCGGCAGTTAGCTCTCTGCTGAAAACATCCCGAAATATTTTATAACGTTTACTGACGCACACGAGCCAAAAAGCGAACATGCGAGACGTGACCTCAACATCTGTAGGATTGTCACCAACAGTAACAGACGAGAGACTGGTGAGCAGTAACATCGACGATCAGCTGACTGCAGCAGCTCACCTGGGGGAAAAAAGCCTGACTTCTTCCCTTCTCAGTTCCTGGTTGTCTTAAAACAGGAAGCTCTGTGGGTCAAAGTCTAACCTCACAAAACGTGTCCCTGTGGGGGAGATTATCTCCTCCCATTCGCATGAAAGCCTTTATACACCAGAGACACGAGGAAGATATGTCCCAAAACACTCGGCTGCATTGAAACTTGTTTTCAATCGTTGGATGTTTACAGCAGAGCTTCACGAGGCGACGGCTGCCTTAATGTAATGATTCCATGTTCATATCAACTGGCTGAATGAGCTGCGGTTACAAACGCACACTCCTGTTTGTCTCCTCGCTGTAGATCATCAGCAGGGAGCCGGTGGAGAAGGAGAGCGACCACCAGATCATTAAGAGACGCCTTCGCTCCCGGACGGCCAAATGATCAGCCCTCCATGTTGGACTGAACATCACGGTCCTAACACAAGCAGACGTGTCTTGGAAGTAATCGCATTTAATTTGAAGTATTTAACTCTTCCAGTCAGTTAAAGAAATACTTCAACATTTTGGAAGGTAGGCTTCACTTTTCATTAGGAAATCAGTCCCACCCCTGTGTGAGCGCGCTCAGTACGCAGCTACAGGCAGGAGGCGTTAGCTTAGCTTAGCATACAGACTTGAAGCAGGGTGACAGCAAACCTGGTTCTGTCCAACACTCACCAACACGCTGTATTTTGGTTTGTTTTATCCAAACAGAAAAGTCTTTGCTTTGAGGGGGATGTACATGCTGGAACTATTTGTCCTTCCGCCAGCATCTGAGCTGGTTTCCCTGCTTCTAGTCTCACAGGCACGAGTGAAATCAAACGTGTTTCCCAAAATGTTGAAGTCATATTTTATTAAATCAGCCTTTTTTATTTCTTTGTGATGCTGTTTTGTCCACATTTAACATCAAATAACTCCAGAATTACTGCATTTATCTGGTTATCTTTTAGTACACTTTGTAGACAAAAAAATTTTGTTTTTACGTGCAATTTTTTTTTCTATTATTGAATTGTCTGCGCTGTGCTGGAGATATTTTTGTTTTTCTATGTCAGTAAGCTACTGCAGCAGCGTCTTTTCTCCCTCTGTGAACTGACAGTGGTATCAGCAGGGCGCTAAAGATGTCTTGCATTGTTTCAAGGAACTCTTTTCACACTACACGCGAAGTGGTTCGGACGCTATCCAAACTCCTACTGCACTTTATCTCTTTTCTCGAGCGCAGGCTGCGAACAAGCAGGATTAAATTTCCGGCGGTTGTGCTGCGTTCGCTGTCGCGCAGCCTTATCTTTTGGTTCTGACCGCTGAGCTCCTAACACGTCACTTTGTTCGGTTCTACATGAAGGTCCGCTCAGTTTTTGTCCAGTAACATGTTGTCAGTTTAGTTCTTGATGTTTCTTATGTTTCTTTTTTTGTGCACTTTTCTGAAAAGTCTTGACACATCTGTCTCATAGCATCGTGTTTATTCTCCTGTTCTACGTTCTGTAGGTCCTATCAGTAATTTACAGATTAAAAACACTAAACATCTGGAGGGCTGGTGGTTTTCTTTGGGTTTTTTTTTCAAAGAGAATTAGCAACACATCACCGTGACCATCATTAGACTGAGGAGAAGAATTAGCCGTCATCATCACTTCTCTCACCTGTAGCCACAGCGACAGGCTGAAAATGTTTTGCTGCTCTAAAGGAAGTCGGCCTCTGCAGGACTCAGTCAGTCTCAAAGCCTCTTGTCAACACTGATGACTCCCACAGCACAAAAATTAGACAGACAAGCACTCAGCGCTGCATTCAGGTGCTCGGGCTTCAGGTGGCAGTTCTGATGTTTGCACTGACGGGCTTGAAGTCTGTTGTCAACAGGAGGCTCAGGTCGGAGGTGGACTGTTCCCGAGCTGCTGGGGCGTGTGGGCACAAGTGCTGAAATGTTGAAATGTGTTCAAGGGAACAAAGAGAAAGAAGTGTTGATGTAATTAACGAATCGCCACAGACGTAGAGCTGCAACGGTTAGAGGCCAATGGGAGAATAAGAAGCCGTCGTCTCTTTGAGCTGTGAGAGAAAATTCAAATGCGAAACGCTTTTTTGGTGGCTGCAGAGTATGTCCATCGCTGATTAATCTGTTATAATAATGGCTGTCATAGACTTTATGTGTGGCACCTTTTAAACAACAACACACAAATGCAAATGCACAGAACATAAAAACAGGAATTAAAAAGCACTTTAAAGTTGATAACAGTAAAAATAATGACGTAGATAAAGAGTAAGAACTTCTTCAAGGAACTAAAATAAGCATGAAAATAGAATCCAGAGACGTGTGGATGAAAACTGCAGAACAATGAGTGGAATTTAAAAACCACAGCAAATCCAGAATGTTTGAGCTCACGTAAAACCGACTCTTGATCGCAGCACAGAAGTGTTTCGGGCCTGAACGTCAGAGTTGGTTAAATGTTAAAGCGAAGAGGTGAGCGGCTCGTCTGCTCTGCTCTGGTGTCTACAGGTCGCTTTGTGTCCCTGATTCTTCTGCTGCCACCCTTCAGTACGCCAGCAGCAGCTGATGTTGACCGCAGTGAGAAAAGAGTTGGCAGATCGTCGCCGTCGCTGTCTGAACTGTCGTGTTCTTTACGTTCCACAGACTCCTCATGAGTTCTTACGTGACAGACCTGACAGCGGATGAGCTGAAGTTTATTTGCTGTGGAGATCAGCAAGCTGGAAGCCCGACGTGTTTGTTAATTCAGTGCTAAATGTGGAGGGCGGTGCAGGCTGTGAACAGAGTGTGGAGGAGACGGGAGGTGTTGCTCACACACACGCACACAAGCCTGAATGTGTGTGTGCGTCTGCTGTTGCTGACGTCAGAGACATTCAGGCCATTTGTCCACACAGCGACTGTGTTACTAACTTGTGGTGGGTGGGGTTCGAAACGCTCTGCTCCCACAGGCTTTGATCTGGTGGAGCACAGCAGCTTCTAATTGAGCCCTTTTCCTTGTTTCTTCTTCTTCCCTCAACAACAAACATGACTGCTGTAATAATTAACTAACATCTGTTCTTCTGTGGAAGCTCCCACCTGGAGGCCCCACCTGGTGAGTTCGACTTATTCTGGTGCATCCCACAGATCCTCCATCAGCTTGGGGTCTGGGGAGTCTGCAGGCCGTTGTTGTGGTCCTTGAGACGTTCCTGAACCTAAATGTGACGGGGTGCTTCATCCGGCTGGGCGGAGGCTGCTGCTGTCACCATGGGGGTGTATGTGGTCAGCAGTGTTTAGGTTGGTGGTGTGTCTCACAGAACATCCACGTGAGGTTTCCCTGCAGAACCTCGCCTTGTAAACAGATGATTAACGTCACTCACTTCACCTGTCAGTGGTGGTCATGCTGTGGCTGGTCGGCGTCTGTGGTGCACTGACTGAGGTCTGTAGAGCAGGTGACGTTGGTTGGTGTTGGAGGGATTTGAACTCACCGACATCGGGGAGTGGAAGCAAACAGGAAGGAAGTTTGGATCCGAGAGCAGCAAGTGGCGATGATACAGTACAGTGTACCACCAGCAGCTAAACCGGAGCCACTGAGACGGACACCAACAGGGCAGGAAGTGATCACACAGCGTTTCCTAACCTTTCTGACTTGTGTGTAGAAGCTGGTCGACGCCAACGGGATGGATTTACGTGAGCCCTCTGCCTCGTGGTTACATTCATTTGTACCTCATAATTCAGGTATGAATGTGTGCTTGTGAAATGTCTCTGCTTGGCGTTTTTCTGTTGTTTTAGTCCTGCCAGAAGCCCTGCGTGCAGACGCGACGGCTTTATGCACATCACAAAGACTTTAACACAAAGGCATCGTCAGAAGGAAGCCTCATAATCAACAGGACAGAAAGCGAGAGAGAAAATGAGTCAGAGGCGAGATGAGGAGGAAGATGGGGTGAAAAAGAATGAGGGAGAGCGGGACGACAGAGAGCTCACAGGACAAACAAATGAGACAAGAGGACGAGTGAAGGTGAGGACTCAAATAAGGACACATCCATCTACAACCCCAACGTCTGAGGAAGTCTGAGCGGGCCGAGAGAAAGGCGGAGCAGGCGTGTGTTCTGTGAATGATGGAGAGGCTGCCATGATGCAATTTTAGCAATCGCTTCCCACACAGCTGGGCCCTTTGTGCTGTGTGAACAGCCCTGCCTTCCTGTTCACACTCGCACACCAACAGGAGTGTGAGTGCGCTCCGGCACACGTTTGTTCTCAGCGTTTTAACGAGTTAGCTCATTACGTTGGAGAAAAAGAGAAAAGAAAAGGCGACTTCTCTCTTTGTGAGGGGAGTTTTAGTCGTCAACCCAATTTAAGGATTAAACTTCCGGTTTTGGATTGGGTTTAATTTGTTTTCCAAACTAATTTTCTACTTCTTGGCCTCTTCTTCCCTCAGGTTTGTCGTTTGCCCACAGCTGCCTGTGGGTGAGGATCCCGTCACTCCAGCAGCAGCAGTTAACATTTCATCTCGTGAGTCCGGACTTAATCCTGATGCAGCTGTTGTTTGTATTTGTCTGTTGGGAAAGAACAAATTTTTGTGGTTAAAACTTGCAGCAGTAAATGCAGCTTGTCATGTTTGTGTCTTAAACTGCAGACCGTTTTATCTGACATTCATGCTAAACAGAAAAGCAACAGAAAAGTCTCTTTCTGTTGATCTCAAAGAAAATATTTTTGAGGTCACATCTGTAAAGACATAATCCATCACCAAATGAAACTGCTGACGTGTAGTTTACCGACACATTAGTTCAGTCAGTTAACTGCCTGTGGAGTCAGTCTGCGTCTCTGAGAAAATATCACTACAACTTTACATCCAACAGGTCCATCTGGCACCAAATGTGATTAAAACAAAGCATGAACAGACACAGTGGACAGGTGGTTTAACACACACACACACCCACACACACACACACACACACACACAGCAGCATGAATGTATTACAACAAGACAAACAGCCAAAGCTCCCATCTGGACCAAACTGCCCCCACGCCTCAGCTTCCACGAGCACCTTTTTGATTGGTACGGCAGCAGCATCAGGACAAAATACTCAATAAGAAGCTTTAAGGGAACTCGTGCCCACACAATGTAGGAAATCACATCTTAAAATCTTTAAGTGTGTAAAAGATCTCACCTGTTGCCACTGCGGCCATATTGAAACTTAGCTTTCGGTGCCAAGAAGACGACAGCAAAATTTCCCAGCGGTGGGCAAAAATGGTTTGTTGGTCCCGCTTGACCTGCAGTTCAGCTCGCCGACTGGTCTGTGCTCCAGTCAGTCTGAAACATCATGGCAGGAAATTAAAACACTGACACAGAGACCCTCTGGAAAGACAGAAACGTCAAGCGTTCTGACCTGAAGGTCCTCCTGCAGGTTCAGGTTTGATCAGAGATCTGACCTGATGAAACCAGACTGGAATCAGCGTGTGTCACTATGGGAAACAAATGGCATCTGAGGAAACACCTGAGTGCTCCTCAAAAAGAAGAAAAGATGCTTGTCACTGCTTGTGAATGTGTTCCCTCATACTCGATTTATGGAAATGTGGACTAACACAGAGAGATGCTACAGACTCATTTTTCAAATTGTTTCCACTTGGGCAAAGAAGAGCGGTCGGCGTGGGCGTCTTGAGCGGACCCAGCAGCCTCCTCCACTTCCTGTGCTCCCCGACAGGCTGCACAGGTGCCTGACAGTCCAATCAGAATCCAGGATTCAAACATTCCCAGCTGTCAGTCAGGCAGTCGGCGCTGCCTGCTGGAAACAAATGGTGCCATCAGTCACTCTGAAGTGTGTGGCACCATTTATTCATTTCCAAGAAAACACGATCGAACTGAGGGGAAAGACTGCACCTAAAGCAGCGTCTCACCTTCTTTTTTTTCTTTTTTTGTAATGCAAGTTATTTTTGTCAGAAAAAGTTTCACTTCTTTTGCAGCAGCGAGATCTTCATTCATGTTTTTACGTCTCTGCATCATTTATGATCTCTGATGGTGAAAGTGGAGGTTCGAGCTGAATTTAGGACAGCAGTGAGACCAGATGGTCGCGTCTCTTCCACCACCCAGACCTGCAGTTTGGCTGCACTGAATGGCTGGCAGAGAGAGGGTGTGTGTGTGTGTGTGTGTGAGAGAGAGAGAAAATGATTAAAAATTCTAAAATGTTCGGGAGGTGACACATTTTCCTGATTTTGTGCAGGATGTGGTACCGCTGCTGAGCCAGCAGCTCGCTGACGGCTGCTTTACTGCCTGCAGTACATTACAAGTGTGGGGTCTGAGTTCCCCTAAAATGCTCAGGATTCTAAAGGTGCAGTCTGTAGTTTTGCAGTTGGATGGCATCAGCACTGATGAAAACGTACCTGACGTGACAGGCGTGGCAGACCCTCGCTGCTCTTCAGATTGCTTGTGTTTGAGGCTGTTTTTCCTGCTCTGAATGTGCCTTCTGTGGCCAATCAAACAACGAAAAGACAGGGAAGACGTTGCAGGTTTGCAGAGGATTTCCGATCGCACAAGGACTCAACACTGCTGATGTTTTCTGAGTAGATTTAAGTGCGTGTCTGAAATGTCCTCAGATGTCAAAAGCTTTTCGTTTCTTAATTTGATTATGACCTCCAGGTATCGGCGTGGCGCTGTCACTTCTGTCATCTCTGAGGGCTGTGAATTTGTCTGCCTGTGTTACTCAGCGAACGCTGGAGTCCATGTGAAGGTCTGTCGGTCTGAGCCCGATCTGAACCGCAGGTAGCTGAATTCACTCCAGCTGAATCAACTTGAGTGTGGAAGACAAAGAGAGGGCCTCCGTCACTTTCCATTTTCCTCCTGGCTTCATCCATCCTCCGCCGACCCCCCCCTCGCTCTCAGCGCTCATCCCTCCCAGAAAGCCTTCGCATCGCTCCATCCAATATTCACCAGAAGTGCTCCGGTGTCGGGAGGTGTGTGTGCGCACCTGCACTTTACTTTAAAAGTGTGTGTTTCGAGTTCACTGCTGCAGCTTTTAACAACCCACCTGATCAAACGTAGTCACTCAAGGTCAGGAAAATGTCAGGAAAAAGTCAGCAGATTGTCATCACGTTGTGATGTAAGTCCCCGCAGCTTTAATGATTAGAAGTGAACGAGGTCGATCTGACGCCGGCGTCCTGGTGGAATTACACAAAGGTCACTCGAATGTGGAAGCTCTAAAGCTCCGACGACGTCCAGAGGACAGCGAGCTCGCTGCACACCCAGAAATGCAGTTTCAAGTCTTGTAAAATTAGCTTTCTTGGCATAAAGAAGAAGAAATTATTAATATTGCAAAAGCTTTTCAGTTCATGAAGGCAATTGGTTAATTAGAGAAGTTATTAATTCATAGCAGGAGAAAAGCCTTGAAAACAAAGCAGAAGATCTGAGGCGGCACAAATGAAAGACGCCAAACTGCAGACGTTTGACTTGAAATATGCTCCGTTATCTTCAGAGCCGATTAAAGAATTAAATCAAAACCAAAAATAAATTCATTTATTCATGAGTTTGTCACGCTGAGGGAAAACCTTCCCGCCAAACGCTGCCAGCTTTAGTTTCAGCTGCTGTCCGTCGTCAGGAAACGTAATTCAGTCTGTGACTCGTCCACCGTCGACGCCATCCGACAGCATGAATTTGTGGACTTGCAGCTAAATCCAGTCAGGTACGAACGACGTGTTGATGAGTTCCAGCCAGTCAGGCTGCTGCAGTTTGAGATATCCAGAATAGTCTGACTCACTCTGAACAGGAACAAGTAGGAACTGGAAAAGGAACCTGACTGTCAACGTTTGTAAGCGTCAGCTGGCAGAAGAACTTAACCCTCAATGAAGGAGCTGAACATATTTAAAGAAATACAACTTTATTGACACATCAGGTGGAAACAAGCTGAGAAAATCAGCTGAAAGCTTTCACGCAGTATCTTGTGTCTCATGTGAACAGTTTGTGTATTTTGAATATTTTTGGTGATTCTCAGACTGACACAAACTTTCAACGAAAACGAGTTGAAATAAAATCACTTCGCGTGGAAATGGCCTATTAGTTTTATTTCCCTGAATGATCTGTTCCAGACGTCATCCTGTGCCTCAGCTCGAGCTCGCCGAACGCCCTCGAACACACACGTGTCACCTTTGCAGGTATTCGTAGAAGACAGACGTCTCATTACTGCAGTCCCGAAAATGTAAAGTTTAATGTGGAACAGAGTCAGTTTACTGTCATACTGCGATTACTCTTCACGCTGTGGAAATGCTGACGTCCAGATGATCTCAGTGTGCAAAGGTGTGAAATCCTCAGGTGCAGCAGGAACTGCTGTCTGCTGACAGAAAACAAATCCAGGAGAGACGAGTGAGAAGCTGTGATTGGCAGACGTGGATGTGGTGAAGGATGCGATGTGGATTTGTCTCTTTCTAACAGGCGCTTCGTTTCGCTGGCGTCCGTCTACTAAATTCATTTTTTCACCTCACAAGTTGGAAGCCCCACGCTGCTCTCATTATGGTGAGTGATGGCAGGCGGACAGAGCTGGAGATGCTGTGCAGCAAAGTTAATGAGTCAGCCTGGAAGCCACAATGCAGCAGCTAAAGCTGCCGTGGATGAAAGCAGACCTGCAGTCGAGGTCACCTTCAGAGGCTCCGCCGACCACCTTCAGCTGTGTGACACAATGTGATGGAGTAGTTCACGTTTTTCACCGAAGAACCAGCAGGGCGTCCCAGTGGTCAACAAAATAAGCCCATTTTTTCAGCCCATTGGCTGAAGTGGTCTGCGGCAGTTGGTCTCTTGCTTGACAGCCTCCTCACACAGGTGTCACACAGGTGTCACACAGGTGTCACACAGGTGCCTCACAGGTGCCTCACAGGTGTCGCCTCATACGGTTCGAATCGCACGGCCCTAAACAGTTTGATGTCAGAGGAGCCGCAGGTTTAACACACCATCAACACCTTTTAATATTTTCCAACCTGAATAATCTATTGAGAACACAAGCTCGCCGCTCCGTGAAACCGCCAGCAGACATTTTGACGAGCTCAGATTTGGTGCAGATTTCTGCAGTTTTCATCATCTGCATCCAAAATGCCTCTCGCTGATTTCTCTCTGAGTTGACATGTCTTCACCTTCACCCGCTGCTGACCACAACGCCTCAGGGCAGCCGTGCTGTCGTTTCACTTCACATGACCTCCATTCCCATCAGCTGTCATCCATGAGGAGCGTCCATCATGCTGGAGGGAGCGGGACGACGGCGAGGAGGAACGTCGGTGACCGCAGGTAACGGAAATCACTCACACTGATGCTGCTGTCTGATGCTGTTCGTAAAACTGTAAAATAAACTGCAGCCATCATCAAATGTCACTGATTTGTCATCTCAGGACTTAAACAGATGAAAACATGTCTTTGATTTCACAGATAAAATAATTAATATAAAAGAAGGAGAGACTCAAGCTTTCAGACAGCAGTTTGTTGAACCACTCATGTTCATGTTATCCTGACAAGCCGCTTCTTTGTGGTCACTTATGACGTGAGACAAAATTAAAATTGCATGATGTAATTGAAAAAGCTCTTAAAGAAGTCAAGTTGGGTCAACACAACTCAAAGCTTCGCATTCTGTCTCTAACACTCAGCATTTCTCTCAGCCAAGTGGCTTCAGCTTGAGCTGAATCTCTGCAGAAGAAGCTGTGGTGTGGTGGAGTGATTAATACGAAAAACGCTCCCCTCCCTCCATCAGCCGGCTGATGTGCCCTTGAGCAAGGCACTTAACCCCCAGTTTGCTCCCCGGGTGCCTGATGCTGCCCACTGCTCCTGTGTGTGTTTCACTGCCTGTGCGTGTGTGTATGTAAACACACATATACTGCCAATAAAGTGATCTTCATTTGGCAAAGCAAAGTGCGTTGATTACGGTGACAGTGGACGAGTTTGTGCGAGTGTCTGATTCAGAAGTATCCTGAACGCCTTCACCGCGAACACAAACGAGCGCCGCTGCACACTGCGTTTCTGTCTGATAGTTAAAGACTCGAGTCTCAGTCCGTCATAACCTGCAGGAAGAGATTCAAAGGAATCGGTTTGATGTGATGAGTATGAGTGGACTGAACTCCAGCTGCTGCTTCAGAATAAACTCTGACGCTGAAGAGCTGGATTTTAACTGAACCTGAGAACAGCCATAAAGGAAGGAAACGTCTCCTTTTGTTGGTGTTGTGGCAACAAATAAAAGCAAGCAATAAAATCTGACGTGTCTGCTCAGGTTTCATCCTCACAGTCGGCGGATGCGGGACATGACTCAGCGTTTCCTCCCGTCTCCTCGTGATGCTGTACGATCTAATGAGGCGTAACTTGAATCTTAATGTGTGACTTCCCTCTCAGCTAAGATCTGTCACCTTTACTCTCCATAGGGACCATCTTCATACATCCAGCTTCCAGATGACCAACACAACCCACCCCCACCCGGAACTACAGCTTACTGCCAATCACAGCCCCGGCAGCTCCGTCAGAGCGATCTGAGCTTCTGAGCACGCTCACAAAAACTCTTCCTGTGGAAAAATAAATGTTAATGTAATTCAGAGCACTCAATCGCTGCGACTCGTCCTGATCTGTGACCCTGACCCGCTTCCTCCTTCGCTGCCTCTGACCTTGAACAGCGCAGGCTGCTGGTGTGAATTAAAAGGTGTCAAACGCAGCCCCAAGTGCATTAGTGGGTGAGAAATCACCCCTTTTCCACTTAGACTGCAACCTGCTGCCAAGGTGTCACATCCATATGGAATAAATCTATAGTATTTCTGACCTGAAGCGGAGCGCAGCCATCTGTTCGGTGGAGGAACACACATCCGAGACGCTGCTTCGCCCCTACATCACCCTGATGAGGGCGGAGGCCGTGGGAAACACAAACGAGGGGGAGCTGTTATGTACAGGACTCTCTTCTGAATTATTCACCAGAAAACACTTCCTTCCAGCGGTTGAAAAGACAACAAAAGTGTTCCTGTTCGTGGCCTCTTTCTTACGCCAGTATCGCCCACATGATGCGTCTTTCCACACGGCGTCTGGTCAGGTGAACCTGACCAGCTTCACAAGTCTGACTGTATGTGAGCGTATGAGAAAATGAGCCGACGTGTCAGTTCATCTCTGACCTCAGCAAACAGCTTCCTGGTGACTTAGTGGTCTCAGTCGCTGGTTTCAACACAGCGTGATGTTTGTGTTGTGAATTATGACAGACATGAGGCAGCTGATGCTTTCGGCCGGGGCCGCCCTGTGATTGACAAGTCTCCGCCCTCCCATCCAACTCGAGGCTTCAGCGCTGTGGTCCTCAGACCAGTGGTTGACGTCACGGTGGGCGTGGAAACAGACCAGCTTGCGTCTTTTGAAATGTGTTTTCAGTTTCAGCCGTGTCAGTCTCAGCCACCGTAGTTTTGATAATCGTGCAGTTAATAATCATTTAGACAGCAAAATGTCACAGGGTGACGTCTTTTATTTGACCAAAACACTGAAACTGAAAGAAAGAATATTTGGGATTTTGTCTTGTTAAAGGACATATGAGTGATTCATAAAGTTTCTATGTCGATCTGAAAATTCTCTTAGTACTGATTCGGTTTATCGTGGTCATAATGCTGGAGAGGGGGACCCGATGACAGTTTATTTCTTATTCATTTCAGTGGGGCTTCATTTATCCAGGTTAGCTGCACTGAGATCACAAATTTCTTTTCCAATAGAGAAAAGGCCGCAGCAGATTTAATCAGAGACAGCAATGACAAAAAGACGGGAGAGAAAAGTGAGCGACTTGCCCACTGGGCCACGTGCACAGATTAAACTGAGGAGGTCCGAGAACTGATCCCTGGGCTGTCCCAGTCCCACGTCAGGACCGCTCTGTCCCATCCGTGACTGCAGTGTAACGCGATTCTCCAACCTGCCCAGCTGATATTTTTACCTGAATTAGTATCCAACATTCACATCAGTGGTGAAAACTTTCAGTCAATCGTTGTCAAAAAGTTCATGTAATTTCCTGTTGTCACTTTGTGTTTTTATTGCATGAGTGAACTGCGTGTGCTGTGAGCAGTACTGCGTTTTTTAGACAGTATTACATCAGTGCTGCAGTACTTCAGAGATGTTTCTCATTTCCTCTCCGTTCTGCTCTGCTGCTGCTGACTGTTCATTTCTGCTTAATGACTCTGTGCAAAAACTGTCTTTTGTGTATGTTTATGAAGTCTCATTTTGCTCTCTTATTTGTCTCCTGATTTATGCCATCACTACCTGCTGCTGCAGCCCCCTCCCCTGACCCCCCAGGGAGGACAACGACTAATCTGCTCTACTGATATTTTGCAGTAGCTCCATCTTGTATAATCCCAACAAACTGCTCTGAGCTCTCTTATGCGGTTTTGGGTTTGTCGGTCTCCGAGGCCTCAGGATTTACAGATGCTGTGTGTGTGTGTGTGTGTGTGTGTGTGTGGGGGGGGGGGGATCCTTATCTGTCCCCCTTTGTGGAAGTCGTCTGTACTTGGTGCTCTGTGCCCTTGAAGAAGAAGCCGAGCTCCAGACGCGTCGTGAAGAAGGTTTCCAATCCGCCCAGTGCAGTGGAGAGTTACTCATCTGTCAGTGAACTTGTGTTGGAGCTGGTGGAGCTGGATTTGATCCCTGCTGACGTGTCCTTGAGCAAGACACCAACAGCCTCGGTACACGTCAGGTCAGGATGTAAGAAGGCTCCTGTGTGTGCCTGCTGCTGGATTTACAGCTTAAAACTGATGGGAAACATAATGCGGCGGGAATACGTCACACGGCTGACAACAGGCTTTCAGAGTTAAAACTCCCCTTTGTCCTGTTTTCTTCCACACTGTCAGTCCTGTAAGGTCAGCCAGTGTGCAGTAATTTAAAGCTTTCATTTTCCAGCTTCTTTCTCCCTCCTCCCCCACACCTGAGCCGACAGAAGTGCAGATGATGGGACCGTATTCTGCATTTGGCACACAGCTGACACTTTCAGGATTACAAAGTTTCCACTCCCGGTGGATTACACAGCAGCAAGAAAGCTAAAAATGCACTCATGCTACTCGATGGAGGCACCTGTGATCAAAGGATCCACCAAATGGCAGATTTTATGTTAATTTGCATTCACAGGACAACATGGCTAACCTTGAAGGAACTTTATAGATTTAAATGGTGAAGAAGAGAAGGTGGGGGTGGGTGGGGTGCAGGATTTGTTCAGCCTGCAGGGACCGAGCTGTAATGAAATCCAGATTCAAGACGGTGCTGAGCTCGAGAAAGAAGGTTAAGTCCTTCTATTTGCTCAGCACCTTTTTAATAAGGAGCAGAAAACACATCCCATCCATCTCGCTCACTTATTTAGACTACAAGAAGAACCTGAAGATAAAATCTGAGAAGTAGAAACAAACTTTAATGAGTTAAACCCACTTTGCACATCAATGGCACACCCGAAAGCTTAAAAATCATTATTTTGACATTTTTCATTTTCATTTGAAATCTTTTGTGTGTGAGTAGTTCATATAAACCAAAGTCTTGGTGCGGCTGCCTGGTGTTGTGGACGTCACTTTGGCGGCGGGAGCTGCTGTGTGGCGGCTGCCAGCTGAACTGATCTGCTGAACTTTCCAGAACTTCTGGTGAGAATGAATCATTTGCATACCAACACATGAAAGCGCAGGTTTTCGAATGCTGGAAGTCAAATATTCAAATGATAAATGAAGTCAATTTAAGCTAAATTTCTCTTTTGAAAGACAACCCCAGCAACTGATTGGTCAGCTGGCAGGAGAGGAGGGCAGCAGCCGTCTTATTTATTAAAGCCCGAGCTGCTGATTTCACCCTGAATCACACACAATACACAACCCCAGTGAAAGTGTGTTTATTTTTAGTGCTCGCTTGGCTGCTGCTCTGCTCATCTGTTTGAAAGGTGGAACACAATCAGACCGAATGTTTCATCCAGACGTGGCTCTTCAGAGGATGAGATAAAAGTCATTCAGTTCGATTTCTCGGTGGGGCTGAAAAGCAAACAGTTGGAATCGGGGAGCCGCAGGACTCGAGGCGTCCTCACATTGTCTAAAGTGCTGGCAGCTCGTCCTCTGGCCCTCGAGGTGTTTTCATCGGGCAGGTGGGGATGTCACAGCCAGTCTCACACTTTGGCTTCCTCAAGCAGCAGGGACAACATATCTGTGTCACACGCCGCATGACGACATCCACTGCAAAACCTGGTTTGTTTGTTCTTCTGTACTTGTTTTGGTTTGCCAAGTTACTTTCCAGACTTTCCAAGCAGAGCCTGCGCTGCTCAGTGTCCTCTGTCCAGGTTTAAATAAAGCATAAACAAACGAAAACTCTGCACTGGTTTGGTAACTACACCCAGGGCTTTACAGGAGGTGAAAAGATGGGAATAAAGGAACTGTGCTAGAAAAGTTTTAAGGCGACATGATTCAGATGCTGTGTCGTTACCGACGACCTGTGCACTGTGCTTCCTCAGGAGGGACAATCAGTGCTGCAGTGTTTACTACACACTCAGCATCACTGCCTCCTCTGGCCTCATGAGCTGCCGTTTGCTGCTGTTCTCCTGTACGCTGCTGACGTTTAGTTTGCATCTGAGCAGGCAGCACGAAAGCACAAAGAGGAAGTGGCTGCATGCAGACATGAAAGAGACATGGAGGGGGACACTCGCGACAAACGTGTCTCGTTGGACCCCTTACTCACCCAACACAGCACTGTGTGCTGATGGCTCCAAGGTCCTCCTACACCACACAGACTTTTATCAGCCCAGAGATGCAGAAAGCAGCCAGTAATGCTTGCAGTGGCACTAAAGATACCCCAGGTGTCTTAAACAATAAACGCTGTAAAACGCAGGGTTCCTCTGCATGGAGCACAAGCTTAGCAAACTGACAAACTCCCCAGTCCTACAAACAACAAGAAAGCTGCGAAGCAGAGGACCTGAGGCCCACCTGGTAATGCAGACTTGTCTTGTGATGGCTGAAAGTTCTCTCATCTTTAGTCCTCTTTTCAACACCACCAGCACCCACTAACATCTGGCTTTTGTCTTCTGTCAGCGTTCACTCCAGGTCACATGACTCTGCAGGTGTTCATCGACACCCGGGTGGGTGACGCTGTGACGACCAAGTGAACGATGTTGGTGAGTAAACTGCTTTCCGTCCGTTTTCGTCCAGTCAGCAGTCGAGAGACGTAAACAGTTTCTGATGAGTTTGGATTCTGTCTGATCAAGCTCAGCCAGCCTCATTTCCTTTCCAATCGGGTGATCGAGTTCCACTTCATCGAAAATGTAATTGATTAGTTGAAAAAGAGTGACGTGACAACGCCAGAAGCTTTCTGATATTTTCATCTCAAAATGCTCGGAGAGGATGTGCAAAAGAACGTCTAAAACCCACAGCGCGTTCCAGTTTGTGGTTTAAAGAGCAGCTCAGAGTCTTCCAGAAGCTCACAATCTCTTGATGTTGTCGAGTTACTCGTGTAAAGACACAAACTGGTACCCAGAGCTGAAGCTATGATTCTGGCAGTGAAGGTTCCACTTGTTCGTAAAGACACCTCTTCCAACCCTGACGCAGCGGAGGGACCCGTGCCGCCTTCTGTTCTCACCGCCACAAATGATGCAACCGCCATCTTACTGTAAAAAGAGGGTTTCAAAGCAGCGTGGCAACCAGTCAGGACAGACGGACGTGTACTCTGACCGCTGCTCCCGTGTGAGCGTCTGCGTGGGTCTGAACGCTGCAGCCGCCTGGATTAAAGAAGTCTATTTTGGCCACAGAGCTGAATCTAATGAAAGGTGCAAAGCTCTGCCATACATCCAGCTCAGTGCTCGCCTCGGAAACAGGAATGTCATCCCATGACATCCCAATGATTTCACAAGTTTTTAACCCTAGAACACTAACGTCGGGTGATTTTCACCCACACAATTTTGAAGTGATCGAATTTTACAACCAAATGAAGGGATGTGTTGATACTTTCGACCAAATGTGTGCTCAGTACAGCTGTGAAAGAAAAACCAAGAGGTGGCCACAGTGTGTCCTATATGGCATGATGAACGCTGGTGTGATAAACTGTATGTTATCCGAGATATTATATCGGGTAAAATATACCCAACGTTAGTGATGGTGTTACTAATTTTAACGTTAGTGTTCTAGGGTTAAGCTGAGCTGAATGAAACCCGGATATCAGCGGCTCAGCGGCGTTCGGTCGCTCACCGTTTCTTCATGTCTGCTTTGGTTTACGTGAGTCCTTCTCCTGCTCCTCCGGCGCTACGTCACACATCGACATGAAATCACTTTTCCATCCACCTCATCACTCAGTCAGCGCTGAGTCTGAAAAAGCTTCTTTTTTCAGTTGTTGTGGGGAGACAGCGAATGCAGCAGCATGTGGCCGCCTACAGAAGAAACGCTGCAAATATCCTGCCTGTCTAACAAGCATGTGAACCTTTCAGTGCAGTTCTAAAGCTGCCACGGCTGCTCTCTTTCAGGTAACTGCTGATAATATAATAGATGAGGTTGGTGCCTCCACTCTGATAACTGAAGAAGCTCGATCTGGCCATCCTGATCATCATCATAACGGAGACAGAGGCGTCATGTTTGACTTCGAACATGCTGGAAAATGTTGACCAGCAGACAGCAGCCTGGAGCGTCGTGGTAACGTCTTTATATCCTTTACTTCAGTCAGTTTGAACAACTGACTGAATGCTACATGAAATGGCAAACTGTAGTGGTGATGGAAGAGGTCAGCTGTCTGTTTTTAACAGCTTTACAGCTGTGCACACACACTCACTCTGGTGTAAAGTGTGTGTCCATGTCAGAGCTGTGACCAGCTGTCCAGCTGCTCGGCCGGCGTCACAGAAAACGCGTTTGAAATCAGCTTTGCTTGTTTTTAGCCGTGTGCTGTTGGCACAGAGAAAACAAAAGGGCCTTAATGTCATTCTCCTGATGTGAACAAATATTTAGAAGAGACAAAGGTTTCTTTGTAAGTATCTCAACATGCATTTAGAAATAAAACATTTCATTTGTCACTTCCTTCCGAAGCGAACATTTTGTGCTCCACTGGCAGGATGAAAAGTGATTTTCTTTCATTTTACCTCAGCATGAAAACCATTCACAGAGTACAGAAAAGGATTGATAGCTTTCAATGAATACAGTTCATTAGAGGTGTTATTATGGGGCTGAATAAGACGACAGGTAGATTATTCCAGTCACACGGGGGGCTTCAGTGAAATTCATCAATGCAGAATCAAGTCTCTGAGCAACAGCTTTTTTAAAACACGAGAACGTCATGAGGAAGACGAGGAAGGAGCTTCTAACTTTGAGCGTTTGGGTTTCACTTAATGCCCTTTAGTTTGAAACTACACTTTGCTTTTGTTTGAGCTCCTTTTAAGCTGCATCAGAAGTCGAGAACAAGCGGCTATAATGACGTTAATCATTTCATTTATTGTGCTTCTGAACGGGAACATAAATGAGGGTCTGTTTGAACTTCCACTGGCTGTTGATTGTAGAAAATAACAAAGGCACTCAGGCGAAGTAATTTGCTCCTTACTCTGAAGTAATTTGCCTAACGGGTTCACAAAACATGAAATTTGGCTCATAGCTGCAGGAAGACAAAACCTAAAACCTTATCAGGCTCAATAACTGCTGTGAGTGGAGGTCATTTTAAACATCTTACATAGCTTGGATTATCAAACTGATATGTTCAAACTCCTCCTCCTCACAGTGCTGCAGTGTGGAGGAAAGCTAAACTTAAACAACCGTTTTAGAGGGGAACTAAGTGACTCTAATTACGTCCATGTGCTTGGAGTTCACAGAGACGTTAATCCACTCTCAGGTACGGGTGGTAAAGGCTGCACCGTGAGAAGGTTACGCAGTGAACATCCTGACTTCACCTTCGATGACCATTTCGCCCCGAGCAGGAACCTCCTGCTAACAAATCTCCCCTCGTGTGTCTTTTCTGAGTGCTGAAGAGAAGCTTATGTTGACAAGGTCAAAATCCTTCATCCACGTTATGACCATCGAGCCGCCAAACAACTCCATATATTTGCTTTCTGTTGGGAGCGGCGCTGGGCTGCAGTGCTCATACATTCTCCCCAGAAATCAATAGCCGGCTGGGCTTCAACTTTCTTCTCCTCTGCTCTCTGAGAGAGGAGGCCCAGCGGTCAAACGTCAGCTCCGCTCTCGCTCGGCGGACAACTCCGAGCGTGAATTCGATAAAGTTGAGTCAAGTCAGATCTCTTCAGTCTGCTCTGTTTGCCCCCCTTGTCTTTGCCCTGATTCGCTCCTCTTATCTCCCTCTGAAGGAGGCACCGAGGGAACAAACGTCCGTGGGGACTAAAGCTGAAGTCAGATTACATCCTTTTCCATTGGAGACTTTTCACAAAGGGTTTGTCTCAACATCGGGATGGAACTTCTTTTTCTCTACAAGGCCCCCCGACCCTTGTGGCTACTTAAAGTCAGGCTGTACTGTAATGTGAATGCTGCAGAGCGGAGGATGGAAGCCCCGATGGGTTAACGCCTCCAACTTGTTCATTCTCATTCAACCCCACAGAGTTTGGAACGTCTCCGAGGTTTTCAGCGTTCAGGAGATGATGTGTGGTGTCCACATGAACCCCACAGCTCAAGAGACGCTTCAGATGAGGAGACGCTGATATTGGATGTTTCCAGTTCAGATGCCATGAGTGGCAGGCAGCCAATCAGACGTCTGGCTTGAGTTTCCTTGAGTTTCCTTGAGTTTACAAACACCTCGTGTCAAATGCGATGGAGTTCTGGTGAAAACACTTTGCCACAGTTGGTCCGGATCAGCTGACTCTGGTGTTTCCAAAGTGAGCACTAAATACTGCAGATCTGCCAGCAGCCAATCGATTCCTTTCACCGCCTGACTAGCAAGGTCTGACACGTTTGGCAGCATATTCTTTATTTGATTGAATTAATTTCTGGCTATTTATCTTTGACACACGTCATTTGTTTATTGTTAATTAAGCTGTAGAGCATCGTTAACCCTCGCAGAACAGATCAGAACAGCAGAGTCCGATCACCTACACATGCAAACACTCTGATGCTGTGCAGTACCAAACTGCTCGACTGATTTATTTTGCAGGCTGGCTTTCACATTTGGAAAGAAGTGAACAACAGCACACTTGATGGCAAACCACCATGACTGAACTGAACATGAGCATTTACACCTGAGTGATGACTGAAACGTGTTTACGTCACTGCAAATGCTGAGATGTTTTTCACAGTGAAGCTCAAAAAGACCTGTGGAGGATCTTTATGTTTGTTCTCAAATGTTTAACAGATCGAAATAGAAGATTTAGTTCAACAGGAAATACTCAGAAACTCACACGGAGGCTTTGTCATTTCCATACAGCTCCGGCACACACTGTGACTCACATCGGAGGGATGACAGAACCTACTTTGTCCTGCATGTATTCATTGTGTGAGCGCCTGAGGAGCGAGTGGGTGAATCCACCTTCAAATTTACATGAACAAATGTATTCTGGATGGTGAGGGAGGGGAGAGGAAACGGCCCGAGTGAGAAAGAGGACTTCTGGACTCAGCCTGGGGACATCATCCTGACACTTTGATGAATGTCTTCTGCTCAGAGAGGCTTAAAGACTCGGAGACGGAGGGACGATCCCGAGCAGGTTCTCAGCCTCGGGGCGCCGGCCAACCAGGCAGCAGCTACAGGAGCACGTTAGAGGGGGCTGCGACGTGATTCATGTGCTCTGAGTGAAATTTCTCTTGTTTCTAAGATTTGTGACGAAAGCCTTTTCTGCTCCGATGAAACAAAGCCAATTTGAAGCCACCAGCTGCTGAGAAACTCTTTGAATATTTGCAGCTTTTAGAGGACAGTGGTAATCAAGCATAGCAGCAAAAAAATTAGAGAAGAAAGCGTGACGATGGTTTCATATTTCACCACGGCTTTGTTTTTATGTGTCTGCGAGGTGCAGAGCGTATCATGAGTCTGTATCAGATACAACATGTCCCCGATGGTGATGAAAGGATGTTTCATTCTGTTTCTGGGTCTCAGCTTATCTCTGAATCTCACGCGTGCACATCACCCGTTCAAACCATTTCTGAGCTGACGCACTCATTCATGTGTCTGCTGGCTCGCAGACAGCGAACAGAGAGAATTACATGCCGTGGCAATTGTAATTACAAGGTTCCAGCTGGGTACAGTGTAGTTTGGAGATAATACGTATTAAAGTTTTCACCTCCCACGGACCAAACGAGTAGAAAACTTTTTAATTAATGGCTTTGACCCCCTGGAACAAAACTGTGTTGAAATCCATCCTCAGCCACTTAGAGGGTGTTTGCTGAGTAGCTGGAAGTGCACACACACACACAAAAAACAACAAAAACTAATTTAATCATCCTGTTTCCAGCACTATTAAATTCTTCTTGTTTTTTATTTACTATTCTTTTGCCCAGTTCAATTAATTTCACTTGCCAGTTAACCTCTGAACTGATGGAAGACTTCAAACAAAGGTTTCAGACTGGATTTCTGGAAACCGATGAGTAAAATGATCTGTGAGCGTAGATGATTCGGCTGTGAAGAACAAGTTAAGCGAGCCTGCCACAATTATTCCAGTCCTTTGCCAAGTTTGTCCTCTTCTGCATGGTGATAACTGAAATACCACCGATCAGGAATAGAAACAGTGTGGGCTGGTTTGTTCATAAAAGGACACGCTCACTTGTTGACCCTCCCTCTGTGTTCCACTTTCATTTCTGGGTGAGTCGGACGCCTGCGGTCACCTCCATTGAGCCGACGTTTACTAAATCCATTGCATATTTGGTCCTGTTGAAAAATTAGATTCAGTTGCTCTTTGTCATCTCAGGATCAATACAAAATGATAAATCAGTCCAGAGGCGTCAGCGTCATCCACCACCTGTCAGTGTTTTGGATTTGATGGACCAAGTGATTGACATGCTGCAAACAGCACACGAACAACGAGTTCGCCTCCCCCCTCATCAGGAGAGAGACCACAGTTTGAGACAACTTCATAATAAACAAGCGCACACTCTCAGACTGCAGTGGAAGTGCACACACCTGAAAATACTTTGGTGTTTCTGGGTCAGCAGCAAGGAAAGTGCTAACGTTTGTGATGGAGGAGGAGGAGGAGGAGGTCTGGAGCGGTGCTGCTGGCAGATGGACAGCTGGATGGATGGATGAATGCTTCTCTTGGCTTGATGTTTACGCTACACTGATGTTCAACTGAAGGCCACCAAAAGCAGATGGGCACCGTGGGAAGTTTAATGCACGTCTCTTATGGATATTTCATAAGAAACATGTTGATATTAAAGGCTGAGACTGCGACTGAGCAGGAGAAACACCAATAAATGACCTGAAAGAAAGCAGACGTACTGAGTACACTGAAATCGTCTGAGACAGAGACACCAACTTCAAGGTGCATTCAGGTACGCAGTGCAGTTTGCAAGGTATAAATTTGGTGCATTCAAGTAAAACAAAATGCCTGAACCAAAAAAAAAAACGCACTACAGTATGGAAAAGAGGCTTGAGACTCGGGACTTGAGTGCAAAGACTTCAGACTTACTTGAGACTTGCAAAACAATGACCTGCTTTCCTGTTTTACTGCTGAGGTCATCAGTAGTCTAAAGCCAACAGCAACCAAAGAACAAAGACTTTAGCTCGGCTGCTTTATCAAATTAATTAACTCCCAGCACAAATAAACGTGTGGGTGACAGCAAGAGGAAATGTTGCTCCACCACCAGACGTCACCCACAATCACAGCAATTAAACCTTAACATATTCATACCTGCGATGAACTTGATCTCACAAGCCAAAATCTTGGCTTGAGGCTCTGAACACATGTGAGGACCACATGCTCCTGAGCTCCTTTCTGAGCAGAGACCTTTTGGCTGATCTGTTGATGACAGCATTATGTTAGCTGATGTATTTATGACTCGATGGAAGTCTATCCAGAGCTTCGTGCCACCAGTTCAACCTGAATTAGACCTGGACCAGACTGAGGCCAGCAGCCGACCGGCGCCGTAATGCCGGACCTGGAGCGACTTGACCACGGCCGACCCTCCTGCTTTGGCCCCAGATGCTGCATGGTTTCACCCGGGAGCAGTTTGTCCTGCGTTTGCTCTGCGAGGGAGCTCAGCTGTGGAGCAGTCTGCTGTGCACTGATGTGCTGAAGTGGAACATGGACGCTGCACGACGTTTCTCTCACTTAGAACAACAAGGTGCTGTCATATTGTGGCACAGGATTCCCTCGGTGCTCGACTCATTGAGAAGAACCACGTTAAGAGAACAAGACTTTTTAATTAGACGTCACATCAAAAAGACAGAAGCGTCTCCTCACAAAGCAATTCATCACAGCACTCTGAAGTCGTGTTCGGTCCGTTCCAGGGAAGCTTAATTCTTTCATCGATCGGGTCGAACTCTCGTCTCTCAGTCTGCAAGAAACTGCTGAGTCACCTCCTCTCTTCATCGGCTTCAAAATAAACGAAAACCTTGTTTTCATTTCACTACAAGCTGCTTCAATGTCCACAATAGAAAATGCTGAATTGTATGAATGTCGAAAGTGTTGATTTTGTTTTCAGTGTCCTCTTTATCAGAAAACAAATTCTGGTTTTATTTATCCATTTGATTGGACCCGGTTAGCTTTCCTGATGTGTTAGAAAGGGTTACGTGCGTATTGTATCATCTGTGTCGTATGTTCTGAGAGCTGTAGCTTTCTGTTATGCAGTTGTGTTATCAATTTCTATTCTTTACTTTTATGTTAATGTTATATCGTCTTGCGACGACGTAATCAGTGGCAATAAAATGGAGTCGAGTCCTTGCAGCCTGCTGTACTTAACGCCCACCATCAGCTCTGTGTATTATTCAGTAAAAGTAATATCTGAAATCAAACAAAGGGCGATATTCTTGCTTTGGCTCACCGCCGCAGCCTGGATGCTAATATTAGCGTGTAGCTTGTGTGCAGCTCAGTCAGTTTTAACGGGATACCTGTTACCTGAAGTCTCAGATGGGGGTTAAATCCTCTCCAGCAGGAACCTCCAACACCGATCAGTCGACCACCAGAAGAGCTTCAAATCCACAATGTGGCGTCCTGAACCCGCCTTCTGGAGCTCTCGATCTAAAACCAGAGGTGTGTACTTCTGTCACTCTGTACTTTTTTCTGCCTGTCCTGTTCACAGCCAGGTTTAATTATGAGTTGAATCAGCAGTTGAACGCTGTGCTCTTTGGCAGCTAACGTTGTTGTGTATCTGCCCCTCGCAGCAGCGCAGAACAGAATGGCACAGTTCTTATGAAAACTGATCTCCTCTAATGGCAGAAATCCCAGATCAGAACTGCCGCCAAAATCTAACTGATCTCTGGGCCAAATGACATTCAGCCACCAAATTTCAGCCAAATCTGTTTGCTGTTGCCTAACGTGTCGTGTTTAGGCTGCCTGTGGCTCGATTCTCCAGACTAAATCTCATTTCCCACAGGAGGAAGTGTGGGTTTACAGCTGCAGTCGCTGCAGTTTGTGTGGGCAGGCCGGCCAACCAGTGAGCCAAACCTGCTGATGCTTTCGCACGCCGTCGTTCGTTCCCTGCAGTGCGTCCCTGCCGACGCGTTGGGCTTCAGTTCGGAGAGCAGAGCACATCTCCGCCAGCTCCCGGTGAGGGTGTCGAGCAGCTAATCCACAAGTCACTCAGTGCTTTAGTGCTCAGGCTTATTTATGCAGCAGGAAGCTCCCTCAGACTACGTTTCTGTTTTGTCTGCTATTCTTTTTAGCTTCATTGCAGACACACATAAACCTCCAATTCGGGACAATTGCTGTCCACAGCACCTTTCATCCGGACCTGCCCAGACCAGCTGGACCGCATCTGGAAGGAGAGCAAACTGCAGGCTGTCGCTGGCTAATGTCCAGTTACAGGAAGTGAAAAAGTAAATCAGAGACCGTTGACATGTTAACACACAGAACTAAGATTGCAAACCTCAGCATGTTTGTTGCACTAAAACTTGTTTCATCCTGCAGTTTGACAGATCGTGAGATCAGGTCACGTTCGGTCAGTCAGCCTGACCAAACGCCGGCTCTGCTCAGCATGACAAAAAGATTTCGTCTCGTCATTCAGACAGAGAGAAGAGCAACAAAAAAGGCCTTTTATTTCTTAATTAGGCGGGAGGAGGCTCAGGTGCACACGGCGAAGCCCACCACGACACACTGTCACACTGAATAAAGTCACTCTGCAACTGTGGACAGTCTGCAGTCATACAGGAAACAAACAGGAAATGAGCAGGAAACAAACAGGAAACATCAGTCGCTGTGGACACTGATTGAATATCGCAGCTGTTGAGCTTAATTATGAGCAGTTTCACTTTAACTAGAAAACATCCCTCAAGCAAACAAAATCTAAATGATCCAAGAATCCACATGCACCTGAAACCTCCAAACACTCTCTTCACTTTTCAGTGTCAAACCACTTCCTGTTTTCACTGCAAATACTAAAAAAACCCTCATTATTTACAGATGATTTCTGTCTCTGTGAGCTGAGAATGAACGTAAAGACGAGTGAAATAATCAACAGGGAATAAAAAGACAAACACCCCTGGAAGTAAACTAGAGGAACTTAACACGACAGCAGACATCCACACACGATGACAGAGACGCCTTTAGCAGGAAGCCTCAGAAACAATTTATTCATTTTGTTATTTTCATTTGAAATCACACACAAATCTGCTGTTTGGCTCCGCTGAACACAACTCACAGAAGCAATCATGATGTGTTTTTGCAGCAAAAAGACAGACACACACAGACAGGCTGCATTGAGTCCAGGACAACAGACACGAGGACATGCTTGTCCGTTCACCTTCTAACACGTCTGTCACTGTGCTCGCTTCAGAGCCACAGACTCACAGCAGCAACAGACAGAGTCAAATCACCACCAGTCACCTCAGTAAAACGTTTCTGCAAATCAAAGTTATGTCACATTTCTATGTTTCATATCAACATCTCTACAACACCTTTAATATGTCTCTGAGGTGGAGGACAGCAGACTGGGACCCAGTCTCTGAGACCAGCTGAGAGGAAGACAAAGCCAGTTGGTGAGTTTTATTTCGTTTCTGTCTCATCTGAATGAATGAAGTGTGTTTGACGATGAGTTTACAAGGCAGTTCAGCTCCTCTGAGTTCAGTGAAAGAGACAAACCTGAGTTCAGAAGGTGTGCAGTTGGATTTTTCTGTTTAGTGAGGAAAACGGGTGGAAGAATATTTCCTTTCTTCACATTTTGTGAGCTTGAGTTTCCTTATCAGACTAAACTCTCTTGTGAAGTTGTGAAACTCAGCGAACTTGCAGCTCGTATTCATCTGCTATCTGAAGCTACAGGCGCCTCTAGAGGTCCAAAGTGGTACTGCAGACAGGAGGGACCGCGGCTAGCTGGTTAGCATGCATTTATATCTAACTTCAGTAGATACAAATGCTGCACAACACAACTGACTCACACACTGACTCACAACACAGAGACACAACATCGTTGTCTCTGTTAATGATGTCATTTAAAACTAAAATTCTGATTGCTCCTAAATCCTTCTTAGTATTACTCCCACAGTCAAGCTTTCCCTTTAACAGATCACTTCCTAACCCTCTGCTGTGTTTGAACTGCATGCTGTCAGAGCCTCTCACAAAGTGTCTACCAGGCTGGTCTGGCATCAGTGAAAGCAGATGTCTCCATTAATCAAGAAGCTCATCCAGTGCAATCTTAAGTAATTTGCCTGAGACCTCAAAGACAATCACAGAAACCTCCGCCAGCAGCTGCGCCTCAGCCGTCTGCTGCAGCAGGAGTCAGAGACTGAAGACTCGAACAGACGAATCCAAAACGTGGATGTGACGAGTGTGTCCACGCTCAGGCCGCCAGTCAGCCGCATTAATTATGGTTACCTCCAATTAATGCACTTTGGAACATCTTCAGGTGCAGCTGCACTTCAGGGACTTCATCCTCCAGTGAAGAAATGCAGCATCTGAACGCATCAATTTGAGCTGCGTTCAAGAGTGCTGACAGAGACCAATCATACAGATTTACTGCTTACCTGAAATCCATGTATTTGCTGTGAATTTAAAGGGACAGTTCACTGAAAAATGAAAAGTCAGTCATGATCTTCTCGCCCTCATGCCGATGGAAGGTCAGGTGAAGTTTCTGGGCCTGCAGAACATTTCTGGAGCTTCACAGAATCCTGCTAATCAGAGGGAGGAGATGAGGACTCGACAAACTCCACGTCTTTCTCTTATCTGACTTCACTGAACCTAACAACCAGTGAGCACAAATCCTGCTTCGGAGTACAGGACAGGACTTGTCCTGCTCCTGTGAGTCCACTTGTGTGTAAAGGGAAGACGTGAGACCTCACAGAGATGAGGGTCACTCAGTCTAACTGTGCGAGTCCTTCCTCGTTTTTCGGTGGAAAAACTCCTCCTCCAACACGGCACACGAGCTGGATGCTGAACTAAAACCACACTTTGCCTTTTTTAGCTGGCAGATTCACAGTCAGAATGTGCAGGTTTAACCATCAACATCTTCATCCTTCAACTGTTTTCTCTTGTGAAAATAAAAAGTTCAGTTTGTTTTTAAATCCTGCTGATCTTTTTTAGTCTCCCACATCCCAATGAAACTTTGATGAATCCTGCTGGCGACATCACTTCACTGAGCTGTGATGAAAGCGAACCAGATGCGAATGTTTTGGAGACGAGAGATGAAGAGGAAAATCATTCAGGAGGACAGCGAAAGCTTCCTGACTCTGTGAGCTCACCTGGACTGACGTGTCCTCAGGTGTCACAGGTGTCGGGCTGCTGTGGTCTGAACCTGTGGTCTGAACCTGTGGTCAGCGGGGGGACGCAGGAGGGATGAGGACCTGAATGGAAAATCCAGACTGTTTCTGCTGCTGACGGTAGCTCATTCACATCAGATACTTCCTCCGCTGCAGGAAGGAGGATGTGGGGGGAAAGAAGGTTTAGGGATCTTTCACAGTTTACACAGTTTTTAATGGTTTCATCAGTTTAATTCGGAGAGTCCGTGTCCTCGACAGGCTCCAGTTTGGTATTCATCACATTCACAACAAGTTGGGTTTAGGTTTGAAAATCCTGCTTTGAATTTGTAAGACTGAGACAGAAACATGAGTGAACCCACTTCAGACGCGATCGCTCACAATGGAGACGAGTTTAAAATGAACAATCACACACAGTTTCCACGTGTTGCTTTTCAAAAATTTATTTCAGCCAGTTTGCTTGGGCTGTTTAGACCATCAGACGGGGAGGGAAAGACGATGACAGACGATGTGAGAGAAGCTTGGCCTGATGTGAAGCTGATTGCTGCTGTTAGACATCACATTAAATCCTGCAGCACAACATTTTATGTTTCTGTTGTGTCTGGGTTTTTGCTCTTCTAAAACAGACCCAGTGCTATCGTCTCCTCCATCCTCCTCCTCGGCCTGATAGCTGCTGAAGGGGATGAAGGCTGAGTGCAGCAGGCTCAAACAAATCAAACAGTAAATACGAGCACAGATTAAACTGCTGTTTGTTGTGCTGCACTTTGGCTCAGCTGACGTGTGTGTGTGTGATAACTGATTGTTTCTTGGGAGGCTGATTGTTGCTGTGATTTCCCAGCAACTTGAATCTCTCGTTAATCATTCAGCATTAAAAGATCATCGAGTAATCTGACCTCTGTTGGCCTCCTGAAAGCCACAGATGTCGGCAGCCGAAGGACGGACGACAGCCATGATAAGAGCTCCCAGATACACTGAGCTCACTTCACGAGTTCTGGCAGGAAGTCTGAGCTCACCTGACACTCCGGTCATTTGGCTCAACCCCTCAGAGAAGCCCCACAGAGACCGAAATGCAGTCCATTCAGTTAAATGAAATTAAAAGAAGATCAAAAGTGACTCAACCTCATTGCAAACTGCTCAGCCAATCACAGACGAGCTTACTGTTAACCTGCTTGTCTACTTTTGGGTTTCTGAGTCCGGAACCTGACCAGGACCGTGAGCAGGTTCGGGCCTGAGGTTTCAAACCTTCTGTCACACTCAGACAGCAGACACCAAACTGTGTCGTTACCAAAGTAACTTCATGATGCAGCCAACAGCTTCTGAACTGCAGTCACAGAAATGAAATGCGCTGCGACCGAGCTGCGAGTGTTATTCTCACACTGAAATGTTTCGTTTTCAGGAACCGACATCTTCTAACCTGCGCTGCCGGCCGAATCGACACACCAACGAAACAAACCACAACCAGAGTGACGTGTGTGAGGGGACCAACGGCAGCTTGATGATGGATGAGATAAACTCAGTGATGTGCTGATGTTTTCTCATTTGAACTACACAATCGCAAAGACAAAGAAAAGGATGAGTTTTTGACGTCGTATCAAATCGCTGAGTCATGTTTGACCCACAACTTATCGGCTGTTTCAGTAGTGAGAGATCAATAATAAAGAAATGCAGCATGTTCTCCAGACGAATGTAAAACTGAATACACAGATGTAGTTTAATTACATCAAATTACCCAGGTGCTAATTAGCGCGCTGAACGCAGCAGGAAAACATCACTCATCACCTCGTCGTGTTGTTGCACACGTTTGACTGGCACATTTTTCTCTCGTGAACTTTATTGTGCCTTTAATGTTCTGTTGCCTCATTAAATTGTGAATTCAGGCCTCAGTCGAGTTTCAAGTTTTCAAGAGTTTGACACATCCTGTCCTGGTCCTGTCACTGAGCTGGAGCTCACAGTGTGGACTACAATGAAGCACTGCAGAGACGACGATGGACTCGGCGTAAGAGGAATAAACGTTTTGAAGACATTTTCAGAGAGAATAAAAAGCATCCTCATTCCCTGAGTAAGAAAGGTCGTCTGACATGCGCCTGACGTGAGGTTCAGCTTGGACCAGCTCTGCTCTTTCAGTGTTTGGCCAAAGTAAATGTTAAGCTGAGTGACAGTCTGGCTCTGACTTCCTGCTCTGATCTGGGGTCAGATTGTGAACTCTGAGCAGACAGGTGGGCTGCCTACCAGAAAGGCCTCCGAGACACAAGCTGCTCCTAACACCCAGAAGGGATAATTACACAGAAAAGACGAATAATTATTTCCCATAATCCCATTGGATACACAAAGCAATGCCCAGAGCTTATAAAAGGTAAAAATTCTGCACATGCAAAGTGGTCACAGTTGGAGGCTAACGTTTTTTGTTGGATGATATAAAAAGCCAATGTGGCTCACGTGTCACACTGGAGTCCTCGTCCAGGAAATGTTAACTTATTTCCTGCATTCTGGTGATTTTTTCTCTTTCTTTTGGCACCAACGTTTGCCTTTTCTGTATCCCAGGCTGCTCTTCTTCCTGGCCCAAAACGTTTTGTTGCTTGTGGATGTGCCAGTGAATTTCACTTCCTGTTTCCCTGTTTCATGTCTTCTGTTGGAGCATCAGTCCTGCAGACTGAATGCAGTTTCTTCAGTTGTTTTTCCAGTTGTTCTCTACAGATGAAGCGTTCAAGAAGCTGCTGTGGCTTCTTGGAGGAGTTTTTTTCTTTTCTCATTGTCCAATCAGATTGGCTGGGAGGCGGGCTCTCTGTGATGGTGAAGCGCTGGAGATTTTCAGGTAAGCTGATTTGTTTTGCCTGGAAACAAACATCACATCAAATGGAAATTAGACATGAGATCATGAGACAAAACCCACAGGAGTTTGACTCCTCCCCCTTCGCACTGACTGTCAGTCGACGTGTTTGTGGTTAACTCTGGCACCAGCAGACATTTTCTACTTGAGTAAATGACTTTTCATATCTTTGTTGCCACACACGTCCTGCGAGGTAAAAATGCAGCTCATGACGTTGTAAACAAACAAATTGTCGCACTCAAAGCACTTGAATGAAAGTGAAGCGTCTGTTCTGAGATGCTCAGCGCTGGTCATTAATGTGCAAACAGCAGCAGAGGCGATGAAAAGATGGCAGCATGTGTGAGCTGGAGGCCGTCCACAGGACTCGTCACTCAGCTCGACTGGACCCAAACAAGTCTGTCAGCGCATTCAGATACTCTGCAGCTCCCCACAACACACTGTGACCTCTGCAGAATGAGCAAATCGCTCTCGTGATGCGCGAAATATAAATTCCTCCTGTTACTGACCCTTTGAAGAGGAAGTGACGGCGAAGAGGAGGGAGGCGGGAGTGAGGGGGAACAGATTGCTAATTAACACTGCTGTCACCAGCTGAGCTGTTAGGAGCCACACTTTAGAAAGCAGCGCTTCTGCAGAGTAGGATGCAAGACAACAGCCATTACATTTATAACGCTGAGTCAAATTTGATTTAGGCTGCTTTAAATTTCTCCATTTAACCTCCCAGATCGAAGAGGGCTCAGGCTTTATAGTTTGGCCGTGGGGCATGAAATGAGACTTTCACCACTAACTATTTTGGTTCATCATTAACAGAAAGACAAAGAGCGTCCCCAGAGAGGCGTTACTGCTTTTAGTGTGAGGCCCTGAAGTCGCTCTGTGTCGCTGTGATGCCGTCATGCTGCTTTCACTGCTGCGTGTATTTCAGGAGGATTGTGCACAAAGGTGAAATATCAGAGTATTTCTTAATTATTGCACGGGACATACATTTAAAATATTCAACTCGCCTCCTCGGCGATGGATATCAAGAACTCATCCAAACAAAACTGACTTCTAATGATGCAGCGTTTTACTCCTGCAGCTGATGTTCTCTCGACTCTGATGCTGAGGCGACCATCTCGACCTCATCAGGTCAAGGTCACATGCGTTTTAGAAATAAGTTTAACTCAGGTCACAGTTAGTTTTTATGTCCCTGCTGTCATCTTCATCACAGGTTCGACTCGTCGCTGCAAGTGGAAGAATACAGTAAAAAGCAGCAGAATGGCAGGTACCAGATCAGTCCCTAACCCTACAAACCAGGTGGTTTTGGTGCCTGATTCTGACCTGACCCTTAGCACAGCGTGGAGTGTCAGTGTTGCTGGGACACAAACCAGGGCTTGATCAAACCTGCTGTCTGCTGATTTCCCAGGTTACATCGCTGACGACGTGTCATGGATCAGCAGATGGATCTCAGAGCTCAGAGGGTTTGTTGAAATGTATAAGCCAACCATTGGAGAAGGTTTTATTTCAGACCTTCGAAACTTGTTGACGGATTTTAATTAAAGTTAATGTAAAGTTGGTCTGTGCAGCCTGGGAGAACAGAGATCAGATTTAAGTGCAGATCTCAGTGTTTTGTTTGTAATCATTTCTTCAGGGATTGTGGATCTGAAATAAAGTGACGTGACTGATGGATGCAGTCAGTGTTTGATTTAATGGCTGCCAGACATAATTACTGCATTGCGGGCAGCACACGCTGGTTTTCTGCTGTCAGATCATGTCGCACTGTGCTTCAGTGTTGATTCTAAGGACTTTTTAGCAGATGAAATGACAGGATTAAAAGTTCTGTAAGCAGAAATAATTGGGAGATGATTAATTAATTATCTGTTTTGAAAAACAATCGGGTTTTCACACACCAAATTAAACATCAGCCGTCATTCATCTTCTTTTTCCTTCTAGACGTGATTCTCACCTTCTCGGCTGTCATGAAGAATGAGGGAAGGAAGCAAGCGTTTGTGTTGACTCATTTGGTACATCAGGAAGTCCCAAAGTGTAAAATCTCGACATCTCGGGGCCCACATTCACGCTCGTCCTGTCTGAATTGGTCCGAGCTCGCCAGCAGACTTTTCACCTGCATGAATGAGGTAACCGAGAGTAACGTCAGACTCCTGAGGCATCACTTTATCCAGAAATAATCATGTGACTTCCCACGTGAGAGCAGAAATGTGTTTTATACCTCGTAGCATCACCCTCCATGCTTCACATGCTTCACAGGCTCACAATTTATTCCATGCATTTCCATCCAACTATTTCATGGTGGCTTCTGCTGCGCTGATGAACTCGCACCTGTGCAGCCTCCAGCTACGGCATGAGACACAACCTGAATACATATCACAGCACAAAGACTGGGGTTGAGGCTTGTATGTGCAGCTTTACACCTCATCCTGTCTCGTGTCACAAACAACGCAACGAGGAATACGAGCGGCCGAACCCGCAGACAGTCGAGGCAGAGCTGCTGCACTTCAGTCATTTATTCACACAAATACAAAAGAGGTGCAAATCTGACTGTTTGGTGAGGCAGGAAACCCAAAGCAGCCGTGGGAGAGAAGTAGATGTTGTGTCAGCGTAGTGTCCAGTGCTTGGATTTTGTTGATTTTGCTGATTTGTGAGGTAAAAACACAGGCAGGAAGTCATAATAAAACTGCAGACCGTGCAAAAGAAAACCCCAGCACACGGGGACATCGTTAGACCGCGTGCATGCAGTCTGTCATGTGACGTACCTCCGGCTGTGGCTCCAAAATGTTCATGATGCCTTCAAAAGCTTAAAAAGCCACCAGATGACTGAATGAGTGAACACCAAGCGGCTCCTGAAATGTCTTTTATTGCTTTGGTAGTTTGGGATGCAAACTGGGCCGTCGGGTGGTTTGTGGTGGTGTTGACAAGAGTGACGGGCTGTAATGAGCGTGGGCTGCCGGGCTGGACTAAAGACGCCAACAACAGCCCCCGAGCTCAGACAGATTTATTTTAGTCACATTAGGCTGAGACAAAACACAACAAAGAAAGCCACGGTCAGCTTCATGCAGGTGACTCCTGACTCCAGGAGCTCTGCTGGATCAGGTCCTGACTGAGTCTGTCTTAATCTTCATCTGTTTCTGTTCTTAGCATGACTAGTTGTTCATTTCACTGTGTAGAGTCATGAGCTGTGAACACCATTTATATGAACCTTTTTCTCCATGTGTGTCTGCTGTCTGTCTCTTAATATTTTCTGTTTTATCACCGTTTTATCACCAACCTGCTCGATCGACAGACTGAGATACACACATCATTCTGACGGGCAGCAGCAGCTGCACCTTCCTCCTCCTCTTCCTCATCCTCCTCCTCCTCCTCGTCTCTTCCTCCTCGTCTCCTCCTCCTCGTCTCCTTCTCGTCTCCTCCTCGTCTCCTCCTCCTCCTCGTCTCCTTCTCCTCCTCCTCCTCCTCGTCTCCTCCTTCTCCTCCTCATTCTAATTATTGGTGCATTTGCTCATAGCACATTTGATCTGCATTGTTTAGTTGGTGTGTGTCAAAGAAGGTCCACATGGTTTCCAGAGTCCAGGGTTTCCCCACAGAACACCTGCATTGTGAAGATGTGATTCATTTTCTTTACTTCACCTGTCAGTGGTTGTTGTGACTGATTGGTGTGTAAAACAGAATCGCCAAACAGTGATTTAATTACGACAGAAAAGCACTTCAGCGGTCCTTTAATGACTATTGACAGTACATGTTAGGTACTGAATGTGGTAATGTACACATGACGGTCATCTTTAAAGCGAATGTCTGAGTGAAGCCACAGCTGATCATTTAGATTCAGACGGTGAAAAGCAGCCAGCTGAGAGAATCTGGCAGAGCCACAGAAATGCCGATGAGATGAACTGTGAAAATAAACTCACCGGAGTAAAGTGACAAAAAGTAAAAGTATAATGAGTGGGGCAGAGACGAGTGTTAATCATCCCTCTGCTCTCTCCCCTCCTCTCAGTCCTGTTTATTATTCCACACTTCTTTTCCTGCTGCCACTTTCACTCACCC
The DNA here is from genome assembly GCF_020382885.2 of Scatophagus argus. Taxonomy (NCBI): domain Eukaryota; kingdom Metazoa; phylum Chordata; class Actinopteri; family Scatophagidae; genus Scatophagus; species Scatophagus argus. The sequence continues at coordinate 1,474,902 of NC_058502.1, forward strand.
CCTCATTTTTCAGCCATAGTGTCATCACCCTTCATCTCCTCCCCTCCTCGCCTCCTCCTGCCTTCCTCTCCTCCTGCCCTACTCCCATCCCCTCCTCCTGTCCTCTCCTCCCCTCCCCTCCTCGCCTCCTCCTGTCCTCTCCTCCCCTCCCCTCCTCTCCTCCTCCTCTCCCCTCCTGCCCTCCTCTCCTCCTGCCCTACTCCCATCCCCTCCTCCTGTCCTCTCCTCTCCCCTCCTCTCCCCTCCTCTCTTCTCTCTTCACCTGCTGCTGGGATTATTTTGGGATGACAGGAAGTTTGATGGGATGTCACGGGTTTGAGGCTGGGGGTCCAGGTGAGAAGAAGAAGAGGACATGGAGGCGGGGATGGACAGGATAATGAGATTGATGCCATGAGAAGAGGATGCAGTCGGCCTAATGGGATGATCAGTGACCTAAAGGAAAAACGAGGATGAGCTAATGATGAGATGATCTGGTGTTAATTCAATCTGGATGGAAGAGAAGGAGAGGACGCAAACGTCTGTCGTTTAATTCCGGCGTTTCCTCTCTGCTCTGACAGCAGCAGCTCTTATTATTACGAGTGTGTTTGAAGCACAAAGTGCAGTACATCAGATGTGACTGCTGCTCTGCTGGTGCAAACTGAATATTTGGGGGTTTTGGATTGTTAGTCGGGCAAAACAAGCACACTGAAATCATGACGTGAATTGGAATATGTGATGAAAATTTTTCTGTTTTCTTACATTTTATAGACTATTGGATTGATAAAGAACCTGATCATTATCCAAAATGACTTCCAGGTTTGCCACGATGCTGCTGATGTATTGTCTCGAAGTCACACTGATAATCCAGAGAACGAGACAAAACCAGAGCTTCAGATTCATATCTTTTTGTAGCAGTGAGGTTTAAACTGACTTTCATGCCTTTTTCAGGATTAAGTCTAACAGGATTTGGACACACTCACACAAGAGAGAAGATTTGACAAGAGTCTTTACTTGAAAGACTATGAGCTTATTTCAGACCTCTGATGGAGGTCTGGAAAATCCAACCAGGACTCAGTAGGACGGGAGGCAGAGGTCAAAAACAGGACTTAGCTCCAGTGACTGTAGCATGTAGCGTGTAGCATGTAGCGTGTAGCATGGCACTGTGCTCACGGTGAGACTTCACACACCCTCCCAAGTCTTAACATCTCATTTGTGCTGATGTCTGCTGATCCTCACTTGGTTTCCTTCTGTGATGCGTAAAGAAAATAGTTCCTACATGAAACTGCTCACAACAAAGTCTGTGGATTATCCTGATAACCGGGTCACAGTTTTTGGACAGAGACATTACAGGTGAGTTTTTCCACATGTATTCTTTGTCTCATTATAGGACAGCATCTCTACCACTGATCCTCCATCTCACAACAAAACTATCTGGACTCATTAACAGGACTACAGGGGAGAGGAGAAAGATTTTGGGCTGGATTGTGCGTGTGTGAAGTAACCTTCCAGGTCTCGGTGCTTCACAGTGGCATGTGTGTCACCTCAGCAGCTCGCCGACTGGATGTCTCTGCGCTTGTCGAGGCTGCCTGAGGCTGCCTGAAGTCAGGTGTTTCTGCACGGCGGTCGTCTCTGAGATGAAGCAGCCCGCGTCATCACGTTCAAGGTGTTAACACAGCAGGTGAGTCAGCCGTCACTGTGACATCAGTCAGGAAGAGGAAGCCCGAGTGTTTGCCAGCTACAAATGAATGTTTTTGGTCGGGTTGAATGTGTGCTGAAGTGGGACTCAGGAACAAACTGTGTCTTCCTGTGCTGCAGTCGACTCTTGAGATGTTGGACAAATGGACCGGACGCTCAGATCACAGGGCAGTTTCTACAACAGGGACTGAGCAAAGTGTTCTCTAAAAACAAATCAGCACTTTCTGTAAGAACACCTGATGGTGTGATCGGTGTGTATGAGAAGCACCAACAGCACACTGTGTGATGTGTGTCGGCCATGAAGGCGAACGTCAGGTGAGGGACTGTGGTTGTTGTCAAATACGTTTCATGTAATCATATATTAGATTACGTAGTTAAGTCACCGTTGAAAGATGAGGCCGGCAGTTGCAGCACACAGTTCACAGAGGAGCACCTGATTACAATTTGTTACCTGGATGACATGCAGATGAAGCATCTTGTCACAAATCGTTTGTTCTGTCGGTCTGTTTTACAAAAACCTCTTGGCTTCCTGTCATCGCGGTGACAACATAACCACTGCAGACAGTAAAATCTGTGGCAAGAAAATGTGACGATGCTGCCAATGGATTTCAATTGTTTGTTAATGTGCATCAGTGCAAAATGCACATTAACAAACCTTTCACTGTCTCTTCCTCTCATTTCATTCAGCTTTACCAAATTGTCCAACGAGGCCTCACTCAAGTAATTTATTTCTGCTCTGCTGCTTCAAAGAAATGTTTGTTCAACTAAAGCTCCACGTGACATCACCTGATGTGAAGGGTCTGCTGAGGGGAGCTGGGGGACAAACACAACTAAGATTTTCATTTTGGAGTTCTTTCCAAAATTATTGGCAACTTCTACTAACTTGTTCACTTCAAATGTAACTTGAATTTTCATCATTAATAAGCTCAAGCCTGAGTGAAAACAAAGCCCCAAAGGGAGCCAAAGTGACTAATCTGCCTCAGAAGAGAGTGAATCCAGGTGCACTTTGACCTCCACGTGTGCCACTTCGCTGTGTCTGTTCGTGCGTGTGTGTGTGTGTTCGTGTGTGTGTGTTGAGTCATCTGTCACTCTGTTCTCATTGAGTGCATCGCTAGCACTCGCCAAACGAAGTCAACAGACCTGAGCTCTTGTTTCCCACAGAGAGGAGATCTGGCAGCGCCGTTGTGATCCCGTCTGTGTGTTCTTGGCACGATCCGAGTCAGAGAGGAACCCACAGGATCTCGTTTAAGCCAAACAGGACACTGAGTGACACATCTTCACTGTGGCCGCTGCGGTGTGGTGCTGGATGGGAAACCTCAGGAGCAGGATGATGATGATGAACATGGTAATCCCTGAAAGGATCTTTTCACAGCCAGGCCTCAGAGGAACATACGTGTGCTCTTCAGCCCAGGTTTTATTGGACATTCTGTCACTTCCAGCCAGGTTGATTCTGCTAAAGCTAACGTTTGTGCATCGTTTGCTGTCTGAAACTGTGCTGTTGTGTGAATCAAACATTCACTTCACGTGTGATTTCTGACTTGATTTATTTCTTGCTGCAGGTGTGTTCATGTGCAGCCTTCAGCTTCTGCTTTGGTAAATCAGGATATTGTAGAAATCTTAACCTCTTGAAATTGCATCTGGCTGCCCAGTGACTTCGCTGATCCTCCCTCTGTGGTGTTTTCATAGCACTGCCATCAAAATGCAGACTTCCTCTGCCTCGTCCCTGCAGCGGACTTATGAAAAGATTTGGAGTATTAATAACCTTGAATCCCTTTCATTCCATATGCAAAGGTGTGACCTGCGTGATCGAGCCGAGGATGAAACCGAAATAAATTTCACATTCCATCATCCTTTTCACTGTGCTCTTCAAAGTTCAAGTGCAACTTGGCCAGTGGTCGGCCAGTTTGCATCCTCACAGTGTGGGTGCTAATGCTAACGATCACGGAGCTCCCGGCTCGTCCAGAGAACCTTCGTTGGGTCCCGGGCTGCTGTTCACACTGCAGAAACTCTGATCGTCTGTTTCTATCCACACTCTCACGTGTTTGAAAAACAGATCAGCCGTTTTGTTCCAGATTGCTGAGGCTCCCCTTTAAGAAGCGTGTCAAGCAGCACGTGTTTGTGCGTCCACCACCTCAGCCGATGGAGGGGTCTCAGCAGGGTTTCTGTTGTTGTGGAGGATTTACATGAATGTCCTGAACCCCTGCAGCCTCCTGACTGGCGCAGAGATGGCGGTCGTCAGCTCCTCCCACCATACAAACCCTCAGCTGGACGTCCTGTTTTTCTCTGTTCCACTTCCAGTTGTCTGTGCTTGTTCGTCCCACTCACAGGGCACCGTGGAGGGTTTCCATATCGCCTCCGAGCAAACTTCTCCCTGTGAACCAGATGAACCATACCATGAAGTGTGTGCATGTAGCTGCAGCTTCTTCAGTAAAATTCATTTTCAGGCAGAACATCCCTGAAAACTTTTCAGATCCTGAGTGTTTTTGGTAGCACTGTGACTCAACACAACGTCAGTGAATCTCAGAACGCAACAGACAGCAAAGCAGAGCTTCTCATCACTAATGGATGCACATGTTCAGTCCGTCCCACTGGTCTGGTGACAGAGCGTTCACAGACAAAGCAAACAGGTAAACTGTGTGTAGTCAAAATGGATCTTCTTCACAGCTTACATGCAAATCCTCCTCCTCGAAGTTCACTGAGGTTTATCTCATTAGTGTCGTGTCTTTAGCTTGGGTGTCACTTTTAATTTACAGTATCTGTTTAAATGATTCGACAGTGAGAATGATAACTTGGTTATAGTTGTCAGAGAGAAATTAATGCCAACTGCTGCTCACTGTCCAGTGCTTTTCCTGGCTGTGATTATCTGATTATTCAATTAGCGTTTCTGGGAACAGAGTTCTGAGAAGGGCCCACTCACTCCTCTCATGTACGATGTATTAATTGGTCATTTTCAAAGCTATTTCCTCACAACTCTCATAAAATTTCCTTTTCTGATGTGATCTCGTCTCACAGTTCGCTAACCGAGTCTTTGAGACAAAATCATCGAGAGCGGAGAACAACTTCAATCCCGTTTGTGCAGGTGGAGATTAAAGACATCAGAGCTTCTCATCCACAAGCAAATGAAAGAAAGAAAAGGTGAAGATGAAAGCCATAAAATGATGTGATGACAGAACAAACTGTAGTGAAAAGAGGACAAGGAGAACGATGATCAGGTGAATCATCTCATTTCACCTGATCTGATCCATCAGACAGCAGGGACAGAGAGACCGTATCAGCAGATGGTTTCATCCCGCATGACTGAAATTTCAGGGCCTCTACCAGATGTGACCAGATGTTCAAGTGTGTTTCAAGATCAGCTGTTTTTTCTGGAAATCATGTCCACGTGTGAAGTTGCCCTCACGCGACCCTGCTGTTCCTTCGCTCTGCTGCTGCTGATCGTCTCTGTGCGTGATTAGTTATTTCCTGTGTTTAAAGGTTAGGTGTTGTGATTGGATGTCAGTGATATCACAGATTACAGCCAACACTTTGACCGGCTCGAAAGCAAATCTGGCATCGCTTGCTCAGCTCTTGTTTGGCTGAAGTCCTTCTCTGAAAGAACACAGTGTGTTTCCTCTCATAATAATACATCAGTGTTTACCGATGTGAGATGTGCAGCAGCTCAGGGCTCCTTTCTTGGCCCTTCAGTCGTGAAATAAATCTTCAATGCTATGCTGACAAAAGTCAGCTGTAAAGCCATTAAAGTCCATCAGCAAGAGACCTCAGGGGAAATGTTGTGAGGTCTGTGGTCTCCAGAGCAAAAATCAGCAAACACTTAAAGGAATGTTCAGGAAAGGTTGTGGTAATGTTTCGTGTTAGTTAAGCCACTTGTTCCTTTGTGCGTGTGTGTCTGAAGGAGACAGAAAAATTAACCTGCAACAAAGGGAAGCCAGGCCAGTTAAGAGTAATCAAAATACAGCAATTCTGTCAAATCTGTCAGCTGGACAGCGGATGACCTGACATCGACGAGGCGTAAACATTAAGGTGTCCGCGCAGCTGTTCTTTCTCATGCTTTCCTGACCTCTGAACTACCCCGTAAAGGACAAATGCGAAGTAAATAAGTCAGTGAATCTGCTGCTACAGCCCTGCACTGAGCTCACATGCACAGACTACACCTCAGCTGCTTCGGTTTAATGCCCACAGTGACACAGAAGGTTGTGCTGTTCAAGCAGTTAACCTGAGAACAGCTGAGGTGTGTTATCTCCACCAAAGAGCATCTCATGGGTGGCTTTCAGCCGTACGGCGACACGAAAAGATGGAGTGTGTCAAATCTCTGAGCTGCCAGGAAGTTTGCGTCACCTGAGAATGAAACCGAGGCTGTTTTTTCCAGCACAGCCACCCGCCTGTACCTCCATCCCTGAATTGACATGTGCCCGTCATCCTCCGCTGCCACATTTCTGCTCGGAGGACCTGAATCATTTACACTTCGCAGGCCCTCCTCCTGTGGAGCTCTGCGGTAGGTGTGATGTGGTTTAAGCTGTCATGGCGTGACTGCGGGGGCTCTGGAGAGTGCATGTGCTGCGATAAGGCTGTAACTGACACATGGACTACCTTGTAATCACAATCAGAGGCAGCTCAGCAGCTCATCTGAAGCTGCTGTCTGCTTGGGGTGAAGTCAGGAGTGTCTCATGAAGGAAAAGTAGACTTTTCTAAACAGGTTGTGTCTCGTGTGGCCTGCTTGCTCTTCTTCTCTTTATCTCTGCTTTAATCTTATGGTGCACACAAAATGCCTGCTGCACATCAGCTTTTATAAGTGAGAAGGCTCTCTGAAAAGTGCCTGTTTGTCCCCACAGTGCTCCAGACTGCTGCTCATCGGGCTACCAGCTCCAATTTGTGGTTATTGACTTGACTTGAAAAGTGCCACCCACACAGTTTTGCTTCACATCAGTGTGTATATATCACGTCCAATTCTAATCGCCTCAGAGAAAAATAGCAGAATTTACTGCTGAGGGCTCTGAACTAATAGAAAAATGGATGTTTGGAACCACAAATCCCATCAGTCCTTTTCAAGCTGGTTGTAGAGGACTGCAGGCGGCTCCTGCAGCCCTCGGAGTCCCAGGCTCAGGACTGTGGAGACAGAATGTTTTAAATGACTTCATCCTGCCTTCACATTTAGAGAAGTGATGATTCAGCTTCACTTTGTGGTTCTGTTGAATTGCGTTGTGTTATACTGAGAGGCCTTCATAATATTTGGTCTACTGTTGGTCTGTAGAACTCAACACAACAAATCAAGTGACTTTAGCCTTAAAAGATTTGCTTTAAAGCGAACATCATTTTGTTTTTCATTCACTCGTCCTCTTTAGAAAATCAGTAAACACTTTGAATACACAAAATACTCAACACACAGAACTAAAATACAACTGCGGTTTGTAGTTGTGATGCAGTCTGTACTACATTTCCTGTCGTTTTGATGATATATCATTTCATTAATGTTAATTCTTATTCTTGCCGAATTCTGCTCATAAATCAGTACACTCATAAATCGTCTCTTCTGATTTAAAGTTCCTCTTTAGTTCCTGTCGGTGCTCTGAGCGTGTGATCACGTCGTTTGTCAGCCCCTCCTGTCGATCTGACACTTTGCACCTTCCGGCCCATCTGGGAGTGATGACATTTGCCTTTGTAAATATTCAGGTCTTGATGATTTTCCAAAGGAAGAACATTAAAGCGGTGCCTGCCAAATGGGGTCAGAAAAGTGGCGACTGCTCACTTTTGTGGCAGATGAAATATCTGCCAAAAAAACCTGACCAGGCACGTCACGAGTGATCCGTTCAGCTGCTCCAACAAGCGTTCTGCTGAGTACCGCTGCCGACACACGGCTTAACTTCACTGTGTTGTGTGTGCAGATCGTGTGCTGTGGCTGCAGGGCGCCGGCACCACGCATACGCTCTCTGCTTCCCCTTCCTCTTTATTCATCAGCTTTCCTCAGCTCATCCTCTAGCTTGGAATGAGAAATGGGGATTGTTCTCAAAGCTGCTTGCACGCCGCCTGTTGATAGATTGTTCCTCTTTACATTCAGCCGAGCGCACGCCGACTACTCGAACCATCTGAGCTCTGCTGCTGCTCAGAGCTCTGCTTGTTTCTTTCACAAACACAAATTCATGCAGAGCTCAGTCATCTTCTGAAAGACGTGTGAGGACGGTCTCTCACGGACGGGGTTCTCCTATGGACATACAGAGACAAATGTCTACCAGAAACAAAACCAAAGTATCCCTGATACAAGCGCTGCCATCCTGTTCTGGTGATGTCTTTTGTCGCGGTGTGGAGTTCCCGCCCATCGTCAGTGTCCACAGCACTGATCATGTCCTCATCACTGACAAAGTGGCAGCCACTGAGCTCCTCCTTCATCTCATGGAAGTCTGAGGGCACCACCGTGTCCTCGTGGACGTCCTCGGAGGAGAAGCTTTGAGACTGAAGTAGCAGATGATTGCAGAAAGGTCGTTGTTTGGAACTGAAAAACTGACTGTCAGTTACCCAAAACAGAAGCACCACGAACAGTTTTACCTTGAGACCTGCACATGCAAGTAGCTCATCTCCTTCTGCCTCTTAGGCCACTTACATATCAGTCCTGACTCTGATTGTCCCCCTTTAACCTCCACTGTTTTTGTCAAAACTCTTTCATTAAGCAGATTCCGAGCTCGAACGTTCCCTTCGTGCAGATCTGCCACGAGTGTTTCGAGATGCTTGAATTCTCCGTTGGCTGTCAGAAATGGGCTGATTGCCTCCCACTTCCTCCTCTTGTTTGTTTTTCTCTTTCGCTCCGCCGTCACTGTGTGTCCGGTTCAAAATCTGTTTCATCTCCTGTTAACTCGCCTTTCGAGCTGAGAGTTTGGGCAGTTTGTGCACTTAAAGCTTGCTGCTGCAGCATCTCACTAGTTTCAGCAGACTAAATGCCCTTTATTTTAACCTTTTCAGCCGCTGCTAAACGTCAAGCCTCTTCTTCTCTGTCCATTAGTGCACTAACTGAAGATGCATTTTTGTTGAGTCCTGACGCAACATCAGAAACTTTTATTCCTCTCTGATCCTTTATTGAACCTGCGTGCTCAAATTCAGAGCAATTGAAAACACTTGCTGAAACATCCACAGTGTTATTTCAAACTTGCCAGATCACTTTGGTGATATTGCAATGACCACTAAAAGGAAAATAATTCAGTTTTGTAAAGCAGTCTGTGTTTTTACAGTCGATTTTCAGCAGACGCACAATAAATGTGACACTTCTGCAGCGTCTGAATGTGAGTTTTCAACGTGTTGGGGAAGCCAAAGTGATGGAAATCTGTTCAGTATTCACATCCTGCACCATCACTCCAGTCCTTAATCCTTTTCACACGTTGGGACGCCGCAGTGGGAATGAGATGATTCCCCAGTGGGAATGGATCACCGTGTCCACGGGGAGTGAAATGTAAGGCAGACATGTTAGGAAGAGCACAGCTCCACACTGACACTTTGATGTCATTTCTCAGCTCGTCAAAATGGGTTGAGGGAGCACTCGGGTCTGTGCGGATTCCACATTTTGATATTACAAAAATAAACAACACAAAAATGTGTTATCATTGTCAACGTGTCAGGAAAAGTAAATTTAAGTTTCATTAAAACACTGGAGGAGCAGCAGTCCTGTGCAGGACTCCCACAGTGTCGTGATGTGTTTGAGTGGTGCAGAAGTCCGGACCGGATCAGAAGTTCAGCGTTGAGTCACTGCCGACTGTCCTTTCAGTCGTCTTCATTCATGCAGCAATTCACATTTCGTGAGACTGTAAGGAGAAACAGCAGCTGCTTTCCACCAGTGGCTCCTCAAGGTGCTGTGGATGAGCACACATGACAGGGGAAGCTGCGTCACCACACTTTACTGTTTTGGCTCAGTGTCAGCAGCCGCTGTACGCCACCTGTCCAGCAGGGGGCAGACAGACATCGTGAGAGACCAGCTGGTGAAGACAGTGGAAGAGCTGACATCAGATGGTGGCACAGTTAGCTGCTTGGTGGAAAAATGTCTCAGGATGTCGTATTCCTCGAACAGCACATCAAACATGTAGCCTTTGAACACGTGTGATGAAATATTTGTTACTTGTTTATTATTTGTATAGCGTTTACGGAAACCAGTGTGACAAAGTGCTTTTCAACAAGCAGAATAAACACAGAATTAAAAATGCATATAAAGTATGAATAAAACAGGGACGTGTTCTGAAAAATACTCTTCACATTTAGCTCGACTGGAGCATTTCATTCATAAAACTGGAATAAATTAGAGAACAGTGATGTTATTCTTCATCAAAATCCAAACCAACCAAACGTACAGCGAGGGATTACGACCTCCCAGCTAACAGTTCAAATCTGGACTGATGCTCGCGTTCCACTCACAAGCTAATCCTGAAAGTCCTTTCCTGCAGAGTGGGCCAGAAACATAAAGTCTGTCCTTTTGTTTTGTGCACCGCCACTCTGAAATCTTGAATGACAGATCAGGAAATAACGAGCAGCTTTTGAGTGACGCGAGCCGAATCCAAAAACACATCAAATTAAACTTCTCAATTCCTGCTCAGATCAGAGAAAATGAGCTCACCTGCACCTGTGACTGCAGACTGATTACACCGCGGCTCTCCGTCACTCTGGATCAGCTGGAGACGGTAAGAGTGACAGACAAAGGCCCGGACAGACAGACAGGCAGGCAGACAGGCGGGCAGACAGACGGACAGCAAGAATAAAGCAGAAGAAAGAAAGCAAAGTGAGATAAGTGAAGGAGGAAAAAGACTGAGCGACAAAGCAAAGAAGATGTGAAAGAATAGCCAGTGGGGCTGAATGAGAGCTGTGAGGATGTTTCCGCGAGCTGTTTAAGAATTAATCCAACAGCGAGCGGCAGACAGAGCATAAATACATCACACAGCCAGCCGCAGAGCTCCCCGTGCTGAGGCAGCTAAAAGGGAATATTATAAAGATGCAAATGTGGCCCATTTACAGAGGTGCAAAAGCTCAGATTGAAATTTTGGGTGTGTGTGTGTGTGCAGAAAGTCAGAGACGGAGACAGTGAGACAGATGGACGAGCTCTTGACTTATAAAAACACCGTCTGTACTCTCTTACTTGTCACGAAAGTCTCCACTCCTTATCTTTAAACATACGACTCGAGTCCGACTTGAGCGCTAATTTCATGGACTCGGACTTGAGCACTGTTGACTTGGACTCTGGTCTGCTGTTCGTGCTGTGAAAGTTTGGTTGGGTTCAGGTTAACATCAAATACGTACGGAAATAAAGTTTGTGTTCATGTCACTTCAGCTACTTATCTAATGAATTAAGAACTTAATGTAATTTCTGTGAGTTGTATTACACAACACACATCAAAAAGAAGTCAGCCTTTGATATTCAGTCACACGCCATCCCGCCAACCACCTCCTGACTTCTCGCTCTTCATGAGCTCGAAGGGGTAACCACAGAGTCCCATCCAGAGGCCAAAGGGCTGATGTATCTGAGTGAGAACCGCGTGGACTGTCCTCTCTGGTCTGCAGCCTTCCCTCCTCCCTGTCCTGTAAGCTTTTCGTTCTGTAGCTTCCCTCGAGTGTCTGCGTCTGGGTCCGATTCCTCGTGTTCCTGTTCCATGGTTCTGCAAAGAGGGTGCTCTTTGGACATATTTGCAGCGTTGCATTGCCACAGTCATGCGAAAAGCAGACGAGCAGGCAAAAATGTTGATAAAAATCACACGGATTTCTTTGACTGATGTGAAACAAGTTAAGTGCTTCCAGCAGTCATTTCCAGAGTACTCGTGACTCGATGAGACAAATAACCTCCCTCTTCCCAAACATAAATCCATTAGCATGAACACAATGTCAGGGGAAATGAATGAAGCCATAATGCAGTCTGATTATCAGGCGACTCACTCTAAAGGTCTGAAACTCACATCGGTCCTCACTGAGATAGAAAAGGGCGAGCACACACACCGCCGAGTCGGCCCGCTCTCAATGGATTACCCTCCCCCCGTCTGGGGGCTCCAGGCGTTAGCCATTAGCTCTCTGCGAGCCAATCCAAGCGCTGCAGCAATCACAGAGGTAAAAAAAAAATATGCAGGGAACTAAATATTTCTCCACAGGAAAACTACTTCATGAAGGCGCCACAGTATTTTCACAACGCGCTCGTTTTTCCCCAGGCGGCCCTCAGCTCCACTGCGCCTTCAGGGAGCCGTCTGAATAAACTCTCATTTACGGGTCACAGTCAAACAGTGAAATTTCAGCTAAACGAGAGGATTTAAAAAACAAGTCACCTTCTCATCCCCTCAGCATTGTGTTGCTTTGTATGTGCTGATTGCTAAGCAACTATGAAATTACAGGAATCAAAAATGCCAGCTTATTCCACTGCTGCAATTATTGGAGCTTTAAAGTGTTGCAGTGGCAGCTAAAGGTCTCCATTATAATTATCATTAGTGTGAGAGGGCGTCCCCTCGCCAGAAGGTCACCAGTTCGACTCCAGGAAGAGCCGGCACGTCGGTCGCCATCAATGCATCCTGAAGCTAAAACGCTGCTTTAAAATCACTTACCAGCCTTGTTTCTAATTATTCCTTCGAGCCCGACATGCCTGAATAAGTCAGCACTCGCACTGGAGTTTGATTTATTTGATGACGACGTGGAATCGTTAGATAACGAGGAGGCTCACGTGTTTCAGATTTAGCATCTCTGCTGTTGTTGGGTTCGTTTGGCAGATGTTGTGTCCAAAGCGGGACATCATAAGTGTGAGGAGACACAGCCCTGCTCCTCACTCCTTAATCATTCAGCTCTCACACTCAGTTCCACCTCATTAGAGAGGCTCAACCTCGAGCTCACTGCGAGCAAAGGACTGCACAGTTCGACCCTGCAGACGCCTCCAAAAGCTTTTAAAAAGCACTTCACCAAAGAAGAAAGATTTTAATGTTCAATTACCTCCTCTGACTCAGTCAAGCGGACTCGACTCGGAGGCTGGAGTTTGTATTGACGCTGTAAACGATCTGCTTAATCTCTGAGTTCGTCACTTTCCCTCACGTCCACACCCACGTTAAACTTTCATAGACGTGTCAGAGGGGACTCGAGCTTGTGATGATGATATAAAATAATAAACGTCCCCCCACGTGGGCGTGTATCCGCCCTGATCCTCCGCTGCAGCCCTGACTGTTCACCGCCGGTGTCCCTCCGCCGTCAGTCACAGAGGAAACCACACAGACAAGGTCGTTTCATGTGAGAGCCAGCGAGATCTTAATTAGGCCTCTGACAGTCGAGTGGCGTGCGGCAGACTTCAGCTGTCACCTAAACTCTGCTCTGGTGTCATGGCGATTGATTGTGAGGGTGTCATTTTTTTGAGGCACTCAGAAGTGGTTTTAAATAATGGCTTCTCTGCCGCCCACAGACGCACTGAGGGCCGACTTTGCTGCCCCCCCCCCGCATTTATATGAACTGAGTTATCATGGCAGTCCTGCTGATGTTTTATGTGTTGTAGGAACTGGTTTTAAACGGAGGGTAGAGCCTGTCAGAGGAGGATTTAAAATGTGACATAAAATTAAACAGCAGAGATAGGATTTTATGTTTTTGTAAGAGAGAAGCTTGATGAATACAAAGATATAAGAGGTGTCGGATTCAGCAGGATGTTCTGCCCTCTCATTGTGGGGAAAGTAAACAGCAAACTGACACTAAAGTGCTGGAGGGGATGTGGAGTTCTGTACTTTGGGATTTAGATGGATTTGGATGTGTGCGCATCCTGAAGGGGTTTTTAGTTTAATGTCGCTGCTGAGATGTTGAGACCTGAGGTTCATTTGTAAAAGTGACTGGTGATCACTTCTGCTCTTAAACAGGACTTAAGCAGAAAGTAGTTTAACTTTTCTTTGTTTGAATTTTATGTGACTGAAAATCATCTGAACTCCAACACAGTCTGGACTTTCCTGAAGTGATCCCCCTGCTGGTCAGGTCGAGTACTGCGGCCTGTTGTGAACTCCGTGACAGGAAACATCGGTTAAAGATGTGAGGAGTGTGAGGAGTCCGCCTCGCTCACTGCAGCAGCGACACACTCCCACACTGTGTGTTTGTCTGTTTGTTTGTTTGTTGTTGTTTGAACACGTGTTGTTTGTTCAGCTTTGGTCTCCTCCACCTCCGCTGATCTCGTCCTCCTTCAGGCTGGTTCGTTTTGTTAGAGAGGAACTCACAAGGCCGGTGCTGTCAGTTTAGGATGATTTCAGGTTCACAGATCACAGGTGTGTCAGGTGTGACCATCAGCGAAGGGTTTTTACGCTCAACATCTTTCATGAATCGAACGTAAAGACAAAGTCAGCGATGATCTTAAGACTGAATTCAAATGAGGGCCCAAAACTCACTCAAACTGAATCCATGTTTGAACTGAAATCCCACTCAAGTATGTTAAATTTTATTGCACAATGTTCTATGCGGACAGGAAGCTACATTTCAAAATAAAACCACCGTTTACACATTTATTCATTCATATGCATGATGTTATCTATGATTCATTTTTCATTCAGTCAACGTGTGTTCATACAGGGTGTCTCCTCCGCTCCCATCACACTGATCCAGGATCACATTAAAGCCTGCGGTTCCCTCCTCTAAAATCCCCCAGATGTGAACAAACAGGCTGTGGAACATTAATGAACGCTGCTGTTCAGAAGCAAACAGCAGAGGCTGCATCTGTTATTCACAGAACTCAGCAGCTGAGTGTCCCTCCAAACTCTCAGCCTGAATACTGTGGAGACACAAAGGCCAGACGACAGAACGTTAACACACGACACGTTAAAACACCCACAGCTGCTCACAGGCTGCATGAAACACGCGGCAAACATCAGGAGTGTGTGCAAGCTGTGTGGACGACCCAAGCTGGCTCAATCACAAATTAATTCATTCATTAATATTCCATTAAATGCACCAGTAATAATATTACAAATAAATGTATTCATTAATTAGTTTATAAAATGTGACATAGATTAAAGTGTCTGTTTTGATTTGCTTCTATATCTATTTCTGCTTGTATTGTTCCTTCATTTAATTTATGCATTATTTTTATTTGCGTGTGTGCGTGTGGCTCACTGATGTGTCCTGGAGTAATGGAACAATATTTAATTCATTTATGGTTATGTACTTTGTGAGCTGTTGGAAACATGTTTTTATTTGTCGTGTGTCTCCTCACGCGTGTCGTCCCACAGAGCTGCTGCTGCTGCTGCTGAAACATTCATGCAGCCGCGACAGACCAGACCAGACCAGACCGGACCAGACCAGACCGGACCGGACCAGACCAGATCAGACCAGACCCTGAGACGTGGCCCAGTTGTCTTGTTCTGTGTTATTTTTGTGTTTCTGTCAGTTTGAGTTGTTTCTCTCTGACACACACACACACACACACACATTTGCATACAGCAGACTCATTAAATCCCCCAAACCCTGAAGTCACATCTTAAAAATTATCTTCATTGACCCAAAATCTTTCTCTCTCACTCACACACTCACACACACACACACACACACACACACACGGTCTGCAACAACAAAGACTTCTTCTGCTATTTTTGGTCATCATGGATTCATGAAAGTTGCTGTGTTTTGTCTGCTCGCGGTGGCCACTGCTGGTCACGTGACCCGACAGCTCAGAAGGGGAAAGTCGGGCGTAAAGATGCCGGACAGCTGGCCACTCTGCGGGGTGTGTGTGTGCATATAGCATTCGTGCATTCGCGTGTGGCTCATTGTGTCTGAATTTCAGCATGTCCACATTTGCATTTTGTGCGTTTGTGTGCATTTCAAAGAGGCGAGCCACCGGGGACGAGACGGAAGCTCATCTCCACACATGCGGTTCGCTCGGTTACATAAGTGCTGGAGGAGGAGGAGGACACAAGTCAAACACCAGGAAAATGTAATTTAATGTCTGCAATATCCCCAAATTCTGGAAGCTTCCATCAGTGCACTTCTGCTATGCTTTCCACTGTGCAGGTCAAAGGGATCACAGATGTTTACAGGAGAGAACAAACTCGTTCCACCTTCACGAGGAGAGGAACACCAGCGTCAGCTTTTAGAGGCAAGAAGGAGTCCAGTAAATGAAGCCCGAGAGGGGATATAATGCAAACTGTTTTATGTGTGCTTATATCCCATCAAACCCTTCACAATAAAAGCATCATATTCACAAATACTAATGTTTCCTTCCATCCCAAATATTTTCCTACATGTCCCTTCCAGGCCTCCGTACCAAACGCCTGAACTTTATTTACACAAATGATTAAAACTCAAACTGTGAGAGCATTAAAAAACATGTCACCACGGGTCTTTTTAAATGACATAAAACATGTTAGATAAAATTAGCCAATTGGTTAGCATTAGCATTTCACTTGTGACATGATTACTGGATTTCTTTAAATGAATTGTTCTGGTGTGATCTCCCCTCAAACCAGAGTCCAGTCTCGTATTTCAGTCTCTCTGTGCAGTTTGTCCATCAGAATGTCCAACTTCTCCAACACATGACTATTCACACTCCCCTGAGTCACCGAGTCACCGTCGGGCCAACGTTTCCACTGATTGTCATGAAGTTTGACTGTCACATTCATGATGTTCCACAGAGGACAAACCTTAGTCATTACACTGACCCCAAAACCTGAGCGCCAAATGTTGATGGTCTGTAACTGAGGTCCAGATAACAAGTATCAGCTCTTTTTCTCTGTTTTCTGCTTCAGCTGCAGTACCAGCAGTGGAAAACAGACTTGGCAGCAGAGCAGGATGAAGAACAAAATCATCAAGTGGTCTCTAAATATAAACTTGTTTGTTAAACAGTAATTTGCTCTCTGAGCTCATGTGTCTGCCACCCCTCCTGCAGCAGAGACGTCACTTAGCAAACCTTAAAGGTTTTATTTCAGACAGAGCAGGCCACATTTTGGAAATGTTTGGAAAAAATGCAGTTGATGAAGAAAAGAGCCGAAAGCTCCTGGAAAGCTGCTTCAGAGACGCAGTGAAGCTACCACCACGTTATTCAGAAATGTTGGATGTGGATTCAAGATTTGACGTACTATGCACTGGTGCAAACTAAATGTTTCTCCAGTAAACTGCCTGGTATGACAGTACAGGTACTGCAATGCAGCAACACACAACGCCAAACAGAAACACAGACGGTGGGAATATGGCTGTCGTGAAATGAAGTTTTACGTCACAGATGAAGATTGAGGAGAGTGAAGTGCTGAGGAAAACAAATTTTTTGAGTGATCTGTCTTTCTCAAGGACATGATGACAATAAAAATGACAAAGTGACACATAACATGATGACAGCTGGCTTGTGAGCATGTGGTCATTTCCTACAACGCCCCCAGGGGGACGGGGACAGGGAAGCTTTTGTCCCCATTAGGGGAATCGTTGAGGTCTTATGAATTAAACAGATTAAACTTGTTGTGACAGCCAAGCAGAAATCCTCACGGTTCAACCAACTGATGCGTTTTGTCTCATACATTTTAACATAACTGTTGTCACGTATTCTAATTGTTGGTAACTTGTTTTCCAATCCAGGAAGAGCAACATCCTTGTACCACACAGAAGCTGTGAGCCGGACTCTGGGAGCCTGCAGGGGTTTGATCATCACGTGACAAAGCGATCAGCCTGCTTCAGCCAGAACTCGAGGTGAGGTTTTAACATCTGGCAGGATTAGCATGCCAGCCGATGTTAGCCTCAGTGGCTAAAATGTAAAGCGTGGTTAGAAGCCCAAAAACAGAATTTTCAGGGTCTCATCATTAGTTGCTCAGGAGGCGGAGAGATGCAGTTTGTCCAATGGCCAGTAGATGTCGCATGTAAGAACAAAAACAGACTTTATTGAAGTGAATGGGAAAACCTGAGCTTCTCTGATCAGAGTCTGTCATTTCATATTCCATAAGATGTCTAGTAATCAGTAACTACTGTCACTCTTGACACATTTGACAGCCTGTCTGCCTGTCTGGTTTATTGACTGATTGATCGATTGATTCAGTGATCAATGGATTGATTTATTGACAGGCATTTGTCACAAAAACAGGTCAAATGCTTTCAATGACATAATGCTAACATGTAATCTTACGTCTTAACCTGCTCATGTGATATTAAGTTCTGCCAGTGGAGTCTCTGAGAGAGTTTAGTGTACAGCGAACCAGAAGGAAAGGTTTAAACTCCTGCAGTGTTGTGCATTTCCTTTTTTATTTATTTATTTTTTGTTGTCGTTGTTGTGTTTGATTTGTTCTAATGAAGTGCAAGCAAACTCAAGCTGCGACACATTAATCATGAATGAGTGAAACAGATAAGCTCATTTCATAACACATTCCTTCATAAAAGAATGAGAAGGCTCCAGTTTCCCACAGAGACAGAGTGATGTATATATAGAAGAACAGTGGAAAAGGTCAGCAAGGAAAGAAGAGATGGACATAGAAAGACAAAGAAGAAGGATGTGGCTGTTCTTTTGGGTTCCGTCCAAAAAAGGCTTTTTGGTGAGCTTTTATACTCTACAAATAGGATCCTCTTCAGGGACAAGATGGGTTCAGGGAGGTATATTTGGGCAAAGAATCCAGAACCCACAGTCATACAGCTGAAGGAATCCCACAGTTCATTATATTCAGTACATGGCCAAAAGTATATGAACAGCCACATTCAGTTGTTGACGGAGCTTTTTGTTTCTCATCTCTTGCTTTGGGCTTCCGACCGTGTCCTTCGACCTGGCTGCATGCCTTCAGGTAACAGCCAATGTGGGGTGACTGACTCACAGTCAGATTTCCTGTCAACACACCAACCCAAGCTGACCAATCAGAGCCTTTCCGGCTTCCAGCTTGTACAGCAAGTGCCGTGTAGCTACGCTGTCACGGGTCCAACTATAAATTTACCCTGTGGGGGCTGTGTGTGTCACCTCTTTCAGACACCGAAAAATTCACTCAGGTGTGCTGAAAGTCGTGACCTGTTCATCAGTGCAACACCCTGAAGATCTTCAAGGAGAGGGCTGTCCTCCTTTGTTCACTTAATTGGCATCAAGGATTCAGTGGTGATTTCAGGCTCTGTTCAAGGGCACCTCCCTCGAGCTTTACACTACCTCCAGTGCAAACACACTCGTGTTATTATCAGACAGAGCAACTGCACAACATGATGTAGTTCACAAAGAAAGACAGTCCCATGAGGGGTGGAGGTTGAGTGGTGTTCTTCAGGTCCCATGTGAAAGGAAACATGTTAAACCAAACCACATAGTTTTAGTGCCTAAATGTAACCAAAGTGAAAGACAAAGAGGCGTCGGTGACAAGCGATGGTGACATTTGTATAATTAGTCTGCATCAAGGATACAAAGCTCACTAAACCCTGTGGATTTCCCTTAATTGGCAGTAAAGCCGTTCAGCTCAATTTGTCACACAGTAGAACAGTTATTTTGTGTTCCCATTAGCAAAAGATGTAAGTCCTACCAACAGAACTGCGCCATTCAGTCCTGGTTTTGCGTTAACCCTCTGAGTGTGTGAGTCGTCTCATCTTAGCCCGAACAATCAGAAATAATTTTAGATAATTTTATTCAATCTGAACCTCATCAGCCGTGTGGTATTTTGGTCTTGTGTGCACTTCTTAGTGAAACTGAGATTCATATTTTGAATATTGCCACTAATGAACAACTGGGCTGCATCAAAAGGAAATGATGGTCATCAAAAGCTCCTTCTCCTCCTCCTCCTCCTCCTCATGAATCTCTTTGCAGAGGCTTTCATCCATCAGAGAGGCAGGTAATCACACATGATTTGTTTGGAGGTATTTGAGGATCTGTTCATATGCAAATGAGGATTTTGGAACAGGAAGGTGACGCTATTACAGCAGCAGCAGGGCTCCCAATATTTTTATGGCCACGAAATGTTGAATGGATCTGAGGCTCTCAGCCGGGAGGTCAGTTGGGACGACTTCACATTCTGATGAATTGTGTGCGTCAGATCAAGTAGTTTTCATCCTGTTTGAGTGGTTTTGAGTTGCATTGTGTCTGGTAAAGTGGATTTTTTAGTTACAGCGTATTAGAAATATGCTATATAGACAAAGTATTGGGGTGGAGCTGTTTCTCAGGGTTTGGGCTCGGCCCCTGACTTCCAGTGAAGGGAAATCTGAATACTTCAGCATACCAAGACATTTTGGACAATGCTATGCTTCCAACTTTGTGGCAACAGTTTGTTGAAGGCCCTTTTCTATTCCAGCATTTGGAAAGCCTTCACAGAAGAGTGGAAGCTGTTAGAGCTGCAAAGCTGTCTGTGTGTTTAGAGTGAGACGTCATTAAAGTCCCTGTTGGTGAGTCTCTTTCTCTCTTCATGTGTGTCGACAGATATAAAGATGGATGGTGGTGTATTTCTTCCAAACTGTGCATTATAACTGATTAGATCTATGTTAAAGCACCATCAGTTCTTGAGTAGCGGCCTACCGGTTACTCTCAGATGAAGCTGAACCTCAGCCAAAATAAATATGTCACGATTAGACTGCCCTCTGTGCTCAGTTATCTCACAGAAATCCCTTCTTGGAGCTCACCTTCACTTTCAGAGTGCATGGAGGATCAGACTGTGTAATGAGCTGCCATCTTCACATGCAGACACAAAAAAACCAACCCAAACTGCCTCAGGGGCTTGTGCAGCTCATTTCCTCTGCCTCGTGTCCTGGTTGTTTCCCACATGTTGTGCTGCTCACAGTTGGATGTGGTGTCTCCTTGTCCCCTCGTCTCTCTGGGACGTACAGGACACACCGAGCGAATCGGATTGTGAGCACTGAGCTGCTGTCAAGCTGAACTACAGAGAGAGAGGAGGAGGAGATAACTGGATTTGCTGAAGAGTCAGTGAGTTTTATCTGTGTGCTTTTGTATTTACTGCAAATCGTATTCATATCTGGTATCAGTGCAGCCGATGTGACAGAAGGAGCTGAGAAGACCAACACCACCACCGCTAACCACATGCAGGTCTTTATTCCCATATGGATGTGTGAAATATCCAACGATTCTGATCAAAACATAAATATAGTTTTTCACCTCTTTTCATCAGCCACAAAGTTTCTCATGTTCAACATTTCCTCATCGCCTTCACAGAGTAATCCATTACTTTGACAGGAAACCCTTCTAATGCCGACAAAGGAGACGTCACCAGTAGCCTCTCGCAGTTTAATCTTCTGTTGAGTTTCGTGTCGTCAGCGTTTTAAAATGTGTGTGTCTTTGCGTGTTTCGGACCAAACGTGTTGACAAGTTGACTGAACGAAGCGAAGCTCATCTTGATGGACTCACCAACACAGAGCAGCTCTTTCAACCTCGCACCATGCAGAGTGAGAGAAAAACATGAAAGGATTTGGACTTTTAATTGGAAATTCCGGGTTACAAAGTGCTTTGAAGATCCCCGCTGCTTCCTAAGCAGTTTCTGTGCCGAGATACTCCTCCCTGCCCTGACCAAAGGCGTGTTTATTTTGGAATCGTCTGCATGTCATTTCTTCAGACTCTTGCTTAAAAACCCTTCAAGAAGCAGCAGAGATGCTGCTTTCAGCTGACTTGGGATTATTTTCTGGACTTCTGAATGACTTGGGGAGAAAGATGGCGGGAGCACTCAGTACACCATAAGCTCTGCCTTCCCGCCCACATTGTGGTACAGTACAATTTATGAGAACGACGACTCTTTTCCTGCGGCCCTCTGTTTTTTATTCCAGCAGTTAATGGGATTAGTCCGACTGAATCCACCATATCATTCCTTTAACAGAGTCCTCTGTGCTCAGTGTAACAGCAGCTATACTGCCAGGACTGCTGCATGTGATGAACAAGAGGTGATCAGGATGCAGAAATCAGTCACGAACCAAATGAATACACACAACATGGAAACAGATGAGTTTTACCGTGGCTGCCGAATGTGTGGAGAGAGACAAAACGTGACCATAATGTCTGAGAAAATGACAAACGAAGTGAGAGAGACGGAGGGATGCATTTAGAGGGAACAGACCGTAAGGAGATGCAGCAGTACAATAACAACAAAAAGAAATCACAAAATCATCATCGTAAAAGAAGATGAGGAGGAGAGGCAGAGTGAGAGACTCAGCTTGAGAAGGAAAAAGAGAGAAAAAATGGGATGAAAACAGACCGACATGATGGTGAATCAAGAGGAGAAATGAGAGGGAAGGCGAGAGCTTGTGACGACAGAGAACAGGAGATCAAATTAGCAAACAGGTGAAGGATGCACGACAACACGTGAAAGAGACAGAAGAAGAAGCCTGAAAAATGTCAGAGGAGGAATCAGGCTCTTACATGAAGTGAAATCATGTGTGAGCTCAGTGAGCTCCTGTTCAGACATCTGATGTGTGTGTGTGTGTGTGTGAGGGCGATCCTAGAAGGCAGGCAGACAGACCAACAGACACGGGCTGTCGCTTTAAAAGCTCATCTGGCAATTTACACGAGACCTTTCAATGCATCAAAAGTTAAACTCGTGCATTAAGTCTCTGCGTGGACCGAGTGAGCGTATTGTGCCCCACACTGCGTGTAAAGTGGAAGAGGATGAAGAGTCAGACTCTTTCATTATTCACAGTCTTTTATCCAACAGGGCATGTCTCCCTGCTTCCACCTTAGCACTCTACGTGTGTGTGTGTGTGTGTGTGTGTGTGTGATCATTTAGCAAATGGAGACACACTGCTGCAGACATCATAAAGAGCTTCTGTCGGGTGGGAGACCTTCATAATGGCTGCATGTCAGGCGCTTCAGCAGGTCGGAGGTGTTGAGGAGGTGAAAGGAGACCTTAAAGAAATCAAAGTGGTTTCCAGTGTGTTCAGTGCGCCTTCAGGTGGGCTTCTAATGCCACGCTTTTCAACTGCACTCTTTGTTTTTATTCTTCGGGCCCTTCGGTGCCAGGAGAACAGCACACACGTGTGACAGGACTTACGCTAACGGTTCTGGATTTCCACACATCAGTATTCACTGTGAGTCGTGCTGGTTTCACCTGATGATCAGAGTCTGGTCTTCAGCCTCTGTTGGGCTCCTGTTTGGCTCTTCAGATGCTCAACAGTCTTCATCAGCTGCTCGCTGGCCTTACTGCACACAGCTGCCAGCTTTCACCGAAAAGCTCAGAGCTGGAAGAAGTACTCAGATGTTAAGTGCTTAAGTACAAATGTCTTAAGTAAAAATACAAAAGTATCAGCGTCAAATTAATACTTAAAATGCCACAAGTAAAAGTATTCACCATACAGTCACCTCGGGGATCAAAAAAGTTTTATCTTAATCATCAGTTATTTCTAATTTATTATTTATTATAATAACTTATTATAATTAATTTATTATTAAACTGAGTAACCAAAGTTGTCAAATAAACGTTATGCAGTAAAAGTGGCACAAAGAAAACCCTCAAGTAAAGCAGCTCAGCAGAGCAGTGAAGTGAACGTACTGCTGGTTTTGCAGAGTGACGGAGCTGAGCTACGTCACCTGTCAGCCCGTGACTGGCAGGTGGAGCAGAGAGATCAAAGATCAGCCGTCCCTCCTCCTCGCCGTGGGACATAATCAGCGCGATGGCCGTCCAGATGAAGTCACCGCTATTTTTCTGCCGCCTCCTCGCTCACTGACTCATCACAATCAACATGTCTGTGACTCATCATATTAACACGGCTAGTTGGCTCACGTCACAGTAATAACACTAAAAGCCAATGATTCACCGCTGAGTGAGTTTGACAGCCCCTCTTCATCTTTCCATTGTCCATTCATTTGCAGCCCTTCTCTCCCTCCTTTCCCCTCCCATCGCCATTTTCTCTCCCTTTCCTTCAGAACCGATCTTTCTCCTCCTCCTCCTCGGTCCTGCTTTCTCTTCCTCCCACTATTTTTCATCCTATTTCTCTTCCCGTCTCTTCCTTTCCATCTCTCGCTCCTTCACTCTTTCTCACTCCTCCTCCTCCTCCTCCTCTGTCCATCTCACCAGGCGTGCAACACAACTTGTTTTCTGACTTCTCACATTGAAGCTCACAAAGTCAAACTTTGCCAGGGAAACAAAGTGCAAACACAAAATTCACTCCTTCTTCTTCGTCTTCTTCTTCTTCTTCTCCTCCCTCTTTTGTTTCAGAGTACAGTGAAGTAGGTGTGAAGTTCTCCTCGGGTTTCAGTTTCTCCCCTGCCGTGATTTGAAAAAGCAGAATCCAGTCTTTCTGAGCCTGAATGTGGGCAGGCTGGATCGATGTAAACTCAGCCCTGAGTAAATGAGTCAAACAACACGCTGCTTCACATCAATCATAAGTGCATTTTGATCAATAAACACACGAAATCAATTCAACATCCTGTCACAGTTACGCACAAAGCTCGACTGTACTTAGAGTTCAACCGCTGGCGGTCATGATGCTGTATGGTATTTCCATCGATTGCTTTTTCCACCATTCTGGTGGGCGGCTGCATCCTTTTCTGACCACATGCCCTTGAGCAGGACACCAGGTGGAGTGAGAGGCTGCTCGATGTGCCGTTTGAACTCTGCAGTCGGTAAAGATCTTCTCCACAACAAGCCTGCAGCTCCACCATCACGCATGAGTCAGACAGGACCTTTTCTTCTTTGTCCGTGTTGTTGTGGCCCTGCAGCTTCCTGTGAGTGTGAGTGTGTGGATGTCTTTCACTCATGTTGTGGGGACAGAAGTTCCTTACGGGGACAACGTGCATGTCCCTCTGATGTTTGAGATTCGTTTCCAGACTTGCATTCAAACTGAAGACAAAGGCCGTGCTGTTGTAATAAACCAAACACACACGTCAGTCCAAAACCTGGGACACGTTCTCTACAACAGCATCCTCTGGACTGTTGGACGGGTGTGAGGTCCGGACTCTGAGCAGGCCGGTCAAGCTCTCACGCACCACACTGGGACAAGTGGGACACGTCTTCGTAGTGGCCTTCACGAGCAACTGCAACACTTCAGTGGTCAAATGTGCCCAAATAAAGCAATGCAAGACCTCATGTAGCATTCAGTGTGACGCGATCAGCCCGAAACTGTGAGAGTAAACTGTACGCTGAATGAAACGGACACATCAGCAGCATCCAGCGCAGCAGCTTCGGTTCAGACGCACAACCCAGATTCCAAGCTCCTTGTCAGTAAAAACAGAATCGTTTCCAAACGCACCGTGTTTCCTGACAGCGGTTTCCTGAAGCGTTGCTGAACCTCGGCCCGTCCTTTCACATGTTGTGTGTGTTGATGAGAGACAAAATTAAGTGCATCCCACTGCTGGTGAAGGTTTCAGTAAATCAGCAGCTTTGTGTGAACTGAAAAGTGGAAAAAGATGTCCCAGTTTGTGGACGGACGGCGTGTGCTCGGCTCTGGATGGGAATGTCAGCCAATTATGAAAAATGTAAAACACAACGACAGGAATACTGAGCAGTGAATCACCATTCTGTCTCTTTCTTTAGCTCCTCATTTTCTCTCCATCTTTTCACTAATATAGTTTGGCGGCATTTCTCCAAAATTACACTCACACACGCTGAATCTCATTAATCTCACTTGATTTAATAATATCATAGATTTAATTAATTTTTTGTTGCTGTTCATTCACACACCACAGAGGTGACTCATTTGTCTTTTCAGAGACGATTCATTTCGCATCATCACGAGCGCCTGAGATTCATTTGTGTCACTGCTGTCAGAGCCAAATGTTTTGTTTCAAAAAGTAGGCCCAGTCTGTGATGGAGTCAGATCTCTAGGGTGCAGCGTGGAGGAAAGCTCATACCTCAGAGATGCAGAATAACAAGACATTTGTCTTTTTCTGTCTTAGTGCTATCTTGTTGAGTTTCATTAGTCGTATTAAGTCGATAAAAGTAATTCATCGCTGTTGCTTAATGTGTTCTTGTTTTATTGTGTTATGAAGTGATTACTTATGCTGTTACTGCACCGACTGTGATGTTCGTGCACAACCTCTGATCCAAATGTAAAAGAAGCCGTCACATTTCAACACTGACTGACGGGTCATAACGTCAGCTCATCATGTGTGGATGCTGACTGACATCAAACTAAAGTTAATGTCTTTCAAATAAGGATTTAAAGAGGTTGCACTGCTCATAGGACTGTCGTACTTTCCTCAGCTCACTGTTCACACGCTCGTGTGTTCGAACACGACTGTCGTGACTGGAAAATGATCGTCCTGTCAGGTTACAGTCGGTATTGGCAGGGAAATGCAAATGTGTGATATTGATGTGTTTGCAAAGAAAGTATTGATCATAAGCCCCACACTGAGCGGAGAACGTCTGCCTGCTATTTCAGGAACACTGAATGCATTTCCTCACATGGCCCAGAATACTCTGCTGTTGTACTCACACCGTTGCATAACAGGAATCAGATTTACCACTGAGGACTGCGTGTGAGTACAGCACACGAAATAGAAAATCAGAGTCGAAGAGGTGAGCTGACCTGCTGCAGTTTTGCACAAAACGCGTTTCGCTTTAAAGTCTTGAGAGAAATCTGTGAGACGTCAGCCAGCGACAAAAATCACAGCAGTTTGTCAGACGGTCACAAAACATGATCTGCAGGATTCATGTACATGGAAGCAAATCTTCTTTTGTGTCTGTGCAGCATTTCTTTGACTGGTTTGTGAAAGGCTTTGGAGTCCAGGGCGCCACCGCGGATGGCTGGAGGTCAACGACTCCACGAGCAGCAAAAATTGTATTCATCTTCTTTGGTGTCACAAAGAGCTCATGAGGAAGAGATAAGTGATTATAAGCAGTATTAGTATTATTAGACCGGGAATCGCCTGCATGCTATGAGTCTGCAGGAAACCGAGATGTCTTGCACAGTAATGATTTGGGGCTTATTACTGTGGGATTCCTGTCACACACATTTTAATTGGCTTAATGAACTGACAAAGTACACACACTGCATACACACAGCAGCATTAACAGCTTTGACAGATTAATGAGGGAAAACACCAGTCCTGATGTGCATACGTGTTAATTACCAAGTGATTTGCATCACTAAACACATCACACATCAGTTAAAAGATCACTTAAAGGACAGATTTCACCATCCTGCTGATTGATTTTTAGTAGTTTAGTTTGAATCAGGCTAAAATCACGGATCTGCTCAAGTTAAATCTTGGTTGGTTGCTTTCTTTGCTTTTCACACCACAAACGATCTGCTCCAGGATCTGTTAAACCTCCCTACTCTCCCTCTGACTGGTGCGTTTGTTTGTTGGGCTGGTTAGTTTTAGGCATGAGGAGTGAGACATTTTAGAGTCGAGTTTCAGTTGGCCTGCTTCATGTGTCAGGAAAACAGTTTGTTTGGCTCCACTCACTGACATTTTGCTTTCCACGGTTGGTATTTGTTGATGCCTCCAGTGCGGCTCTGCTTCACTTCCATGTGTGCAAACGTACATTTAAACAACACACCATCTGCGTCCCTCTGCCAAACAAAATCCTCAAATCTCCATCTGAACAGCCATCTTTCCCCTGCGTCTGCGCGTTGCCGCAGGCTAACGTGTATCTTTAAACACCTCCTGAAATGTTTGTCACGGCTCCAGGCAAACACACACATCCTCTACATGACAGAAAGCAGTCAGAGCTGATAAAAACACCACTTAGTCTTATCAGTTCGAGCTTCTGTTCATTCCGACATCATCCTAACTGTCCTGCAGGAAGGATCAATACCAGCTTTAAAGGATCACAAATAAATGTTGTATTTTTAGAAAGGCCAATGACAGCCTTGAACACTGTTATTCTTAGTCTTCTCTAATCAAACACAGCGCGGTGTTTGTTATTTTTACACAAAGCAGTAAAATTTTCCCCTTTTTCTGGCTAAGCCAAACACAAGTTGGTCTTCTCTGCTTCAGGTTTTGCACATGAGGACAGGAGACAGGAGTTCAGTTTATGTTTAGAATCAGTTTAATTACAAAGTTGTGTTTGCAGCTCAGCCGGGTAGTATGGAGCAAGCGTGATGCGTTTCGGTACAGATGTGGATGTGCATGGTAACTTTTACCTGTACATGTGCTCTTTTAAAGGTGCTGATTAGAGCAGGACGTCCTCTCAGGAAAGACAGAAGTCAAACCTGCCCTGTCCTTTTAATTGTCTTTAATGATTCATCTGAGTAAATGTCACATAATTACATTTACTCATCATCCAGCGCCACAACAGAACTGTACACACTGTGAATATATTTACACTGGAGGACAGAGGATGTCCATCACTGCATCGTCCGCTGCAGTCGGCTGTGTCTGCTGTCTGCAGTGTGTTCATGGTGGAACATCTAGACCTCAAAGCCTCAGGAGGCCAAGCGGCTCGTCCGCTCATCATGGTTCGATTCCCGGCTCTCGCTGTATTTCAAGACGCTGAACCCCAAACTGTTTGGTTCTGAATAAGAAGCGTCGCTCCTGGTGAGCAGGTCGGGAGCCTGTGTGGGTGTGCGAATAGCTGAATGTGACAAGCACTTTGAGGAGTCAGCTGGCTAGAAAAACACTACTCACAAGTCCAGTTATTATTCAGACCCAATCAGGCAGTGCAGTGAAAATGCCAGTCTTCCAATATATTTAAAGTATGTGTAGAGCATTTAGGCTGCGGTGGAGTGGAAAAAAGAGGCCCTGCTGAGAAAAGTAGAGACAGCATGAATTTCTGGACAAACACGACCAGACGATATTCTGCGATCAGATCAGCCAGTCAGCAGTGCTGTTGTTGGAGTCGGTGTAACACCGAATTCTGTGACCCATCAAACTCTGTGAGTCCAGGCGATGCTGTTGCTACTGGCCAGTTCATGTCGCAAACCACGTAAACCACGCCTAATGATAACCCTAATCATGACTGTCAGAGAGGAACCTGCACGGGACAACACGGCCCAGTAGCAGCAGCGCCACCTAGAGTCACAGAATTCAACGGGTCACAGAACTTGGTATCACTCCGGAAACCGGGCTCCATCCAGGTGGAGTTCACAGCCCAAATGATCTCCCAGTTTTGTCCTCACACACCTGATGTGGTCTGAATGAGGCCTCAAACACGCAATCTGTTCCCATGAAATCTGTTGTTCTTCACTCCTTTTATATTTTGAATACGTGTTTGTTATGAAGGAATCTGGCAATTTGATTGGTCTGTCTCCCATTCCATCATAATCTATGCACACAACATGTCGGGTCAACCACATTTAAAAGCAATACAGAGGCTTTACAGGATCAGGGTTGTATAATCCCAGTCCAAAGAACATCCCCTCTGGTTCAACCGCTTCATGACGAGCGCAGTTTACTGCGGCTCCTCTGGTCAAAAGCAGCCTATGATCAGCACTTCCTGCACAGCCCGAACTCCTGTTGGCACAAACATTTACATCAGGAACGATTAGCAGCAGACAGTCAAGTCCAGTTCGTCAAACTGAATGAAAAGGTTTTGTCGTCTCAGGTCCCTTATCGTCCATTAGCCTTTAAAATCGTTCTCAGAGAGAGCAGTTCAGGCCTGAGTGTCCCAAGCATATCCTGGAACCAAGCCTTTCACCATCAGGTCTGTGTCTTTGTCGTACGATTTGATCTTTGATCTTTGATCTTTGGTTGGCGTCTTGTTAGCTGCCATCGACGCAGATCTCCACGGGCTGGACAGGATGTCCGTGTTCCAGCCTTTCGACCCTTTAGAGGTTCTCACAATTCACAGTTATATACAAGAAACAAGCAAAATTTATAAGAAATGTAAAAAATGTGTAGCAGCAGCTTTTTTTCTATTTTCTGCCTTGTTAATCATCTCAAAACATCTTTGATTGTACCGGTAGCCAGTTTGAGTGAGAAAAGGCAGACATCAAATGGTTAAAATGGTCAGTCGATTCTCCACCACACTGCAAAGTAAAAGCTTGTGCAAATTCATAACGTTTGGGAGTGCAGCTGGGATGTTTTAACAGGCAGGTGGGGGCACATCCGTCACTGCCACCGAACCGGTTTGACTCTGGGTGTTTGCTCGCTTCAGTCTCAGTGAAGGGAACACATTTGATTGGTGTTTAATGGGCTGCTCACCCAGGAAAGAGAAGAAGAAGAAGAAGACACTTTTTAACTCAACCCATTCGGTTACACTCGCCAGCCTGACTGAGGCCACTGAGTGTCACAGGTGAACTTCTCTTCTGTGGCTCAGCCTAGCCAATACCAGCACATGAAAACCGTTTGTATGGGAACAAATTTTCTGTGCACCAAAAAGTTATTGTCAAAAGGTGAAGAACAACTTCCTCAGAGCTCCTCAGAGGGTCTGGATGTACTCTGCTTTGGATGCTCTTTTGGAAACATTTGCCCCTGCTCATATCCACTGGCACATAATCTGTGACAGGAAGTGGAGCGGTGCCACGACGGCACCGAGCCCACCGGGCCCGGCGACAGCCCAGTGCTTCTCGACCTTTCCTGCTCACAGCCTCAAAAGCAAATTAACTCCTAAAGGTGGAACTGTGCACAACTGTGATGGTAAATCATGTATTAATTTATTCAGCATTTCAGCCTGGGTTGCATCAGGCCAATTCATAAATAACTTCTGTTCCCACAGCATCCTGCACCATCACATCTCCCCACCTGCTCCAGCCCGGTCGTAAGGATTAAATGTTGGCGCTCACGATACATTAAGTTTCATACATAGGATACGGACATATCTGTATTATGTATATTAATGTGTTTTTGTTCCAGGGATGTGAGCTGACTTTTCCTCAGGAGGAGGAGACGGTGGTGTGAAAACAAGACGACCCAAGCGAAAGAAAACTGGGAAATTTTCCAGCTGAAAAGCAGGTATTTTTTTTAAGATTTCTGTGAGATTTAATTGACAAACAGAGAGTAAAGGCAGACAAGAAACATGGGAGGAAGGAAGGGGGGCACAACAGGCAACTAAGGTCAGCAGCTGGAATCAAAATGGAGACATTTTCCACCCGTTTGTGGTGCCAAAACAGGACCAATCGAACGGGTTCTGTGCCTAAACCTAACCGGACCTTAAGCACAACTGAAAACTGAACCGCTGAGTGCCAACATTCATGCTGGCTGTTGGGTTGCCTGAAAGAGTGTAAAAAGTAAGCACCAGAGTTTGTGAGTCCTGTTTTTCTGTGGAGGAACTTTCGCGTTGTTTACCAGACGGTTTGGATTTTGCTCTGCAGCCTTTCATTGTGACACAGTGGGTGAGTTTCTGTTGCAGATTAAGGCTCAGGGGTTGGATGTTTTTTGTATTCAAAAACTTTCTGCACAGAGCAGCTTTAATTAATGATTAGAGGCGGCAATTACAGTGTTCACGCTTGCTCGATAAAAAGGGATTTTTCTCAAAGTAACTAACTGCCCTTTTTTGTTGCTCATTCTCACTCAGTGGCAGCACAAATTCAAGTTAATGAGAATATGTTTTCAGCAGCACATCCACCACTGCTGGGGTGGTGGAAAGTCTGCTTTATATGCTGAAGTACTAAGAACACAAAATAAGAACCAAACACCTCTTTGCTGCTAATCTCTGTACACGTGAAACGCACCACATTAGAAATGAAAGCTGCAGAAATACGACATGACGCACGTTGCTGCTGTCAGGATGCAGCATTAACAGAAAAATCATTTGAATTTTAATATGTAAATATGTTGTGCGAATGCTGTGCTTTAATACCTGCTCTCATCTGCACTCATACATCCAGATCAGCCTCCCTGCTGGGAGATTGTGTCTGTGTAATTAGTGTCTGGGATCAACTTGCTCCTAAGTGTTTGACACCTTCATATGCATGTCACTAAAGGGACAGTTCACTACAAAACTACATATTCTTTCTGTTTCGGACACATCAGCAGTAGAGTTGTGTGCCTTTTCTCCAGTATCATGGAACAAGATGACACTTCGCTTGTGCCGCTCAAAGCACCAGAAATCATGACCCAGTTTCTCAGGGTAATCCGCAGACCTCGTTGTGAGCAGTTTCATGTACATATTTTCCTTCTGTATCACCACCCAGAAGGAAACGTGCTCTCATGGACCACAGGCTAGCTAACGTTACAGTTCAGCCGAGGAGGACGTCATTCAGGTCACAAGCATGAACCTCTCGTCCAAGAGGAGATGCACACGTCGTTCTGCGTGGTGATACATAAAGAAAATAGGCCCTACATCACATCTCTACAGCTGATATCTTTTATTTTCTCGCTGGTTCGAAGTGTGTGAGGCGCTGCTGGAAAATGATGATGTCACATGTGGCCGTGCACCAATCAGAGTTTGGCAACATTTGAGTCTACTGTGAAATGACAGTAGCAGAGCAAGCAGCTGACAGACACAGTCCTGATAAAGCAGCTCGGCTTACGTTTTTGTGTTTCTTAAAAAATAACTAAATTCTCCTAAATATTTAATGTTATATTAAGGTGTGAATGTGTTATATTAAGGTCATTTATGCAACAAAAATGTTCAAATTGTGCAGGTACCAGCTTCTAAATCCTCTAAATCTTTGAGTCTGTTGGTCAGATGATGTAATTAATTTGAAGACATCAATTTTAGATGTGAGAAATTGATGGGTCTTTATATAATAAATCCTGACACTTTTAGATTGTCAGCAATTGTTAAACTGATTATAAGTCAAAGAAAAATTCCTGGATTGGGATGCTGGCACCGAGTGTAAAAATGTGGAAGAAAAGTAGGGCATCGGAGCTTTAACTGAGATCCACTCCTCCATCAGCTTCCCTGTTTCACAAGCTATTTTGTGACTGAGCCGTGATCACCGTGAAAAGCCGGGAGACTGAGGGGACCGGGGGGACCGGCGGGACCATCACACACCGTGACAAATCTGACACGCAAGGTGCGTAGTTTGGAAAGAGACTCTTATGTGCTGCAGCCAAACCCTTGAGAAGTGAGGAAGAGGCATCGGCACCTTCGAGATAAGTGCTCTTCTTCATCTTCTTCATCCAAAAATGCTTGTCTGTTTATAAGTGAGCAGCCTGATTTCAGAACACACTGACCAATAAATAAGTCGCAGTGGTCATGACTTCAGCAGATTAACAAAGAGAACGTTTTGGCACATTCAAAAACATAATGATGCTGACCGCCTGAAAAAGAAGAAGAAGCACAAGATAAAAACTCATTTCAAGTACAACTGATCTTCACAAGAAACCATTTGACCTCAAGCCACTGTGAAACAATGTGATTATTGACTTGTGTACAGATTTTACATGTCAGTTGAGTTTTGTTGAGTTTAACTTGTTCTTACGCTCGTCTGCTGACACAAACTCAACTCTTAGAAGCGGTGAAAAACAGTGTCGTCATGATAACCAGGGACGTTTGGTGTTCTAGCTTCAAGGGCCAGGTGAGCTCCCAGAACTCCACTTTTGTTTGCTAGGGCGTCTTTTCCTTGGCTCAAACTGAAAATTCTCTGGCTACCGAGTTTCCATCGGCGGTGGCAGCCCAGTTCAAAGCCAGTGTGTAGCTCCACTGACTTCTGTGACGATATAATGTGCAAAAGACTGTTCAGCAGGATAACAAACCATCCTGAATTCATTTACAATTGTTGGACAACGGAGGCAAAACAGTTCAGTAATCACAGCCATTTCTGTGAGTTAAATTTTACTTCGATCCTCGTCTGCGCATCTTCATCTCATCTCAGTTACCACCATACAAATTTGTGGAAATAAGCAGTCTGGCGGTGTGGTGGCCTTGTGCCACAGCTTCACTGGCTGCCTTCCCTGGCAATTGTTTCCGCTGATCTCTGCAGTGTCGCTGATGACCTACAGCCTTACGCGTCAGTATCTGGCTTCTCCACTAGTTTCAGAGCCTCGTGCATGCCAGCCGCCGACAGCTTCCTGTTGATGTTCCTGTAGCGGCAGCGCAGGAGGTTGCTGTAGGTGGTCCTCAGGTCGCGGTTGAAAAATGCATAAATGAAGGGATTAATGAGGGAGTTGGCGTACCCGAGCCACAGCAGAGTTCTCTCCAGCCAGAGCGGCACGCAGCTGCACTCCACGCCGCAGACAAACGGCCTGGCAGTGGACACCAAGAAGAACGGCAGCCAGCAGAAGGTGAAGGCGCCGACCACGATGCCCAGAGTGGCCGCAGCCTTCTGCTCTCGTTTGAAGATGGACTGATTTTTCCTTTTCCGTCGCTGGTGGTGTTCACCAGTCTTGAGGAGGCGAGAGACACGTGTGCTGCACTCCTCCTCCACCTCACGCTGGAGCTTCAGCGCAGCCGCCACGCAGTCCAAGCTCTCCTCCTCCTCCTCTTCCTCAGCCTCCTCATGCTCAGCCTCTGTCCCTTCAACGCTTCCCGTTTCTTCCGATACCGCTGGCTTCTTAGCGTCATGCCCTCCTCTTCCCCCCCGGGGAGCCGCCCCTGCACTGTGCTCCCCTTCCCTGGGGAAGCCGGTGATGGTGTGTTTGGCAGCACTGAGTTTGGCCGCCCGGTAGATCCTGTAGTACATGATCAGCATCACTGACATGGGGATGTAGAACGCCACAGCTGTGGAGTAGACGGTGTAGCCGAAGTCCTGACTGATGAGGCAGACTCTGCCGTCGTTGACGTTCTGCGCCCAGCCGAACAGCGGGGGGAGGGTGATGGAGGCCGAGAGGAGCCACACTGACAGGATCATCTTGGCCATGCACCAGCCATTTTGCCGGACAGGATACGTCAGGGGTTTAGTGATCCCCAGATACCTGCAGAGAAAAACATGTTGAGTGATTTCACAGACTGAATTCACCTTAATTAAGCTTTTCTCTTATCCCACCCTGACCTACGCTGCCCCACCCTCTACAAGGTGCCCTTGAGCACGGTGCTTATCCACAATCTGTGTGTGCCATATGCAGCCCCCAGGTGGGTAGTTTTATGAAAGAGAAACTCCAAAATGCTGAGAAAGACCATATGTGATCAGCAAGCCTTCCAGCACTAAGCTGGGGGCTGAGCAGTTTCAGCACACTTAGAGCCATAAATAATAAGTTATAAAATCAGAAGCCTCACAGTAAAAACACAGTTTAAAACAACCAGGTTTAACCCATCACACAGCAGATACGCAGGAATGTGAGTTTCACAAATTACTTCAGAATCTCGTTGAACTGATAAAACTAGATGCCAACAAAGAGGTAGAAATCGATTTTTGCTGTGATTTTGAAATTAAATTTGGATTCACTTTGAGAGTCATTTCGGTCTGGACGCCTTGAACTCCCCCTCTGACCTTTTTGTTTTATTCAAACGGGCCGTTTAGTTCGAAAGGAATGCGGTGCACAGTGGACAAAGAAACAAGCTGAAAGGTCGCCGGCTTGATCTCCGCATCAGTTCGGTCTAAACGCCCTTGAGGCAGACCCTGATCCACAGCGAGCCTCCGCGCTCTGCTTCAGCGTCGAGGGCCGAGCGACACAAACCACATCAGACTGCGTAATGGGATTTTTCTGAGACTGTGGTGTGTCGGGGGGAAAGCGGGATTAAAGGACGGGACATAGCCAAAATGTGTCTTCCACGGTTATGATGCGTAAAAGTTGAATAATCCGTTAAAATGAGGTTACTGCTCTTTTAATCAACGTTTTCCAGCTGCTCTGGTCTTTTCCGGTTTGTCTAAATAATGTTCAAACGCCGTCATTTGGTTGTTTGACCTGCTGTTTCACTGCAGGAAATCCGTTTTACTTCGATAATAAAAGAAGTTTGTCTCACCTGTCAATGCTGATTACGCACAGAGACATGATGGATGCGGTGCAGCACATCACATCCATGGCGATGAAAACGTTGCAGAAGAACTGTCCGAATATCCACTGACCACCGATCAGGTCCGTGATGCTGACGAACGGCATCACGGCCAGAGCCACTGACAGGTCGGCCATGGCCAGAGAAACGATCAAGTAGTTGGACGGCTGGCGCAGCTTCTTGACGAAACACACGGAGATGACCACCAGCAAGTTCCCGCAGATGGTGGACAGCGTGAGCATCGTGAGCACCCCGCCGATCAGCACTTTCTCCACGCGACCGTAGCTCAGGATCTGCTCGCCGCACCGGGTCCCGTTCGTCTCCATGACCTGCGGCTGACTGGAGGTGGACGGAGACGTCGCTGCTGCCGCTGCTGCAGCCTCTGCGGCGCCCTGCGCAATCATCAGCAGCCGGGGCGCAAGAGCCTCCGAGATCATCATGTTGGTGGAGCCCCCGGGATCTTCACCACCGACTCTGTCCTCGATCATGAACGACGACCTCATGTTGCCAGCACCGAACGTTCCGTTACTCGTTCCCACAACAACCATTCTGCTGCCTTGTGTTCCTTTTTATCCATGGACTTGGACACCCGTCCGGCGGTGACACAGACGCGCACAGAGGTGCAGATGTTAGTGTGAGAAATGAGTAATTCCTCTCCTCAGCCCCCTCAGGCTAAATTACTCTGACATACTCTCTTAGCCTTCATAAATTCTTCTATTTACAGACACGCTCGTCATTACGCACGTGGCGCGCCGCGGGCATATTCCCAAAATACATGACCTATAAAATACTATTTCCTGCTGTCTGTGGCCACCTTGGCTACCATCCCGCTTTTCAGCCTGATGTGCAGAGAGACTGAAACTTATAAACCGGAGTGCGCGCTTATTCGTATCACAAAAGTAGACGTGTGACGTCGGAAGACATGTTGGAGAGCCTATAGGCTGAGGGATACTTCGCATCTAAACATTTCAGCTTAAGCTGCACGGGAGGAAAAACCCTGCAGGACCTTTCCGGAGTCCTTTCGGTTGAGAATATGTTGGCAAGGACAAGCTGTGTCCATGGATGCTCGTGCGTAATTGCGCAGAATAAAGAAATGTTCTGTCGATTTCAAATGTATTTTGTCATCGTCATGTGTGATTAAGCATTTCTCCCTCCGCACACACACACACACACACACAAAGAGTGAGATTACATTGAACATGAATGGAGGATAAATGACGGTGTGAAAGAGTCGGCCGCCGCCGGCCATCTAAGAAAATTGCTACGATTATACAAATAATCCATGCAAGAAAAAGTGAGGCGCTTTATGTTCCAGCAGCTCAGCCTCAGCTCCGTTTTAAAGGAAAACACACAGCATGGTGAAGTGTTTTCTCTCTGAACTTTGAAGATCGGTTGGTCCTTATGTAACTGAGGTGCGGGAGCTGAATCCCCCTCACTCAGTGCGAGCGGAGTGTCAGGACAAGAAATACAATCCGCCTTCATCTCGCTTCTGAAACGTGTCAGATTCGTGTTGCTGGCGGTGAAAGCAGGAGCCCAAACTGCTCCTGAAGCCTTTATTTATTTTTATTTTTTAGATCATTTTCTGATCTGAGCCCAAATGTGTGGTGGTTCCAGACGTGGCTATGATACTGATGGCCTTGAATAGTAGCGCCTCCAAGTGGTCACAAACCACCACTGCACGTTGTATGTCCATCTTTCCTTCAGTAACATTTATTTGTGACTTTAGTTTTTTAAACTGGGAATACATAATGTTTTTTACATTTCTCTTTCAAACCCCATAAAGAACAACCTTCAGCCACAGACGTAAGTTGTGAAAATGAGCCGTGGCTCTCAGACTGGGGCCCTGCAGAGGTCACCATCAGGTTTATTGGAGGCCCCTGTCCAAGTGTCCCATGATTCCATTCATTTCTCAGTTAGAACGTCCTTGATTCCTTTCCACGCCTCCTTTCCTCGTGTTTTAGCCCCTCCCACCTGAGATGCAAGCAGAGCAGTGGAGGAGACATCCTGCTTCAGAGCCAAGTAAATAAGAGTATGTAAGATCCATAGTGAATTTAACAGGTGGTGTTTTTGTTTTTACCCTACGAGTTCATATTTAATCGCGCTGCATGCAGAGGAGGGACTCAGGAAATCAGCTGACACGCAAGCCTCAGTCATTAAACGGGTCGGAAAGGATGTTTACCTTCAAAAAGTCTGTTTTAACTTGTAGCAGAAGCGCAGTGAGATGACGTAAACCACTGCAGGTTACAGAGCGACCCCAGCAGCACCTGAGACCAGCACTCCTGCTGATCTGCCCCCCCCCCCCCCCCCCGTCTGCACAGCTCTGAGAACAAACACCAGCTTTCTGAAAACATGTTTTCAATACTTGCTTTGCAGTTTTCTGTCACAAACTGCTCGCGTCAGCTGCATCCGACAAACAACAAGAAATTACTGAAGCACCGTGACTTGTCGACAAAGCAGCAGCTGAGTGGAAACTGCTTCTGATGCTCCCTTGGACTTTTCACTTTTGATACCGTCAGCAATTTCAAAACAGGTTGCTGATGGCCGCTGATCGTTTTACTCATAAGAACTAAACGTGTGAGTCCGTCGGCCCTGGAACAACCAAACATTTTGTGGTGGTGGCAGAATGACTCGCAGCTCTGGACGTGTGGGATTATCCAATAGGCATGTGACGTGTAGGTGTCCACATACTTTTGGCCCAGTGCAGTTCTAGGAGGATAATCAGGTTTATGAAGAAAAGCAGTAGATGCATTTCAAACACAAAGCATAAAATACAGGCCAGCAGAAAAAGACATCTGCTATTATCTGCCAAGAGCAGCCAGACATTAAGTGCTCACATTATAACAAGAAAACGGATGAATGGGTCTGGCTCTTTTTGCCTCCGCACTCAAATACACTTTTGATTAGACTATAAGAGGGACACAGCCTCCTCCTACAGTACATTATGGCCATTCTGTACTTGGGGGAAGTATAATTCTTAGATATTTATGTGGAGTTTGGTTCTTCAGAACTTCATAATAGTCTCACTGAAAAGCTTCCTGCTTTTTTGTTGACTTCCAAAGATCTCATTAGTTTCATTATTACGGTCGTGGTCTGACTGTCTGAGTAAGAGACTCAGTTCATCGCCCTCGTCTCTGGTTTTTGTTCGAGCCTCTTGTTGTACTGTTTTAATACACCTGCTGGGATTTAATTTAACGACCTTCGAATACCTGTTTGTCACCTACCATCTGTGATTCCACTTGCGTTCATTGTCTCACCTTCCTTTTTGTTGCCTTATTTTGTAATGGCCTCAGTCCTGATAGGAACAGGCAGGACAAGCCAATGAATATATGAATAAATTAATATATAAATAACCGAATACCAATCATCTCCCTCCCTCCTGCTCGGCAACAAACTGTTTACCAAGCGCATTCAGCTAAACTTTTTGTTCCTTTGGTCTTTTATTTACTTATTTATTTATTTTTGATTAAAATGATTTCAAGAATTAACCAACAGTAGAAAAGCATTTTAGGATAAATTGTGAGGCAGTACATGCATCATCAAATGAAGAAGACACACAGCCTGCTGTTCTGTCTGTCATACAGAAATCTAATTCCTGCTGTTTGTGGTGTCCCGTCTGCAGATTTAAAAACTTTTTCTTTTACAGTTGAGGTCTGTGAGGAAAAATGATTTGTGCTGCAGGGAAATCTTTAATGGCAATACAGAAAGTGAACCCCGGAGAAGAACTGGAAACAGAACTGAGGTCTGAGAAATACACTCACGAGTGGGAACGCTAAAGCAGCTCTCACGACTGAATGGCGCCCTCTTTGGGTCTGGCATCCAGTGTTATGCTGGTTTGCTTTGTTGTTTTATTACCTCCTCCCACAATCCTAACAGGTGGTTCGGTATATACAAATAAACCTGTGAATAATGTTATTTACTATTTGATATTTATTTACTTATTTATTTCATAACATTACTGCTGCTACACGAACAGGACTTTCACAGGGGTTAGCGTGTTCATGACGGAAGTTCAGCAATCATTTGGTAATTTCACTTCAAAACATAAAACAAACAAACATCATGAAAACAAAAATAACGACATACAACTGAAAAAAAAATATGACCGAAGTGAAAAAAGGACCAAAACTGGGACTTTATTATCGCTCGGAGTGAACTGGACCTTTATTCTGAAGGCAGACTCACCTGTCGGCGACCCGGTGTTCCTGCACCTGTCGCCCCGCTCACGGAGGAGATCCTGTTCCAGTGACTCCATTTCCGTGCCGCAGTTTCAAGCTGCCCTACGGGGAAACTATGTAAATACCGTGTTGCCAGGTTCGGTAGAAATCCTCCTTTTAGCGCGGGGCTCCGTGCAGCGCTGCGGAGATTCCTGACTTGATTTGAGGGATACCAAGAACCGGATCTGGCTTACGTGACGAACACAAGTATAAGCTGGAACGGATTTCAAAACACGGTGGTGCCGAGGAATAAAAGACCGACGAAGATGAGAGAAGGACGTTTAATCACCGAATTTATTCCCCTGTGGATGGGCGACAGTTTCTGATTTGTTTATGTCTGGCGGTCTTCGCTGTTCTGGCCGGAAGCCGCAGAGGTGGATTAACGTAAGAACCACTTCCTCCTTCCAGCTTCAGAGGATTGACGGCCCGGAATGATATCATTGGCTGGTCGTTGGGAATGAATCATCGTCTTCATCAGGGGGGTTAAGGGATGCTGTCACTCATTGTGCACCCTTAAAATCCGTCAGGAAAGCCCACACCCGGTCCCGGCGTCTCTCCGCTCTTTGACATTAAAAAGCCGTCCGATCCTTGGAGCCAGCATGGAGGAAATCCTGCGGAAGCTGCAGAAAGACGCGTCCGGCCACAAGCACAAAGCGATCCGCGATGCCTGCGTCTACGCCTGCGGTGAGTCTACGGCAGCCTGCCGGCTCTCCGGCTGCCGGAGGGGGGCAGAGGGATGGAGGATGCGCGACTGGGCTCACCTGCTAGCATTTAGGACACAGCAAATCCCCACAGGCCGCCGTAACGGTCGTATAGAGACAGGAAACCACTAAGTGTTAGAGAAAAACCCCGTCTTTCTGGCAATTTAAGGGCTGTCAGCCCCAGAGGCTGAGAGTAGGGTGGAGGGGATCTCCATCTTTCTGAACTGGAATTAAGGCTGCACCTGCTGGATGAAATGAAACCAAGTCATTTTCATTCCATGTTCGTTCAGATCCGTTTAAACAGTAACATCTGGCAGTGCAGCATCCCTTCTTTAATTTGCGATAACCTACAATAAGAAGGTCCGTTTTTCTGTTTTCAGGATTGCACTTAAATGCACCATCTGGCAACCAAATGCTCACATCATAATTTCTCTTTAGCTCCGGCTTTAAATTCCCATAAGTCTACTAATTTCATGGCTGAATTTGACCGTAGGTGGCAGCTGCAGGAGGCAGTGTGTTTTAAAGGGTTAAATTAAGTCGTCAAGACTTTTAATCTTAATGAGGTGGGTGTGGGTGCAGCCGT
Organism: Scatophagus argus; assembly: GCF_020382885.2. Classification (NCBI taxonomy): domain Eukaryota; kingdom Metazoa; phylum Chordata; class Actinopteri; family Scatophagidae; genus Scatophagus; species Scatophagus argus. Next base: position 1,515,589 of record NC_058502.1, read on the forward strand.
AGTCACGCTCAGTTGTGCTACAGGCTAATCTCAGGTAAACCTGAATGGGTTTGGGGGCTGAAAACACAAGCTCGCTGGTCCAGGATGCTGAGTGGAACCCGTCTCGCCGCAGTCTGTATCCTGTCCATCCTCAGCAGAGCAGAACAGCATCTGACACAGCATTCAGGACTCGAGACCCCGGCTGATGGATGCTGATGGAGGAGACGACCGCACACTCCGAGCTGTGTTTAAAGCTAACGGGGCTAACAGACCTCAGACTGTGTTTCAGTCAGGTCTTCACTCCATGTTTAGTGCGGGGTGTGACCATCCATAAACAGATGGCCGACGTGTCTCCACTTCCTGCTGTACAGAAATGAAGCCAAAATATCCCCGATGCAAACGCTGCCATCTTGTTCTTGTGACGTCATTTGGAGCCAGAGTCTGTGCAGTAGTGAACAGGAGTTGGAGCCGCGGTATCGAGTTCCTGAGCCAATCAGGAGCAGCGCTCAGCTGTCAGTCTTGATGTTTTAGCCTCCTTTTTTATGCCACTTCATAACTAATCAAAACCAAACTGAGGAGAAAAATGGACACTTCATCAACCAATGAAATCTCTGGAGACACACCCACAACACAAATCAACGTGCAGCTTAATGGTGCATCTGAATGTGACAGAGGCCACACGTGAACGCCGCCTTAGACACACGCACACACACGGGGGGCGTGCGAACAATAAACTTCCAAAAGAGCAGGTCACTGTAGCTTTTACCAAACGTTACTCTGACAGGAGGAATAGTGAATTTGTTGGGGACTATTTTCAGTAGCGTATTAATATACGCGGTGCTCTGGTCAGCAGGAAGCTGTGTGGGGTTTGTTCACATATGAAAATATACAATATTACTGTTGAAATGCAGCTTTCAGTTCTCAGTGGCCTGAGCTGACATCAGGTTCAGTGTGGAGAGCCAGGTTTTTCTCCTGGTAAAAACAAAGTGTCTAACTGCTGGGAATTTTCTTTTGGTTTTGTGTAAATGTCATGTTGTGTATAATGTTATTCATCTCAGTGTTTTCTTTGTGGTATTAAACTACAGAAACCCTCGAGTCTCAGAATGGATCAGCCAAGATTTCAGCTTCACAGCTTCGGTAAGTTAAATGAGAACAGATTTAGTTTCATTTCAGCTCAAAGCGTCAGAGTCAAAACATGCTGGAAATGTTCTTTGTATGACAGGTGGACGCAGTGATGAGAGCTGGTGTGGTTTGTGCTTCCACCTGAAATGTTTGAGTTAAGTTTGTTTTGCCTTTCAGCTGCTCAGGCTGTACAGTCGGTGCTTTTACTGCAGCGGGTAGAGGAAATACTGAAGTCAAAGTGCACCTCTGAGCCCCCTGGCCTCCATGTGTCTGATTTGAATTCATTTAAATGATCTAAAAGTTCCTGCAATGATAATGCAAACGATAATGCAAAATTTGGAGTCAGGATTATCTTTAGAGTTTAGATAACAGCAGCAGGACCAAACTGTCCAGTCCAACAGCAGAGACAGACGTTCACTTTGTGAAGCTTTAATGTAGTCGACGAGGCACCTCGCAGTTAACGTCTGGGACCTTCAGGTTATCACGGCACATCAGGAGCAGACAGGCTCACATCAGACTGTTTGTCCGGCATCCACTACTCAGATGTTGTACTCTAGTTAAAGTAGCAATACAACAGTACACTTTTCCAAATTATCAGTAGCAAAATATACTTTAATGTTGTAATTATTGACGCTTTCATGTGTTCGTCGCTTACATGTTGAAGCTGCATGAGGTGATTTCAGTCGTCAAATTTGATAATGACAAAGAAACGGTTTGGAAGTGTGGCTCAGAACCAGCTCTGATTGGACAAGCCTGGTGAGATTTCACAGGTGTTTGCAGGTGTTCATCCATCCATCCATCCATTTTCTTTACCGCTGCAGAGGCGGGGTTCACAGGGCCAACACACAAAGACAAACAACCACACACTCTCACACTCACACCTCGGGGCAATTTAGAGCAGCCAATTAACCTAATGTGCATGTTTTTGGTGTTGTGGGAGGAAGCTGGAGAACCCGGAGAAAAGCCACGCAGGCCTGGAACCCTCTTGCTATGAGGCGACAGAGCTAACCACTGCACCACCGTGCCGCCCAGGTGTTCACATCACCCCTCATATTTTAATCATCAGCTGTTCAGTGACTGTAGACAAAAAGCTGAGCTCAGACTGACGGTTACCCCTCGTGTCAGGATGTTTGCTCTGGAGGACACACTGCAGTTTTCTCTGCATGCTGTTGTGGACATGTTCACTCCGGCTGCTGGTCTGTGATGACGGTACCATAAATTCTGGATGCTGTTGCAGCTCAACGCACCATAAATTATGAATCTGATAATGTCTGTTGTCTCATTAGAGGTTATTAGATTAAATATTGATCGTGATGTGATGCAGTGTGAGTGTGCTCCTCTGTTCAAGCTTCTCACTACAAATTGAACCAGATGAAACCTTTAGTGCAGGTCCTCGACTTGACTTGACTGATTCGAATGTCATTTTCAGTTACAGTTTTGGCTTCCAACGAGAAAATCGAGACACAAAGATTCTTTGTGGCGTTCAGTTTCTCAGTGATGTCCTGTGCTATAAACCAAGTGCATCATGTTCAGTAATCCTGATTTGTGTCATAATCGCCACAAGTCACGGAAATGTTTTCAGAACTGTTGAGTTCTTCACTTTTGCTTTTCTCGCAGTGATGCTTTCTTTTCCTTTGCCCCTCGTTTCCTTTGTATGTCTTGCGGGTCGATTCTCTCTCCGTGTCGTTGTTGTTTTCAGTGGCTCGTGAGCAGCGCCTGAACTCTGCCGCTCCGCCGGGAGCTGCTGGGTTAGCGTGCCGACGGAGGCTCCCTGCGGCCCAGTTGAACCGCTGTAGTTGTGACAGCTCGGGGCCGAAGTGCTGTAGTGTGCTATCAGCTGCAGAGCACAGCGACTCGGTCCACTACAAATAATGAGAGGGAGACGCAGCGGAAAGCAAAGGAAGGATGAGGACATGGAAAAAGAAACGAGCTTGGTGCTTCAAGGCCTGCGCTGTTGTGTAACTGACTGTAGTTTGAGGACAAATCAGATGTTGTTACGAGCTGAGAGAAGCTCTTCTTTGTGAACCTCTACATTGTTCTGAGTGACATCATCAGTGACTTGATTTTAAAAGCAAGTCAACAGCTGAAAAAAACGTACAGAGCAGCAGGAAAGGCAGCAGGTTAGCTTTGACCAGACTGCAGAATCCAAAGTGTCTCCCGTCAGCGACGTCTGTCGTGATGCGAGCCTCTCACAGTTAAACCAATCGCCAACTGTTCTGACAATCCTGTAATCACTGATTTGATTTCAGCTTCTCAGATGTGAATGTTTTCCTCTACGACAGTGAAGCTGATGTGTCTGTGTTGTGGACCCTGACGTGGGGACCTGAGTGTCTCTCTCGGGTCGAGGAAACACGAGGGACGGACGCCCTCATGGATCGTCTGCTCCTCAGCTGTGATCTGATGTTCTGAACATGAAGAAGCTGCAGTATCACTAAGAGCAGGAACAGGGAGGGAGGAGGAGCTGGAGGTCACGATGGAGGCCGCGACTGAGACCTCCTCATATTCTGCTCATCTGTCCTCTTCTCGGTCCTCTGAAATCTGTCTTCCTTCTAAGCAGGGGTGTCCAAAAACTAATATCACGAGCCACAATCTGACCAGCAGTTTGCAGACTTTGAAATGCACTGTGGACTGCAGTAAAGGTCACGTATGTCACCTGGTGCTCAGGTACCAGTCAGTCATCTGTCGACTGTCCCGTGTGGTTGTGGCTGGATCGCATCTAGAATCTGAGATTTGGACTTCAAGTCAGATGAATCACTTGATTGTTTTCATTGTAGATCGGCCTTTTGATTAGCTTCTTTATTAATCCCATCAGTAGTTTGGTTCATAAAACCCGAAAAAGCCCGAACATGACATCCTCCAATGTCTTATTTTGTCATCAGCCCAAAGTCATTCAATATACTGTCAAAAAGTTCAAAGAAATCACAGTTAAGAAGCTAAAATCAGAGAAGTTTGACATTTTAACTTAATGATCTGTTGCCGCAGCTCTAATGAAAAGCAAAGTGCAGCCCGTCTGATACGTCTGAACTAAAGCCATCAGCGCCTTCGTGAACGTGTCACCCGGTTTGTGCTTGCAGAGAGCGCTGTCTGCTGCCGCTGCAGATGGCTCTGGAGTCCAAAAACACCAAGCTGGGACAGACGGCGCTCACTGGAATGCAGGTACAGCAGAACTCGTCTCTTCCAGCACTCGGACTTCATCCCGCCGTCTTCTGCTCTGTGACGACTGTGTGTGTGTGTCTTCCTCCAATCAGAAGCTGCTGTGTGAGGACAGGTTTGTGGGCGGGGTCTCCATGGAGGTGGAGTCGCTGGAGAAGCAGCTGCTCAGCCAGATGTTGGAGGCCATCAGAGTGACCCCGTCTCTCCATGAAGACCTGCAGGTGGAGGTGATGAAGGTAAGACATGAGGGCGTCTGTCTGAAGCTCATTCATCCTGCTTTAAAATGAGTGAAGGATGGAGAAACTCAGCGGCTCAGCTGCGTGAAGAACATTTTTGTCTGCGCTGCAGCTCTTTCTTTGATGGCTTCCTGTGTTTGTCACCACATGCTGCTTTGTGTCTCCTCTGCCTGACTGATCTGAACAGTTTGTGTTGACATGGACTAACTTTGTCTCCCCGCTGTGTGTCCTGTGCAGGTCCTGCTGTGCATCACCTACTCACCAAACTTTGACATCAATGGAGACTCCATCCTCCGCATTGCCGAGGTAGGACAGCCAGAGTCTGTTTGAATCGTGTCAGCTCTGTTGGCTCCGTCAGCTTCATCAGCAGCATATTTCAGATTTCACACCGAACACCAAGAGGCCTCCTTTTTGCTTCATCTGCAGAACTGAAATTTATATCTAAGGGTCGATTGGTTTAGTTCTCTGCTGGTTTACGTCACACATGTGACTGTGTGAGTCAGAATATTAAAACTGGTTCCAGTTAACAGCTCACATGCAGAGAATCTCGGCCTTTTGTGTTGTTGTGTTTAAACCTCCGACCACTAGATGGCAGTAGCTGGAACAGGAAGCAGTAAGCACACACACGGCAGTGTAAACACCGACTGTACAGGCCTATGAAAACGATCGATTTGTATCCTGTCGACAGATTCTTGCCAGTAGTCATTGATTAATGACTGTAGGATGCCCTTCCAGTGGTGGTGCTGACGTTACACACACACACGTCTGGCACAGGGTCTAGTTTGTATCTCAGTGAATGATGTACTTTGTCAGACAGTGTTAGATAATCAATATTTATTCAAACTAATAGTCTTTACATTCTGAGTTCACCTTCAGCAACAACAGAGCCAGTAACAGAGCCTCTTTAGACCATCGATCCAGTTAGGACGGACCAGAACGGATCAGCTGGTGGCCGGTCAGTCAGAGCAGCCCTGACTAGCAGTGAATCATTTTACAAACTTATTTCAGTGTTGATAAACCTGATAAATTGTCACATAAACACGATTTTTGGCTACCAGCGAACCCTGGAACTTTCTTCCAAAAGGAGACCTTTGTCGTGTGTGCGTGTTTGTTTATGTGTGTGTGTGTGTGTGTGCGCGCTAATTTCAGCTCTCTGAATAATTGATGAGGTTACAGCGTGAGATGAGGCCTTCGGGTGCGCAGGGACGGAGCAACGCTTCACACTGGAAAACAGGCCGCGCTGCTCACTTTGCTGAGGGTTTACTGTGGTTTTGTAAGAGGGGACGATGCGAGCGGTCGGTGGAGTCTGGGACGGTCCAGTCAATAAAACACGTGATGCCTCAAATTGATTTTATCATCAGGTAAAAGTTAAGAAAACTGCAGCCAATCGGGGCTTATTCCACACCTCACATGGCTCATTTGGCTTTTAACTTTCTAGAGTTCTAGATGAGTTCGGCCTACGCGTGGACTCAGCAGCCAGTCGATCCTGAGGTGATTTTCCTCGGTGCTTCCGTTCAGGTGATTTCAGAAGATTTTCAGAGGAGTTTCAGAGTTTTACAGGAATACTGTAAAACTGTTTCTCCACTGAGAAACACTGCAGCTGTAGCTTTGATTCACGACGTTTACACCCGAGTCCAAAGCAAAAGGTATCAGAGCACCTCCAAAATCACTTTGAAGCATAATCTTCTCCACCGTTTTCTCAAAACGACAACACAACTGAGGCGTGTTTGTCTCTGCTGGGGAGAAACTGCATTACAGAAAGTATTATGAGCAAACAGCAAGGCCACACGGGGACCTGCAGGAGCTGAAAACAGGAGCCAGTCCAGACCTGAACCCACAGGCACAGCGTTTGTCTGCGGCGGCGTCCTCAGCAGCGGCCTCTGCACCCAGCTGATTGGTGACGTCCATTAGCAGCTCATAAAAACCCGCTCGACATGTTGTGTTAATGGACCTCGTGCCGCGGGGCCGACCATCTGCCGCGTGTGTTTCTGTTTGTGTTGGGTCATCACTCAAAGCGAGCGGGGAGGCTGTCAGCAGCCCTCCATTATCAGCAGCGTCCTGTACAAACACTGCAGCAGAATACTTTACCTTTCACGCCATCGTCACGCCTTTCAGTGCTAAACTTGTCACTGTTCAGGCTCCATATCCTGCAGTTACTCGATTATTAAAACTGATTTTCTTTCAATCGACTAATTGATTAGTTGACCGGTTACGTAATCTCTCATTTTGTTGACTTAAAATGTAAAGACTAAAGCCTCAGTCGCATTCATAAAACTGCAGACTAAACTGCAGCCATTAAAGCAAACAGTGATGCGATGGGTTCAGAATGGACAGCTCGGACTGCAGTGGGACGTGTTATTGATCAGGCACAGGTGGCGAACACGCCTTTAAGACTTAAATCTTTGTGTGATTCACAGCGAGGGTCTTTGTGTAGAGCTCGACGTGTGGCCTGTTGTAACCGATCTTTGCTGATTAGTGAAATAAATCCTGACTCGAAGTGTTCTGGCCTCCCTGAAACCCTCTGTGGGGCTGGACGGTGCCTCCTGGACTCAGCAGGATGTCACACATGTAAACAATCCCAGCTTTATTTCCAAGATCTCACAGCTAAGTCTGTCTTTGTGTGTCAGCCCTGCGACTGACTGGCGAGCGGTCCAGGGTGTGTCCGCCTGTCGCCCTCCGTCAGCCGGGATAAGCTGCAGCCCCGCTGTGACCTTGACGGATAAAGCGGGTATAGAAAATGGATCTTGAAACCTGACCCGAGTGGAGCAGCGTCTGTCTTTTTCTTTCTTCCTGGCTTAGTGTCGATCCAAACAAGCTCCAGCAATTCAAATGCCAGGAAATCAATTCAGATCTTTGTTTAAACCTTTCAAACTCGAATTTATAAAAATGATATTTTTGGAGCTTGTGTGGTGTGTGTGACTGCTGCGAGGCTCAGCTCACTGTCACATTATCAGCCCTCACCTAGACACCAAAATAACCAAACATAAAATCTAATTTCAGGTGTTAAACATTGCTGAAAATGTCAGAAACATGTCAAAAACAGCTTGGAATGAGCCCTCATGGGTGTGATGGACAGGTGATGGACAGGTGTGGGTCACATGACGAGTTGCCACAGTCGTCACTGTTCCAGAGGTAAACATTCATAAGAAACAAATCACAAATTGCGTTGAAATTAATCAGAAAAGCTGCTGGAAGTTCTGGTTAACAAGAGATCCTGTTGGGATGAACGAAGCAGACTGATGTGTGTGTGTGCGTGTGTGGGTGTGGCCAGAGGATGTACCATGACAGTACATCCCCCTGCCTCCCCCCTCTCCTCAGTCTGATCTCCATGGTAACCTGTGACGCCATGGAAAACTCTCATGACCCTCCCTGACAGTTTGGTGTCTGTCTGTGATGCCGTCTTGGGGCTGTGCGTCAGCGCTTTGTTGTGACTCAGCGCAAGAAAGATCACACGCTGACAGACGTAATCGTGTGTGTGTGTGTGTGTGTGTGTGTGTGTGGGTGGTCAGGTGTGTATCGAGACCTACATGTCCAGTTGTCACCAGCGCAGCATCAACACGGCGGTCAGAGCCACGCTGAGCCAGATCCTGGGAGACCTGACACTACAGCTGCGACACAGACAGGAGGTCACGCCCTCGTGCAAAACACACACAGTACAGTCGTCACACACACGCACGCACACACACAAGCCTCATACTCAGTATCAAATGCTGCACAGCACAGGATGAATAGTTCAGGGAGCCTGGGACGTTCCAGTATTCACAACAGAATCGTGGCCTGTGTGGCTGAAAATCATACTGAATAAAGTTTGAAATGGATAAAAAAATGTAAATAAATAAATGGAGTAGCTGCACAAATGGGAAATGAAATAAAAGATTATACACCAAATTGTTGCACGTCGGCACATAGAGAGTCATGAGATAACAAAAGAAGCTGAATGTGAGGAAGTCTGTAGAGTTTGTTTGTTGTCAGCATGTAGCGTGTTTCATAGAAAAGTACATGAAAACTGCAGCGCGCACACAACAGACGAGTACTGCAACGGGAACGCACACAGAGACACGCTGACAGTAAACACACCTCCTGCTGTGCTCTCCTCCACAGGGAGCAGATGGAGACGAGGTGACTGCACCGCCGCTCCACAGAAGAGGTAACCTCCGCCTCCTGAGCGCTCCTCCTCTGCTGCAGGGCTGTTTATCATCCCGCATGTCATCATGTGCCTGCACCGCTACAGTCCGCTAGCCTTCTGCTATGCGTTCTGCCTTTATGAAGTTCAGTCTGTTTGTTGTTCACTGTGACCTCAGTGAGGAAACACTGAACGCATCAACAGCTCAGAGGCAACAAAAACTTATCGTGGCGTCAGACAAGTCGGCTTCATGGCAGAGTAGTTGCACTGCACCACATTCAGGTTGTACGCGTGTCCCTAATAAAGTGGCCATTGGGTGTAACAGCGCTCAGGTCTTTTACTTAAAGGAACACTTCAAAGTTTCTCCGTCCACAAAACATTTCTGCAGCTACACAGCCATCTGGTGAGACCCAAGTCTCCACAGATCCCAAACTGATTTGAGTTGAAGAAGATGTTATTTACACCCTTTTTTAAGCTGAAATCTTCACTGTAGCAGCTAAGCTAAAATTGTTAGCATCTGAAGTGGGTGCATGAGCTCAAACGCATATTCAGCCAATAGAACTTACAGTCTTACAGTCTCTGTGCGCCTACCTGAAGCTCACACAGCACAGAGAGAGCTGACGTTGTTCTACAGAGAGCCCTGCCTCTGCCTCATAGAATCTGGAGTTATGATAGTAACCAACAATCTCGTCGAGCGGCTACGTTGGCTCTAGTCTGCAACCGATGTTATCAAATAAAAGTAGCCAATAAAATGGAAAGTACAAGTACCTCATAACTGCACAGTAAAGTGCAGATGAGTGCACTCCTGGCTAGAAATCCCCTCAAGGCATCCGGTAAGGTCGGGATGTTTCTGAAATTGCCACCACAAAGAGATAAGAACAAGATCTTCACTTTGGTGGCAGCTTCGTCAGTGTGCCACAGTAACCTCATGGAGGTAGTGAGAGAGCTTCTTTATGACAATGTACAGTAACACACACATGCACACACACACACACGTTTAGATGGATGCCTCAGGTTCACAGAGAAGGTATTGATTTCTTTCAATTATTACATTTAAATGGAGAGATGAGAGAGCAGATTGTAATGAGTTTGTAATCTCTGTGTGTGTGTGTGTGTGTGTGTGTGTGTGTGTGTGTGTGTGTGTGTGTGTGTGTGTGTGCGCGTGCAGATATTTCTCCCACCAGCCAGGCTCTGTGTGAAGACGTGGTGACAGTCCTGACGGTTTTCTGTGAGAAGCTGGAGTCGGTGGACAGGTGACACTGCAGCTTGTCTTCACCTGCTGTCTTTTGTTGCTGTGATGTTTTAGCCGATCGTTCGGCCTGAGGTTTGTCTCGGTCATCAGGCTTTGCTGTCACCTCGTGGATCTCCGCTAAGAAAGAGACAAAAAGCCTTTCTGAAAACAGCTGTGTTCCAAACTCTGTGGTTTGATCGGCTCAAGTTCTGCTTCATCAGCATCACCAGTTATGTTTCAAACTGAAACAAACAAAGCGGCAGATTTCAGTCGCTCATGTTTCGAGCCTGTGCGTAGCAGCAACCACAGAGCGCGCTCAGTGCAGCTAGCTTCCATCGCCATCTGGTGGGCAGTAAGAGTTAAATCTTTTGATTCCTCTGACTGGACGAAGAGATTGTTTGAGTTTTTTCTTACCTTTCAGATGAGACCAGACATGCGTATCGGCCTTGTGGATTAGGAGCTTGTCCTGATTCATCCTGTGTTATTTTAGGGTTAAAGAGCGACTAGTTTCACCTGCTTTTTAGATGAAAACTCCATCAAAAATCTCCTGACGGACTTTCTGAACAAACAGCAGCTGTTTCCAGAGGTTCTCTAACTCATAGTTTGTTGTTGTGTCTTTATACATTTCAGTGGTAATCAGCTCCTGCAGCTCCTCTACCTGGAGTGCATCCTGTCCATGCTCAGCAGCTGTCCACCCACAATGCACCTGTCCAGAGGTTTCACCGACCTCGTGTGGTAAGACCGGGAACGCTTCTGCCGCCAAAACAGAGCAGCAGAACACCTTTCAGGAACAGCTGCAACTCACCTGTAATTTCCTGTATATTAATGTCTTCATATTTGCAGTCAAACAGTGGTATTCCTCCTACAGGAAGCAGCTGTGTCCAGCCCTGGTGGCGATCATGGGAAATCCTGTAAACGACAAAACCATCACTTCCCACCACGGCTACATGGGGGCGCCAGAGCGAGACCGTCTCTCAGACAGACTCAGTCTAGGTAACGTTTGACACTTTTCCTTCAGTCCCAAACTGTAAACTTGAAACAACTAAAGTGAAACGAGTGTTGCAGCTGGGGGGCGCCGGTAAGCGTCAGAGGCCCACGTTTTTGCGCTAGTCGCACTTTGTCTGCAGCAATTCACCCAACTGAGTATGTTGAATCAGCAGCAGAACCTTTTGGTAGGAAAAATCACTTTGATTGGCCGTTCAGCTAAGCGAATCAGAAAGCGTGAAGAGAACCCCAAGTGAGTAAAATGAAGCAACTGAATCATTATTAAGGTTTGTAGATACGGACTGCTGCCCCCTGCTGGTACGGAGTGTTATTTCCTCTCACACAGGCACAGAAGGTAAACACCAGTTGGCTGTTGGCTGTCGTCTCTGTAGTGAGTTCAAGTACAATTTTTTGGCTCAGACATAACAGTAATTCTTTGTCGTCAGTTGTTCCAGGAATCCTCAGCTCGGAAACAAAGACCACATTTCACGATTTCACTTTCTGCCAGCAGTCAGCTTGATGGCGTCTTCTTCAAAATGGTGGAAACTTTTTTCTTAGAAGCTACAGATGATGAGATGTGAAGCATCCCGCTTTGTTTTCCTCTGCTAGGACTCAGCCACGAGGTGGACTCCTCTGGTGGAGGTGTATCAGACCAAGGCAGGGGGTCCGGCTGCTCCTCTAGCGCCCCCGCCAGGATTGCCCCGGTAGTGCGGACTGTGTGCTACATCGCCGCGGAGCTTGTGCGTCTGGTGAGCTGCGTGGAGTCGATGAAGCCGGTGCTGCAGTCGCTCTATCATCGAATCCTGCTGTACCCGCCTCCTCAGCACCGCACTGAGGCCATCCGCATCATGAAGGAGGTGAGAGGAGGAGGAGGAGGCAGCATTACTGGCCTTTTCCCAAAGCAAATTAAAACTTTTCAGATAGATTTCTTGCCCTCAGGCAGAGATCGATTTCCTTTCAACCTCTAAACTAAATTATATGTTAGCAATTCATCACAAACACAAAGGATTTGTTGAGGTGTGACTTTTGATGTAACATGATGACTGTGTGTGTGTGTGTGTGTGTGTGTGTGTGTGTGTGTTAGATTCTGGGCAGTCCCCAGCGGCTGTACGACCTGGCCGGTCCGTGTGTGGTGGAGCCTGAAACCAGGAAGCGCTCCTTCTCAAAGAGGAAGTCCCACCTGGACCTGCTGAAACTGTTCGTTTTACTTTTCTCTCTCGGTTCCTTATTTGACTTGTCTGCTGCGTTTTAGCAGTTCCTGTGTTGCTTTTCACGCTCAACTGATGCATTCAGGAGCTGAATTTGACTGAGGAACATTGTGTTGTGTTCAATGACTAACCAGAATAACATGTTGCTGGAAGTAGTTCAGATCTAACGGGTGTTTGGGTGCCTCTGCTTCCCTGCAGAGTGATGGATGGGATGACGGAGGCCTGCATGAAGGGAGGCATCGAGGCGTGTTACTCCTCGGTGTCCTGCGCCTGCGCGCTCCTCGGGGCCCTGGATGAGCTGTCGCAGGGCCGCGGCATCCAACCCGAGCAGGTACAGAACTGAGACAGGATGCCGCAGTCATGAAGACGAGTACTGCAGTGATTCAGTACCGCATGTAGACATAAAAACAGGAAGTTGTAGGAGTTGTCACAGACAGAACATTTGGATTTCTCAGAATCTTTGTGGTTCTCAGGCTCGGCTTCTCCTCAGACGACTGGACGATCTGAAAGATGGGACCGAGTCGACGCGTGAGTCCATGGAGATCAACGAGGCTGACTTCAGGTGGCAGAGACACGTCCTGTCCTCTGAGCAGGCTCCCTACGACCACAGCTCTTCTTCCTCCAACATGGCCACCGCCGGGGCCACCGAGCGCAGCCCTGACATCAGCATCAGCATCACCACGGAGACGGGCCAAACCACACTGGATCTGGAGTTGGGGGAGCTCGGCCTGGGGCACACCACTCCTGAGGAGTGTGGGGAGGACGCTCGCCTTCCCTCGCCCTCTTCCTGTGGTGGCCTGGAGGGGACCAAACGTGATCCAGGTCTCGAGGCGACCCAGGGGATCCAGCAGGAGGAGGCAGGAGGTGCAAGGCAGGCGGAGGGAAGAGGAGAGAAACAAAGAGTGGCAGGAGGTGGTGTAGAAGTGGGAGGGGGAGAGAGAGGAGGTGTGGTTCCTCCGGATGTGGTGCAGCGAAGTCACGCCCTCGTCTACCCCGACATCACCAACTTCCTGTCTGTGGAGTCCAGGACCAGGTCGCATTACGGAGGAGGGTCACGATACAGCGAGAGCAACTTCAGGTACGAGTGTGTGTGTTCAATTTAATTTTAAATTTCTGTTTTTGGCGCCACCCAGTGGAAGTATCCACAACTTTAATGATATCATTACCAACACATTACTAACAAATAAATAAATGAATCAAACTGCTTTGAAACCCTATGAAAGCAGCAGCATGAAAATGATGTTCCTGCTCTCCCCGTCTCTCCATCAGTATGGAGGAGCAGGACTTGTCCCGGACAGAGCTGGACTCGTATGACCAGTTCTCCATGGCTGCTGAGAAGGACTCGGGCCGCTCCGACGTCTCCGACATCGGCTCGGACAACGTCTCCCTGGCTGACGAGGAGCAGCACACTCCCCGTGACTACCCGGGCCACCGCTCCCTGCGCACCGCCGCCCTGTCCCTCAAGCTGCTCCGCAACCAGGAGGCCGACCAGCAGAGCGCCAGGCTGTTCGTCCAGGCGCTCGCAACACTGCTGCCCCGGCTGCTGGGGTTGGCCACCGCTGCCGACGTGGACCTATCGCTTCAGAACTTCTCCTCCACCTTCTGCTCCGGACTGCAGGCTGGTGAGGGAGGGAGTGGGTGACATGACGTGTTGACACAGTAGGAAGTGTGTGTGTGCGTGTGTGTGTTAGCTCAGTAAACACAGGGTATTTGCTGAGGGTAGAGTGAGTCTGCAGCAGCTCCGCCTTCGGGAAAGGTTTGGTGCAGCTGAAGTAAACCTGATGTGGTGCAGGTAAACAATCAAGCAGAACATGTTGGACCTGCTGTCATTTAAGTACCACACGTTCTGACAGCTACAGCGTCGCTCAGTGTGTTTATTCTGGTTCATTAAATAACAATAATTCAACCTGAAGCAGCACGTCACTGCAGATGGTAACATGATTTCAGTATTCAGTATCAGCATCACCATGAAAAACTCATCAGCTTGTTTGCACAAGCAGTTTGAAGAGTATAAAAGTCACCGTACTGCAGTCCGTACTCACTTCATTGCTTTATTGGACACGTTTCTGCCTCTGGGACGCGACCCACAATCCCTCAGTACAAACAGGAAGCCTGCTGGGAGTTCGGGCAGCAGCAGAGTGAAATCACAAATCAAATTAAAGTCTGCGGTGAACTGAACTGAATGTGGCTGAAAACCCCGCAGAGACTTTGTGATTGGAGCTCAGATTATAATCTCCACTCACCTTCACCTCGTTTCCTGTCCTCTCTACACCTGTCTGTCTCTCCATGTCTCACCGCCTCCCTTTGCACTGATCTGAGTCACTGATCGCTGATTCATCTCTCTCTCCTCTGTCCTCCCTCTGCTGCCCCCCCACCAACACCACCCAACTCGAGGCCCTTTTGATTTCCTTCTCTCTCTCTCTGTTCACTCGCTCTCTCAGATCAAATCACTTCAGGTTCATGGCATCGCTGTCACTGTTTGTTATTGCCAGACTCCTCTCCTCCTCCTCCTCCTCCTCCTCCTCCTCCTCCTCTTCCTCCTCTTCCTGTCCTCGGCCCTGAATCAGCCAGCTCAGACATCACTCAGTCTTTTCTTTTTCTTCATCATATTTTTATTCCCCTGAAGCCCGTTTCTAACAGTGTGACGAAAAATGGCGATCCTGTAAGTCGTTATAAAGAGAAACTTAAAATAATATTTATATATCTGTATATCACCGTTGTATATACAGATGTATACTATGTACAGACTTTTTGCATTTCACTATTTATCGTTTTTATTCTCTTTTCTTGTGTATGTCTGCTGCACCAGATGCCAAAACAAATTCCTCGTCGGTGGAACCTACCTGGCAATAAAAGTTTTTCTGATTCTGATTTGTATCTCAGTTATATTGATTATAATGACTTACAGGATCACACAGTTTTTCTTCTCCTCCATGAACGAATTGGTTTGAACAGCTGACGTACACGAGGGTCAACGTAAAGGTAGAAAAACAGTACAGACCGAAGCACCTGGACTTCCTGTCAGCCGAGCTTTCATGTTCAGTGACTCCCTCAGTGAGCTGAGTGTCCACACGTCAGCACAACTCTGGCAGAAGAGCTGATAACGCAGTCGTTCCGTCTCTGTGTGAGGACGTCTCGTGTGTTTTCATGATGTGAATGTTTGACCCATTCGGTCCCCTCTCTGTCCAGGTGGGATCCACTCTCCAGGCTTCGAGACAGGTGACACCCTGAGCTGCCAGGCTCTGATGAACGCTGACGGCCTCTACCTGGTGTCGTACTACGCTCTGCTGCTCAACCTCAAACTTTGCTGCTGCGACTACTACAGACGGCGAGCGCTCGCGCCCGTCCTCAGCCTGGTGAGCCGAGCGCCGCTTCGCCCACAGCCTCAGTTGTAAAACGCACCCCAGTTGACGTGTCGTGTGTGTGTTTTTGCAGAAGGAGTTTGTGCGTCTGATCCAGAGCAGCGGCGTCCTCGTCGTTCTGTCCCAGGCCTGGATCGAGGAGCTCTACCACCAGGTGTTGGAGCGCAACCTGCTGGCCGAGGCCGGGTACTGGGGCTCCCCAGAGGACCACACACTGCCACTCATCACCATGCTGACAGGTACACACACACACATACACAGGCATACGGACGTTTGATTGGCAGACTTGTCACTAACACACCTGGGAACCTGACTGTGAGTGTGTGTTTCGACTTAACAGAATCTGTAAAGGGCAAATTCCCAGCTGGTTACCATCACAGACGACTCGATGACTTATCTCCTCATTCGTTTCCTTCCGTCCTCTCAGATATCGACGGGCTGGGCAGCAGTGCCATCGGCGGTCAGCTGATCAGGAGGGCATCCAGCCGGTCGCCGTTCAGCTGTGACAAGGCCAGCAGTGACACCATGACGGCAGGTCAGTCAGTCTGCGGTGGTGTTTTGTTGCAGGTCCAAACTGTATTTTGGGAGTCATGTGGAGGGTTTCTCCTCGGAGCCCTCCTGAACACTGCAGGGTTCACTCAGCCTGCAGCTGAACTGCTGCCTGCTGTGCTAATCGGCTGGAAAAGCTCCAGCGGCTGGAGGCCTGGAGGTGAAACACAGGCTGCATTCTGAGGTGTTTAGCAAACAAATCAACCCACAAGTGAAGGCTGTGAGCGTGGAGCCCAAACCCAACCTGAGGACGCAAATTCAAAATTAGAAAAATAATTTACTGCTGTTATAAAATGTTTGATGTGGTAATTTTCTCACTTTGTCTAAATTTATGTTCTATCAGAATGTTGAGGGGAGTCCATCCAATCAAATCAGCATCACTTTGACAGAACAAATTGGTGAAAAAATCCAGAGTAATAAGTGTTCCCTCAAGAAGAGGAGGAAGAAAGAGGAAAGGCTCAGAGCAGGAGACGGAGGACATGAGTCCACCTCCCCCTGGAGGACAGAAGATTGGCCTGCTGACTCACCCCTAATGACAGCTAGATTAAATAAGACAGTTGGACTCATCAGCATCATCGCTTTCTGTAGCCTCCTGCTGAGTAAGGAGTCTGTAACCGACTGAAAGGGTTCTGCTCTGCTCTTAAAGTTTTAATGAACATCCGGGCTGGAAAAACGAGTGACCTGAAGCATCCTGTTGCAGCCTCACTCCTGTGTGTTTTTCAGGAGCTGCGTTCGCACGCTTCATCCTCACCGGCGTGTGGAAGAACCTGATCGACGTGCTGTCCACGCCGCTGACGGGCCGCATGGCGGGCAGCTCCAAGGGCCTGGCCTTCATCCTGGGAGCGGAGGGGGTCAAAGAGCAGAGCCAGAGGGAGAGGGACACCATCTGTCTGAGTCTAGACGGCTTACGCAAAGCTGCCGCGCTCAGCTGCGCCTTGGGTGGGTGCAACACGTGTTCATAAGAGAAATGATACGAATCACTCATCTCTGCAGAGAATCTTCTGTTCTCCTTCACCTCACAAAGAGGTCGAAGGTCAGGCTCAGAGCCCGAACGCTTTCAGGTCTAAATTAAAGGGAGGTTTCAGAGGTTTCAGATGATCTACGCTTCCCTTTCTCTTCCCAGTCAGCTACGGGACTTTCCACATAGTAATGTTTGTTTGAGGACTTCAGTGTGGTTTTAGAGCTCAGAGAGACGGCAGCGGTCAGTCACAAAGGACGAGGGTCTCGTCTCTGCACTCGTACTGTTGGACCTCAGTGCTGCATCTGACAACACTGACCATCACATTTTATTACACAGACTGGAACATTTAATTGGCTTTGAAGGAACTGCATTAAGACGTGAAGGCTTTCATAACAGCTGTTAGCTGCAGAGTTTAGAGAGAATATCAGGGGAAATACACTTTTCTGTTATCTTCGCCTGTTAGTAACCTGAGTTACTAACAGTTACTGGAAAAAAAAACACATGAAGCCAAGAAGCACTAATGAATATGAATGAACACATGGCGTTCAGCTGAGGGGAGAGGACGGTGAGTGTGTGGAGGGATCGGACAGTTTTTCACTGTCAGTGTAAACACACAGAACACACAGTGTGTATAAATCTGTGAAATGCCTCGTTAATGTAGCCTCATGATGTGTTCAGGATGAGAGAACGAATGAAACTCAGCAGCTCATCTCCACACTGCGTGCTTGTGTGTGTGTGTGTGTGTGTGTGTGTGCGTGTGGCCGTCAGGTGTGGCTGCCAACTGCGCCTCAGCTTTAGCACAGATGGCTGCGGCCTCCTGCGTGCAGGAGGAGAAGGAGGAGAAGGAGGTGGGGGAGATGGGAGACGCCATCACACAAGGTACTGAGAGCACACGCTGTGTTTAATGGAACCCTGAGCAGCTAAAAACAAACACATCTGACTCATCTTTTACAGCTGAGGAAAAAGACAATTTGAAATAACAGCATCTTTAGTTAAACAGAATTACGCTGACACTGTGAATACGTGCAGAGACTCCAAGTGGAAAAAAGAAATGGACCTTTAGTGACATCTAGTGACCACTGAGGGGAACTACAACCATGTCAGCAAACTCTTCCTGAATGTTTTTAACTAATATTGAGATTTTTAGTGATATGCATCAGTCATTTTTGTTGGTGCTCATTACAAGCCAAGCTGTTATTTAATGTGTGTGTGTGTGTGTGACTTTAAAGGCTGATGCAGTGGTGTAAAGCGTGTGTGTTGCTGTTTGTGACCCTTAAGCGTCTGTCGTCCCCTGCTGAACATGATGTTTCACGTGTGTGTGTCCAGTGAAGCAGCGTGTCGAGCAGCGTCTCGAGCAGATCGGTCGTCCTCAGGGAGTTCGCCTCCACACGGCTCACGTGTTGTGTATGGACGCCATCCTGAACGTCGGACTGGAGATGGGCAGCCACAACCGCGACTGCTGGCCGCATGTCTTCAGGTGCAGACAAACTTTTTTTTTCCATCAGTCATGTCATGGGAATTAAAAAAGGTTACGGTGAACTAAATTTCTGTTGGGATGATTGAAAAGAAGCAGCTTCACACCTTTGGGCTTTGGAAAGTCCCTAAACCTTCTGAGGTCTGGGATAACGAAGCCTGCACTGCTTCAGTTCAAACACACACTTTGGTTTTATGCACATTTAGAAGTTAACTTAAGGTTAATGCAAAACAGCAAAATTAGGACAAATTTTGCATTTTGACAAATACGTTTTAAGCTCGTTGGAGGTTTTTGTCTTTTTCAAGAAAACGTGGAAGCTCTTGTTGGGAGATGGAAACATTTTCTCTGCGAATGTTTGACAAACAGCGAATGAGAACGTTTCTTCTTCAGATGATGAGGTCCTGCTGAGTCAGATGTTACATTCACTGACTTCTGTCCGTTTCACCTCCTCGTCTTCCCTCGTCCTCCCCCTCAGGGTGACGGAGTACATCAGCTCTCTGGAGCACACACACTTCGGCGACGGCTCCTCGCAGTCGTCCTCTTTGACGCCC
Organism: Scatophagus argus; assembly: GCF_020382885.2. NCBI lineage: Eukaryota > Metazoa > Chordata > Actinopteri > Scatophagidae > Scatophagus > Scatophagus argus. The sequence continues at coordinate 1,534,522 of NC_058502.1, forward strand.
ATCACTCAGCAGGGCCAGCAGGCGGCGTCCGTGGACCTGGGGCTGGAGCTGAGCTGCGAGCCCAGCTCGGAGGCCTCGGAGCTGGGCCTGAGCCAGCCGGTCATCCAGCCTCTGTCCATCCAGGAGCTGCTGAGGGAGAGCAGCAGAGGAGGCCGCGGCGGCGACCTGAGGAGCGGCAGCCTGCTGAACGGGACCGGCGCCGCCAAGGCCGTGTGTACGCTGTCGACGCAGGCCGACAGGTAGGAGGCGGCCATCGCGGTCACGTCCACGCACATCCAACATGTGTGGCTCACAACATGTACAACGTGCTTCTAAATCTCAGCTCATCAACACCGATAAAATGTTATCGCAGAAACATTTGGTTTTGTTTGCCTTACAGACTAACAAAAACTTTATGTTCACGTGTGATTTGTGACGTCATGGCAGGTATTTTAGGTGGATTTCTCCTTTAAAAGAGCAAACAGACTGAAATGTGTTTCACGAGAAACACAGAAAAGCAGATCAGCAGGAGGGGCGCTTTGACATATAACGGCCACATGATGGCAGCAGCAACACAGAGCTGTGTGTGTGTGCGTGTGTGTAGATGTAGAATTAGGTGGAGTCTCCGCTGTAGAAATACAAATGTGTGTATAGGTGTGTGCGTGGCAGCAGTTCTGCTCTTATAAAAGTTTATTCCCTCACACACACACACACACACACACACACACAGCTGCTGTAAATACGGAGTGTGTGTTCATTCAGAGGATCATCTCTTACGTAACCAGTGATCTCGGCTGCTTTTAGGAGGGAATGAAATAAAAGTGTTCTCTCTGATCTCTTGGAGCAGATGGACTGAACACATTTACAAGCACAAAGTGGTGCCAGAACACAGTAAGTACAGTGCAGAGCCGCCCCAGAAACCGAAAAACCCTCTGCTGCTGACTCTGTCCGTCTGCACGCTCAGCTTTCACTGTGATCAGGAAGGAAATGAATGGAGCAAAGCACTTTCTGAGTGTGTGTGTGTGTGTGTGTGTGTGTGTGTGTGTGTTCCAGGTTGTTTGAAGAAGCAGCCACCAAACTGAACCTGGTCAGTCTGGTCGGCTTCTTGCAGCAGCTCAGGAAAGCTTCTCAGTCTCAGCTGTTCGACTCTGTTACTGAGACTGGAGACTATTCACTGGCAATGCCAGGTACACACACACACACACACACACGCACACACACACACACGCACACACACACACACACACACACACACACACGCACATGCACATGCACATGCACACACAGACCTTCATATTTATTACTTATCCAAACTGTCCTCAGTCAGGTCCACACGAAGTCTGTCCCTTTGAGCCCATTCGCTCATCACAGCTTTAACTTCAGTTTCGTGTTTTAATTGTCTGAGATGAAGACACGAGTGAAACTGACTCAGAGTCTTTTTGTCCCTTCTGTGTGGCCGTAGGGGAGGCCAAGTCGACGCTGGACCGGCGCAGCGCTCTGCACCTCTTCCGTCTGGGCGAGGCCATGCTGCGGATCGTCAGGAACAAGAACCGCCCTCTGCTGCACATGATGATCACCTGGAGTGTGGTGGCCCCGCACCTGGTGGAGGTGGGGCCCGTCTGCAAACACACAGCACCACCCGAAAGCTTTTCGTACAATCCTGCACTTCAGTTTGTTTAGCTCATGCTTTTAGTTCCTCTTCCTGCTTTCCTCCTTTTTGCTGAGCTGCTCTTCGTTTCACATGAAGCTCAGGTCTTTACTGCCACATGTAACACAAGCAGCTGCAGTTCTGCTGAACGGAAAAACGGCCACAGCGGTTGTTCACGTGGTTCCACTAAAGGAACAGTTCACCCATCAAAGTTAAAAGTCATTATCTCGGGTGAAGTTTCCTCGTCCAGAAAACATTTCTGCAGCTTCACAGTAGCAACAGCATGGCAGCTTTCTGCTGAACGCCTGAAGAAGCTGGAGACTTGTTCTCCAAGCCCTCAGGTGTCACTTTCAGCTCAGCAGCTGCACTGAAAGGTTTGTTTGTCACGATTAGGATCAAAGTAGGGATGAAAACGACAGTACAGCGTGTGTGTGTAGTAAACGTGTCTCCGTCTCGCAGGCGGCGTGTCACAAAGAACGCCACGTGTCCCAGAAGGCCGTCTCCTTCATCCACGATGTTCTGACGGAGGTGCTGACGAGCTGGGCGGAGCTTCCACACTTCCACTTCAACGAGGCTTTGTTCAGGCCCTTCGAGCACATCATGCAGCTGGAGCTCTGTGACGAGGACGTGCAGGATCAGGTCAGAGCTTGGCAACAGGTTTCACCTCCTCTGTGAGTGAGTCAGTAAATGATCCGTAGCTGTAGCAGGACATGGTGTAGAGGCTGTTTCTCCGCCCGCCGCCCCGCAGGTGGTGACATCCATCGGCGAGCTGGTGGAGATGTGCTCTCCTCAGATCCTGTCAGGGTGGAGGCCTCTGTTCAGCGCTCTGAGGACCGTCCACAGCAGCAAGACCGACACCAAAGACTACCTGCTGGGAGAGTACTCTATGGGTACGTCTGACGGGCTCTCACACACACACACACACACACACACACACACACACATTTTATCAGGTTCATCAGCTCCGAGTTCTCACTTCCTCCCTTCCTCCCTTCCTCCCTTCCTTTCCTCCCTCCCTTCCTCTCCTGTAGGAAAATCTCAGGCTCCAGTCTTCGATGTCTTTGAGGCTTTCATCAACACTGACAACATCCAGGTTTTTGCCAACGCTGCCACCGACTACATCATGTGCCTCATGAAGTTCGTCAAAGGTTTAGGTTTGTCTCACGTGTGCGTGCTGCAGGAAGCAGCACCCGAGTGTGCGTCCTGCAGGAAGCGCTTCGTTCACAGCAGACCCGAGTGACGCGCGCCAGTCGTGCTCGGGTTCACGCTTTGTTTTGCGTCTGATGTTAATCTCCTGTTTGTTCCCGTCTGTGTGTAGGAGAGGTGGACTATAAGGAGATCGGAGACTGCGTCCACGCGTCGGGGTTCAGCTCCACTGACCTCTGCCTGCCTGCGCTTGATTACCTGCGCAAATGTTCACAGGTGAGAGGCCTCCTGTCCGCACTGACATCACTTCTTATAACTCCTAAGTTTTGCCCTCTGAAAAGAAGTTCTGAATGAAGAAGTTCTCGATGTCGAGGGGGTCCTTTGTGCCTTCACTGGGCGCGTGCAGGTTATTTGTTCCTCTTCTTCTCTGTGACTCAATGAAGCGTCTGATTGACAGCTGCTGGCAAAGATCTACAAGATGCCGTCCAAGCCCGTGTTCCTGGGGGCGCGGCTCGCCAGCCTGCCCATGAGATCGCAGGAACGCTCCATCAGCACCGAGGACGGGATGGACTGCGTCCTGCAGGAGTTCGATGACGACACAGGTGACGCGTGCGTCTCTTCGTCCACAGCAGCTCTGTCCTGCGTCCGGTCCTCTGACTCCGTCCCCGCCTTGCTGTGTGTCCTGCAGGGCTGATCCAGGTGTGGATTTTGTTACTGGAGCAGCTGACGGCAGCGGTGTCAAACTGTCCTCGCCAACACCAACCCCCAACCCTGGAGCTGCTCTTCTCCCTGCTCAGAGAGGTCACCACCACGCCAGGTAACACTCAAACACCAGGCAACCGAGGAGTTTCTCACGGCCCCGCAGGTCACATGACCGCAGCTGATCTCACCTGCTGACGGGGAAAAACCTCTGAGACAAGACTCGACCTCGTAAAGTGAACCTCGGTCAACACTCTGTCTCCTTCCTCCAGGTCCAGGCTTCGCCATCTTCTCCGTCATCCAGCTGCTGCTTCCTGTGATGTCACTATGGCTGCAGCGTAGCCACGGCGACCACTCCTACTGGGATGTGGCGGCTGCAAACTTCAAGCACGCCATCGGCCTGTGCTGCGAGCTGGTGGTGGAGCACGTCAACAGTTTCATCCACTCAGGTGAGACAAACCTGTGTGTGTGTGTGTGTGTCTCAAAGGGTTTTGAGACACACACACACACACACACCATTTTTCACACATTTGAGCATCACTGAGCAGATCACTGATCTCACCTTGTCGTTAGCTCATACGGTTGTTGTTATTTCCCAGTCCTCCTGCTCAGTCACATTAAACTGTGTGTGTGTGTGTGTGTGTGTGTGTGTGTCTTCATCACTGCAGATATTGGTTACGAGTCTCTGATCAACCTGATGCTGAAGGACCTGTTCAAGCTGCTGGTGGCCTGTGTGTCTGAACCTGCAGAGACCATCTCCAGAGTGGGCTGCTCCTGCATCAGGTGACCTCACAGAGCTCCTCCTCCTCCTCCTCCTCCTCCTCCTCCTTTATGGAGTCAGTTACACATCTGTGACTCTGTGTGCTGCTGGACCGAGTTCAGGTTCACAAGTCAGGACTTTCAAGAGCCAAGAGTTTAATGTTAGCAGCAAGTGACAGTGACGATGATGATTAATGCAGTTTTGGTGGGATTTTGTTCACAGTAACAACACAGAGTGAGTGTGAAAGCAGAGGAGGGCGTACTCAGATTCACAAGTCAAAATAGTTTACAATTAATTCTCTTTAATTCTCTGTCGGTTGATAAATCGACTGTTTCAGCTGTACATTTTTATGCATTTTGTGTGCAAAAAATCTTAAATGGTACAGCAGGAGTCTGGGGTCAGTTGTGTCTCGGTGCTGTGCAGGTACGTGTTGGTCACCGTGGGTCCAGTGTTCACCGAGGAGATGTGGAGGTTGGCCTGCTGCGCTCTGCAGGACGCCTTCTCTGCAACGCTGGAGCCCGTCAAGGTAACACACACACACACACACACACACACACACACCTGCATACATCCAGCGGTGCAGACATGTGTGTGTGTGATGCACAAATGAACAAACGTTCCCAGTCAGCAGGTCAGTCCAGAGGAGTGAAGCACATAATCCACCTCAATCTGAAGCTGCTGGTCGGGACTGAAGTAATCTGAAAGCTTTGCTGTTAATACCATCAACATGCTGACACTCACGTTAAGCTTGATAACCCCCGTTAACCTCACACACACACGCACACACACACACAGTCCTACAGCTGTCAGGCCTTCATCCTGTTCCACAAACTGGGAGCAGGAACGTTGCCTCTGTGCTCACAGCAGATCAGTTTTCCTCACAAAAGGAACAACATGTTAAAGTAACACACAGAATAATCTGATAATCTGACAGACAATGAAAAGACTACAGCTCTGAGCCTTTCTAGACCAGTTCATGTGACAAAACTACCAGTGAAGTGTACAAGAACTACAATATCCAGAGTATCTGTGATGTCAGTCTAACACCTGCTGGCAGAAAAACACATCCATAAACCTTCTGGATCTGAGCTTTGCTGCCTTGTTAACTGATAAAACTCACTTCGGTCGAACTGATCCGGTGGTCCACCTCTGTGGCCGACCTGACAGGTGGTGTCTGAGCCTCCTGTGGCCTGCTGTTCAGCTTCTCGTCTCACAATCAGTTTAAGAAATCACTCAGTAAATGAGCTGCCGGTGAGACAAAGGAAGCAGGCAGCACTCAGAGCTGCTGAACCCGATGAAACGTGTGTGTGTGTGTGTGTGTGTGTGTGTGTGTTCCTGCAGCTGCCCAACTGACTGCAGCTAAGCGGCTTTACAGCTTAGAGCCACATCTGTGTGTGTGTGTGTGTTGCAGAGGGACATGGTGACGATCTTAGCACCGCTGACGTTCCCTTTGCTCGTTTCCAGAGACTTCAGGACTTTAACAAACTGAGTCAGCTGTGGTTGTTTCTTCTTCGGTCTGAAGCCCGGAGGGAAGCTGCTGATGGGTCGGGGCTTTTCGGGGCTCAAAGCTCAGTGTCATGTGTAGGAACGTGCAGCTTGATGTGCTGTGAGCCACATGAACATGCAGCCAGTTTGTTCATGTGATTATATGTTTGTGTTGCATGTTATTGTCCTCAGACGCATGTGAGGCCTCCAGCTGTTCATGTGAGACCTCCTGTTGGCCTTCGTCACAGCGCCGCTTCGTCCAGCAGCAGCTCGGCCTCGTCCTGCTCTTCTTTATGTTCTTCAGCACCTTCTCATCTCACCTTCACGTGGTGAAGACAGCAGACGTGGACAGAAAAGTGTCCGTGTGTTTCGGGGTGTAAAAATGGAGTCCGAAAAACAAAAGGTCCTCAGCTGTTTGTGAAGTATTTTGGATTTTGCTCCACAGCAGCTGCATGAAACTCTTTGGATGAACTTTTCTCACTCTTTCAAGGAAATCCAGAATTCGCTGAGGCTTCTGCTTCAATAAAAATATGTAAACGTGTACAGATGTGTTTGATAGGGGATAGTATTTGTTAAGGTACTCTGAGGAGTGAGCGGACTAACTCGTCCCGAAGGTGTACTGCATGTAAAGCCTCAGTCCTTAATGTGGACTTTCTGCTTGCAGAGACACGAGCACAAAACCTCTGATGGCTTTACTGAAGTACTGGAGTGAGGTCACATTCGGTATGGAGTACACACAGTATGTGTACTGTGTTAAAGTAATGTACAATTTATCTGGATGTACTGCTTCATATGGAAACTGACATGATATAAGCTGTGAGCTGTACGTGTCCTCATCGTCTGTCCTCACGTCCGTCCTGTCCTCATTGTCTGTCTTCACGTCTGTCCTGTGCTTGTTCCTGGGTTAAGATCTGCCCCCCCCAGAATAACTCGGCGCCTTTTCACACACACACACACACACTTTGTTCACCCGGGGTCAAACTGAGTCCAGAGCTGTTCGATTCACCCTGGACTTCTTAGTCCTGCTGGCGAGGTGGAGCCGGCGAGCCCCAGACTACTGTCAGGGTTAGTCCGCTTTGTAAAGCGTAGGAGGTTTCTATGAGAGCTTTTAATCAAAACTGGATCAGGACCAGCGTTTTTTGTGTGGTTCCTGGATGCAGGTGTCCGTTAACGTCTCCGTGTCTGCGTCTCCACAGAACCTTCTGGCGTGCTTTCACAGCGGCTCGGACAGTTTCTCCGGAGACGCCTGCGAGGTGAAGGTGGCGGCTCCGTCTCACTCTCCTTCAGCTGAGGCCGAGTACTGGAGGATCAAAGCGATGGCTCAGCAGGTCAGTGTGATGTGAATGCTGTGCGAGCGCCGTCGCAGCTGTGATGTACGCGCCACACAGCAGGACAGTGAAGGGGTCTGTTGTTGCTCCAGGCTCAAATCCAAAGCCTCTGGAGACTCTTCATCAGCAGTGGACTGGACAGTTAAAACTCCTCGCTCTCTGTGGCCTCCGGCTCATCCAAAACTCTGTTACAGCTTCACTTCACTGTCGTACTGTTACTACAGCAGCAGTACACCAGCAGGTCAGGACTGGTCAGGACAGCTCGTTGACGTGTCCTCTTTGTGTCCCAGGTCTTCATGCTGGACACCCAGTGCTCTCCAAAGACGCCCAACAACAAGGAGGGCTTTGAGCATGCTCAGTCCTGCGTTCTCATCATCGAGCTGCCGTCTGACCAGCAGTCCAACGGACACGCGCAGAAGAGGTGGACAGCACACACACACACACACACACACACACACACACACACACACACACACACACACAAGGGTGTTTTGACCCGCATGTGACGAGGATTAATAAACTAATACTACATCCTGCTGCTCCGACCCCAAAACACTAAAACTCTAACCAGCAGGAATCCTGCAAGCTGACAAGTTTTACAAAGACACGAACCAAAGATATTCATGTCTTTGAAAAACCACCACAACCAAACAAACATTTACTCTCACTTGTCTTTTAATTATGGAAAAATACTTTCATTTACTAAATTTTAGATCAAACTGTTCCTTTGGCTTCTCTTTCGTCCTGTGGGAGGAAGTGGAGACGCGTCAGCCATCTTTATGTCAGTGGTTTTCTGTTGTACCTTTTGGACTTTGTTTAAATGAAACAGAAGCACCTCGTTTCAGAGGAGGAAAACAAAAAGAAGACAAACAGTCGTCCTCCGTCCTGGAAACATGACTGTAAGGTGAAATCTGTCTCCCTCTGTCTCTTCTGTGCTTGTCTTTCTGCTGCCGCGGTTACAGGAAAGTCGGGTAAGACATCGGGGACAGTTTGTCTCTGAATGATGTCCACAGTCAAGCTGACATCCGCCTGCGGAGCTGCACAGTGTGGCGTCAATCTGCTGTATACTGGTGTTCTGTAGACGAGGTCCAACCTGCTTCGCAGCGACGTCAAAACCATTTCCAGTTAGTTCAGAATTTGAGCCGATTGTAAATGTTACAGGAGACAGGAGAAACACAGATTTGGACTAATTAGTCACAAGTTTGCACTGAAGCGTAACTGAAGCTGCTGTTCACCATTCAGATGTGCCAGGCTGTGCAGCTCGGGCCACACGCTGCATGTCCCTGCATGTTGTGCAGTGCACCACGGCGAGCCGAGTCCTGCTCGTCCTCCATCGCCCTCATGAGGGAAACAACACGAAGGACGAGAGGTTTTCAGTGACGCACACTCGCCAGTCTGCTCCAAAGTCTGTGTTCTAGTCTTAAAAACCGCCGAGGTGTTAAGTTGTTGAAGCTGCCTGCATGAAACATGAAGCAGATCCTGTGAGAGAAATCTTGGCACAAACTGAATGAATGAAACTTCGTCAGGAGGTGAAAACGAGCTTCAGTTCCTCTGAAAGCTCAGACAGCAGCTTTAAATAGTTTCTCACAGCATCGACATCAGCTTGTTCCTTTAAAAACTGACTGAATGTGCTCTGACCGCCGTCCTGCAGGATCCCGTTCCGGACCATCGTGGTGAGCTTGCTGTCCCACCAGGTCCTGCTCCAAAACCTCTACGACATCCTGCTGGAGGAGTTCGTGAGGCAGCCGGACGGTCAGGACCGGGTGACGCCTGTGACCTCTGACCCCAGCAGAGCCACAGCCGGCTTTCTGCGCTACATCTCCATGACTAACTTAGCCATGATCCTGGATCTGCTGCTGGACTCTTACAGGTCACTGCAACTAGAACGTCAGGATGTAAATCGACAGAGCGGTTTGATGATCACGTTGACGAGCTTCACACTCAGCTGACTCATCTTCCTCTGCAGGACAGCACGAGACTTCGACACTCGGCCGGGTCTGAAGTACCTGCTGATGAAGGTGTCGGGTGTTTGCGGAGCAGCTAATCTTTACCGTCAGTCCGCCATGAGCTTCAACCTGTACTTCCAGGCCCTGCTGTGTGCCACGCTGAGCCAGGCCGACTGCATGACCGCACAGCAGGTAGACGCCGAGGCAATCTGAATATATAAATGAGAGAAGAACAGTGATGTGTTGATCTTAGCAAAGCCAGATGACCGAGCTGTCAGTGCTGAATAATAAGGATAAGAATAATACAAAATGAATTCATAAAACTTGAAGTTTGTTTTCAGTTTGCCTTTGCTTTGGGTCACTTTTTATTTCTCTTTGTTCTTTTAGAAATGTTCCAGATTTAGTTTGTGTTTTCAGGTCTCCTTTTGTGTTTCTGGTAGGTCTAATGGAGGCAGTTCACTGCAGGTATTTTTATGTTTGGAACAAATGTATCTTAAATTAAAACAGACTAATTCATCTAATAACCATCTGACCTCCACGTAGTAAAGTCACAGCGATCACACTTTAACGGCTTCTCATTGTGATGACCTCACAGCTGCACATGACAACTCATCAGCATTCACAACTCATGTGTCTCATATTTGAACCTGTGCTTGTGTTCAGGTGAAGAGGATCCTGTACGAGGAAGAGGAGGGGAGCTCTGACTCGTCTCACCCCGGTTCTGCGTCCTCAGAGGACGAAGACATCTTTGAAGAAACGGCACAGGTGATGAGCCGACGGTCATCCAACCGATCGGTCAGCAGCTGCTGAGGAAATGATCCGCTTTCTGTTTTGTTATCCTCCTAATCGAACAAGTCGACTTGCTAGGCTTCTTGTGATTTTGAAAAATCAAATCATGCACTTTAACGCTGGGTTTCCTCCTGTTAGGTCAGCCCCCCTCGCGGCCGGGACAAGCGGCATCACTGGCGAGCCCCCGTCCCGTCTCTCAGCGTGCAGCCGCTGGGCAGCACCGACTGGGCCTGGCTGGTCAAACGCCTCCACAAGCTGTGCATGGACCTGTGCAACAGCTACATCCAAATGCACCGCGACCTGGAGAGCTCGCTGGAGGAGACGGCGCTGCAGAGAGGAGCGGCGGGAGGAGAAGATCACGTCTTCTTCCTGCCTCTCTTCCAGTCCGAGACCTCCACCCCGACGTCAGCCGGCGGGCTTTCGGCGAGGGGGACGCCGTCCGAGGAAGGCGGGTACAGGTGCCAGACGGCGGACACGAGCACAGCATCACCCGGAGACACGCCCACGCCCAGCCCGGGATTCAGGTCTGACGTCAGAGGAGGCAAACGTGTAGATCCAAGATGCTGGAAGATGTGTTTCGGTTACTCGTTCAGTTTCATGTGTTTTCACAGAGCACACAGGCCTCAGTATCATCCAGCTTCACTCATCCAGTACTGAAGTGCTTTATCTGCGATTTCACTCGGTTTTCTTATTCCTGACATCCAGTGCGGCCGTGATGCTGATGACGTGTTGGTGTTGGTGTAGTCTGGTTAAAGCAGCGTTTCCTCTCTCCCCCCAGCTGCACGGGCAGCCTGCCGCACCACTTCCGCACCGGAGGCGACAGGAGGGACTCCGGCATCACGGGAACTTCAGTCGGAGGAGGAGCCCCGGGCGGCGCTGGACCAGGCAGGAGGAAGGAGTGGTGGGAAAGTGCCGGGAACAAACTGTACACCATCGCCACAGACAAAACCATCAGCAAGCTGATGATGGAGTACAAACGCAGGAAACAGCAGCAGCAGCAGCCACAGCAGAGCCACGTCAACCTGTTCATGAAGGAGCAGGGCCGGGCGGCGGCAGGAGGAGGAGGAGCCATCGGGGAGAGGAGGGGCCCCGTGGAGTCGCAGAGGCCCCCACAGAGGCCCCAGCATTTGGTGGATCAGCAGGGCCCCCCTTTGAGGCACTCAGTGAGTGCAGGACCTGAAATCCTGAGGCAGGAGAAGAGACCACGATCAGAATCCACCATCAGCTCCCACAGCATCTCACTGAGGGACTCCGAGGCTCAGATACAGGTACAGATCTGACCACTGAGAGTCAGCTTTTTAACGATTAAGGTTAAAACCAGTTGACAAGGACTCAAACCATGTGGCCACTTACCAAAGATAAAATGAAGACCATTCATTTATATTTTCATGTGTTTTTCACTCAACATTTAAAATGTTTCCAAAGCTGTGACTTTCCCTGGTAACAACTTTGGGTCTGACTAACGCCTGGAACAACCAGTCCCATCCAATAAGTTATGCTAATAAGCTATGCAGTGGAAATGTTCTCACTCCAGCCAGGAAGCTAACGTGATGCTAACAGATTCAGAGTCGGTAACAAACAGTAAACATAACCTGACAGGATGCTTAACAACAAGACTGTCAGCTATCCAGCTGGGTTTCTGATCCCAGATCAGACTCCAGACTGATGATGTTCTCACCAACAGGTGATGTGCGTGTGTGCTGGCAGCTCAGCCTGAAGCAGAGAGTTGAACAGTGAATGTGATGTGAGAAGATCTCTGACAGCCCACAGAGGAAGTTCAGAGGCCGACTTTGTTTGCCGTGTAAATTCGTCTGCTCGTGTGCTTACGCTTTGTCGTTGAATTCGTCTCTCTGTTTGCAGGCGTGGACCAACATGGTCTTGACGCTCCTCAATCAGGTCCTCCTCCTGTCCGATGCTTCGTTCCTGGCGCTCCAGCCGGCGCTCTACCCCTGCCTGAGCCAGCTGTCCTGCCACGTGACCGACGCCCGCGTCCGCCAGGCGCTGCGTGAGTGGCTGGGCCGCGTCGGCAGACTCTATGACATCATAATGTGACACGGCGGCGAAGAAGAGCGTGGCCTGTCGGTGGAGGACGCACACAGATGAGGGATGAACTTGTCTGGTTTGATTGGCTGAACAGAGCGAGAAGGAAGCTTGTGTTTTCTGATGTTATCGTGTGGCTCTTGTGAAGAAAAGGGAGGACACTGGTGGACATCATGTGACATGCAGCTGGACGGTTTGATTGGTCAGTGTGGTGAGAAGAATGAGGGGATGATCTGACAGCACACGTACACCCACATCACACACACTCCCCACAGCGTGACTCATTTCTGTCTCAACATGATTAATATTCGTCCACACACACTCTGTCTAACCTTTTAAATGCACCAGAACGCGTTTAAACGTTCCCTACACTCATTCAGAGCAGTTGGTTTGCTGCTGAGTTCAGTCACATGAAGAAGAAGATCTTTTCACTCAGCGTTTCCCCTGTTGAACACCTTTGTGTTTTCTGGCCTCCACACATTAAAGATCTGCACCACTGCCCCCTGCAGTCAGCAGGAAGTGCCAAGCAGATCATGCATCAGAGGCTCGTTCATTAAAACATGGCCCCATAGCGCCACGAGTGGCCAAAACCCCTCCAGGGAACCTGGTTGTGTTGATGGGGGGTCACAGTGAGACCTGTGGGTGGTCTGCCAGTTCGCCTCCTGATGAAGTGAGCAGCGACGGATTTCAGTCGGGGCAAAGACTCGATTCCTGTCTGATCTGAGTGCGTTTGAATGTCCTGTGCAGTTTCATTCACCTCCAGCTGAATGTCTTTACTTATTATTTTAACCAAACACCACATGCAGTATGCGTGTGTGAATGTTTAATGCCGGTGATATCCTGCACATATTTGTGTAAATGCTGTGTTATTTCAAATACTTTACGTGTCATACTTGGCTTTTTGTTTTTTTCCAAAGTTGGTTGATTTTGTGCTGCGTTAAAGGGTCTCGCTGCGGGTTTGATTCCCTCAGGGGCTGCTGATCCTAAACACGTGTTGAGGCTCAATCAGTCAGCCTTGATGAGGTTTGCTGCTGCCATCAGACGAGTCAGCAGATCCGCACGACGTCATCAGCAGCCCCGATCACGATTGTTGATTTCTGGGTTCGTCTTTAGTCTGTGAAGTGTGGGAAACTCTCTGGATTTCTGTGAGCTGTGATGTGAACTCTGAGTGTGAGAGGACGACCTCCTGATCTGATCTCAGACACAAGCAGGACACAAAGTCCTGCTTGTTCACATGAAATTTCTCAGTTTCAGGCAGATTTCCATCGTTCCCAGTGTGTTCTCGCTCCATAACCTTTGTGCATGTTCAGTCCCAGTTGTCATAAAGCTCTGGTCGGAATATCACGGATGTCAGTCCACTCTGTCCGTCAGTCCACTCTGTCTGTCTGTCCACTCTGTCCGTCAGTCCACTCTGTCTGTCTGTCCACTCTGTCTGTCTGTCCACTCTGTCCACGTTGTCCTTTAGTCTTGTTACTGAACTTAATACTGAGTCGGTTGGTCTTGAAGGCTCCCTGTCGGCTGACAAACCTGCTTGTGTGTGTGTGTGTGTGTGTGTGTGTGTGTGGGAACTATCAGGATTTTATCTAAATGTTAATAAAAACTTTCCCTAACCTTAACTGTCAACTGTCAAAAGTGGAGCCTGTCTGAAGCTGATTGGCTGGAACATCTGTCAGTCAAACAAATGCTCCGCCTCTCTTTTGAGATTCAGCAGAAGTGCACTAAACATTATAATTACTTTTATTTTTTACTTTCTGACCCAGACTCCCACGAGGAGATCAGCGCTCTGAACCCTCTCGCAAAGTTTCTGGCCGTCCAGTAAAAGACAAACAGCATTAGTTTGTCTCGCCTGGGTACTCTGTCCCCTCCCCCCCGTGTCCCTGACCCGTCCCTGTTTGTCCCAGCTGTTTGAGGGCAGGCAGCGAGCGGGCAGATGTTGTCGGCCATCAGTGTGATCAGCGGCAGCGCAGGGTGGATTTAGCTGGTGTTAATTCCGTGACAGCATTTCCATCTAAAAACAGCAGCGGACTGACGTGTCGTGCAGCTGCTGTCCGGCAGCAGTTCGACTCCGCTCACGGATGTCGTTCGTGGGCTCGTTTCTTCGCCGCACGTCTTTGTCTTTTTACCGTTCTGCTGTGAACGTCTGTGTGACAGGCCAGAGCTGAGATTAAGAAGAGATTGAATCATGAATATGCAGTTTGAAGATCATCACGTCATTTGCACTCTAAGCAGATTTGATGCACTCGGGTTCTAACTGAAGAAAAGCTTCCAATCCGTCCATTGTCATGTGTTCCATCGCCAGAAAGATGTCATGAGAAAATCTTTAAGCTCTTTATGATTTGTGGCAACTCTTTCTTTTGTCCTTGTGCTGCAAACTCTAATCGCATTTCTTCTAATAATTTACGGTAAAGTCACGTACAGTTTGGCATCTTGCTGTGCAGTCGAGGGATTATTGAGGCTGAACAGGCTGAAGAGGCGCTGACCTGCTGTACTGACTTCACTCAGATTGCTAACAAAGAGCTGACTGAGAAAGTGTCAAATCAACCTTTAGTTGATGAGGTTTTGCTTAAAATAAACTCATTAACTGGTTTTGGGGCCCTCAGTGGGTGGATGATTGGTTTTGCTTCTTCTCAGCTGATGTGTGATGGTTCGACTCTCTGAGTGCGTAGGAGCGGAAGCAAAGCGGCTTTGACCTCGCTGCCCTGTCGTCTGACGCTGATGGAGGAAGTACGTACGTGACCCAGACATCTGACACAGTTTCTGAAGTGCAGGATCAAGTGACGGGGGACGTCCAGAACACCGTTCAGCTAGAGGAAACCTTAACAAACACAATCCAGCTGTTACAAATGTGTTTTACAGGAAATCTCTGTGTGTTATTGATGCCAAACCCTGTCAAACAGAAATCACCTTTAGATACAACTGGTTTGTAAGAGCAAATAACATTTATGAGGGAACTGGATTGTGTTCACACATAACTTTTACGTGACTGAACGAAACGAAATATTTAAGAAGCTGGGCTGCAAAGTCAGGTTTTAACGTGGGCCAAGACGGCAGAGACCACGTTCAGTTTCATGTGCCCACCGTGTCGTAGAGACTGACTCGTCAGACTCTCTGAAGCTCCCGAGTGTTTCTGTTGCTATGACAACTCAAAGCCGTCGTGATGTCAGTCACGGGCCTGCATGCATACTGCTGTAAGTGGGCGTGTTGGCTGACTTTAGATTCAGTGTTCTCCTCGGTCACCTGATGCCACCCACACACACTGAGTCTGATTGTTGATCAGCTCTGTGGCTGTAACCAGGCTGTGTGTGTGTGTGTGTGTGTGTGTGTGTGTGTGTGTGAGGGGTAAGGGCCACGATAAGATGGCAGCTGAGTATTTAATGCAAACTGTCTGTTGTTCGTGTCCTGTTGAAGAACTCAGCGGCGGTTTGTCTGTCGGCGTTCCTGCAGGTGAACGTGATGAAGGAGCCTGCACAGTTTGGCCGTTTGCTTCCTTGGCTGACGAAGCTCATGTTGTGACTGTGATTTCTAAAAGTGTATTTTTTCCTGCTTTTGATATCAAAGAACAGCACATGTACTTCCTCGTCCTCCTGGTGTTTCTTACCTGCTGCTTCGCTCGTTTCTCCTGAGCTCAGTTGTGTACCTGCTGTGTTTCAAAGTGCTTCTCCAGGAGGCCTGCCTGCTCTGTGTGCTCCAATAAAAGCAGCTCATCTCATGTGTTTCTGTTCTGTTTCACGTCTTCACGCCCACAACAGCCTCCTCTGGTCACTTTGACTGGTCTGCAAACTGGCCACAGTCACCTGGTGAAGTTATTTAAATCCACTTAAATGCAGTTTTCTACACATGTTAGGTATTCATCATCAACCTTCTCGTGCTTATTTTGGAGCGATCAAATGGGAACCATCAGAATCAGTTTGAAGGTTTATCGTGTCAACGTTGTTGTAGCTAATCAGGTGACAAACGATTCAGATGCTAAGGTTGCTTTGGATTGCTAACTTCTGCTAACAGAAGTGCTTGATTTGTAAAGATGTTATTTGCACCTTTTTAAGACAAAATCTCTTCTTCAGCCTCTCAGCTCAAACAGTGAGAGCTGAAAGATGGAAGATCATTGTTAAAGCAGTGGCTCAGAGGACGAGCTGATCACATTCACACTCATAAAGCCTGAGATCCAGGCCTGATTCCTGGACTGAACCAGGTTCACTGGACAAACTGTTGGACCGCAGAGGTTTCAGGTGAGTGAACTGATTTCACCAGCTGTCACGTTGGAAGACAACATTTTGTCACGCTTGTCCTCGATGCAGGTGAGGTTGTTATTTACCTTTGCAGAACACAATAAGGTGGGACACTAACTGGGAAACGTGTGCTTTGCTGCTGTGGACGAGCTCCCAGCAGCTGTAAATCCTCCCATCAGGACCAGTGACGTGTCTCTTCCCAGCTGGACACTCACCAACTGTCTGCTGCCCTCATTTCCTCCTCCCTCCTCCCCCTCTCAGTTATTATTTCAGGCTGATCACTTCAGCTCTGCAGTCAGCGTCCCCCCGAGCTCACAGAGGACTCGTCCTCCTCGTCTCTCCGTCCACTGCACCTACTCTGAGCGCTTTCGGCCCCTGCAGCCCCTGCGTCCGGCTGGGCTTCGGACTCTTCACGCATCCGCCATGCGGTCTCTGATGGAGAGCAGCTGGATGAAGTTTGGACCTGCCGGACGGGACTCTCTGGACTGGTCGTCTGGACCGTCGGCTCTGCCGTCCACCGACAGACAGGCACCGGTGAGTTTGTCCACATCTGATGCTGATTGCTGTCATTGATCTGTAAAATGTTTCCAGAAACACTTAATGAACTAAAATGTCACCACTTCGTTGTTGCGTTTTGTTGAACAGTTTGTACAGCAAAAGCAGATTCTGTGGATTATTCAGCAAAGGCAAATCTCAGTTCATCAGCAAGCCGACCGCATTCTGGCCTTTGGCCACTGAGGTTGTGTAACAACATGTCAACTGCCAAATGAAGAGTCAGACTGAGAGTCATTTATATGGAAGCCTGTCAGTGAAGTAGACATCGCAGTTCAGAGATGCTACAAACGAACTGTTGCTCATCCAAAACTTTCATCTTTGTTAGATTCTTGGTTTTCCTGCACGATGAATCCGGAGGCAAACATTTATTTTTAGTGTCGTTTCATTAGCAAGCAGTGACTCGTGCTCAAAAACTGCAACGAAATGTGACTCTTTATCTCTTTTATTTTGTGATCTTTGTCTTGCATCCAGAGCTTTAACGCGTTAGTGAGTAACGTTCAGTGTGCTCACTGTAAGCGTCTGGACTGGATTCATTCATTCAAACAGATCAGAGCAGATGTTGTTTATCTGTTTATTTTCTTCACTTTGACACTCGTGACGCTTCAGCACGTCGGGCCTGACTGTGAAATTTAGCTGATTACTGCAAGAAAACATAATTCTAATTGTGATCGTGTGTTAATTTATTCTCAGAAAACTAATTGTTTTGTGGCTACTCGCAGGGCCAGAGCTCAGGTGAGGCCATCACCAGTGCAAGAGCCGTCTACATCACCGTAGCAACCGTCTCCTTCCTCCTCCTCTTCTTCAGTGTCCTCGGCTTCCTGATGTGGCGCCGCAGGCAAGGCTTCAGTCTGAGCAGCAAGCTGGGATTGGCCAATGTGATCGCGCTGGAGGACCTGCAAGACCCGGAGAGGAACTGCGAGCTGCTGTCCTCCATCCGGCGCAGTCGAAGGGAGCACCAGCTCCCCAGTTCCAGCTCCGAGCAGGACGTGACGGACGGCGTCTTCCTCATGGTCTACCTGCCCTCGCCGTATGAACAGACACTCACCAGGATTGCCAGAGCCGCCAGCACGAGCAGCTCCAAGGACCTGGAGCTGCTGCCACCAAGTCCTGGACCGGAGACAGGCAGCGGAGATGAAGAAGGAGGGATGAAGCTGAAAGACAAGACACCCATAGTGGAAGAATTCAAAGGCTGAATGGAGGCAGAGGAGAGACAGGAGGATGATAACATATGAAGTGAAATCTGTACAGATTTTTGGACAGGATCTACAGCACATCATAAAGCTCCCTGTGATATCCTGCGACTCCCCTTTTAAAGATGAAATTTGTAAGATGTGGCCAGTTTAAAACACTGAAAACTACACTGACATCTTCAACAGGCTGTGAAGAAACTACAGTGTTGGCGTTATGTCAGTGACGCCTCCGTACTGTGTAGCAGATATCTGCTAACGTTAGCATGCTAATCAGCTAGCACCAGCCCGTCCTGTCTGTAATGCCACTTTGTACCTGTAGAGGCCCCCGTAGTTTCAGCTGGGAGATGTGTGCCAGTGTCCCAGTCTGTTGTTCCCCCATGTTTGAGGTCTCGGTCCAGGCACAGTCCAGTCAGCTACAGGGCCCCCAAGGCTAACTGAGCTAACAGTGGCTATAGCTACAGCCAGAGGTGAGCAGCAGCTGGCAGTTTATCTGCTCATCTGCGGCCTCTTGTATTTTGAATTCTGGCCATATTTTACAAGTTGCTCCTTTAAAAGGTCAATGCTGCTGAACACTCAGGACTTTTAAGGTGTCTTTCTCTAGACCAATCAAAACACAGAAGGCAGTCCAGCAAGACCTCTGTCTGTACCCTGCTGCCCCATTTCTATGACTGATTGTACGTCATACTATTTTTTACTCTTATGGTATGTATTTGATCTGTAACATATCTGTAGCGTCCTTTAAGAGTTGTATTTTCCCAATGAAGACCTCACGTCAGAGTGAGCATCAACCACTTTCACAGTCCTTCATGGAAACAGAAACATTTTTGTGATTTTGATATTTGTATAAATCTTTCACAGTACATTCATTTTTGACTCTCTGTTTGACCACTGGAGAGATACAGTGACTGACAATAAAGTAGAGAATTACAATTTCTGCGGTTTTCTCTGGTAGTTTTTTTAGTGTTATTTTGCAGGGTTTCGTCTTTCATCTGTCACCAGGAACACAAAAATATTATTTAAACATGCACCGTCTGCTTTGCCAGTGCTCAGCAATTTTCAGCAAAATTTTCACTTACACTTAAACACAACATTAAACTGAACTTAGCTTATCAGACAGGAGGAGGAGTAGACATTATTTGTAGGCCCACCCTGAAGCATCCCCTGCTTCGTGGTCTATTTGACTCTAAATGGAATCATTATTTACAAAATTAACATCACGCTGTAGTGAAGATTTGAGAGCAGCAATGAGACGCCAAACTCATCAAACTGGTTACTGAGGTCACAAGTGATTTTCTCAAACACTCATTCAGACTTGATCTTTGAAACCAGTGGAGTTGCCCCCTGCTGGCCAGAAAAAACAATGCAGGTTTATTAAACAAGTTGCTTACAAACTGAGATTATTATCTAGAGTTATTCATGTTTGGTGTGAGAAATGTATTTCTTTATTTGATCCAGCTGAAAGTTATGATGTCCAGCAGTGTAACGTGCCAATAGTGTCCTCGCACACAAATCAAATATGACGAGAAGACTTTGGTTTTCTCCTCCTCAGAACAATATTGAAGTGTTCACCAGCTAGTTACCAGCTGTGTCTATAAGCACTGAGTTTATTACTTAAAACAGTAAAACCTCCAGATTCATGTGATGACGCTGATGCAGTGTTGAAAATTAATTACACAAGTGAGATGTGAGGAGCTCTTTTTGTTTTATTTCTGTTTTATTACTGTATTCTACATTATTAACATACGTGTTTTATATCATTTTTACATATCTTATATAAACATTTTATTTATACAAATATCTAAATTATTTTAAAATTACATACATCTAAATTATACATATTATTCACATAAATAAGATGCTCTGATTATTATTGTTGTTATTTAAGGCCTGTGTACATTATTTACATGAATAATATACCAGTATTTACATAACTGACATACATGTTTTGTGTAAATGTTACCATCATATTATTTGTTATTGCTTACTATGATACTTGTCGATGTTTTTGTTGTAATGTGCAGTCCTTCCAAAAGCCGTGGTATGACAGACAAACGGACAAGGGAATCCTAACAAGAAGAAATGTTGCTCTGGAGCACATAAGAGGAGGCCCCCTTCCCGGGCTGACCACAGGTGCCTTGTAGACCGGCTCATCCATCAACGTTCTGGTACGAACAACTCGGCTGGGGTTCTTCCTCTGTGGTGTTGCCCGTGTTGTCTGACTCCCGTTGCTTTTGGTTGACGTCATCACTGGGTGTCTTACCTTTGTTCAGTCCTCGGCCCTCCGCGGATGAAGCCGTTCAGTCTCACAGAGGGGGCTTCTTGGTGCAGATGACGCCTTCTGTCGGACTGGCACAGTCCACAGTCTCTTCCACCATCTCTTTTCCCTCGCCCTCATCATTGTCTGTCTTCCTCGTGTCACTTTCAGTCTCTTTCTGAACCTTTTTCTCATCGCGGTCCATCTCTGTCTTATATTCCACCTTCTCTTCCTCGTCCACCTTCATGTTTTCTGTCTTCCTTGTGTCCCTTTCTGTTGCCTTTGTTTTTATTTCTCGTTGTTGATCCGCTGTTTATAATCCCTCTAAGTGTCTTCTGTGGAGAAGACCTCCGCTGTAGATGGTGTCTTCTGCTGGTTTGTGGTGGTCTTTTTCCATTTACTCGTGCACCTTTTCTTCCTCGTCCTCCTTCTGCATGTTCTCTATCTTTGCTGTGTCCCTCTCTGTCTCTTCCTGCCTCTTTTTCTCACCTTTGTGGTCCATCTCTGTCTCCTCTTTGTGTGTTTTTAGAGTGGAAGTCAGACTTATTGCTAAAAAGACACAAAAAACAAAAGAAACCAGTAGACAGAAAGGAAAACCTAAGCAATAAAATATGTAATATAATGCATGTAATATAATATTCATCAGTAAATACAAAGTGATTGATTTGTTTATTCACTGTGTTTGCTCTTGTCTTATAACACATAACGGTGAATATAAACTCAGCACTGTGACGGACACACTCACTGTTTATACAATGTACATATTGGCTACTTTTACACATTGTACATACCTGTATTTTTAAATTTTCTTAAAAAATTTTTTGAATACAGTTTTTGTAAATACTACTGTACTTGAGATTTTAGTTTTGGTTTATCCTATTTATATACTCTGCACTTTTCTCCTTTCTTGGTCGGGAATACTGCATGTGCAATTGTCTGTAGAAACAAGAATTTCCCTCCAGGGATTAATAAAGGAATTCTGATTCTGATTCTGATTAATATGAGAAAATATAACATATTATGTTATATTTATGATGAACGTTGTCACACCAAGAAACACCTTAAACTCAGTAACGAAACGCTGCAACATGGCGAACTTATTTCAACTCTTTTCATTTGAACGTGTTTTGTGTTTGGAGGAGGCTTTGAGGAAGTCGGAAACACCGTCAGGACAGCAGGCGCTGATCACGACCCGCCGACATGTGGTCTGCCGCTGCAGGTTTCGAACGGCTGCTTTGTGCCGGCGCATGCTCAGTCGTGAGCACTGTGGCAGCCAATAGTGAGAGAGCAACAGCGCAGTATAATTTGCACGAGGCTCATAGATATGGAGCGTGTCCGCCAGCAGCGTGTTAGTTGGTAGTCAGAGTCGATCTGCAGCCATGCCTGAAACCCTGAAAGCACCGAAGAAGGGCTCGAAGAAAGCCGTGTCTAAAGCCAGCAAGACCGGCAAGAAGAAGAGGAGGCCCAGGAAGGAGAGCTACGCCATCTACGTGTACAAGGTCCTGAAGCAGGTCCACCCTGACACCGGGATCTCCTCTAAAGCTATGGGCATCATGAACTCCTTTGTGAGCGACATCTTTGAACGCATCGCCGGCGAGGCCTCCCGTCTGGCTCACTACAACAAGAGATCCACCATCACGTCCAGGGAGATCCAGACCGCCGTCCGCCTGCTGCTGCCCGGGGAGCTGGCCAAGCACGCCGTGTCCGAGGGCACCAAGGCCGTCACCAAGTACACCAGCTCCAAGTAAACTGCCGTCAGTCCACACAACACAAACGGTCCTTTTCAGGACCACCCACCGCTTCAGTAGAGAGCTGCAGGTCCTGTGTGTTGCGTTCAGGGTCAGCTGACAAAGCAAAACGTTTAAGAAACCACCATCCCATCAAAAGACCGTTTGGTCTAACGTACAGTAATGCACCATGACAGACTGACATCTGGTTTAGTGTTTTAAAGGAACCACTCTATGAATATGCCGTATGACTTTCATCACGCACTAATGAAACGCGTTAAGGATTCAAAGTGCTTTATTCACACATGTAGAACATGACTGGAACGAAATAAGTTTCCCTGGTCCCGGTATATACCTAACAAAATAAATATAAATAACGCTGTATAATATAAAAAATAAATAAATAAAACAAAAATTCACAATAAAAGATATAAACATCAGTAGTGCAATTAATCTAATAATGACAGTAGTTATTATTAGATTAATTTAGAATGAAAAGGGGAGAAAAGCTAACACGTTCATGCTGAGAACAGAAAACATGGAGGACGTCTCGGTTGTCTGTATTGGGGATGTTTGTTGTGTTCTGGCCCTGAGCCCCGCATGTCACTTAATGAGACGCGGTGCTGGTGTGTTTCATGGGACACGCACAGGAAGCAGCTCTTCAGGGAAAACAGTGCGGGGCTCTTAAAAGAGCCGTTATGTTTGGGGTGTGAGCGGGTCTCGGCTCAGCTTAAGCCCTCTCTCCGCGGATACGGCGGGCCAGCTGGATGTCTTTGGGCATGATGGTGACCCTCTTGGCGTGGATGGCGCACAGGTTGGTGTCCTCGAACAGGCCGACCAGGTAGGCCTCGCTGGCCTCCTGCAGAGCCATGACGGCGGAGCTCTGGAAGCGCAGGTCGGTCTTGAAGTCCTGAGCGATCTCCCTGACCAGGCGCTGGAAGGGCAGCTTGCGGATCAGCAGCTCGGTGGACTTCTGGTAGCGGCGGATCTCCCTCAGAGCCACAGTGCCGGGCCTGTAGCGGTGAGGCTTCTTCACTCCGCCGGTGGCCGGGGCGCTCTTACGGGCGGCCTTGGTGGCCAGCTGCTTCCGGGGGGCTTTGCCGCCGGTGGACTTACGGGCTGTCTGCTTGGTTCTTGCCATGATACTTTGTTTCTCTGAGCGGGAGAAAAGTGTGGCGGAGACTGGAGAGCCGCTGCTCTTAAACTGTGGGGCGGCAGTGAAACGTTAGCGCCGCTTCAGGCCGCCTGCTCCTGATTGGTGGAGCGTCTGTCGGAGCTCAGCACCGCCCGGAGGAGCGACCCGCCGCCACAACCTCCGCTGCCTATTGGAGAGAAATCTGTTCAAAAAGTCCGCCAAAACGGAGCGCGGCCGCCCTCGGCCGGAGCCCCTCTTCTGGTTGGTGTGACAGCAGCTCCCCCGGGAGCTCGGCCGACATAAAACTGACGGTCGAGTCTGCGGAGCTCACAGATTCTGAGTTCAGACCACAAACCGGTAGTGAAAATGAGCGGACGAGGTAAAACAGGCGGAAAAGCCAGAGCCAAGGCCAAGACCCGCTCCTCCCGTGCCGGGCTGCAGTTCCCGGTCGGTCGTGTCCACAGGCTGCTGAGGAAGGGGAACTATGCGGAGCGTGTGGGTGCCGGCGCCCCCGTCTACCTGGCGGCTGTGCTGGAGTACCTGACCGCTGAGATCCTGGAGCTGGCTGGAAACGCCGCCCGCGACAACAAGAAGACCAGGATCATCCCCCGTCACCTGCAGCTGGCCGTCCGCAACGACGAGGAGCTCAACAAGCTGCTGGGCGGAGTGACCATCGCTCAGGGCGGCGTGCTGCCCAACATCCAGGCCGTCCTGCTGCCCAAGAAGACCGACAAGCCCGGCAAGACCAAGTAGACCCGCAGACCCACCGACCGGAAACGGCCCCAAAACGGCTCTTCTAAGAGCCACACACTCCCGTCTGATAAAGAGCAGCTCCCCTCAGGTCTCCGTCATGCACCTGCTGTTACATTTAGTGCATTAAATAAATATTTAATGTCCAGTAAAGAACTAAATGGAAACTATTACATATAGAAGCAACGTTTGTTTGTATAGATAGATAGATATAGATAGATACACAGTATATAGATATAGACAGATAGATATAAAAACCTACAACCGTGATTTTCAGGATAAAACCTTACTGTCAGAACACTAAAACTGGTTCTGATCCACCTCAGCTTCACTTCAGAGCAGAGTAAAAGTACCAACAGAGCAGAGTAAAAGTACTGCTTTGTAAGTAACCGTCCTACATGAAGCACCTCACGTGTTATAAATGTAGCTACAGTATTAAAGTAAAACTACTGGTTTGGGGCCTCACTCATAACATCAACAGTAAACAATATAAACTATTGATCTGATGTCCATGATGTGTGGAAGCATCAGCTGATCTGAAACACTTCCATACATGAGCATCACCATACAGTTCAAAGTGAGGAAGAGGCGTCGGTGATTTCAGCACTGAAAGAAAACATCACGTTAGCCTCCACCGACTCACAACATGACGGGTGTGAGTGTCAGCGGATCACGTGATATTTAAGTGACGTCATCGGTCATTAATGTGATAGTAAGATGAATTAGCTGTGACGGATGTGTTGTACTTTATTACTATGTGAAAGTGTGAATGTGACGAGTCCAGGTGGGAACATGAAGGAGTCGGCTCTGTGGACCGGGTGGTGGCTCTTAAAAGAGCCGTTTTCTCAGGACGTGTGACGGCAGCTCACTTCTTCTTGGCTGCTGCTTTCTTCACTTTGGGCTTGGCAGCCTTCTTTGCGGGGCTTTTCTTGGCTGCGGGGGCCTTTTTGGCTGCGGGCGCCTTTTTGGCTGCAGGGGCCTTTTTGGTTGCCTTCTTGGGGCTCTTGGTAGCCTTCTTGGGGCTCTTGGTGGCCTTCTTTGGGCTCTTGGTGGCCTTCTTGGCCGTCGCGGGTTTCTTGGGCTTCTTCGGGGACTTCTTGACCGCCGCAGCTTTGGTCTTCTTGGCGGGTTTCTTGGCTGCGGGCTTCTTGACTTTCGGGGGGGCTTTCTTGGCGACCTTCTTGGCTTTGGGCTCAGCCGCCTTCTTGCTCATCTTGAAGGAGCCGGAGGCCCCGGTCCCCTTGGTCTGAACCAGGACCCCTTTAGTCACCAGGCTCCGGATGGCGAGCTTGACCCGGGCTTTGTTCTTGTCCACGTCGTAGCCTCCGGCAGCCAGAGTCTTCTTGAGGGCGGCCGCGGACACGCCGCTCCGCTCCTTGGACGCGGCCACCGTTTTGACGATGAGCTCGCTGACGCTGGGTCCGGTCCTCTTCGGCCGGGGCGCCTTCTTCTTGGCTGCTTTAGCCGGAGCGGCGGTCGGAGCTGCTGGAGCGACTTCGGCCATTTTCTACTTGCTGCTGCGTTGCTGCTCAGGACGAGACGAGTGTGAGAGAAAAGCTGGACAGTCCGGCGCAGGAGGCGGCACTTAAACACAGCATGAGAGCCGTGGAGACTGGAGGCGGCCGGCGGCTCCTGAGTGCGCTGTGATGGCGGCTCACTTGTGTTTTCTCCTCAGCAGAAAAGAGTCCACGGTGAGTGTGGGAAGAAGCGCCGGAGGCTGACGATGAGGTGGCCGCTGGCGGACTCGAGTCTCTTCGTGTTGAAGTCGAGTTCAGCCCTGAAGCTTTCTGCGTTTTGTCCGTGGAGCCTCCAAAGCTCTCATATTGACCGGCATGAGCGGCGCCGCTCGGCCGCTTTTCGCACTCATTTCTCTCCTAAAACGTTGGAAAACGCAGCAGAGCTCCGTCAAAAGCGGTTTTCCAGCTGCTCTGCGCTTTTGTCTATGGACTCAGCGTGAAAATGAGCATCGCTTGACCTTCAGCTTGTCATAAAGCCACGATGTTGTGGTAGCAGCAAACACACTGATGGAGGCCGAGGCTTCCTGACGGGGCTGCTGCTGCTGACCGCCGCCACCATAAACTGACTGAACACCCTGAACTTTACATGACCCCCGTGTCTGTAAACGTAACACTCGTGCAGTTTTGGAAATAATAATTCATTTAAGTTAAATTAATTAAAAAATAAGGTTTCCACCCCTTTAACTTATCAGTTTGACATAATTCTACTTTGTCAACAGGTTCCATACAGATGAATCTAAATGCAACATATTTTTGTTATTTCCTTTATTCAACAACAGCACAGCACCGATTCAGTTAACATTTTGGTCCACTTACTTTGAAAATCAAACAGTAACACATGGCCCCATAACACATATGATCTGAGCTGCAAACGCTACTGTATCAATTAATAAATTGATGGGTTGATTGACAGAAAATAAACGACAGTTTCTATGAATCATTTTGAGTCATTTCAGTTTTGGGTTTTCCAAAAGCACAACAACTAATTGACTAATAGGAAAAATAAATAAATGAAACTCATGAAAACAACGAAACAAATTGCAACCTAATATATAATAAGCCTCTATTGGCGACATTATGATGCATCATGGCCCAACACTGACAGTATGTGCCTTAATGCAGCATGAAAATCAAATATGTTTTTATTTGTCAATATTATGCTCGAGCAATACAACAAGCTTGCAGCTTTCAGATTCTTTGTTAAAAGCATATTGGTCTAACATTCAGCATCCAAATCAGTGGTCGGCTCATTCATACGGTCTGTTGTTGAGTGTCTGTACCTCGGAGTCCAGCAGGATCCAGCTGAAGGAAAAGCTTCTGAACTTAGCAGCACCACCTCCCTCACCGCTGATGCTGTAGTGACTCATTCAAGCTGCCTCTGAGCAGCTGCAGCATCACAACCAAAACAAAATGTTAACACCACAAACAGATTTTGCAGAATTCTGAAGAATAACAATTGATTTTAATGACGATAGCAATATATTTCAAACAGAACTGTGTGTATAAAATAACAAGATGAAGTATTATGGACTGATTCTGTGAAAGTTTGATATTATTTGATATAAGCTCACCAAACGCTTAGTAACAGGAACACGTGCAGTCCAATGCAGTGTTACTAATACACTATGACTCAGTTTTTCCTAACAGAATGCACGTTTATTAATCACATTTCATAGAGAGTTCACACAAACTGATTTCACACCAAAGTAACAAGATTAGTTGTTCAATATGTGGTTTAATGTAGTTGGAAATTAAACTATAAAAATTACCAACCAGGCGTTTTTTGATGATGTTCTGGTCTTCATTCAGAGGATTTTGTCTTTCATTCATTCATTTTACCCAAAAAGTGTTCATTTATTATCTCTATATTTATTGTAACTGTTGCACACTTTTCTGTTCTTGTGAGCTGCCACGACAAGTGAATTTCCCCACTGTGGATCAAAAAAGTTAAAATAAAATACACATACACACTCACTGAGCTTTCTGTAACACTCACTAATAAGATAAACCTGAAAACATCAACCTGGTCTGAGATGTCGTCATGCTGTGCATGTACACGTGCAGCACATGTGATTTTATTTACTGGCCCCAACATCAGTCGAAACAGACGAGCTATTTAATTCCATGATCTTAAAGAAACAGAACAAAAACCAGTGCGATGGGGCCAAAATCATGCTAATTTTCCTCTTCTTGAATTGTGAGCTGGGCAGCGTGTTGGTCAAGAGATGAGGGAGCAGTGGTAATCCTCACAAAGTTCTGATTCCCCCTGAAAACACAATGTCCATAAACACAACATATTTTGGGTACACTTACTATTTTATTGACACTAATACTATGATGTGATAGGCAGGCTTGTCTCAGTCGTCCTCCTGCCTCCCGTGTGCAGAGGCGTTTGTTATCGTCTGTCTGAACGTTTACACTGAAACTCCCATCTGGATAAAAAACAGCAAACCGACTGCTAACATACGCCATGAAAGTTGAGCTGTGCCGCCTTCACCACATCAGTGAGGGGGGAACAGATAAAAGTTATCAGCACCACGATCTGAAATTCAACCTGTTAGCACAAGCCGCTGACTAATGAAATCCATTGCATTTTTAAGAGACCCAGAGATCTGAAATAAATAGATAATTCAGAACAAAAATAAGAGAGTGAAGCTTGTCGTTTTAGAAATGTTTCCACAAATATACAGACAACTCGATTTGGAGTAACGACTTCGAAAACATAACGTATTGACCGAACACCAGGCTGCTCTGATCATAAGGCATGTGCGGATTGGGATGTGCTCACGTTATCTAAAGCCTACAGTCATTTTCTAGAACTTGTCAGTACGTCCAACTTTAATGTCAAGCGGTTCCACATGCTTACAGTTTAGTCATAGATTTTGTTTATTACAAAGATCCATACAATTACCACAAATAACAGTATTTTGTTTCCTCGAACGAAAATGTGAAACAGGCTCACGTTTACTGGTGTTATGACACAGCCGTTGCCGTGGTTACTGCTTCAATGTGTCCGTCTCCAACACACCTGCTCACTTACACTGAAAGTGGAGAAAAGTGGAGAAACTACACACTGATGTGGGTCTCTTTGGTTGTTTAGCAACACCGGATTTGTGAAATGCAGATTCATCTCTGATTGCTTTTTTTGTTCTTCCGTTGAAGAGTTGATGCAGATTAACAGGAAACTGATGCATGTCATCACTTCCTGTATTTACTATTGACTTTACATTGAGTGGCACATCAGAATCTGGTGCTGGGAACTCGAGCTTTCAAAGGTAAATTTGTTTTTTCTTAAATGTGGAGATTGTTTCAAAAGATAAACAGTTGTGAAAGTCAATATGAAAAACTGAACAGTTTTATATATCCTGTCCAAGGGTCCCTCCTCAAGCCAGTGAGTTGGGACCCCCGTGTAATTTCACTGGTATGCTGTCCAGCAATTTCTAGTGGTGGCAACATAGTTGATTGTCTGGCTTGTTGATTGCTCGTTTGGGGTTTCTGGTGGCTCGAGGGTTTGCTTCCGTGTTGCCACAAAATCACTGCAGGCTTTCAGCTCGATGGATGTTTTCATCAGTATCTAAATGAACGTGGTGTTCATTAAACACACTTAATGTGAAATATTTACCAACATTATTTCTGTTTATTCTTAATAAATCACTGTTAAGCATTATTTTACAGCCAGTTGGGTGACATAAAATAGAAGAGCCCACTAGAAGTGGGGTTGGATATTTAATGCAATTTCTGTTTGTTTGGTTTTTTTTTTCTTTTTTAATCACGTCAGGGAACAGAGGGTTGCATAATTATTCAGTTAATAACTACTGACCAGCACTACCACCAGGGCCAACTACTAAACATTGAAAACTTCTTTTTAATTAAGTAAGTAAGTATTATTGAACTTACCTCGACATGCTGACGCAGGTTGGATGTTGGGTTTTCACAGGCTGATAGTTCGGTCTCTCTGGGTAAACACAGCTTTCACTGCATCATAAAGCTGTTGCCTTTCTTGCACATAAAGTCAAAGTGGTCCCTTAAATAAGGCCAGAGGTCCACTGCACTTTCTCTGACTTCGACTTCTGCAGAACTCGACCGGGTTTTGCTTTCAGCTGGGTCTGCACTTCTGGTGTCTGACTTGTCCTTCTCCATCTTTCTTGTGATTTTAGTGCAAAAAATTTCCCCTACCCATCATTCAGTTGTTTTTTACTCAGTAAAATGTGGCAAAGTACAATATTTAAAACAACATACTTAAGTTAAAGAAGAATCACAGATTTTAAAATTACAATAATTTGTTGCTTTTCACCTTTGCTGAACAGTAATGTAAACTTCAAAATCCTTGCTTCCTTTTAGAGCCTGATCTCTTGAACAACAGTTTTCATTCTGAGCAATGGAAGGTTTCAGTAATATCAGCACCTCTCAGGACAAGAGCTACAACTACAGCAACACCACGTCCGACTGCCCCGTCCGTGACGGCGTCCTATTAATCACATATGTGATGACATGCGTTATTATTTGCATCGGCCTTCCTCTGACCCTCATGGCCATCTGTGCTGTTTTTTCTCTGGTAGGCACTCATGAGTTTTATTTGTTCACTGTCTGTGTCATGTGTCTGTCTGTCTGTTAAGTTTACTCACTAAGTAAAATGTATATAAAGTTAACAATAACCACAGAAAGTGTGATGATGGTCCCCTGAGGATGAACATTTGACATTTTTACTTTTAAGTAAAGCTGCTCCAGTTGGGCTGTTTGGGGACAATCACAGAGCAAATTTTGTTTCTTTATTATCATAATGTTGAGGAAGTGAATTATGTTTAATTTGCTGGTCTCAAAGAGGTTTAAAACAAAATGACATCATCTGTAAACTGTAAGAAACAAAATAATTTCAGGCTTAGTCTTTGTCTTGAGGTCTTTGTGTTAAAAAAATATATAAATCCAGTGGAATACATAATTAACCTCCAGTACAGTTTTTGGTCAGAGGATGTTGAGTTGTGAACATGCCAGTTTACTTTTGCCAATGCTTCCCTGCAGGTGCGAAACAATCACGTTGCTCCGATCTACGTCATCAACCTTCTCATTTCCGACCTCATTCAGTTCTGCTGCTTGATCACTAAGGTGGCTGCATGTGAGGATCAGAAGATAGCTACAATGGTAGCTCTGGCACACGATTTCGGTCTGGTGGCCAGTGTTTGCTTCATGGTGTGCATCGCCCTGGAGAGGTGGGTGTCTACCTGTCTGGAATGTGTCTGACTGTTATCACTACAGAATTCTTAAGCCTTAAAGACTACGTGTCCATCTTTCATTGCAGGTATTTGGTCATCGCCTGCCCTCTGTGGTACCGCTTCAAGCGACCCATAAAGACCTCTGTGGTGGTCTGTGTCCTGGTCTGGGTCTTGACTCTTGTCTATGTCATCACTTTCACTTTCTACATAGATTCTGAAGTCTCACAAACCATCTTCGCTGCCAGCCTCCTCGTTCCCCTCCCACTCTTCTTTTGCTTCCTGGGTGGGACCCTCAAAGCCTTGTCTGCCAGCCGTGTCCCCTCTGATGACAAACGACAGATTGTGGGAATTTTGGTTCTGGTGCTGCTCATTTATATTTTGCTGTTCCTGCCCACAATCATTTGGTTTCTGGGAGCCAGAAATAACTTAGCCTTCACAATCCTGTCTACTGTTTTTATCAGGTTAAGTCCTCTTGCAGACTTGACTCTGTATGTTTTCATGAGGAGAGGGACAATGGACAAGCTTTCGGCCTCTGTGTGTCACTGCACGATGGACAGTAATGATATCAGCAGCTGAACAGTATACAAGATGACAACATTTACACAAGCAGCTTCAGAGAGAGAAAGAGAAATTAGAGAAACAAGAAAGGCTCAAATCAAACTTTCTATCAGCATGGCGGTGAATTCTTAATGAGATGATAAATGATCCCATTGATAGGCTCTGCCTTCCACCCACAGTCCAAATACGTGCAAGTTAGGTTGATTGGCGACTTTAAGTCGCCTGTAGGTGTGAATGTGAGTGTGAACAGCTGCTTGCCCTGTGTTAGCTGGCACCAGCCCCCCTTCACCCACTGCAGGATCATATTTGTTTTTTCCTGACTTTCAATAAAACATTTCATTGCTTTATTCTATTTTTTCCCCAAGCATTACTTATCACAGTTTTAATTGCTCATAACAGTGTGCAAACAAATCCTAAATGTAGCTGCTCACGTCGCAGAAATGTAAAATTAACTTTTGAATGTATAGAACATCCTGAATTTTTTGGCTAGAGAATCGTTTAAAGATGCTCTGTGTTTCTCTCACCCAGTGGACGCAATCCATTGTGCAGTCCACTGTTTTTCAGTAGAGAACCATGACCTCATACTTGGAAGGCGCTGACTCTCATCTCGGCAATAAACTGTCCCAGTGTGTCCTGAAGCTTATGATCTGAAGCGAACAGAACCACATCATCTGCAAAAAGTGATGTAATAATGCTGCATTCAAAACACAAGTTTCATTTACTACTTTTACCCCCTTCAAACTCTCATCATGACACGTTTGGGAAACCTCAAATCAAACTTCAGTCTGGGAACTGTTGAGTTTCAGCATGAATACAGCAGCAGTTCCACATGCTTACAGTTTAGTCATAGATTTTGTTTATTACAAAGATCCATACAATTACCACAAATAACAGTATTTTGTTTCCTCGAACAAAAATGTGAAACAGGCTCACGTTTACTGGTGTTATGACACAGCCGTTGTCGTGGTTACCCAGTGTTTTGGATGGACAGTCCAGGTGAGAGCTGGCAGGTACAGGAGTTTAAAGTGAAGCAGAGTTTTTAGTGGAAGTCTGCGAACTGCTTCAATGTGTCCGTCTCCAACACACCTGCTCACCTACAGTGAAAGTGGAGAAAAGTGGAGAAACTACACACTGATGTGGGTCTCTTTGGTTGTTTAGCAACACCGGATTTGTGAAATGCAGATTTGTCCCTGATTGTTTTTTTTTCTTTCTTCCGTTGAAGAGTTGATGCAGATTAACAGGAAACTGATGCATGTTAACTCTTTGAATAGTCACAGCAGACTGTTCTAACACAGAGGACGACACATCAGACTGTGGTGCTGGGAGCTCACTGAGGTCAAGCATTGTTTCTTAAATGTGGAGATTATTCAAAGAGCTAGTTTTAGATTTGGTTTTATTGGGGTTTATTGAGGGTATTTCTGTGATCTTTATCACTGATCAGTCATTTAAAATCCTTGCTTCCTTTTAGAGCCTGATCTCTTGAACAACAGTTTTCATTCTGAACAATGGAAGGTTTCAGCAATATCAGCACCTCTCAGGACAAGAGCTACAACTACAGCAACACCACGTCCGACTGCCCCGTCCGTGACGGCGTCCTATTAATCGCATATGTGGTGACCTGCGTTATTATTTGCATCGGCCTTCCTCTGACCCTCATGGCCATCTGTGCTGTTTTTTCTCTGGTAGGCACTCATGAGTTTTATTTGTTCATTGTCTGTGTCATGTGTCTGGCGCTACAGTCCGTCTGTCTGAATAATTTTATCCATATTTAAAATGTGTATACAGTTGTTGTGTTTTCCTAAACACATGTAGTTGGGAACATTCCAGTTCACTTTTGCCAATGCTTCCCTGCAGGTGCGAAACAATCACGTTGCTCCGATCTACGTCATCAACCTTCTCATTTCCGACCTCATTCAGTTCTGCTGCATGATTGTGAAGGTATCTGCATGTGAGGGTCGGACATTTGACACTGCACTGGTTTACTTCTTTGGTCTGGTGGCCAGTGTTTGCTTCATGGTGTGCATCGCCCTGGAGAGGTGGGTGTCTACTTTTCTGGAATGTGTCTGACTGTTATCACTACAGAATTCTTAAGCCTTAAAGACTACGTGTCCATCTTTCATTGCAGGTATTTGGTCATCGCCTGCCCCCTGTGGTACCGCTTC
This sequence comes from Scatophagus argus, assembly GCF_020382885.2. Taxonomy (NCBI): domain Eukaryota; kingdom Metazoa; phylum Chordata; class Actinopteri; family Scatophagidae; genus Scatophagus; species Scatophagus argus. Next base: position 1,567,626 of record NC_058502.1, read on the forward strand.
AAACGACCCGTAAAGACCTCTGTGGTGGTCTGCGTCCTGGTCTGGGTCTTGACTCTTGTCTATCTCATCACTTTAGTTTTCTGCAGCCATTATAAGGTCTCAGGAACCATCTTCGCTGCCAGCCTCCTCGTTCCCCTCCCACTCTTCTTTTGCTTCCTGGGTGGGACCCTCAAAGCCTTGTCTGCCAGCCGTGTCCCCTCTGATGACAAACGACAGATTGTGGGAATTTTGGTTCTGGTGCTGCTCATTTATATTTTGCTGTTCCTGCCCACAAGCATTTGTTTGCTGACAACCAGAGCTGGAAATAACTCAACCTTCAGAATGCTGTCTTCCATTTTTATCAAGCTGAGTCCTCTTGCAGACTTGACTCTGTATGTTTTCATAAGGAGAGGGACCACAGACAAGCTTTTGGCGTCTGTGTGTCATTGCAGGATGGGCAGTAATGATAGCCGATCAGAAGGAGAAACGTATGCAAATAGAAAGGATGATAGGATTTAAGACACCAAACTGGAAATGTTTTGGTAAACTTGTTCTGGCTTCAACCAATGCAAAACACAAATGAGTTTCAAGTTTGTATCACTAAAGTCAGTGAGTCAAATGCTGAAGTGAAAAGTTTCTCGCTTTTAAGCTTGAAATAAAGGCATGAGTCCGTTTTTAAGCATCTTTTTGATTTATCAGTGGTCATGCTCAGGCAAGAGAATCTCTGAGGTGGAAAAAGGCTGTTTTTGTTTTGCTGTTCATATGAAACTTAGATCTGAATCAAGGATAACAGCAATACTCGGTAACCTCAGGTTTAATCCAGAGAGCTAATATGTCCTCAAGATTACTGTCAACCAACAGTTTATCACAGAAAACCTCTCACTTTGATCACGTGAAGAGCACAAACACGTCCTCAAAGACATGTTGGTTTTCAGATGTGTTGCTTAATGTAAGAGTGGCAGCGCTGCATGTGAAAGGAAGCACGCGGCTGCTAACCGCAGTGACTGATGTCTAATTAAAGCACACAAGAAATAGAAACGTGATTCTCTTGCACTTGTAAATGCAACAATCTTTATTTACAACATTTGAAGTCAGCACAGTTTTTGTACGTGTCGTGTGCTTTAGTACAGAGACATCCCTTCAGACGGGTAGTAGAAAGGTATGTCATTCATGCAGAAGTCTGGGTGCAGGCTCTCGAAGGTGCAGTCGGATGTGTCCATGGCGCAGCGGCCGCAGTGGCAGCTCAGAGCCACGGGGTAGGTGACCGTCGGGTCCACGCCGGGTGGACAGTCGGGAAGCTCAAATGTCTTGTAGTACAAGTCCCGGTACGTGCAGACGTGCTGGTAAACGTTGCTGAACGGTATCTTAATGACAGGATCCTGGAGGGCAGCAGAAATATGACACACTTTCATTTTATGACATTTTATTGTCTTTCGAAATTCATTCCTCAGACTTGCAAATGTCCTATTTTATTTGGTATATCATCAGTCCCCATTGTTCCACTTTATATGTATAAGATTAAAATCCATGCACACCGACAGGCATAATGAGGGTTTAAGTCCTGTTTAAAAATACCAGAATTTCCCTTTAGTCCCTTTTTATTACACCTATGACCCTCTGGTCTACATGAGCCACAATACCTTGGTGAGGCAGTGCCCACTGCAGATGGTTGTTTCCACCGGGTGACACTTGGGACAGCCCTCCTTCTCCAGAGACACCGTGTGGTTGACGAGCTGGCATGGCGGCAGCTGGAAGGCCGCTGGTGATGGAACAAGTTGCAGTTTGGTTGAGACGTGTCACATGCTGTAAGTGTGTGTAAGTGTGTGTGTTTTCTCACAGGACGCCGTGAGAAATAGAAACTCTTATTGTCTTATTTACCTGTGAATTCCAGAAACAGTATCAAGGGGAACGTCGCTCTGCTGACCTGTGCAGCCATCATCCTGAAGTCAGTCAATAATTTACTTAGTTGTTCTGTTGATTGTCAGGTGTGCCAGCTAGTGGGTGTGTTTTGAACAGTCCTGGAAAAGAAATTCAAGTTGCTTTTGCCTTTTCAAATACAGGTGAAACAGGTGAAAAAAGGTTTTGGCAGGGTTGGGCTTCCGTATTAACCCTTCATCAATAATACATGCTGTTTCTTTCCCCAGACTTTACCTTAGTTTCTTATTTAGGATTGAATAAATGTATAAGAAATACAGTTCGTAATCAAGTTAGTTTTCATGGGAAAAAGCATCAGTGCTGCTGTGATGATTTATCGCCCAATAATAAAGTCATTAGTGATGACCTGTCAACTCTTACAGCGCAGCTTACCGTGAAGTTCTGTTACTGACATTTTCTGATGGAAGTTGTTCATTTCTGTTCGTAAAACCAGATTTTAAAAATTTACTGCTTAATAAAAGAAAACACTTTAGTCACATGACAATATAAAAATGAGTGAATACCAGTCAGATAAATTGATTCGGCCCCCTGCGAGGTGTAGGAGCCTGGCTTACCTGTCTGCAGCCTGCAGGCAGTTTGCTCAGTCCGGCTGCGCTGTTCAGTCTATATAGAGCACAGAGGAGCCTCGCTCTCATTGGATGTTGTCCCTGGTTACCTGTTTTTGTTAACAGGTGGAGCAGTTTTGACCTCTGTTTGCCAAGGGGATTAGTCTCTGTCCATATCATTTTTGCATCCTGTTGAATAAAGTGGCAGAATAACATCCAGGGGAGCTCTGGTGGGTTCGGTGTCTCGTTCAAGGCCACAGTGACAGCAGTCACATGTCGGCTGTGGTAGCCTTGGGGCTGATAGAAACAAAATTTCTCGCCTTAAGCACATTTTCTTGCCTGCATTTGTAGAAATATTTTGTTAATCTGTATTTTTTTTTTATCCAAGTGCTACATTGGCTTCAAATGAGGCTTCTGACCACCAGGGGGCGCATCCCGTACTGTTACTGCTACATTCTGTGTCCAACCATGTGGCGCTTTATATTTATTCCAGCGTTTGATTACATTTTCAATGAGTCGTCGTAAAGTTTTGGGAGACAGTTCTATGGACTGATGAAACCAGTCTGGAACTGTTTGGACATATGGACCAGCAGTATGTCTGGCGTGCAAAAAGCCAGGTTTATGACCAGAAGAATACCATCCCCACAGTCCAGAATGGAGGTGGGTCATGGATGATGTGGGGCTAGTTTTCTGCAGCATCATGGACTCCCAGAAATACCAGGTCCTTTTAAAGAGGAACGTGATGCCTTCTGCTGACAAATTAAAACTCGGTGATCCTTGGACTTTCCAGCAAGACAAACACACCTGTTTCTGTTGTCAAAATAACTCAAATGTGTATCAATAAATATCTTTTGTTGTTTAATGAGGTTTTTTGTCATTTATTGTCATTATCTTTCGTCCACATCACTATAATGTCTTTTGAGGCGAGATGGTTGAATATTTCAGATCGAAACCGCACATGATATATGATATGAAATAGTACAATGTTTATCTGTGTGAAGATGGTCGGTGGGAGGATCGCTCACATGTCCCATATGGTCTAGCGGTTAGGATTCCTGGTTTTCACCCAGGCGGCCCGGGTTCGACTCCCGGTATGGGAACTTGCAATTTTCGCTTCGGAAGCGATGGACATTCATTAGGACCTGCAGACGACATGATCCACGACTGTGCGTTATGTTGAGTAGATGAAGTACACCATAACAACAAAGATTTGTGTTGGTCATCATTCAGTTTCCTCTGCCTTACACATTTCTTTCTTGATGATAAATGTATGCAACAGTGCTCAACGAGGTCATATTGGTTTGAAGAAATTACAAGTTGTTATATGTAATGTTTGAATAAACAGTTTGTCCCACAGACTCTTGAAGGCCACCTTCATGTGGTAACAATTTCCATTTTGTCCGCTCGTAATCTGCTGCTGCCGGTGAAATAATCCTGTTTTATCGGGGCGGGATCACTGTGACACACGGACTTCCTCCTGACATGGTTTATATATGCCCAGCCGGTTAGATAATGAAGATTTTAATGGGTTAACATGACATAGTATGATTCAATTTTCCTGCTTCAGACAACTGAAATTAAACCTTGGAATTTCTGTTTTTATTAACCGCTTCTTTTCAACATCAACAAATGTCAGCAAAGAACATAGGCCAACTTTAAAAAGGTTTATTTTTCTTTTGTTGCAACATATCGAGAACATGCAGTCTCTAAATAAGAAGCAACAGCAATCCATAACAACAAACATAAACGTAAACAACTAAAATATACTCAAAAACGATATAAATTGTGAGAAACACATTCTACACGAAAGTTATAGCAAATATAATCCTGACTTTTTTTAATTGTGTTAATGTAAATAAAGTTTCGACAAACCTTTGCTATGTTACCCGTATGCTCATATTTACCCCAAATTCAACGAAATTCACCGCCAGGTACAGCACATCGGAACTATTCATCAACCCCCTTTCCAGTCGGACTAATAGCGGACGGACCCAGACGGTAGTTGCAGCGCATGCGTCAATGTGTATATGGTTAGGTTTATGCAATGATAAGGTTTTCAAGGTACGTGTAGTTGAGTCTTTACACAAGGAGACCAGTACAGCTATACAATGACAGGAGAAGGAGAGGACACCAAGAATAAGGTAAGTCCTTCAACTTGAATCACAAGGAAACATTTTGAATAAATGTTAGCTCACTAGCTTAGAGAAGGTCAACAGTAGCGGTTAACGTTATTGTTTGTGAATGAGTGCTAGCTTACCTTATTTCTGTTAACCGGAAAACCTAAACTGCGGACACCCAGACACAAGACATTCAGACATATAAAGCTAACAGCTAACGTGAAGTATAACGTCTTCGTGAAGTCAAACAGAATTAAACCGTGACTCAAATAACCACGAGCTAAAATCAAACATCGTCGCGACTACATCACTAAACATAGAAAACGAAAACTTACTGTTGTTAGAGCTGAACCCGTTCAAATATCTAATCATTAATGATCAACTTGTGCCACCGGAAACGAAACGTACTTACCTTGTTGCTTACTGTGAAGATCTCCTGAAATATTCTCACCACAGTAAATCCGCTTAGAATATCAGTCACCACATAGAACTGGATTTTAATAAAACACAGATCTGTTCTCATGGCTCAACTGATCCGCTACTATCCACTATTTTAGACTTTAGTGCAAAGAGTTTTGCTTGTAACTTAGATTTTTATACAGAATACGGCGTATGCTGTATGAATTAACATATTGTGTCGCAGTACTCGACTGTGGCGATATATTGAGTTTTCACGACTTAATAATTCAAGGATTTCTCATTTATTTGTGCATCAATGTCTCAATAATGCCTCAGTACATTTTCATTATTAACAGGATTGTCTGAAGTCACATTTAAGACCTATTTTGTCTTCTTCCTTCCCTCCTTTCCGTCTGTCCTTCAGGGTTTCAGGCTGCTTGGGATTCTTGATGTCCAGAACACTCCGTGTGCCAGAGACGCAATCCTGCATGGAGTTGGGGGGTCAGTAGCTGCTGGCCTGCTCCACTTTCTGGCCACCAGTGAGTCTTACTTTAATCTGGACTCTGTGTGTGTGAATTTTCACAAGCAAACACAAGGTTTTAAAAAATTAATTAGACGGCCGATCACTGCTGACATCCCCATGAGTGTAGGGCTGCATCGAGGGAAAGCACCTCATACTAGAAACTGAGGGTGAACCATGAGATCAGGGATTCCACAGTGACTTTGTGTTTATCTGGACTTTTCAATTAGCATTAAAGAAGATGTGTAAAGGTTGAAAAATGTCAAATAATCCCTTTTTGGCCTAATTTTCTTGCACATCACACTGTGCAGAACCCCTCAGTAATTGTTGGCACAGCTTCAGAGCTTTCCATGTCTTTAACAAGTCAGCAACCTTTAGACAAAAATACAAAGTTGTGCAAAGCGGTTTTTGAATTTTGGAGTAAAGACCACATTAAAAAAACTCCTTTTCACCGACAGTGACGGAGGTTTTTGATGTTGTGAGGGACATGTAGGTCTGAAGGCAGTCTGTTGTCCGCAGGTCGGGTGAGGAGGTCTTTCGACGTGGGGTTTGCAGGCTTTGTGGTGACTACGCTCGGGTCCTGGTAGGTCTTATTTTGACTCACACTCCATCCCTTTGTTGTGTGTGCTTACTTTCTGACCAAACAAAGACTTATGACAAACCAGCAACAAATATTTTATTTTGTTTTCTCTTCTTACTGCAGCTTCCTCTGTAGTTTCTGGTGTTTGTAACAGAATCCCCTGCTGTGTGTGTGTCTCTCGCTCTCCAGGTTTTACTGCAGGATGACCAACGCTAAGATTCGTGTGCAGCAGAGGATCATTCAGGATGGCCTCAAGAACAAAGTGGTGTATGAAGGGACCCTTTTAGACCCCACAAAGAAACCCAAAGCAGAAACCCCATCAGGGCCTTCGTGACCTCCAGCACTGACCCTCCTCTGCTCTGTGAGGGCGGGCTGCTGAAGGGAGGGGAGGCGCTGCTGGGGTCCTGCAGAGACTTTACAACCATTTTTTTGGAAAGAGCGGCCTCAAATGCACACATAACAGGAGGAGGATTTCAGGATTTTATAGGTTTTATGTTTGTCTGACAGCTTAGGACACATCGAATCCAAAACATTAGATCTCGTAGAGTCAACGAACTGGACGCGACTTCACGTGTGACATGCTGGAACGTTTCTGTCGTAGGGCGTTGAATGAGCCTTTAAACTCACCTGAAACCGTGCTGTGATCATTTAATATTTAAAAGTGGAAAATAAATTGTGTTCTGTATCATATCAGTGTGTATGTGCAGTCTCAGATGTTTCATCAGCGCTGCTGAAATTGCGTATAACTACAGGACAGATCCAGAACTTTTGGTAAGTATGAATCATTTACACACAAAATATGTGAAAAATAGGGTTCAGGTTTAGAAAGTCCAGAATTTAAAAAAAGACCATTGTAAGCTGGATATCAATGTTAACATTTTCTCAGTGAATTTTTTCTCGGTTCATTGCCACAGGAATCAGTAGCTTATCTGTGAAAATGATGCTGCACTGAACATGTCCAGTCCTGGTGTGGAAGAACTGGTGAAAATCAGCAGATCACACAGTCAAACTTTGATTCCTTTAGAACATGGCTGTACTGATAAAGTGTTTTGTGTAGCTGAATGATTCATGGGGACACCAGATGTATTTGTTTGATTGTAGTGTTACGGCTGTTGGAGTGTGAACTGAGTTTACACTGAGTCGCTCTGGATGAATGTTTGTCACTCTAACCAGGTGAGCTGTGCTGTTGTACGAGCAGATGACCAGCAGGTGTCACTACATCCCTCCACTGCACCTCCCGCACTGTGAGTATATCTCTGTCAAGCCACATGTGATCAGTTACCCTGTTGTGACTTCACTTTGGTCTAAAACCACAACCACACCAAAGTGTGTCAGGATGCCCCCGTGGTTGATAAAATGTGATAAAATGCCCTTCAGGGAGGCCCCAAAGTCAGCTTTAATGATGTCCACGTGTTTTTACTGAGAGCACAAGCCAAATTATTTCACTGGTAAAAATAGATTTTGTTAGTTCATCCCTGCACTCTAAGCCCGGATAAGTTGAATTTACTTAAGTAATGTATGATGAAAACTTAAGTACATCTAACTTAAAGATACTGGAATTTCTATTTTTAGTTCAGTACACTAAATGCCAAGATGATTCAACTTAATTGTTTTTTTTTTTTTACAAGGTCAACTGCTTTGCACAACTATTACACTTAATATCTTTAAGTTCAGTGTACTTAAGTCGAAGTTGACATAATTCAAACTCACTTGTAATATTCATTTATTTCCCCAGTTAATATCTTCAAGGTGTTGTGTGAACATTTAAACAGTGAGAAAAAGAAAACAACAGACTGGCATCGCTTTTGGATTTTATTTCACATAAGAAGTTTTACCTTCAAATTCAAGCTATTCAAATTACAGTAAAATGTTTGCATTGCTTTAAAACTTAAAACTCTGAGCTCTGAAATGTGCTACAAGAGGAGAGCCATGTTTTTAACAGATGAGCAACAACACAACAAATTTAAAGGCACAGAAACCATCTTTGTCAGCTGTTTTAACTTTGGATGCTTGAATATGTTCACACTAACATCACAACAAATTACATCAAAATTTGTAGAAAAAAAGTGAACTATAAGCTTCAAGCTGTAGGAGAAAAATTCTTAACCGAATCCAAGTTCACAGTCAGGAACCGACTGCACTGAGAGCTGATTGTTCAAAGACTGAATTTTGGGTGCCAACTGACTTTTACTCAGGCTGAACATCACCTGCTGGACAAAGGAGAAAGTACTTCTCATGTACTTGGGATAGTCCAGGTGCAGGGCGTAAATCAGCCAATGAGGATGCAGAAGTCCTGAGGAAGGTTGGCCAGGTCTTCCATCACCAGACTTCCTTCCAAGACGATTCCCACTTTGGATGGGTTCAGCTGTGGGCTTTCTGGGGTCCCACTGGGGTGTCAGTGTAAGAGTCCTGGTCAGTTGTGTCCTAATGGAGAAGCAGATCAACAAAGAGGAGACAATCAAGACAGTGAAATAGTACTGTGTTGTACGCAAAAACTGCCTTCAGGTGTACATTAACCCGCCTCCCAGGAACATAAAGTGAAAGAAAGAAAAAACACACTGCACATACAGGATGTTTCCTTTCCATTTGTGCAGCCACAGCAAAATGTGTTATGCTAACTGAGCCCATTTCTTTCAGGATTTTTGTAGCCAAGTGTTTTCAGTCCATTTCAGTCCATTTTGTGCTATTAATCAATTATACTGATATTCAAATTGTTGTCAGTAAAAACGTATTTGGCAAAAAAAGGAAAAAAACATCTGAAACACTAAATTAATCCTATAACATATGGTATTCATTAATGGTTCAAAATGAAAATGGAAACAACATGCATCATGCTCAACAAATTACATGTGCAATATTTTGTTTTATCTTTTCTTATTGTGTATATACTGTCTCACTTTTTGATACGTGCATTTTTAGCTCAGTTAGTTATTTATTATTTATTCGGTACTTTTGCACCGAGGGGAAAACTGTGCCCCAATTTCACTGTATGACTGTGCGGTGACAATAAAGACTCTTATCTTAAAGTGTTTACTTACAAAGCATGTTTTGAAGGCAGGCAGAAGGATCATCTCCCAAGATGACTGGCAGCCCTCAAAGGCAAGGACACCGAATGTCCGTTGGCTCAGTTGTCTGGGAGTGAATGGACATTGAATACAACACACAGTAATAACAGTTATAAGGATACTCACGTGTATTTAAAACATAATTTGACGTGTAAGGAAAACAACAGAGAGAGCAATGGAGAAAAAGAAGACGGGAGATGGGAGGTAAATACATGAGATCAAAAGATGCAGAGGTGAGGAATGAGTTGTGAATGAATAGAAAAGAGCAAAGGGGAAAAAAGAATAGAAAAAACAAGAAAGGAACAAAGGTCAAATAAAAACTTCACAAGACACAAGACAGGGATAATGCAGACAACTCACCTTTGTGTGACGTAAAAGCTCAGCCAAAAGCTGCCTGGTAAGGCCCCTCCTGCTCCTGAAGAGGTCTAGTGCATCTAAGAGGTTTTCCCTGGGATTTTTCCCCACCACTCTGCTGAACTCATAATAGACCTGAAACACAGTAAAACAATATATCAGCACATGGTCACATTGTCTTATCTGACACCCTCAAAACAACATATGGGAGACAACATTTAATGGTCAAAATTAAAGCTGAAACACATAAAATATTTAGAATGAACAGGCTACAGCAGGTTATCTTGACGTAGTCCATATTCAACAACAACTGGAAATTTGGGAACTTCAAATACATCTGACCACTGAGAACTTCTGCCTGAAGAGGAGATGGACAGGATGTCTGTGTCTGCTGGTGTCACTACATGTTTCACTGACTGGTACAAGTTCAATCACGGGAATGATTTTGATAGTTGGTTTGTCAGGGAGCGCAGACAGACCTGTGAGGTTACACAGTTCATTGTTAAACTCGGGATCTTGGCATTGCAAGTCAAAGCTGTAGCCTGCTTGGAGCCTGCCTTTGAGCCAGTCAAATCAAGTGTGTCTGGTCGTGTGGTCATTCTAAACTTTCTTATATCTCCCTCAGTGACAGTAACCCTCAGGGTGAATTTCTGTTGCATTGCTATCTGGAGAGAAATTATGGACCGTTATTTAGCCAACAAATCATCTCAGTGTTACCATAAGCTCTCCTTGTACCCTGATAATGGGAGGACATCGTTTAACTCCACCATCTTAACCACGTGCACAGAGGTGACATCATCACAATGAAGTCGGTAAGATCTTAAATGCTCACAGTAGTATGCTGTCATTTTGTGGCATACAAACACAATCTCTGCATCAGCTGCAATAATCTTTTCAATCTGGCCAAGTTCAGGGAGACCTGAGCACGACCCAGCGGAAAGCATCATGCCTGGATGACACTTTATTCCATCTGCACACAAAGACACATTAAGCACTGATCCTGGTGTTCTTGTGTTATGAGCAATTGCTGTTTGTACATTTGGAGGGAAAGTGCAAAGCAAAACTTGGGTAACTTGTGACATCTGAACCGAAGGTCTGAAAAAGAGCTACAATCAAGGTGGTGACTGATTGCCTGCTGGTGCTTTGCCCCAAGTGTCATGGCGACATTTTTAAAGGATTGCCCCCTTAAAGAACTTGTGCTTCCCTTGAAGTGCATTGTCCAAACCTCACACGGGGGACCAAACTTCCTGATAAGCTGAGGGTAATGTTCCACAAAGTGGTGTTTTGGCCTCAAATGAAAATCTGGAAAGGTTAGCTGTGGCGAGCGCCTGTACTCTGCCTTGGTGCTACAGCTAACTCCACACTGTGCTTGAGAAGCATGAGGGTTTCCCAGGTGTTGTCACCCTCAGGGACATAGTGGCCAATGAGATGTGGAAGGAGCCTTATGAGACAGCGGTTCTCAAGGGCATTTCCACCAGCTGTCCCTTTGGTGGAAAATCCCTTGTCGATTGTCTGAGGTCGATCTGTTCTATCACTGAACGTGTACTTTAAGAACCTGATGGCCTGATTCAGCACATCGAGCGTGAAATAACTCTTGCTTATCAGGTCTGAAAGACACAGTGACACCTCGGTTGGAACAATGCCTTCCAAGATATTGTGCAAGATGTCAGGAAGGGACCCACTCACCACACAAGTGCTTAAGATTTTGAGTTAAAGGACATGCTCCTTTCACAACATAAGACCGACCCAATCCAGGATTCCCTTACACCTTTTGCACCTGCCTATCATGGGACTCTTTACCTCGCATGAGAAAGAAACCAGAACATACCTCATGTTGTTGAGTGTCACTTCTGTTGGCTGAACAGAATCTGCAGAATTTCTCGACACTGAAAATCTCCAAGAATCCTGCAAGAGAGTGAGCAGCAAGACTGTCAGCTGGCACATACAAAACAGTACCTTTGGCACTTGCACCTAGCTGCTCCAGGAAAATGCCATTTTGCTCAACAAACAGAAGATCAAAGATCAGAGGCTGCAGGACTTTTGCATAACCACACTCTTTGACTGAGGAGGTGCTGCACAGTAGAGCTAGTTGGACAGAGTTAATGGTCGATCTATATTTTGCTGGTATGTTCACAATAATCCAGTAAACTACAAACATGTTTCAACTATGATGTTCTAAGAGGATCGGCTACTTCAAAGTCGTCAATGTAAAGGCCAAGAGCAATTGTGAACTCATCCTTTGAGAGAAGTGAATTTTCACTGAAGTACTGACCATGTGCATATGACCTGCACTCCTGTGGGACATGGACTTTCTCTGACATACCTTTGTCTAAAACATCAGTTTTGTTAAGCAACCTCTGTAGCATGGAAACAACTGGAACATATGTAAGAGGTTTTCTGCCCTTTTCCACAACATATTCAACTGGATTTACCAGTGGAAACTCTCTGCACACACGTGCTGCTCTTTTATTGACAGGTCCTAAACGTCCGTCTTTGGAACAAATTCTTTCTGACACAGCGCCGATAATCTCTTTAACAAATGTTTCATCCATGCGACAGTTACGACTGTTTAACACAGTGATGACTCTGTTTTGTAGAAGTGGTCGTGACAGCTGACTGATCTGCCAAAGATGTTGTACCACATCTTCACAGCACTCTCTGGTATGTGCAGAACAGTTTGCATCTTTAGCAGAAGAGATGCTAAGTTGTGCCCAAGCTGCTTTTCTAAATCATGGAGATCACGGTCACTGCTTACCTCACTGACCTTCTCTATGCCTTCAATAAAACCTGCATCTGACATTTGTTCTCGTGCAACATCACCAATGATTTCTGACTTAAACCTCTTCCAGTTCTGTTCTTTATGTACTTGAACGTGGAGTAAACACTGCTTTCAAAGTTACAGTCTTTATAAGAGCATCTGATTTATGGTTTACTCTCAGATGCACACAATGCATGTGAGAGAAAAACCCGCTCTCTGAACAAGATTCAGCAAACTCACATGACTAAACAGCTAAACCTCACTGGTTCATCTGCTGGTTGCTGGTCTGGAGTTCTGGTATGACAAGTGCACTTTGAGGGCGTTTAGTGATTTAAACGTACACAAACATTCCTAAAGTAAACAAGGAAATGGCTGTTCCCGCGTAATTTCCATGCTTTGAACAGCTGTCTGTAACGCCAGCACTTTGAAACTGTTTCTTTCTAATGTCCCCCAACTAGCCAACATCACCCTAAGTGTCCTTCTGAGGGCCAAAGTGGTCAAATTTATGAACTTACCAGTTTCAGTAGCAAAACGGCGTTTCCTGTCTCCCTGCACACCGAGAGCCCGCCTCGCAGAGCAGCGTCGTCTCAGTCCAGATCCCGGTGTGGTATCTAAGGCGGTGAAACTCGTTACAGTGATGTTTTATTGCTCACATAAATCTACTAGAGTGAGGAAACTAGCTGTATCATAGGAAGCGGGCTAAGCTGAGCGATGAAACGCGAACATTAGCAGTTTCCGCTGCTACCAAGCAGCCCCTCCCCCACACCGGAAAAGCAGGCTAGCGGACAGCCAGCTAGCGCCTCAAAATGTCCGTCGAACCTGTTAACGCTAAACGTCTTCCGCCTCATAGAGACTAAAACAAAAAGTTCAGCTCCTCACCAGTAGTTCACACAGCAGCAGTAACGGCTGCAGTACGGTGGGAGTACGGTGGGCACGGCGGACCGACTCGGACTACGTGCTTAACGTGGACGCGGTCATGGCCGTTCACGTTCCCGGCATGCACCAAGACACAACGAATCGTCACGAATCAAAATCTCGCAGTACTTTATTTTTTTACTTTTATTTTTATTTGCATTTTACAGAGTGGACGTAAAAGTGGATGTTTTGTTTGTTTGTGTGCTTGATTTTGTCTTCTTTCTTTCTTTATGTTTTTATTATCTGTCATGTGTATGAATTAGTATGTGTAGGCTGTGATAGCCTATAGAAATTAAAACAACTTACCTGTAGTTTTAAAAGCAGGTAGTCCAGTACTCTGGATTTGAAAAAGAGCTGTGGTGTGACAAAAAACTTCATAAGTTCATTTGACTTAAAATTATTAAAATTATTCATACATTCACCAATATAGATAAACAGATAGATACTTTATTGATCCCGGGGGAAATTCAATAATATCTATAGATTAGTAGAATTTACTCAGGATTGTATAGTAATGGCGTCAAACTTAGATCTTTCAAGTGTATTGCATTTCAATCTTTAATTAGATATGAAATCCGGGCTAACAGTGTGTTTTTAGAGCACCGAGCAAAATTCTGCACATTGTTTTTATTTACTGCTCCTTCAGAGGACAAACACAAGAGCAAATCTTAATGATGAGAGAAGCTTTTACAGATTTCACACTTTCTCTGATGTGTACGCACACACACACACACACACACACACACACACACACACACACACACACACAGTTTCTTTGGTGGTGCAGCCAATTCCAGACACAATTTTGGTTTTGTGTTTTTATTTATTTATTTCTGTCATTTTAAAACGTGGACATTTTCACACTTCATTAAGGAACTTTGACCTAAAACTTTTAGCAGCAGAGCAACATGAGGGAAACAAAGAGTCTTCACCGAGCTAATCAGACTTCACCATCAGACAAAGGACAGGAAGCGGCGTCCTTGTGACCGCCACACTTGCTTGTGTAGTCTAATTATAGAAGACCTTTATCTCCGTCTGTGCTGCTGGGTCCTGTGGGACGATTGTTCCACCAGAGCTGCTGGCACCCGAACAAGTCAGGAGCCAGATGTCACCTCGCGTGACTTAGATTGACGTGGACATCAGGGGACAGTCTGGACATCCGTCACAGCGCCAACATGCCACACGTTCCCATGCTGAATTATCGAGCAGAGGGAAGTTATTTTTATGTGTCATCAGAAGCTCTTTAGAACACGTGGAGTCTGGTTTAGTCGTGTGGACGTAAACTTTAAAGACAATTTAAAAAGTCTTAATTATTTCATACTTCAATATTAACAACTTAAGTATTTAATGAGGCCTCGTATCCAAAGAAAAATATCAAACCAAACTACACATTTCACCTGCTTTTTTATCCATCCAGACAGTTTTGGAACGTCTGCCTTCTCTTGAATACAGTCAAACTACAGGACACTTTACTTGTGGTGCTCAGACCAACAAAAATACATTCAAAGGAACAAGTGAGATGTGGATCATCTCAAGAAACCTCATTGTCTAACAGCTGTGTAGCTGTGCTCCAGGAGAATAAGACCTTCACCACACATTCCCTGCAAAATGTGCACCTACAGTATTGTGTATATCATGTGGAAGCTCAGACCACCTTCATCTCTCTGAACAAAACAAACAAAAGTTCGTGCCCATTGATCTTTAAGCATCTGCCAATACTTAAAGGAACAGTTCACACAAAAATAAAAACTCGGTCATTTCAGAACAAATCTGCAGCTTCTTCAGGAGCTTAGCACAATGCTGCAAGGCAATTTTTCTGTGAGGCTCCAGAAACGGTTTGTGGACTGTTTTGGTGCGGCATAATGACTGATGACTGACTCATAAGTTTTCATGTCTGGGTGAACTGCTCCTTTAAAAGTCTAACTGCTGCAGAGAAAATGCTGAGCTCTTTAATGACAAAGAGCAGAGGTGTGAGGTTTTCTCTGTTTACGCTGTATAGAAAAATTCAAAATATACTGCATTATCAAAAGGATGTCATTACACAGGAAATGCCTAAACCAGTCTGTACTGATGAAGAGTGTATAAAATTGCATTTCAGAGAATATTTCTCAACATGTTGATTCTAGCATAGGTTCACACACGTCGTTGTTCTCATTTTGTTCCTTTAAGATCTTGTCCCGAGCGCCGGATTTGTCGTCTTTGCCGCCTTGTGTTTGCGCTTTCACGTTAAAAACATCCCACTTCTCAGGGATCAGGCCTCTGTTGAAGAGAAGCGACGCCACATAGGAGAAGAACAAGATGGACACCACAGCAGACAGCATGCAGATGGTCCTGATGGGGGAGTGCTGGATGTAGACGCCATTTACCAGAGTGCATCCTGGGAATCGGATGATAGCTGGAATCCCGAGCAGCGGCTCCCCGCACAGAACCCGCAGCAGCATGCCCGCCGCGCAGCCCAGCACAGCGCCATAACCATTGGAGATCTTGAAGAAAAGGACGCAGACGAGCTGCGGCAGCATGAGGGTGTAGGTGAGGTCGGATCGAAGCAGCCAGATCATCAGGACACTGTTGTCCAGGAAGGTGAGGGACGTGCCGGCCAGGCCCACCACTACCACCGAGGCCCGGATCACCCACTGGATCTCCTGCTCCGAGGCCTGCAGGGAGGAACCAAACACGTTTCAGTACACAGACGTGCTGTTTACTGAATAGCCTGGATGGTCTTCCTCACCTGTGTCCTCAGGATGCTCCTATAGATGTTGGAGGTGAAGATGGAGGCCGCGGACAGTAAGGCGGAATCGGTGGAAGACATGACGGCGGCAGCCACCGCCCCGATACCGATGATGGAGATGTAGGTTGGGGTAAGGTGCTGCAGGACGATGGGCAGGATGAGTCCCGTCTCTCCACGTTCAAACGGAGATGGAGAACCGTAAGAAGTCAGGTTCCAGTCTGAGGGACATGAAGACAGTGCAAATGGACATGAACGTCCAGACAAGCGATACATTAATCTCAAGTGAAATACTCTTCAGTGTTTTCAAAGCTCCTCGTTGATTTTTCCTGGAGCAAATTCTGATGTTTCGGCTAAATTTAGGCTGAAAGATGAAGACAAAGTCTCTGCACGAGGTTTAATGTGAATCATTAGAGCATTAAAGCCAGAACTTTTATTCTCCTGGATTTAATCCCAATACTTCAGTCTGCCTGTGAGGCTGCAGTGTTTTAAGCCCAGAGTGGCAGACAGGATAAAAGTCACATTAAAAATGTTTTATTGCTGCTGAACCGTACTTGTTGATGCAGCTGCTGCACCGAGCAGGATGGGAGGGACGCCTAACGTGGGAACGATGAAGGCAGCAGTGAAGCAGGTGATCTTGGCTGTGGCCGAGGAGGCGGCTGACAGCGTCCTCTGGTGGAAGTTCTGAAGACCTAAGTTCCCCAAACCCTCGGAGAGACAGAAGAAGAAAAGACTTTATCATCAGGTGACTTAATCGACATTTATGGCATTTTTCTCAGTTATTTCTCATTTTCAGTTCTGTTGGTTACTGTGCAAACACTTTTTGATTGGGATGAACACGGGTTGAGGATCCTTGTAACACCTTTAAAACGAAGACTTCGGTTTTGTGTAACACATGCAATCCACTTCGCTGCACAAGACAGACTGAGGTCTGCTGAAAAAAGCTAAAAACTGCTGGAAGAAGCACAGACGTCATGTTTGGATGCTCTCCAGTCCAAACCTGAAACGTACTTACCAGAATCAGAAAGTTATCGATCCAGCGCCAGGCCCTGTCTGCCTCCACAGCACCGACCCACGGAGACTGGAAGGTGTGGTTGTAGGCTGTCTCTGTGATGTCCAACACGGCAGGACTCATCAGGGCGAAGGGGACGCACAGCCACTAAGGAGAAGCAGTGACCCTCTTTACTGTATCTGCCAGCCTTTTTCAGTGGGACACACACGGGCAGACGAACAAGCTCGCTGTCGCGCGTCAGTGGGCAGCTTTGTATGAATCATTCACACTCCACAATGTGCAAATGAAGGGCCACGGTTTAAAAACTACAGAATTTTACTCCAAAATGAACAAAACCTTCATTCAAAGCCAACTTTTAATGAAGTATAATGACAAAAAACTGCCTAAAGGAACAGTAAAAGATTTCAGGAAATCGTTATGTGTTTGTTTTAATCCCAGACTTAACACAAACTCACTCTCATGTCTGTGTGTTAAAGTGACGTTATGATAAGATTGTTTAATAGAGCCAAATTTCTTCTGTCTGTTGCATACACACACACAGCAGCAGGTTGTGGTTTGGTTTTAACATGAAGCCACCAACTGTCATTTTTCTTTCAACTTGCATGTTAGTTTCTGAGTTTCAGAGGCGTCGGTCGGCCAGCTCCTCCCCACTGCTTCCTGTGCTGTGCTTAGCTTGGCTGAACTCCTCCAGCCTCCGGCCGTATGTCCTAAAACGTATTCTTCTACACCTCGAGGACAGCGGGGACTCACCAAGCTGATGAAAATGAGGACGAGCTGGATGATGTCCGTGTAGGCCACCGAGTAGAGACCCCCCATCAGGGTGTAGGTGATGGCCACAGCAGCAGAGATCCAGATGCTCAGAGTGTATGGCAAATCCAGGATCACGCTCATCGTCACTCCTGTAAACGCATCACACACACACTGGTATTCGTGCTGCTAAAGCTCCCCGTGTTGAGTCTGATCACCCCCCCCCCCCCCCCCCCACACACACACACACACACACACACACACACACACACACACACACACACACACACATACACACACACATCACCCTCCCTCTCCCTTCCCTGACAACTCCCATGAACATTGCACAATGCAGCCAATTCGCACTGAACTATGCATCTCATTTGCACTATTTTTGTCTCGTTTGCACTGTTCCTCATTTGCACAACTCTGCAATACTGCTGTAAATACTGTTGCCATCTGGTCCCTGTTCACTGGTTATATCTTTATTCTGGTTGTTTTTATATTTAGATAGTGTTGTTTTTATATTTATAGCATTAGTATTTAGGCTATTGGGCTTATAACGGGACCAGGGAAACTAATTTTGTTCCACCTCATGTTTCTACATGTGTGAAATGACAATAAAGCTCCTTGAATCCTTGAATCCTTGTGAAGCAGTTACTCGTCACAATGTGGAAGCAGGCTGTATTAGGCAGCAGTGGCCTCGAGGGTGGAGAAGCGGTTTGTGTTCGATTATACCCCAGACTGGCAGGAAAAATGTGGGTGTGGTGGAGTGATCGATCAGTGATTAGCCTGCTGATGTGCCCTTGAGCAAGGCTCCCCGGGCGCCTGATATGGCAGCCTGCTGCTCCTGTGTGTTTCCCTGCATGTTGCATGTGTGTGTTCAATCAGTGCTGAGCTAAATGCAGAGAAGAATTTCAGTGTATGTAAAAATAAACTGATAAATTAAGTTACATTTTTTTAGTTTATTTGCATGATCTAATTTGTGCTCTTTCATAAAACAGAGACTTTAGAAAAGTTCACTTGTTTTTCTCTCATGAAGGTTTCTTTGTGAAGTTTCTTTGTGGGGTCAAAGCTGCAGCATCTGAACAGCTGATTCAGTGTTTGCTTCTCATGCATGCAGTTTGATTGTTTGTTTGTTTGTTTGTTTAGCAGCACATCCCATCACTGCTGTGACTTTAGGAGTTATTTCTGTACAATTAGACAAAGGCTTGTGTTTCACTCAACACCTCGGCAAAGTGCTGCGATCAACAGCTGCTTCGCCGCCAGCGCCGAGACACACGTATCAAATGCATCGCGCCCACGCACACACACACACACACACTTACCTAATCCTATGAGTGTACCGGTCACCCACATAATCTCTGATACAAGCGAAGCCAGCGACAGAGCGGCTGTCGGTATTTTTCCATATTTGATCTGGAAAGGGTCCATCATGGTCACGTATTTATTGTTCCTCATGGGCTCAGCGAAGAACAGGCCACCTGCATGATGGAGCAGAGCAACAGAAGGATTCGGGTTTGCTGGCTGCACGCATGAGACTCTTCATTATCATTCAAATGTATGACAGTACGATCATCATTCAGCTTTTGAATTAGAAAACGATATTAATGATTCTGATCCATCCATCCACTTTCTATGCCGCTTGTTCCCACTGGTTCACCTTAAATTTCTCTTTTTGCAGCTTGAAAGTTAGACCAAACACACGCAGTGAGTTTACGTGACTGCTCGTTTTCCCCTCATGTAAATGAGCACCAAAAGAAAACACATCGCAGGAAGCTCAGGCTACGGCGAAACGCACGTCGCTGTACGTTCAGCAGGGTTTAAGAGGGTAAATCGTTTTCTTCTCATGTGATTTTCATGAGGAGGAGGAGGAATGTTCTTTTCCTCTGCTAATCTCCAGACATAAGAGAAGTGTGTGTGTGTGTGTGTGTGTGTGTGTGTGTGTGGCAGGTGGCAGCGTGCACGGCAGGCTGGATGTGTGTGTTGGATGTCTGAATGCCGCAAAGCTTCGTGGTCAGCCGTGCAATGCAGTGCATCCACCCTGACAGCCTCCCCCTGTGGGTGGTGCTACAACAGGGTCCTGCTGCTCCTGGTCTCAGCAGCTTCCTGTCTTCGTGGACGTCTCCATACAGGGTCAAAGGTCTTTACGGTTTACAAGTGCTGCTCGTCCTGCTTGTGTTGTCTGCCATGTGGCGACAAGACGTGTAGTTTTTCTTCTGTCTTAGCGAGTCTTTTCTGCAGACCCTTAATGACCAACAGCAGTGAGACAGAAAGGTTTCAGGGAGTCTTTTGACTCTCTGAGGAAACCGCCTGGACTCGGACTCGGTCTTGACTTGTTTTCGACCCTCAGAACAAACTTCACATTTCTGTCCGTGTTCCATCCCCCCGGTGTGACATGTGGTGGTGGTACATCACAGCCTTGAGGGGCCCCCACAGACCCTGAGGCGCCCGGGAACCGCCTGTCGGCCCTACAGGGCGCTGGAAGGTCGTCTCACCTATGATGAAACACATGGTGGCTGTGATCGGCATGACGGCCCAGATGAGTCCCATGGAGGGGTTGTACACCGCCTCTGCTGTGCCCACGATGAATCCACCTCCAACCCACGTGGCTGCAGCACACACACACACACACACACACACACACACACACGGCAGTGATTATAATGCATGTATATGTGAGGTCAGGGTTAACATTCAAACATGCTCAAAATGTCCCCCCACATATGGATATAAGAATTGTTGTGCTATAACAAACTGTCCAAAATAACCAAATAGCAAATGTAAATATTATCATAACTCACATTAATATAACCTCCGTGTTAGCAGATGGGACCTCATGGACCAAACTAAAATCTCAAAGTAAACAACTCATTCTTCCCAAAGATGGTGTGAGGTTCGTCCCTCCTGATATTGACTCCTCATAACACGAGCCAGTCTCCTGTAACTTTATTTTAAATGGGGATTTACTGTCATTTAAAGTCATAATTTATGAACATTTTAAATCTGTGGAGCTGCACTTTCAGAATATTTCCTGTTTCCGTATTTAAGCAGCATTAAGGTCCTCTTTTGCGTCCTTCTCTGCGCTGCAGCTTCTACTGTCCACATGGATGACGAAATAAAGAGTTAAGTCCAATAATTTCATGCTCTGAGTCCTCTCGTGACCAGTTACAATATCTGATATCATTTCTAGCAGCCTGAACTCGCTGTTACTAAACCAGCGAAGCCGCGATTGGAAGCGTCTTGCATCCTGAACACACGAATGTTTTCAGGAAACGATCACAAAGCCTCATGGCTCCATGTCGTCCCGCCGCCTCACCGCAGCCACTCGCCTGTCATGGTGAAGATGCCGACCACCAGGCTGATGCCGCGGTTGCCCAGCAGCGCCATCTCCGTCTTGTCCCCCTGGCCCTTCTTGGCCTCCTTCTTGGACTTGATGGAGGCCCAGATGCCGATCCCGAGGACCAGCAGGTAGAAGAGCATCATGACGGCCACGCCGGGGATGCTGAGAGCCATGATGGAGCTGCGGGCTGCAGTGCGGAGGAGCGAGCGTGTGCGGGCCCGCCTGGATGGTCGAGCGTTTCCCTCCCTGCTGCTGCTGCTGCTGCGGGAGGAGGCGCCTAGGACTGCATGCACGCGCACACACGCGTCCGCGCGCGAGCACACACACACGTGCACTCGTCTCACACGTTTCCGAAGTGTACTCAAGTACTCTTAACGTCCAGTTCTGAAGCAGATGTTGTACTTTTTACTGCGCTGCATTTATCTGACTGCTTTAGTCAATTTGCATACTTTTAATACTTAAAATATATTTAGATGCTGATTCTTTGTGCTTTAAACAGAGTATTTATACACTGCGGTATTACTACTTTTAGTAAAGTACCAGTACACCTGTAAGTAATGTCAAAAGAAAAAAAATGCCAATCATGTGTAATCTTACTCTGGCCACCAGTCCAGCGTGAACCCCGCCTCTCGCCCGGAGTCAGCTGGGATAGGCTCCACCCCCCCGCCGCCACCCTGACGGGTAAGCAGTATAGAAAGTGAATGAGTGAATGAATGTGCAGTCTTATTACATGTTTTATTTGTTTTCCAGCCTTCACGTTCTTTGACTTGAGAAGCTCACAGGAAGCATGTGACACAGCATTACTGTCTTTATTATACGTGAACAAACATTTCCCTCGACCTTCCCCTGACCTCTGAGACTTTTGACTCTGGTCCTCAGCCTCCCCTGACCCCCCCTTAGGACAGACCCTGCTGAGAGTCTCTGTCAGCAGGAGATCTTCATGATGAGCTTCTGCCGTCGGTACGAACGGGAACTGAATGATTTGGGAGTTAAAATGACAGCAGAAAACGCAGACTGCGTCCCCCTCAGGTGGCGACTTTAAGCTGATTCTTGAGTCCCGGCTCTTCTGCTGGTCCTGTCTGAGGGTTTCCACTTGCCCCCTGCAGTGTTGACCTGAAATGAGATGTTCGTGCGTGTGGCTCGAGGGCAGTTTATGTCAGTTTGGCACGGAAAACTTTTTTGTTTTTTTATGTGATGTAGTGTGTGCACGTGTTTGCTCTGAGGCAGCTGTGGCTCAACAAAGATTAATGGAAAAATGATGGAAAATGAATGAGTCTTTTGAAACGCAAAAGCAGCTCATTATCCACACATTGTTATGTGGCTTCTGTGTTTGTCTCAGTGTTTCATCAGAAAACTGAATTACTTCAGTGGAGCCTCAGGTAGTCCGGATCGTCACCCTCGCTGCCTTCCGTCCTCATGACTCATCCCTGGAAGGTAAACGTTTCCAGTCAGGTTTTGCTGTTATCAGCTTGCTCAGCCGGCGACGCAGCCGTTAAAGTTTGCTTTGTATTTACGTGTAACCTCTGGCAGCTCCTGTGACCTCCTTACCCTCACAGTTTACACTTTAAGTCACACGAGAAAACTAAAAAACAGAAGAAGGTCTCTCTCTGAGGGGACCCGCCAACAGACCGACACGGCAGCCTTTCAGTGGATGTAACTTTGACAGTCCGAGTCGCCCCAAAGCATTACGCTGCAGCCAGCGGAGGTGATCTGCTGGAAGAGCTGCTGGAAGAGCTGCTGTAGATCCTGGAGGAGGTGACATTTTGTCGAGTTCAGAGACAAAAGACGAGCTTCACATCACTTTGTGTTGTTTATATTAATGTTAGCAACCTGTGAACATAAGACACAGAATCTGCAGGGTTCGTTCTGTCAGCAGGTTATTCAATCTGAGCATCATGCTGTTTTTCCCATGATGCAAAGCGGTGCGCTCACAGAAACAATAGCTCTGTTCACAGCCTCTCAGAGCATCCCGCTGGTCGTGGATCAGCTGGGGTGAGACATGAAGAGCCGAAGCTTCGGTGTGTTTTTACGTCAGACGACCAGAACGGCTGACCGGATGCCCTCAGATTATTTCCTCCTGTGAGAGTCCAGGCAGGGCAAGTTCACACTTTTGTTTGATTTACATTCAGCATTCGCAGCCTGACACATCCGACTGAACATCAGAAAGTCAAAGTCAGGTTCCTGGTCAAAGCTGCAGTCTGGAAGATTATTTCATATCTTAAAAACATCTTGTGGCGCAGCAGAAAACTGAGCCATAACACAAGTTTAACTCCTGCTTGGTTGTCCAAATCCAAACGAAGACCCACGTGCACCACAGAGGAGGAAATATGTTGGTGGAATAACTTTCAAAGACTGCATTCATATACACATCATTACATAAAATAGTTAAAAGTCTTAAATGTCAGGCTTGTAATATCTGTTTATGCTGCCTTTCGTCGCATAATTTCATAGTTTTTGTTTCTCACGTGGTCTTAATCGTCCTTCGTGATGATTTGCAGATGCTGTATATAGTCTGCTGTGTCCTCTGTGTTTTCCTTCCCCGTTACAAGGACGCTCCAAGCGCGTTGGTGTCGCTCACGTGTCCGAGCGACGCTGTCAACGAGACAAACAGCTGCTTATTTCCTGTCTCCGGGTGATGAATGGAGCCTCAGCGATCCAGCTGTCACACACTGAAGCCGACACCTCCAGCACTTAACCTGTGGGTCGCCACACTCACTTCAGTATCACATTCCTCACAATACAAAGTGCTTCAGATTACATGCCAGCCTTGCAGTGACACACACGGTCTGAAATGTCCAAAATGTTTTATTCTTTAGTCATTTTCACTTGTCTAAAAGTTCCTTTTGCGCTCACACGTGTATCGACAGCTAACAAGTGTCATAAAACACATTCAAAATATTTCGGACTGTGGATTGTTCACCTAAACTGCGGTCTTCTTCTTCACTGCCTTTAGGGGTGCATTACCTGCATACTAACGCCACCCACTGTCAGCCACTGGAATACACACTAACTGAGTGTCCAAACATCATGGTGGTGTCAAGACAAGACAAGACAACTTTATTTGTTCAGCCCATTTTTACAAGCAGTTTGTCTCAAAGGGCTTAACATAACATCAGCAACATCCTCTGCCCTTCGACCCTCACATCGACTGAGGAAAAACTCCCAGAAAAACCTTTAACAGGAAAAAATGGAAGAAACCTCAGGGTGAGCAACAGAGGAGGGATCCCTCACCCAGGACGGGCAGACGTCCAGGGGATGTTGTACAGGCAGGAAAGCAATTTGCAACATGAGAAATGACATTACTAAAAAGATAAGCAAAACAAAATCTCAACTGTTTAGTTTCATTTTTGATACCACCTCAATATGATTTTAACATTTCACAAGACTGAAATTATAATAATGAAATTACAATGAACTGCTGTAACATTCATGTATTTTTTATGTGCTGTTGAAAATCACTATCCTATCAGTTCGATTTCGGCCCGTAGGGAGAACCACCCCGCCGATAGTCGGTACATAGAGGAATGACAGGCAGATGTCAACAATACACATTGGGTTGGTCATAGAGCTACAGTTCAACTTGAAGATCTGGATGGAGAGATACCTGCAGAAAGATACAGAGAGAGAGAGAGAGAAACGGAGGGAGAGACACAAGACTACGAGGAGCACTGGACACACAGTTAGTGACATAAAATAATGAACTGCATGTTAATCTGACGAGGGGAGAGGATAGAAGAGGAAAAGGAGGAGGGGAAACTGCTTGGTGGATCATGTTTGTGTCCCCCGGCAGCATAGGCCTATAGCAGCTTAGCTATGATAGAGATTTAAAGATTAACAGTTAGTCAGACCTATTCTACCTGTGGCTATATATCATGAGGTGGGTGAAACTATGCCTACCAGCCCTACACTCTTTATTTGGTGCCAACTATATGCTTTACTAAAGAGAAAGGTATTAAGTTTAGTCTTAAAAGTGGAGGTGGTGTCTGCCTGTCGAACCCAGATTGGCAGCTGGTTCCACAGTAAGGGTATCTGATAGCTGAAGGCTCGTCCTCCCGTTCTACTTTTATGAATTCTGGGAACTGTAAGTAAACCTGCACTCTGTGATCTGAGTGTTCTATTGGGAATATATGGGACTATTAGATCCTGCAGGTATGATGGGGCGAGTCCATTTAGGGCCTTATATGTAAGTAGGAGAATTTTAAAGTCTATTCTGAATTTTACCAGAAGCCAGTGAAGAGAAGCTAAGATGGGGGAGATGTGATCCCTTTTACTGATTCCTGTTAAAACTCTAGTTGCTGCATTCTGGATCAGCTGCAGGTTATTAACAGAGTAATTTGGACATCCTGACAATAGTGATTTGCAGTAATCCAGCCTAGAAGTAACGAAAGCATAGGTGTCATATGGAGACGTGTCCCCTGCAAAATTTTGGAATGATTTCAAACATGCTGTGCTTGTAAATGAATACATGTGCAAGTAAACATGACGGATCCTGCAGTTCCCATAATGCAACTCAGCCTTTCCTTAGACTGTCCCTCCATGTTTTCTGTGCTCCTCCAGTTTGCAGTTCAGGCTTAAACCTGCTGGAGTGCTTCCTTTGTGTGGCGTCACAGAAACATACAGGAATAAAGTTTAGGCTGCTGCACTGACATCAGTCTTTCATGCAAATTTTCACTGCATTATCACGGACACACAAAGTGATGCATGTAAACCAGCGGAGAACGTTCAGCACATCCGGGCCTTCATTCAAAGCAGCCAGCTGAGCTCTGTGGAGATAAGGAGCTCAGCAGCAATAAGAAGACCTGACGCAGACACACCAGGACACAAACTTGTCCATCGATATGCAGACGGACAAACTGTCTCTCACGCTGTAGGCGGGAACTGCAGGATCAATCTCAAACTATTTCAAGGCCGCACTTAAGTCTGACAGCTGAGGTGTTTTTCATGGATGAAAGTTGACTCAGCATTGATGGCAGGTGAGATGATGATTCCAGATGATTAAATGTGGGTTTTTTTTTTAAAGAGGCTAAAGGGAAATTAGCCTTTAGCAAGAATGACCACAAAGCCTAAGCCGGAATTTTTCTTTTTCAGCACGAGTTTATTATGTTGCTTTTAGCCTCTTCTTGCTCATAGTTTTGCCATTATGGTGCTAGCTGGTGAAGGAGGTGGAACACGTAGCAGCTAAGAGATATTTTTCTTAGAGGTGGAGGAGACCAAAGCAGAGCTAAAAGAAGAAGGACTATCAGTCCAAGATTAGTCAGGTGGACACAGGCGTTATTTTAAATGCTTTATGTGTGTGTACAGACGTTTGTATAATAACTGTAAGTCGACCATATATCAGAACTGTCCCCTTGTTTTGATGTTTCTCCAACCCCTAGAGGCCAAAAACTGATCACTGCAGCTTTAAAGTGATACTTTGACTACTGAGACATAAACGGCTGCTTAGTTCTTATTTTGTTAACACTCTTGCTTTGACTGCAACTAGACTGAGGTGGTCTTCATTACAACCTACTGCATCCACCACACCAGCTGAGCGACACACTCTGAGGCTTCCCATGCTAATCTGAACAGCTGAACACACAAATAGCCCCTGTGTGGCCTCATATGGCTGACAGCAGCACGGTGACGACAACTGGCCCCCTGCCCCTCAACGTCACTGCTAACCTCACTGGCAACACCACCACAGCCGCCACCGCCCAGGTAGCCAAAGTCATCAGCTGGGTGACGTTCAGCATCGGGCTGCCCGTCATCGCGCTGGCTATTTACATCCTCAAGAATCTGTCCAAAGGTTTGTGCTAACAAAAGGTGTCCCCGAATGAGATGACAGCTTGTGTGTTTCACATGTTTCTGAACAATGTACAATTAACCTCAGTACTGATCATCATTGTTCCTCTGTTCTGTGCTCAGGTGAGAACAAAGTTCCCATGCATGTCATGTTCCTGCTGGTCTCTGACATCATCAGTTTCTTTGGTCGTCCCACTATAGATCAGGACATGAACAGTGGGACCTTCTTCTCCTCCAACACCACCGACTTCCTCTTCTACTTTGGTGTCATCTCCAACATCACCCTCATGCTGTACATAGCTCAGGAGCGCCATCTCCTGGTGGCCTACCCACAGTGTCTTGGCTGCTGTGGCAGGATCAAGCACTCGCCTGCCGTCACCTTGGTGGCGTGGGCTGCTCCATTTGCCGTCCTGGCCCTCGCTGTGCTGCGATACAAGCTCTGGTTCGCCGTTTGTCTGCTCGCTCCCTTCCCCTTCCTGCTCTTCTTTGCCGTGGACTCGTGGAGGGCCCTGATCTGCTCCAGATCGAACCCATCCACGCCTGAGAGGAAGAGGGCAGTATGGGGCATTGGTGCAATCTGGGCCAACTACACCCTCCTCTACAGCCCGTTCATCCTCAGCGTCCTCCTGGATGCTCTGTCCTATAAGGAGGCGGTGACATACCTGGGGCTGGTGTCTCACCTGCTGCTCTACCTCAGCCCTCTGGTGGACCCCTTCCTCTACACATTCATGACCAAAGGGTTTAAAGAGGTGCTGCAGGCGCTGCCCTGCTGTCAAACCCCGAGTCGGAAAGAGAACACGAGGCCGACTGTGGACACTGTGGCCGAGACTGTGGAGACGAGACTTTGAGGTGGACAGTTTTCATCGAAGAATCTGAGCAGCGACACGGATTCTGCTGGGAGAGCTAACCTCCCACAAATAACAAGCTTAGCACTTAAGGAGATGGTTGAGGTGTCAGAGATAGCAAAACATCATCATGAAATCATGTGTGACTGTGTTTACATACACGAAATATTCCAGAAATATTCCAATGTTCCTTCTAAGCTGTTTACATGTAGCCACACATGTTTCAATCAACACACATTTACATTTTTTCTACCGCCGACCTTTTCAGGCAGGCAAACAAAGCCTTCATTTATGATTCCTCCAGTCAGCCTCTTCAAAAGTCCGGCTCTGCGATACTTGTACATATCCAAAAACCTGTTGCTACAAAAATCTTTCGTAATGTTTTCAAAGCAGGTGTGTTTCACCTGGTGCATGACAGTCAAGAGACCACGTGTCCCTACGAGTGTTTTCCTGTGTGCTAGCCCAGAAGCTAAATGTGCAGCTCTGGTTCTCTCTTTGCACTGAATCGGGGCTTCACCTCAGCGTCTCCTACGTTGGCGTGCAGGGCTGCCAAAGGACTTCAAAAACCAAACGGTTGGTCTGAGATGAGATGGGGTTCGGTTGGGTTCAGTTGGAGAAGCTTGTTAGGAGTGAGGAGAGGTTCTAGTGAGGACCACTGTTAGATCGAGGTTTTTTATTCAACTTTGGTTCCCCACAGTTCAGAGAGACAACATGTTTCTGTAACATCTTGTTTGACCGTAACATAATCATGTTATTCCACTACACTCCAGTGAAAACCACAGTACATAAAACATTTCTATTATTTAGATCGGAGAGACAGTGTCATCATTCAGTTTGTATATTATAAATAAATTCTTTTCAATATTCAGGTGTATGAATAGAAAATATTTTGACCTGAGTTTTCTTACAAACAGCAGAGAAGACACGATGCCCGTGCGCTCACTTCCTGTGTGACGTGTGGTCTCGCTCGGTCCTTGTTTTACTCGTCTCTTCACTGCTGGTGTCTGCTGCGCTCTTTAATTCCAGGAAAACACCCGAATGCTCCACAGAGCCATCAGAGACGTCGTTTCCTCTGAAACGAAGCAGAAACAGCATTGGCACAGAGCACAACATCCAGCACAGGCCTTTGAACGTCTCTCTTACGAAAGCAGACGTTTAACATTAAAAGTTTCAGCTTTAAGTGATAAAAAATCAGAATGAGGAATTTCCTTTGATCTCATAAATGTCATATTAAAACAAACCTAATGCAGTGATGAGTTATGTCACAGTGTTGTCTAGATGCACAAATGTGTTGTGAGAAAAGGTGAGCCATGTTTTCACTCATTTCCATGTGTCAGTGTCATCCCCAACATCACCACCAGATGGCTGCAAGGAGCTGACAGACTTTTCATATTTCACTCATCGTGGCTTTCATGTTTTAATTGAACAACCTTGGCTTTTCAATGTCGTCAATTGTCTCTGGCAGCCTGACGTCGAGTGTCTCAGGAAGCAGCAGAGACAACAGGCCAGAAATGATGGCCACAGAGCAGATGATGATCTGAGGAAGAAGAGTCCACACGTCCTCCAGCAGCAGGATGAGTGGAGCCACCGAAACCCCCAGACGACTCATGAAGTTGTTGTAGCCCAGAGCGTTTTGTCTGGTGAGACAGAAGGTAAAAAACCGAGTCAACTGGCTGCTTCTAACCAGATGTTTCTAAACTACATCCCATTCAGTCTGGAACTCAAATCAAAGGGATTTTGGGGTCTTGAGTTTCTTTGTTTGTCTGGTAAACCTGAGGACAGACAGAAATAAAGCACAAAAAAGCAAGAACCAAAAAACTACAAGCATACTTGTTCCATGTGATTAATATTAATGTGAATGAAGATGAAGATGGTCTGTTTTAGTCAACTGGATCGTCTGATGTGACTCAGGCAGAAATTCTATTCCTGTTACGTTTAGTTGCGTCAGTCACAAACAAAACACTCATAAAAACTTTGCTCCATACCTGCCACTGATCAAAAACCCCTCAGGCAACCTTTAATGTGGAAAACCTACGTTTCATATCTTAAACTTATGAACTGATGTACAAAACAAAAGACAAAAAAATGCACAGATATAACTTCTAATCTAAATCTAGATGGAAAAACTGGAAGATTTGATTAGATTTTTTTAAACCAAAGGCCTAAATTACAAAAGCAGTGTTATGTGGATGGGAAATCTTTTCACAGCTCGTGTTTACTAAGTTTTTCCTATTGATTTGGTATCACTAAATCAGTCAGTGCAGCTGCTTAATGACCTGATGACTGTGGGGTAAAGTTCGGTTGTGTAGAGGAAGACTGTTGTGAAGGAAGCTTCTGACAGGCCTTTTCCAAGGATGGCAACAACAGCACGCACATGCCACAGACCTGCGAATAACAGAATGGACATGCATGAGAAGAGAGCGCAAAACAGCCAGTTATTACGACCCAAAGACTGGTTTTAGGACCACTGCGGCACCGTCTGGTGACAGTCTGTTACTGAGTATGGTTCAGGAAAGACAAGAAAATTATTTATTGCATTATAAATGTGTTGTACGTTTGACATCTTGGAATTAAACGTGTGCTAATTTCCAGAACAGAAATCTGAACACTGGACAAAAGCAAAGTTCAAAGTTCTTGTTTCATTTCATTAGAGGTTCATTAGAGTCAAAGGTTTTCTTTTATATCCCCATGAATCATCGTTTGGAGGCGCATTGCTTTGTGGTTCTCTTAGCTCGACTGCGATTGGAAAACATTAAAGGAAGTGGATTCAAACTTTCTGGGATGAAGATGTTGATGGCGATGCAGGTTCCCGTCAGTAAGAGCGTTCCGGCTTGGCATTTCCTCCGTCCGATGATGTTGAGGAAGTAATAGATGAGCAGCTTGGCAGGGACTTCGATGGCAGCGTACATGAAGTGTGTGAGGTACACGTTCAGACCGAATCCACTGATGTTCAGACTGATCCCGTAATACGTGGAGGCGACTCCATACCTGCAGAGAACAATAATCGACAACAAGGGAATCACGTTTAGGCGAGGTAACTCGAGCGTCGTGTCGTGTGTGTGTGTGTGTGTGTGTGAAGGTGTGTTTGGAGGTGATACACACCACACGACCCCAGTCAGCAGAGTTAACTGTCTCATCTTTGGGGTCTTGATCAGATGAAGGTAAGTGTAGTTTTTGTCCCGATTTTCCAGGAGCTTCATGTCGGAGAGCGTCTGTGCAGAAGCAGAGAAGTTATGTTAAAGGGCAGATTCACATTTTCTCCAGCTTATCATAAAGCAGGTCTAGTATGCACATATGAACAGTGAAACCATTTTTGGTTCCTGTAATCATTCCTCCATCTCTGATGACGTGATAAAGTAACTTCAGCAGAGGCTTCAGTAAAGTTAAACTGTCACTTGAATCACCACGGCAACCATTAACTCTTTCAACATACAGGTGTATATTGTTGGAAAAAAAGCAAACCAACACCAAGTCACATAGGGGAGCAGGACTGACATAAATGAAATAAAAATAAATATAGGATAGGATTTCGGATTTGAACCCTTCAGTGGTAATATGAAAAGTCACTGTGGCAGAGCATTGACTGTATATGAAGATGGATGACATGAGAGCTCTTCAAAAGTGAAGACAAAACATCTGGACGCCCCCTGGTGGCTGGCTGCAGTACAGCTCGCAAACCCCTCCCGTTCCTTGTTAGCCAGATGTCTGAGCAAGATGTCAGCGCTCGTATGAGGGATGTTTTGGCGTCACTTTATAAATGTTACTGTGGTGGACAGCAGTTCAACTCAAATTCACAGCCAACCCTCAAAAGAACCCAGCAGATAAACTGCACCACGACACAAACATCAGAATCATTTAAAAGATTGTGTAATATGCACTTTTGAGCTTTAAACAAAATCAAGCTCAGTCTTACCTCCAGGTTTAACGTGTTTGACTGTTGTTGTCTTTTGTTGCACGTCGCACACCTGTCAAGGTAAAACTGGGCTTTTTCCACCTTCCCATTGGCTAAAAGCCATCGAGCGGATTCAGGAATCCACCTGCAATTACATCCATCAACATCTTCATGTCAGTGTCTTCTGTCTGAAATTGGTTTGGCTTTACCTTCGACGTGGACTTCCAGACCTTAAGGTCCGAATGTGTTTCACTCACCACCAGGTCAAAACTGCAACTCCCAGCGGGGCTGTAACGGTCATGGTCAGTGCCCGCCAGTCATTTACCGCGAAGGCTAATCCAGCCAGCAGCATGTTGCCTGCAGACCAGGACAGGCTGCCGATCACGCCGATAAACGACCTGTGGCGAGTGTCGACCCACTCGATGCCTGTGAGGTGCGACACAAATTAGAACAATAACTCAAACATGTCTTTTGTTGAAATATTTCTCTGAATTCACGAGCAGAGTGGAATGTGTGCTTGTTTGTTTGTTTGTCCTTTCACCAACAGATTCTCTCTCGGTCATTTTTAATGATGAACTTGTTTACTTACTGAGAACTATCGACGTGATGCCGATTCCAGTCAGTCCGAACCCAGTGAGGAACCTCAACACTGCGAACACAATGTAGGAGTTTGCAAACGCGCTGGAGAAGCCGAACACGAGAGCCATGACGTAGGAGGCCAGCAGAGTTGTTTTCCTCCCATACCTGCAAATGAGAACAGGAAGTACGTTTAAAACAGGAAATGAACATGAAGATTCATCTTCCTTTAAAATGAATTCAAGATTCATCTTCCTGCAAAACACGAGTGTTTTTTTTTCTTTTTACATTAACATCTGAATTATTAAAAACTGAAACACTAAAGTCAGCCTGTTGGGAGCTCCTGGATGGTCACCTCGTTGTTAAAATACTGGAGACACACTTTTTAAACACGTACTTATCACAGAAGTGTCCAAACACTATGGCTCCAATCATCACGCCGAAGAAGAAGATGGTGCCAGTGGTTTTTGTCAGGCTTTTCCTGTCACAGACGAGGTCCCACTGAAAGAGCAGGTCACACAGAGAAGGCAGCTGGATTACCTGTTACCTGTTTTCACCTGCACCTTCGCCCTGATGTGATACAACATGAATGTCATAAATGTTGTGCTGCTGTTTGGTCTGAATCAACTTCATCATTTACATGAATACAGCTCATTCATCACGACTCAATAGAAATGTATTGAAAAGAAACACACTGACAGGAAATATTTTTCCTGATGTGTTTGTTATGTGGTGTCCTTGTTGTGTTGGTTACAAACTGTTTATGTTCCCTTTTCCACATGTCATTAAAACCAGTTGATTCTGAATGTAATTTTCAGATGTAACTTTAGAGGAATCAGTCACACAGAAACTGTGAAAAAGTCAGGTGTTGTACCTCTGTTGCTAAGGTGGAGGCGAAGGTGGAGTTGTCGTAAATCCATCCACTCTGACACTGAACTGTTGGCAGCTCGGCATCGTGGGAGCTGTTGGCTAAGAGCTGAAACTGAGGCTCTGCAAACATCTCGCAGGATTTTGGGTCGCCGTCTTCTCGCACAGGAACGCCGACGGCGAGCCTCTGCTGCTGAGTCAGATTCCCGAAGAGTCCTCCATCGTCCAGGGTGCTGATGTCACAGTGGTGAGGAGGCGCCGCGGCGATGAAGTTGTTCAGCAGGTAGTGACAGGGCAGGACGATTCGAGGGCTGCACAGCAGGATGATGATGGCGATTTGGAAAGGTCCAAAACCGTCGACTTCCTCCAAGATGTTCTCAAACTTCATCTTTAGCGTTCTGGTGGCTCCTAAAAGAACAGATTTAGATTTTCAGGAGTTAAACATGAACCAACAGTTTGGACCTCCAAAGTACTCACCTACCAGAAGCTGTTGTCACCAGAGTGGCTCTGCAGACGTTTCTGCCAAACCGATCTAATAATCATTAACCTCTGCATCACCTTTGAACAGCTTAGAGTTGTGAAACGTCGACGGGACAAGTTGTTCAGGAGATTACACAGTGAACACACCTGTTCTATAGGCAGAGAAACTTCTTCTTCTTCTTCTTCATTGTCTTCATTGTCTTCTTCATCTTCTTCTTCTCACATGAAGAAGCACAGTGTCATCTTGTCTCTGACTTCTTTTGGATGATTGTCTTCACCATAAAGAATCCAGATGTTAACTGGCTCATAAAATCCCACCATCTCCACCCAACAGGAGGGAGGAGGAAAAGGAGGATGCTAATCAATGTTCACAGTATTTTAAGTCTGACTGAAAGTCCCCCCACTGTTCTCAATTCCTGACAATTTAGAAGAATCTGCATTCTTCTAAATTCGGGTCCTTCTGTAGATTATTCCAGGAAGAAGAGGCCTGCTCATTCACACTCATTCTGTCCCGCCCGAGCTTGAGCCACCAGAAGGCAGCAAAGCAAAGAGGAAAGGTGAACATCACGGAGGCCAAACAGGAAATGAGTCTGGTGTCCCTCACACTCGATCGGCAAGGATGTAAAGAAAGCTTCACATTTAGAAATGGGACTCTGCTCGTCTTGCGTATGGCTGGAGGCTGAAGCTTGATCATCTTTAGCCTGATGATGGAGACTCTGAAGCCAGAGGGCAGCAGAGGCCAACCAGCAGGAAAATGTGAGGTGACAGAGTTCAGTTCCGGGGCCTCATTTATAGGAATACTCTTAGACTCTCAAATCAAACACATCTTCTCTCAGCTCGTGGATGTGCGATCTGTGACTGCGACGCTGTCTGTCACTTACCATTTACCGCCACTGTACTGTACAGCTGTCACTGTAGTACTACTACAGTACAGAGTGTAGTGTAGTAGGGTAAGAGTTACCGAAGACAACCAGACAACTGGAAAGTGATGGACAGAACTAACAACATATTGATGGTTTTAGTATCCTTGGCAGTTGGAATTTAATTTCCTGAAGGTGTCACTGAAGGGTTTCACCCGTCAGCAGCACAAACGCACTCAGTATATTTCAGAATATTTTCACAGCCTTCTATAGACAGTGAACAACAATTAGATCGTGGGATCAGCTTAATCACCATGAATGATCCCTGATCCTCCACCATGAATATAAACAATACAGAAACAAACTCACCTCGCTGCCCTCGAGAACCTGGACATCAACACCAATCAGAAAATCTGAGTCAGCCTGCTGTTGATGGGATGAAGGAGATGATCACTCACACAGGATGTCTCAAAGACAGACTGGGACAGACTGGATATGTCTACTTACACTGAGACAAAAGCAAGTCACGAGCAAGTCACACATTTCACCCCCTCCTCCTGTTATCTCACCTGTTCCACTTATTTAGAGGGAACAACAAGGGCCGCTTTGTGTGCCCTGCACTTTATGATACATTAAACGCAAAAGTCATGTGCTCGACACAGATGAGAAGAAAACGTATTGCTTCTGCAGACACGGTGATGTCACGCATCAATCCCTGCTTGAGGAGTATGGGGAGGACAAGGAGGAGGAGGAGGAGGAGGAGGACGAGGAGCACAAGGACGAGGAGGAGGAGGAGGAGGAGGAGGAGGACGAGGACGACGAGGAGTAGGAAACACTCCCACAGGCTCCCAGCAGACTGAGGGGTGTTGGGTGAGGGATTCCCAGTGACTCTGGGTCAGGGAGGCAGGAGCAGCCTCTGGTGGATCTGGGAGATACTACATGCCACCACCAGACTGGGGAAAACTATCAACTAGCATGACAGTCTGCAATGTGAACTGGTGTCACTGGTTCCACTCCAGCTGATCTCACAGGTTGTGACAGACAGGAAGCTGTGATTGGTCAGCGTCTCGTCCGAGTCTTTGTGTTTTATGGCTGGGTTTCAGAACAAAGACCACGCTTCAAACAGAAACTGCATTCAGGTTCACCTGAAACACTCACTTCCTGTTTGACTCAGTTTCCACAGTCCACCCCTTTATTCATTTCCTCCTGTCTTCCATCTCGTCCATTCTTCCATTCATCCATCCTCAACCACAATTTCTCCTCTCATCCTTTCATTCCTCATCCGTCGCTCTCTTAATCTCTCCCTCCTACATCATGTTAGATCTTCTCCATCTGCATTAGTCTAAACTCGTACCTGTACTGACACAGTGACCATTTAAACAGACAAAAACATTGTTATGTGGCCTGGATCTGTGATTGCACGGCACAACTTAGCACTGACTTTAATAAAAAGGTCTCATAAATGAAAAAACACAAGCCAGCCTTCAAGACAGCTAACACACACACAGAGCAAAGAGGTCTGAGCAGTTAGGAGAGAGAAATTCTCATGAGAAAGCTGATGTTTACCGTCCAGAAGCTATACAGCCTGCTCTGCCTGCAGCTTTCACTTAAACACACACACACTGAAGGATGAAATGCTTCCTCTCCACACAGGAAGTGCTCTCAAGGTCGCTGAGAGGTTGGAAAAGGCAGACAGACAGAAGGTCAAAAGATCCTTCAGTGGTCAGAAAGACGAGTGTGACCAGAATGAGCTTCAACAACGAGCATCAAGAAAATGACTGAATGATTTTTAGCCTTCTTGTGCTCCACACCAGACTTTGCTTTGTTTTAAAGCAGCTATAGTTTATATTTTGAGCATACAGAGAATTACCAACTGAATCTGTTTGTCTGTCATCAGTAAAAATAAAGAACACCTGTAAAAAGTTTCAGCTATGCAGCGGCCAACAGCAGACTGAACACACAGGGTGATGGTGAGCACAGTTTCAGCAGCCAAAGAGCAGATATTTCCCTCAGGAGGTGGAGACCAAAAAAGAGAGTGAATGTCGGACAGAGACTCATCAGGTGGACACACACAACTCCGACAGATAAATTATAAGGTTGCTCTGTGACTGCTGGATCTGTAAATGAACAACCGACTGTACAACATCCATTGCACGTCTGCCCGTCCTGGGTGAGGGATCCCTCCTCTGTTGCTCACCCTGAGGTTTCTCCCCGTTTTTCCTTGTTAAAGGTTTTTCTGGGAGTCTTTCCTTAGTCAATGTGAGGGTCAAATGGCAGAGGATGTTGCTATGATGTTATGTAAAGCCCTTTGAGACAAACTGCTTGTAAAAATGGGCTGTACAAATAAAGTTGTCTTGTCTAACTAGTTCACCATATCAGCTCAAAAATATCAACAGATATTCTAATATTGTGTTCATGGAGCAAGAGCCTTGTGGCGAAGTCCGCCACTGTTTTGTGTTGACTTTCATGGACTGACTGCCTGAACATGAGTTTTTCTTGCCTTTACGGAGTGTAAATCACTGCTGAGACCACCACTCTCTCACACTCCTCGAGTCCACTTACACTAATGAGAAGCAGGAAAAAATAAATGAATAATCGCTGACCCTCTCTCCACCTCGCCCCATCAAAAAGCTTATTTTTGGCTCCTTTCCTGATCAAGCCAAATTGGGCTCTGAAGGGGTCAAACAGTGAGGAGCTCTGAGTAATTATTGCATAAGGTCTTTGTCTTCCTGCTTCCTAGGTCGGAACAATCGCTGAAAACACAACTATGGGCTGGAGAGGCAAGATTTGTGTTTCTGGATGAATTCCCACAGAAAAGACAAAGACACGCAACAATCAGTTTGTCAATACTGACATGATGTAAGACGTCCGGTGTGTGCCTGAATCACAGAAGGGCCAAAGTTCTGCTTCTACTTTAAGGCACGCAAGCTATATTGACAGCTTCACAAAGGCCTGGCATTGTTCTTGTGAATGACAATTTGTCCAGATAGAGAAACAGAAATCCTCTCAGAAGTAAAGATAGAACTTATTACATATTTTTCAAAGTGATGTCAAGGATTTTCTTCTCTCTTGCCTCTTACAGCTTCTGTAGTCTCGAGCCCCTCAAAAAAGAAAAAAAAAAGATTAAGGTTCCTCCCCAGTGAGCTGTGAATAGCTTCCTCTGAACCAAAGTGTTCTGTAAAGTGTCCTTGTCCACTTTTGGCTTCTTTGGGAGAAATAAGACAGTTCTGACCTAATGACCTTCATGTCAGTCAGATAAAACACTGTACACCAAACCCTCTTATGTTAAAGTCCAAACATAAGTAGTCTCTGAAGCTAACATGGGAAACTGAATGTTTGTTTACAGTGAGATTTGAGCTGCGCTGGGGGGTCGGTCCCAGTCCAAGCAGCTCAGTGTGCAGGGATTTGACCAGAGCATAAACAAACTATCTCTGGATTATTGGACAATTGTCCTGAGACATACCGAGGTCCCACAGGACAGAGAGACATATTGGAGACACATTGGAGTGAGGGTCAGCTCGCAGCGTGATGCAGCAGAGAAGATTTTTTCTCAGTAGCAACACAGCAGGTGTTTTATGTGCCCGTTTCCAGCTCAAAGAAGCCCATCATTTTCCTGGAACGTCCTGAAACCTTAGGATTTCAGAAAAAACCACAACGAGAACAGCAACCACCGAAAGGGCCTTCCTCACACTGTTGTCTAAACTTTCACTGCAAGCTGCTGGACTGATGATTTAAATGATTATTAGTGGAAAAGCCTCCGTTTGGTCACTTGAAAGTCAGTTGCTTTTTTCTAAAGCTCCACGGTTATCAGCAGAGAAAAGCAGCACAGCAGACTACAAACTGAGTCTCAAAATGGCCAGACTTGATGAATGTTAGTGTTTTCCTGACTGTGTGGAAATCTGAATGTTTCGTGTCATAATTTGTTATGATTACAAGCAGTAATTTGCAACATAGTAAGCCAGTATTTTCAAATTTAAAAAAGGTTTGAGCTGGCACATTATGATTGGCCAGAACCAGCCAAGAAGGACTTCTTGCTGGTGAGCCTGAGGACATAAACCGTGAGATTTTCTGTGGACATTCGTCTGTTGCTTCACACAAAAATCGAATGCACCTCCTTCCAAATCCTGCTGCCAGATCTGAAAACATGAGGTAAACTGCAAAGCATTTAAAGACAAGTAAAAGCCAGGAGATTCTTTTATTGAGACAGCTTGTAGCACAGGGACACTGGCAGGTGCATCCTGACGTTGGGAAAACTTCACCAACTCCGACCTCAAAATCCAAGATGGCTGCTCTGAGCATCGACAGCCATGAAAGCTTTAGAATATCCACTTTCTTAGCACTAAAATCAAACCGTGCAAACCGTACTGTCCAACTGTCATCTGTAAGCAAGTTGCTGCAGTGCTTGTAAAATACCATCAGCTGGCGTTGCTAACTCTGGTTAGCCCTAACCCTCAAGGCATCCACCTTGGTCATAAAATGATGGTTACATACCGTAACCCCAGATTCTGTGAGTATTGGCGTGTGATCAGCTCTGACTTCCAACTTCCGGTGTAAATGAAATGCAGCACAAAAGGGGCACCAACCAATCAGGTGAGAGCCACAAACTATTCAGTATGCTTATTGGCTGCAGGTGTGGAGGCTGCAGGCTTCTTCCGCACTCAGACAGGTGGTGCTCTGCGTGCTCTCTCAGAGTGGTTTTGTTAGGTCAAACCAGCAGGTTTTAACATCAGTTATGTTCAATTATTTTAATTTTTAATATTCATCTGTATTGTTTGGGTCATGTAGGTGTTGTCCATTGTCCTTATGATATAGTGGCTCTGCTGTAACTTTTATTGTGGGCAGAAAAGCTGGGAAGAGATGGCTGACTGTCAGCTGGTGTGGAGGTTTTTACTTTACTAATTTAGCATGGCTGATGGTCAGTGTTACTGTGCAGAAAATGTATGATTGTTTGCAAGCAGAGCACTGACTGCCATTTCTTTTGGTATTGTATATATATATTAATGTAATATTGGGTCTTAATTGGTTATTTTTGGGGGGCCTCTTCACCGCAGGCACTGTGTTACAAACTGATCCTAAAACTGTGAAGATGGGTGGCAGGGTGTTCAAACTACCAGAGGCACTGATTATGTGGGGTTTAATGTCTCTTGGATAAGCATTTCTTGTTTTTCTTTATCCCAACTCTGCTGCCATTTTGACACAACGTTCCTGTGTGCATCCCGACTGAGGTTTGTGTGTGTGACTGATGCTCCACAGTAACAATTATGATAAATGAGATAATGTCCAAGTTTTACCCAACTGTTGATGCAGGCTTCAGTCTTGTGTTAACACGTTTAACTGAATCAGGAGAACACAGACTGTGATGCCTCGTAATGTTTGCAGTTTAAAAGTCGATGCGTAGCGGCTGTCAAAATAAAATAAAACACACAGAACAATAAGCACTAGCAACAGTTTGTCAGGGAGGCTGGAAGGCTGTGGGATGTCAGAAGGGTTTGTTCTGCAGCAGACTCTGTGTATAAATTCGCCTTGGAAACCTGAATCAAGAGGAAGCCGGTCGGCCCGAGACGCCGGTTCCTCCCACTTTACCTCCACCACGTTTTCCTGACTCCCCACCTGAAGGAAACCAAAGGCTCTGACTCAGCTGGAACAAAGAGATGCGAGACCTGAGTACGTGTGTGTTGGTGTTGTCAGAGTCCTTGTTCACAATGCCAGCCCAAACCCTTTATTTGGTATATCCACAGATTTTAAAACATCTGGGAAAAATGAAGAGACAACAGGATTCATCAGGATCTGTTGCTGAGTATAAACTACTACAACATATGTGTCCGCTTTCCCAGATTTCCCATCATTCTCAGGGTTGAATCGGATCTAACCAGAAGTGATGAGGCGTCTATTTAAACATAATGCATTTTGGTAAAAAATACATTTTGGATTCAGGCAAAGAAAACCATTCCTATTGCACTCAGCTACGTGCCAGTTGTGAAATGCATCAGAATTCTGTGATTGGTTGACTTTATGAGCAGCTCCTAAAAGGTGTGCAAGTGTGTGTTTAAAACTCTAAAACCTTCTGGTAAACTGTCATCACCTCTGACCTACACAACCCTGAGAATTTATTTTCATCCTGTAAATCAGTGCACATTTAGTTTCCAGCCCCAAAACGTCTCAGAAACTCCTCTAAATTGTTTGGCAGTTTTGCGTTTGTTTAACCTTGTTGATTTGAGCGTGGAGGCAGCGTAGCAGAGCTCTCCGGTTGCCTGTTCAGCCTGGTGAATTTGGCTGCACCTAAAGTCTTGTGAGTTTGTGCTTTGATTGCCTCCGAAGGTCATGCACAAATCAAGCTGTGTCAAAAGCACCAGTACCTGGGTGAGCAGATGTAAGGTAGGAGACGATGATTCTTTCTTTCTGTGCCAGTTTTGGCCTGTTTGTGCCTATCTGTCTGTCCGTCCAATTCAAATAGAGGATGTGCGTCACAGTCCAAAACAAAAACATCGAGCACAATACAAAGGTGGAGTTAGAGCTTTGAAATGTGTTTTCCATGCATCAGGGAAGCAGACCAGACTCTCATAGAAAAGCTCTTTAATCGCTGGCTAACATCTAACATTTGATTTTTTTCTTTTCCTTTGCTCAGGTCGGTACCGCACTCTGATCCATCTGAGGGGTCGGATACCAGCTAGTTTGAAACATAAAAACCTTCAGAATCAGAATTCCTTTATTTTTTATTATTTATTTATTTATTTTTTATTTCAACTGATTATAAAAGAACAACATATGAAACTGTCTCTCCTGACCCCCAAATTAAAGATTAATGTGAAAATGTATTGTGAAATGTTGTTACAGAATCAGTATTTAAAAGAGGCTTGTGGTCCTTCAAACAGGGAGAAAAAATAGTTTTAAAAAAGTTTTAGATACTTCAGGTAAATATATTGATAACATCTCAGAGGTTCATATTTGCACTTTTTACTTGGCTACATTAATTTGACAGCATTTTGCAGATTTTTATACATAAATCATACGAATGGTTATAACATGTTTGGTTATAAATTTAACTGCTGGAGTAGTACTGTGTACTGCTGGAAATAGTTGATCAATAAGTTAGCCGACTATTTTGAAAATTGTTTTAATTTTTCATGTTAAAACATTTCATGGTTCCGGCTTCTCCAGTGTAAGGATTTGATTGGGACCACATTTCTACTTACGTTTTTCTCTATTTTACAAACCAGTCTTTACCAAGACTTTAACTTACTAACAGAGTATTTACTCAAATACAATTTATGGTGTATGTACATTATTTACGGTAATATACTGTATCTTCACATTTTGGAGGAAAATACTCTGTGCTTCCACATTATCTGACAGTTGGTCCTAGTTTTTAGAGACATAAAATCTCCAGTGTCTTCATTTCAGAAATCAGGAGAAATAATCTTGTTTTAATATTACAGAATAGTAATATTTATGTTAATGTTACATTCATTTAACACTGTGTTAGGTAGCACTTTAGACAGCTTTTTAGGATATTAAATTAAAATTCTTTTTAAATTAAGAGAATACATAAAAGGAGAAGCATCACAACGCTTGTCCTTCATCAAAATTTTATTGTGTGTGGGTTTTCCACAATTCATAGAAATAACCTCCAGATACCAATAAACAGAAGTCAAACCTCCCAGCAGCTTGCATACCTGCCAAATAACTTGCTGAGGTTTTCAAACATAATTTTTTTTAACTGTTTATTTTTCTACAAACCTGTAACTTGTCATGGTAAATCACTGATGACAACTTTATTATTTTCCCTATCATGACATCATCTCCATCTTTCATCTTTTTCAAAACTCAGAACAAGTTGAACTGCAATAAATCACACCTGAGGCCGATGAGGGAGGGTAAGATCAGTATGCTTTAATAATGAGATATCAGTGCAGAAACACAAACTTATCGGGTTAAATTCCCCAGTAATAACAATGATAACAATATATGATAATAATAAGATCAATATGAATAGAATTTTTAGCATGTTAAAAAAATGCTAAATCAGCTAATATAACTGTACTGTATGACACTGACAAAAAACAGAATACAAGTAGCTGAACATGGATCCCATAAGGAAAAACAAAAACCCAGTAGTTAGATGAGACGCGAGACAAAACGCTGATGGTGCCTTCAAAGAGCAAGTGCAATGAATGAGCAGATTAACTCCTGAAACATTTTGTCACCATCTGAGGGAAACCCTTCAAGCAGCACAGTGTGTTGAGTGCTACGACTGGCGAATTAAACTCTTTAAACTACTGAAGCCCCGCCCATTTTGAGTGAGCATCTGTGCTACTAGCGTGCGTTTCTCAATGGATTCTCTCTAAATACATTTGCCTGTTCTTTGAGTCTTCTTTCTTTAGTTTATCTTTCTTAAGATTAAAGAAAACCAAATAATTTTAGCAAAGATAAAACAATGTTAGGATACAAAAACACACTTGAGAAGACTCGCAAAGGTGTTGTTCTTGAACGCCAACAAAGCAGCACTTTTATCAACATTTTTATAACATTTTTGAGCTATTCTAAATTATCTGTGCAACGCTAGTGGAACAAAAGCCGTCTTAAAACAGGGGCGGGACTTCCCCTCTGCAGGGATTTTTATTTTTAAATCGACTTCCACCCAGCCAACTCTTTCCACATACATTAACACAATTTAGTTCAAATCTCAGTCTTCCATTTGCATGTTTCAGGACACTTAATGTTGTCTTAAAACCTCTTTGGTCTTTTAAGGTCTGTTCCATATTATATATAAGCTCTATATCACACTGCAACTCTGCAGTGGCAATAATTCCAATGGTTTAAAAACAATCTCTCAACATGCTTTAAGGTGCTTTTCTGGAAATCTAATTTAACCTGCTTTTACAATCAGCATACATTTTAAAGTCTTTAAATACTATACATAATTATTAATACAAAATTTTTGTTTTGTTTTTGTTGTTTGTTTACATTGAAACAGAACTTCTAATTTGAGCGATGGTTAAAAAGCTGTCTGATCTGAACTAACTGCTGACGTATCGGGAGAGAAAACAAATTTGGCTCACAATACATTTTTCTCCTCCTTTAGAGTTATTTATTC
Organism: Scatophagus argus; assembly: GCF_020382885.2. Classification (NCBI taxonomy): domain Eukaryota; kingdom Metazoa; phylum Chordata; class Actinopteri; family Scatophagidae; genus Scatophagus; species Scatophagus argus. The sequence goes on from NC_058502.1 coordinate 1,611,015, forward strand.
ATCTAGAATGTTTTAAGTGATTTAGTGTCTCCCTTGAATATGATCGAATTAGATGGCCCAGGTAAAAATCTGTACTTTTGATTTTGGGGTGAACTGCATCATGAGGCTGAGCTGTAGGCTGAGGCTGCGTGATGCATCCTCCTCATCTCAGGATGAAGTTCGTTTCTGGTGCTGCTACTGCTGTCAAGTGGCTTGTTAGCAGTAAAAATGTGTTTTTGAAAATGCTTTAGTCACCAGATTTGCTTCTGCAGACGGCTTCAGGAGTCATTTCAGGTGCTTTCGCATGTGCACTCCCAAACAAATATTTTAGATACCATCATACATAAACTGTGATTTGGTTCTGATCTTTCTGAGCATCTGATTTACGTTGCCTGCTGTAATGCGCTCCTTTCATGTTAGCTTTTTGAGCCACGATTTGTCAAAACATCTTCACATGTGTGTTCATTTGCAAAAACAAAGGTGCTCACTGTGTTGGACATTCCTGTCCTCTCTGAGCCTCTCAGTCAAATCTTTTTCACCTTTATGTAAAAACCCTTCATCAACAACCAGACTGTCAGGTTGTTCGATGAACTGGCGAATCCGTTTCCTTAAAAACCTCACAGGAACAGTTCACCCAAAGTCTGAAGCGCCAGAAATGTTTTGTGGACTAAGAAGCTTGACCCGACTTTCCATCCGCACAGGGCTGAGGAGGTAAAAGCTGAATTTTAATTATTGGGTGAACTGCTCCTTTAAACAGATTGTGACTCGTCATCAACAGGGCAGCTGTTGTATATTCCCTGTCCAGGCTGCGGTTCTATCAGCATCTAAATGAATGTATCAGAGGAGGCTATGAAGGACCTGTTAACTACAAAACATGAGGGTTTGTTATGGAAATCATCCTAGCTGTGACATCTTATTCCCAAAATTCAGTGTTTTCCAACTATTACAAAAGCATGTCAGCTTCTATTGGCCAGACTGGCTGGTAATCATGACGGTAGGTTGGTGGATCCAAAAAATCCAAATCAGTTGCAGTTGTCAACCTGCAAATTGGAATGAGAGCTGCAAGCCACACGGATGAGCATCGGATTTCTAAACGTTTAACTTTAAGACATAATGTCATGTTAGGATTTTACACAATAACCCTCAGAGTCAAAGGAAATCATCTTACAGACTGCAGGAAACAAACTGTGCACTTGAAGGGCAAACTCAGTACTTGTCAAGACAACCATAAAGTCACAATAAGGCACATTATATGGATTACAATGAACTTTGTTTAAAAAAGAAAATGTCAGCACAACATAAAGCTGAGAACATTAAAATATAGTGTTAATGGATCCATGAGATGTGATAAAAGTTCTACAACATACATGGTCAATGAAGCACCACTGCTTTTCATATAAGCAACTGGAAAACTGTGATTAATTATGTGGCAACTTCACCTTCTTAACAATATTCAAAATGCTACATATCTGAAAAGTGAAACTTAGAAAACTGATATTTATCTTTAATCCAAACTCTTTTTCCTGTTACCTTTTTTTTTGTTTTGTTTTTATCTTCTTAAAGCAGGAACAAAAGCAGAAGCCCAGCCAACAGATTCAACAGATACTGTAGGGATAAGATACTAAACATATTTAAGGGTAAAACAAACAAATAAACAAACAAAATGCCACAATGCAGAAACAGCACGAGAGGAGACAGCACTGCAGGGGATCTGATCCATATGCATCTACAGCGGTAGATAAGGACAAAGTACCAAGACGCAAAAACACTAAAAACACTATCTTCGACATTAGTTTTGTCTCATTAAATACGTAACGTATATGTGTACAAAGCTCTATAACTGATACTCAAAAGTGGTCACCACAAAAAAGACAAGTAGCTCAAAAAAAAAAAAAGTCAGATAAGGAAAATGAAGAAGACGGAGAAAAACGTGTTTTTATTAAATTCAATGATATTACTGACATTTGGGTGAAATAGCGCTGGTTGAAAAATAAGAATTCTGACTTTATTCTTATTAGTCAAGGTGTTCTGATATTGACAGCCACTCCGTCTTGTTAATTAGCAGAAAAAATTGGCCTTGTTTTAATCCTAAAGAATAACATACAACATACATACAGTGGCTGAGTGGTTATGTGGTTACTGCTGTCTCTTAAACTCTTGTTTGTGCAGTGGTGTGCAAACAGGGTGGGGGGGGAAGGGGGCCCACTTCCCTTCTGATCAGCCCCTGTGATTGGCTTATGTGTCCTTCACATCTCCTCTCCAGGTAACTTGAAGGAGGATGCCAGTGACTTTACAAGTTCTACTACAAATCTGTAAATTATAGTTAGGAGATGGAAAAGGAAATTCTACCTCTGGGCTTTAATATAACTCACTTGTTTAAATAACATTATGGCTTCAAGTTATGTGCAACTCTGAACACGGCCCCTTGGGATGACCGCTAGGCGCTAGCCGTCTGCTCGGCGCCACCTCAGCTCATTCGTGTCACTACACCTTAAAACCTTAACCAGCATAAAACAGGAGCATAAAACACTCAGCATCCTTTTAAAAATTATAACTAAAAATGAAATGCCCTTTTGTCAATGTCATTCCCGACCCTCAGATTTTCTTTGCACACCACTGTTTTTTCATTTTCCCTGCACTGCGTAATGTGTGTGTGTGTAAGGCTACGATACGTAATCACACGAACCCTTAAAGTGTGTGTGAGGCCGATCCTTCGTACAAGCGATCGGCTTGGTGAATATTGCGAGCTTTGTTGCTCGCGAAGCTTCAGCTCAATGAGATAATTGCACAATAAGACAAAACCCTGTATCCACGCGAGCTACTTGTCCAACGGAGAAAGACAGAAACACGTTTGAATAAATCAAAGACAGAGAAGAGAAGAAAAAAAACTTAACATTGTTCAACTTACAGTAGATTACATGTGTTGCAATATATATTTATTAGTGTGTCTGTGAGTTAGACACAAAAAAAAAATAAAAGAACCTGGTCGGTGGAGTAAGAACATAAAAAATAAATGAGAAGAGAAGAAACGAAGCGGTATTGATATGTTAAAGTGTCCCGTCGTTCAGGATTAAATAACGTGGGGAGATCTCATAAAAGCTAAAATGTCTCAGTTCAATAGCAGAACACGATAAGAACTAAAAGGACAATGAGACACATATATCATCAAAGCTGAACCCCAAACAGTTTTAATGCTGCTGTGAACCACCTGATGGATTGAGAAACAGACTCCTGAATGACCAAACCGCACTACTTTATTTACACGCAGCAGATGGCGTTGTTACAGTGACTCAGGTGGGATGGATTCAGGTTGATGCGGTTCGTATGGAGCAGAGTTGGGTCTGATTTTGATTCGGCGTGTTGAGTCTGATTCTCATCATATCCTGACTCATAGCCTTTGAGAACGAAGTGAAACCTAAATATGATGAAGGTGAAATGCCTTCATCTTCAGCAGACGAGCTAACGAGCCAAACCGGACGTCTTAAGCTAACGTTGGTGTTTAGAGGCCACATCTTCTCAGTCATCAAAAATGAGAAATGTGTGTTCTTACAGCTTACTGCAAGTGGTCTCAAAAAGGATAAGAGAAAAGGAAATACTGCTCTTGTAGGCCAAACTTTAATTTTTTTTCCAGATTTTTGTCTAATTTTTGCATGTTTCGTGTGAGCTAAGAGTTTCACTCCTTCTGGCCTCCATTCATTCTAGATTATAGTTTTAAAACGGCTACAGAAGCAGTCCATGACACCCAACTCTTGCTTGAGGCCTTGACCTGAACTGAAAAAGTGGGCTGGATCTCTAACTGCCGGTCAGATTCGTGAAGTGAAAGAACACGGTGTAGGGATTGATATCTTCTCCTCTGAGCTACATGAGGAAGCCGATAAAGGGAAGGCAGGGCTGGGAGCTGAGCTGCATAGAGTTCGCATCAGGGTGTAGGTTTGTGACGGAGACCAGGTTGTAGGTTTGGATCCCATATGCAGCCTGGCTGAGCGCAGGCGGTCAGGGTGTCTGGCTGCAGACGTTTGGGCCGAGCTTTCAGGCGGGTTGTGTGTTTGGATCCACTGTCACTAATTCGCCTTCTTACACCAAAGCCCCGTCGTGTGTTTCCGGACCCCAGAGCTGAGCTGAGACCAAACGCGATGACCAGCGATAAATCCCAGTGTCGAGACTTTTTGACGCAGGTCAGATTGAGTGTTGTGTACTCTGTTAGATAAATGTCCCGCGCTGACCTTTTTTCACCAAGTGACTCGTATTATCTTTCGTGTGTGTGTGTGGGTGGCTCGAATGCATGGCAGCTTTTGTACACTGGTGGTCAACCCGCATAGGATTTGAGTCGAGAGCTTGGGGAGAAAAAAGGGGGACTAAGTGGCTTGACCCTGATATGGTAGCTTGTTTAGATGGTCTAGGTACAGAGCTGTATGGAGAGTGCGGGGCTGAGCCAAATACGCTGAATGAGACAGGATGTGGTTATGAATACCATTCCCTATAGGTAGCTTAGCCTCAGGGCTCTCAGAAGGCCCAGCGGTATGAAGGTAAAGAGGATTAAGTCCCGGGCTGAGAGAGTCCGGGTCTATGGTGGGGTTTGGATCTGGGGCTCTAGGTGGCCTGGTCCAGGGCTCTCAGCAGGTCACAGCCCTGGAGGAGGTGCAGGTTACCCTGCAGCGGGACGTTGACCTCACAGTCGTAACGGGTCAACTCCGGCAGACAGGAGGACTCAAACGAAGGGCCCAGCAGACGACTGGCAATACCTGGAAAAGGGCAGAAACAGGAAGAAAATATGAAAAAATAAAATAGAACAGAAATGAGTGTGAATCAAGAAGAATGTTGAAGCTGAAATAAGTTGATTAGCACTGAAAACAACTTAAAATATCCTCTCACTGCACTCGCAAATTTGTTCTCATATCAATAAAATACAACTTGAACGCCTCAGTTACAGACTGTAACGACTTGATGACTGGAGCTAACCTCTCAGCCATCGAGGAGCTGCTGCCACTGCGGGCGGAGACGCCGAGGTTGGAGTCGGCGTGGATTGAAAACCATCGACTCCATAGCGACATTTGTATAACACTCAAGTCTCATGATGCGACACAAGACAGTTCGGCCTTAACTGTGCCATGTGTGAAGGAGCAGGTGGATTTTTAATTGCGCCTTTTAGTCTCAGTTCCTTCTGTCAGTTTCGTCCTGCATCTCTAAACTTCATTCTTTGAACAATTCTACACTGTGTTAGAGTCTGTACACTCAGCAGTGTCACCTTCAGGGTGACAAGCAGCAATGTGTAGTAGTGGTATTCCTAGATTCCTGCACTGCTGCAAACGCCCCTTCAGACCAACACGCTGCGGTAACAAAGCAGCAGAGTGTTAAAAATTAACAAAGCAGCACCTGGCCGCAGGACGTTAGCTGAGTTTCAAGGCAGTTTAACCATTAAAGTGAGCTCACCCTCAGTCTTTGAAGGCAGCATGCTATACTGTGAGTAGTTGCAGCTCTTTTGGGGGAAGGGTTTCTCATTTGCACCAGCTATCCCGCTTCCTGGATACTGAGACTTCCTGTGTTGCTGCAGAGAGCTGAGACGTGACGACATGCCGCCTGCCATCATCCTCCCTGTCCCCAACTCTGCGACGGAGAGATCACAGGTACAGTCGTTGGATGGAAGACATGATAATAATGTGAGAGATTTTTCACACCCACATGTGCTCTCGTACCCGTCAGCGATCCTGTGCTCAGGGAGCGGTCCATGGCGCCACAGCTGTCATCCCTCATCTTCTTCCAGATGATTTCTGACGGCTTATTTTCATCCTGAAACACAATCACCATTAGCCACCAAATGAGAGTTGATCCTCCAAACGATTCGAGGCACGCGGCTCACAGGTAAAGCCAAACCAAAAACAAAACCTTTGACTTCCTCAGGCTTAAATGAGTCTTGGTCTCTTTCTGTTTTCAGGAAATTTTATTCCCTTTACTGTGGTCAGTATGTAGTTTAAAACATCTATTATGATCCCCTTTAACACCTATTAAAAATGTAAAGATAATTCTAATCTCAAAGCTGTCACTGTTGGACAGTTTCAGAGGATAACCTGCCCTGTTCTCATGCTGTCCTGACTCTCAGGGATGAGGAGAAACTCACCACAGCCATCTGGGTGAAGGAGCGCTTGATGCTGTTGGTCATGGCCACTCTGGCTGGACTCATGTCTCTGTAGGCCTGTACAAAGTTGTCAATAGACCTGCACACACACACACACACACACACACACACACACACACACATGCTACAAGTTAGCTCCTCTTCTCTAGAATGTGTTGTCATTCTCTTCCATTCACGTATTCATCTCTGCACATATAAATATCTCTCTCTCGTGCGTCGTTGTTGTTGTCTTTACGAGTGTGAGGACGTCACCTCTGTTTCTGCATGAGATGTGACACGTTCTGCTGGCAGGACAGCCGCTCGTCCCCTGACAAAGTGTCCATCAGGAAGGCCTTGGAGGCTCGAGGCTGCTGTTGGTACGTTAACAGAGGGTCCGGTGGCCACTGCAGATTCTGCCTGCCGCCCATGGAGGACAGGGGGGTGCTGGCTGGAGCCTGGCATGGTGGATTCTGCACGTGACCCATCATGCAGGATCCTGCTCGGGGGTCCATGGGCCTCTGACTGGAGCCTCTCTTCTCCCTCGCGGCCCAGGACGCGGCCGACTGGTGCTGGTAGTGGCCTGGGGGCTGAGGAGGCGGCGACAGGGGCTGGAAGAGGCTGGCGATGTTACTGAAGCTCTGGTGTTTTTGGTTGATGCTGCTGTTGCTCCCCATGGATCCTGCTGGACCCCCCTCCAGGGGCTCAGAGTCTGGGATGATGGGATTCAGCTGAAAGTCCTCGCCATCCATTGGGATGTAAGGAGCCAAAGTCTCCAGATCGAAGTCGCTCAAGTCCCTCTGGGAAAGTGAAAGATGAGAAAATGAAAAATGAAAACACATTAAAAATATTGTTTAAGAAATCATGTTTGGGCAAAAAGTAACAGAGAGGCGGTAAAAGTTGGGTCTCTGAAAAGCAGACTGATGTGATTGCTGTGGCAGGACAATACAAACTGCCCATGTTAAAATGAGCTTTTGCCCAAAAGGAAGCCAGGAAGTTTTCAGATTCAGCAAACAAGATCACATTTTGAGGAAAATTGTAACTGAACGTGTGTGTGTTTGTAGGTTGAGGAGGACACACACCTCAGTGTTTGCAGGACTGTCGCTTTCCTCTGTGTCCAGAGCAAACAGCTTCTCCGTCAGCTCCACCCTCAGCTCGTTCTCCACAGAGCTGTAGTAATCACCTGGGCTGCTGGGCTGCAGGGGGGAGGAGGGGGGAGGACAGAGGAAAGGGAGGAAATGAGCATAATGGATGGCGGTGAGAGAGATAAAGGCAGAGGATCGGGGAAAAGGGAAAGAGAAAGAGTGTTAAAAAGAAAAAGAAAAAGAAACGGCGAGCGTGTGATGAGCTCTGACAAAGGCACCATTCACCAAGAGGCTGCTCCTTCCAAACATCCACCCCCGTTATTCTCACACACGCTGCCCACAGCGAGCGACCTTTAAGCCCCCCAGGCCTCACTGAACACAGACAGAACAAACCACAAAACAAACGCAACCAGCCACTCGCTCGCTGACTAATTGCTCCTTTCAGCCTCCGTGTCCCTCGTCCTCACCGTGGAGCAGCTGCTGAGGCTCGGAGTGGCGCTGCCCGTCGGCGGGTTCTGCTGGGCGGTGAACGGAGCCGCCATGTTAGCCATGTCCCTCGGGACCGGACCCGGGGTTTGGCCTGATGCTGCAGGGGCAGGCTTGTGGCTCTCGCCGCTCCAGGAAGGAGGTCCTGGAGGGGCCAGACCCGGGGCAGAAACCTGGCTGTATCCTGCTGGCTGCTGGGGCTCCTCGAACTGAGGACGACCTGCATGAAAGGCAGTGAAAAAGACACGGGATGAGGATCATACAGCCAGGAGGAAATGGTTTAAAACAATTAAAACTGTTCAAATCAAGTCTCTGAACGAAACGACCACAGCTAGTGCAGCCAGGAGGTGATGGAGGTCAGCACAGACCGAAGTCGAGGGTGATGATCGTGTCTCCTGGTGTTGGAGCCAGCTGGGCGAGGTCCTCCGGCTCCTCTTTGAGCTTGGTGAACAGGACGTCTCCCGGCTCTCCGGTCACACCTGCACCTCCAGCAGTGAAGAAGCTGCTCATGTGGCGCGGCTTGAACAAGGCCTCCGTCTGCTCCAAGGAGAAAATTGTCGACTTCTCCTCGATTTCGCTGCCGGGTCAGAGAGGAGAGCGGAGTGAGGTGGCGCAGAAAACACTGACAACGGAATATTTAACGCTTCATGTTAGACTTCTGGATCAACAGGTTTAACTAAGGTACAAATCTGAACCCGCTGACACTTTGCAACCAGATCCCACCTGATTCTGCCATGCGTTCACCCACAGTTCCCCCGTCGCTGAGACCACAGCTCTTACCTGAGCACGTAGTTGATGCACACGATGCACTGCGGCTGGGAGTTGCGGCTGTTATAAATAACAGTTCCCTGCGTTTCCACCCAGACGAAGCCTCCGTTCTTGGCCAGCATGCGATACTGGCCGCTCACTGCCTGACCCTTGGTGCACACTGCAGAGAGACAAGTGGGAGAGAGCGACGCGTTATGGGCTCGAGCCTCATCCGGGTTGACAGCGATGATGCTCGTTATGAGGCTCACTCCTCCGTCAGACTATGACGCCACATTTAGAGCACAGAAGTGCTCACGATTCATGTTTAAAGCTGGAAATGTTTCTTTAGGTGCTTTTATTATGACAGTGACAGCTGGAGGTCACGACAAGGAATGAGGGAGGGCAACGTGCAGCGAAGGCTGACGGGCTGAACTCGAACCCAGTCCGCTGTGGCTGGTTAGCTAACTGAGTGTTGAAAAAATAAAGCAGGAGTGGTGGGGAGGGTGCACTTCCTCTTTATCCATGTTTTCCAATTCTCCATCTGGGGTGAATAAAAGGAATAGATGCTCCTCGACGGGACAAGACCATTTAGTCGCCTGACCTGTGATGATGTCAGACATATTGGCGTTCAGCTTAAGCAAATAAAATGCTCCCATGAGGTTTGGATAAGACATCGCTAACAAAATTATCAGTATCTTCTCGTAAGTAAGCCGAAGCTAACCCTGAGAACAGTCAGACCTGAGAGCTTCAGATCTGCAGTCAAAGCTCAGACCAGCTGAATGTACGGTGTTTTATGTGCTACCTTTACATTTTGCTGTTGCTGTCCAAACGTCTAATTACTGAGTTATTCATTAGATATCCATGTGTTCACTTTGTGCGAGGCTGGAAAATCTACCAAATGCGTGTCAGCAGGAGAAAGTGGGATGTTTGACTTCGAGCTGAGAAGGAGATGTGCTGGCTTCAGTCCAAAGTTCAGCACTGGCGTGGGAAAGGAGCTGTGGTCAGAGAGTGTACACAAGGCCAGCAACTGTGTGTGTGTGTGCGTGTGTGTGTGTGAGACACTGAGATAAACAGAGAGTCGTTTATCTCAGCAGATTTCAGCAACGGACGGCAGACATCGATGATTCAGACCAGAGGAAAAACGAAATCCAAATACGACACAAAACACACAAACCTAAAAGTCAGACAGTCCTTCATCAAGCTCACTCATTCGTCTTGTTCTATACAACAAATATAAGTACTGAACTGTACATGAAGACATGAGAGCTCCCCACAAGCAAAGCACAAACATGTGGGCGCCCCCTGGTGGCTGGCTGCAGTACAGCTCATAAGCTCCTCCCCCTCCATGTTATCAGATGGCACATGAGCCAAACTAAGAACTCAAAGTACACATAAATAGAATTTTCCCAAATGTGGTTTCTGACATTTTTAGGTGGTCCTGATGTTTGTTCAACTGTTCATCTACGTGATCAGTTTTTCTGATCATGCGCTTCATTGGCTCAAACGGGTGTGTGGGCGGGAACTCGATACCACAGCTCCACCTCCCGATCACTACTGCACAGACTCTGGCTCCAAATGATGTCACCGGAATAACATGGCCGCACTCGTATCAGGGATATTCTGGCTTCATTTTTGTACAGCGTGGAGACACGTCGGTCGGTCCTTTCCACTGACGAACCGATTCATCGTGACAGTGATTCTACAGAAAAGTTACAGCAAGGCTGTCGGCAAGACGGATGTTTTGTGAATGCAACCCCCCCCCCAACACACACACACACACACACACACACACACACACACACACACACACACACACACACACACACACACACACACACACACTGTGCTGCACAGGTGGTTTTAAGGAACTAAATTATCACTTTTCCTCTTGTACTGTCACTGCTGTTTGGAGCTTCTAATGATATCGTACTGTCAGCAGAGACAAAAGCCATGACACTTCAGAGCCTCCGAAGCCTGCACACACACACTCACACACACACACACACACACACACACACACACACACACTCACACACACACACATGCACACAGTGTCATTAGAATGTAATAGAGGCCACCTGGTCCACTGTGTTTGTGGCAGCAAACCTCATCAGGCCATCAGCTGCCGTGCTTAATTTAATAAAGACATCTTAATACCAAGGCCCTGCTCTGCACAGACAGGCACGGACAGCAACAGACACACACAGACACAGATGTCAGACTACACAGGAATTAAAAAACAAAACAAAACAAAAAAACGGGAGAAGACGAAAATTTGGTCTCACCTATCGTTTCTTGCATTTAAACGTTCGATGTGGATGTCGGCGCCCCTGCAGGACTGTGATCGCTGCACAGCCTCACACGCCTTACAGTCGACTAGCTCAGCCAGGCTTTTGTAACGAGCCCGTTCGTGCTAATAAACACAATGCTTCCAAAGAAACATACAGGCCGGTTTAACCGGTCCTCTGCTGGTCACAGATTTTAAACCCGTCAGGAGCACATGTGGTTAATTTATCACCTGCACTCCAATAACAATTACCACCGCAATTATCTAACTATGCACAGTTCAGTGTGGGAGGTAAACGTGTTGTTGCTAACCTGTCTAAGATAGAAGTCTAAGATAGAAGCAACATTGTGAGGTAAGGAAATAAAAGACGCTGATGAAGCAGGCTGCGGTGATGTCTTTGGAATTCTCCTTTGGCCAGTCCTGCAAAACGTCCATGTGTCCCACAGACCACATCCTGTAATTTCACGTCTTTCAGAGGAGTGCGGTGAATATTTCATCCACTGATTTGATTCTGGTGCTTTGAATGCATTTTCATTTTCTTCAAATTTCATGGATCCACGTGAGGTGTGTGAGCTTACGGTTGTGGTGGCTCTTGGTGACGCTGTCGGAGTCCAGGGCGTGGTAAAAGTCATAGACTGAACGACCCAGCAGATCCTCAGGAGTGTAACCCATCAGCTCGGTTACCCTGTAACACACACACACACACACACACTTAATAATGCTGCAGACTCGATGCTATTAATTTCATCTTTTCTTACACGCAACGTTCAAAAGACAAATCCGGCACTCTGCCCTGAACTCGTGCACTTCAAAAGGCTTCACAGACGATTTGGAAATCAAACAGAGAGCTGGACGGCCTTCCAAAAATAAGAATTGTTCGCATTCTCAGTGTCCGCTAACTCCCGGCGTTTCTGGGAACAGCTAATCTCTTTCCGTCACTCTCATCACGAGTTCACTTTGTTAACGAGGATTTTGTTGCTGGCTTTGAATTACCTCTTTAAAAAAATCCCCCTTTTTATTTCTCTCCAGCTCTCTTCCCCAGCAAATATCTCAACGTGCAGGTATCGGGAGTAAATTACAGGATTACAGTAATCTGATTACCTAAGTGGGGGTGTTCAGCTGCTTTAAGTTCCATGAACTCTTTTTGAGTGTAGATGATAATCACTGACTCAGTGGTTCGTTCAGGCTCCTCCGGTCCTCTGCACAGCTTCGTACCCCACCGGGAGCATCTGCCTGCCTCATTGTCGCTCAGATTATTTACAATTGGTCATTTTTTTCTGCTGATTTTCTTTTTTTTGTCTCTTTAAATGTGCTACATGACCAGGAGTCTGCACCCGCAGACTTTTATTTTGAAACTGACCAGATTCTCCACATCGTTCCTGTGTCTGACTTCCTGCCTCACAAGGACGGCTGTCATCAGGCGGAATCGAGCATTTAGTTTTCTTTAATCTCAACAAACTGCTGCGAGAAGCTAATCCAAATGAGCAAAAGGAAATGATCCTAAACACAAGCTTTTATGGAGGAAGTACGCAGATCCTTTACTGAAGTAAAAGTACAAATACCACAATGTTACAAAGTCCTGCACTGAAAGATGAATTTCTTTTCACCCAGTTCTGGTTCTGATGAACATAATGTGATGTTTTACATTTTCTTCACAGCCTAACATGAATCAATCGTCATCCATCGCGAGGTGCTGATTTCACATCCCCACAGCAGAATTCCTGAGATTTTTGTAAAACTGTGAATTATGAAGATAAACTGAGCTGTCAAGTGGCAGCAGGATGAAGATTAACAGCGAGTGGGTGATGACGTGTTGTGCCTGGGAGAAGGGGGGAGGACCAGAGAGAGATTACATAACACTGACAGATGCAGGCCTCACATCGAGGGAGGTCAGAGAAAATGAAAGAGAAGAGAGGAGGAAATTAGGTGAAAACGGAGGCGGTGAAAAGGAGATACTGAGGCACAAAGGAGAGGAAGGTTGTACTGAAAGAAAGCGAGAAATCAAAATCTGAGAGTGGCTGAAACTAAAATAGAATCAAATTATAATAATGATGATGAGGATGAGGATGAGGATGAGGAGGATGATCGCTGGCTCACCACCAGCCTGAAACCACTAACAGCTGTACAAGCCACATCACATCGTATTATTTCCGCCTATACTTGTGTTTTTTATGTTCATTTTGCTCCTAAACTCTTTATTTCGCGTCACTTTATGCTCCCGTCTGTCACTTTTCTTATGTTTCACAGCATCTCGAACACAGACAGCTCAGCTTTTTGCCAGGCTTTGTTACTAAAGCTTTCATCAGATAATACATTTTGGGTTTATATGAATGAGTTCTTCCTGTCCCACAAGACGACACAAAGTCCTGTGAGTGGTCCCAGCGACCATCGCACACTGTGGGCTAACTGGACTTTCCGCCTTCGTCGCTGGATCATTCAGAAGTTGGTCCTATTTTGTCTCCTCCCTCTTTCTTTGTCTTTCCTTTCCCCACTCGAGGTCTCGCGCTGTCCGACAGCGGTGGCCTGCCGTCACGGTGAGACAGTTACAACCCCTGGTTAATATTAAAACGGTTTTATTGTGACCCTGACGCTGTAGCTACTGCACCTCCGTTTAACCATTTAGAGGCTCATGGAGGCCGAGTGATCTGCTTCATGTTGTCTTGCATACTGGGCCACCCAAAACGAAATTTATCATGTTTTATGTACCACAAAGAGCAGTTCTGGTGCTTTTCTTTTTACCCCCACACATGAGGGGGCGGCTGCCCCCACACCTCCCCCCCCTGAGTCCACCAGTGCTGCCAGACATGAGCCAAAGAAACTTTTTGTCCCTTCCCTAATGAGCCTAAGTCCCTGCTGAGTCAGGAGGCCGACTCACCAACAATAAACTCATTTGCGTAATTGAAGAGAAGATTTGGGCGGCTATTAAATTGCAACGAAAAAGAGGGAAAGAAAATGGGTCCTTGTGCACGCAATACACTTTCCTGCGAAAGAAACCTTTGTTCTGCATGAGCAACTTGATAAGATTACAAGTCTGAGTACATTTGCTGTTGTGTAACTCGAATCAATGTGTGTGTGTGTGTGTGTGTGTGTGTGTTTTCGTCATCACCTCCTCATGCCAGCAGGAGAGAAATATTTGGGTGCAAACAAGCCGATTCTTTGGATTCAAGATGGCCGCTGTGGTCGCAGTTAAAGCCCAAAGGGACAGAACATCTCAGGGACAACATCTGTCACCATAACGACACAAACACGACAGCTCTGGGTTGCCGGGGTGACGGGACTGATGTGACCTCAGACGGCAGGGACTGCTCGGAGAACTGGTGTGAGTGTGTGTGTGTGTGTGTGTGTGTGTGTGTGTGTGTGTGTGTACTTGTCTACACATGTATCTGTGATCAGGAACACACAGTCTGACAGTTTAATGACAGCATCTTATTAAAGTATTAATGTTTCATCTCTGGCTTACATTTCCCACTGACGTCCCTGCCAAGTCAAACTCTCTCAGTCAACACACTGCAATCAGTCAAAGCGTCCTGTGAGACTCTGTGTGTGTGTGTGTGTGTGTGTGTGTGTGTGTGTGCTGATTGTGCTGGATCGTCTTTTAGCTTGCAGCGTGAAGATGCTGTTCTGCTGGACTTCTTTAAAGGTTCAGCAAGAACAAAAAGTGCATTTTTCTGTGACACTGACGTACGTTTCCTTTGGTTTCATAAAGCTGTAAACTCAGGACTCAGTTTTTATTTTCATGAGGAAAAACAACTAATTTTAAGAAATAATCGAAGGCTGTGCTAGCTGGTGTTTAGCAGACATTTTGAGAATGGTGAACAGAGTTGCACTTGTGCATCACTTTTCTCGTCCGCTGACTCCTCGAAGCGCTTCAGAACGCGTCACCGATCACACTTTTATCACACGTTCTCCAACCGCCACAGAACCAAAAGTGAAGAAATCTCAGCGACAGAACGTGTCGACGCGTTTCAGCCCACCTCTCGTCGCAGTAGGTGAACTTCATGTCCATGCTGTGTCTGCTCAGGAAGGTCTTGCTGTCCATCGGCGTGTCGATGTTGGACGGGTGTGGGATGGGTTCGCACATCAGGACAGCGCAGGTGAGTGGAGGCTCTTTGAAGCCGCAGAGCCCTCGCGGAGGGCAGCTGTTGTACATCTTGAGCTGTCCGGTGCAGTGCAGCACCTGGAGGGAGCAGCGGAGGGACGAAACGTGAAACCTGCACAGGTGATCTGAACGCCAACATTTTTTCACATCACATTCAGCATTTGATTTTATCTTCTAGTTTTTACTTAACTGGGAGGATTCGCAGTACGTTCACCTGTTCTCCCTGTGACAACGACTGCTTCAACGGAAAGCGCCGATTTCGGTCGCCGTGACCAAATACCTGCACGCACCGGATGTGCAGAAGTTGCACGTGTGTCTGCTTCTTACCTTCCAGCTGGCGGACTTGAGGTTGACGGTGCGTCCTCTGTTGGTCACCGTGCATTTCATCCTCATGAAGAAATCTCGCTCGGTGCTCAGCTCTTTGCCTTTCTTGCCGAAGCCGCTGCCTGAGACACACGCAGTCAGAGGAGCACATCAAACCGGGATTAAACATGCGAGCTTTGGGTCACCGTCAACACTTCATGAAGGTAAACGTGCTCAGCGAGGCAGTTTTCCACTCTGATTCGAATACATTAAAGGAATAAATCACCTGATGGAGACTCTACAGAAAATATTAAAACTGAACCACGCTGAACCTTTAAAATTCATTTTCACAAGTTTCGTCTTTGCAGCTTTCATTTTGAGAACAAACTTCACTTTGACACACACACATGCACACACACACACGCGCGCACACACACACAGGACAGAAAACTGGGACAAGTGGTTACATCACAGGGTCAGAGTTCAGCTGGAGCTGCAGCCACAGAGCGAAGTGCTGAAGTGTGTCTTTATGTTTGACTTCAACACAACAAACAGCACCAAAAACTCCTCAGCCAGTGTGTGTGAGCGTGCGTGTGTGTGTGTGTGTGTTCCTGTGCGTTTGGCAGAAACACGAGTGTGTCCACTGTGTTTGTCATGTTGTGTATTTGCAGCAGGTTTGTGGATGCTTCACTCATGAAGTCTTTGTTTGTTTTGTCTTCCTGCATGTTTTCCCTAAAGTGGAAACAGACGACTTTTCCCGGGTCAGCGGTCGGCCTTCTCTTTTCGTGCCCTGAGGCACACAGAACTGCAGAGCGACGGCGAGGTTTTATGGTGTCGTTATCCTTCAGACAACAACCCGTGCAGTCAACGTTTGATTCATAATGATGAAGCAAAAAACCTCACTGAGCTCTCTGAGCCACCGTACTTAAAGGCAAAGGGTCTATAAAACACTCAGTGCTGTTGCACTTGTGTGTTTTGTGGTTGCTGCTGATAAGAGTTATCAACCACAGCTTAGTGAGTGCGTGTGTGTGTGTGTGTGTGGATTATTTCCTCATGCATTATTTTCTCTTGTTCCACTCGTATTATTTCCCAGTTGTATTGTGGTTTCCTCAACTGAAAACATACAATGTGTGTGTGTGTGTGTGTGTGTGTGTCTGCTGAGGACACTGTCTCACTGTCCACTATCTCAGTGTCTTTCCTCGTCCTTCCAGCTCTTATCATCCGTCCTCCTCTGCACACGTAAACAACACACACACACACACACACAAGCACGCACACACACACACACACACACACACACACACACACACACACACACACACACTCCTGTGTATCTCTCTTTAGATTCCTCTCTATATGGTCTCTGACCTCTTGTTCTCATGCTTGGACTCTTGTTCATGTGATGTTATATAACACCATACATGCATCTTCCTGTCCCACCAACACAACTCTGTGTGTGTGTGTGTGTGTGTGTGTGTGTGTGTGCTGCTGAATTCAGTGTACATAACATATGTTGCACAGAATGGAAAGTCAGTCCCATTTTTAGTGAGTTTTTAGTACCCACGTTTAAAGACATCTGAATATAGCTTTTATGTCAAAATGAAAATTCACGTTGCACACATTGTGTGTGTTACTGCAGTAAAACTACAGCCCGACTCTGAAGACAGAAGCTTCTGAACACAAAGGGGGGACTGAAATAATAAAAACTTGGATGATAGTGAGATTTGTTTGTGGAACATTGATGTAATGAGGTGCAGATACAAGTGTGTGTTGGTGTGTGTGGAGTGTGAGTGTGCGTATGCGTATGTGTGTGTGAGTGTGTGTGTGTGTGTGAGTGTGAGTGTGCGTATGTGTGTGTGAGTGTGTGTGTGTGTGTGTGTGCTGACCAGCTGTCTTCAGGCTCAGATTTTCTCTGATTTCCTCGTGGTCACACGGGTGGGTGAAGTCAAAGATGCTGTGACCCGTGAGGTCCACCTGAAAGTTAAAAACAGCTTCATAAAATATCACATGTAAAGCAAACAAATAAGATCACAACATGTTCAGATAAGCGCGTGTCGGTTTCTGTCGGTTTCTGTCGATTCTGTGCATCTCGTCTGCATCAGCGCCTGACGCGTTTTCCACTCGTGGCAGCAGCAACACGTTTGTGTGGGATAAACACGAGAAGAAGAGCAGGAAGAAGAGGAAGAGGAAGAGGAAGAAAGGGGAGGATGAGGGGGAGGAGGAGGAGAAGGAGGACGAGGAGGAGGAGAAGAAGAAGGAGGACGAGGACGAGGAGGAGGAAGAGAAGCAGGATGATGATGAGGAGGAGGAGCAGGAGGAGGAGCATTAGGAGGAGAGCTGGGCCGTGAGTCACCTCCACAAAGTCAAACTGCTTCGACACAAAACAAACAGAAACTCATCACGGCCGGATGAACGCTGAGCAAAACAAACAAAAACGAAGTCTCACTCCACAGTTTACAGTCAACTTCACGTCCTCACTGAACCGCTTTGTGCTGGAGGTTGAGATCTTTATTTTTCAGCACTGGACATTTTTTGTCCCTCCAGTCTTTGAAGGTTTGCTCTCCTGCCTTTAAAGCACGGAGGCATAAAAACGGAACAAAACGAGGCAGAAAATAAAAATGAGCTAAACATCATTTCACAAGGCGCCACGTTTTGTGAATATTTTCTTTGTTATGACAGAATCAAGTTGCTGTTCAGTAATGTGATCCTGCTGGGACGGAGGACACCTTAAAAATCTTCAGCTTCGGTGTTTAAACTACAAAAGGTGAGTGTCATGTGATTTTAAATGAGGCTCATTGCATTCATGAAGGTGTGCGTCTTCACACGCTGCACCGCCAACGACCTCCTCGACTCGACCGCGCAGACCTGCTTCAAATTAACGCCCGTCTCATTCGTGTACCTGCGTGAGCCCCATGAACTTGTTGATGTTCTCGGACAGGAATATCATGTCGCCGTCTGACGTTACCACGGTGACGAAGCCCTCCAGGGACTTCAGGTACAGACTGTCCATCCGTCTGTCCTCGTCGCTGTCACTGCTGCTGCAGCCTGCAGGGAGACAGAAAACAAGGCGGCTTATACAAATTGTTTCTCTCACTCCACGCAGATTAGAAATGGACGTCATTGTAAATGTGTGTGTGATTCCTTTGTGTGCGTGTGTGTGTGTGTGTGTTTTCCTTCTTGAAGCTTTGGCTGGAGGCCAAAACAAACCAGTGCAGCTTCTTCCTGCGTCTCAGGCTGCTGCTGATCTCCGGCCCTGACAAATTACAGCCAGAACTACACGAGCTTTCATAATCGCTGCCCATTTGAACAACATAACTTTCACATTATGCAATTATGTTCAAATATGTACAGAATCCAAACATTTACACACACAGACTCCAGTTTGTCCGCAACGTCTCGCCACAGGGCTTATTAATATGAGAAAAAAAACAGGTAGTGCCTAACTGGCCCCAGCTCAAGAGGGAGTGTGTGTGTGTGTGTTTGTGTGTTTGTGTGTGTGTGGACGGTGGCTTCGGGTCGAACAAAGCCCAGTAGCCGATGGGAGGTGGGGTGGAGGCGCTTGCAATTCCTCCAGTGTGCTTCCCTGCGATAAGAGAAGCTCGTTCTCAAGGCTCCCGGCAAGCTTTGGGGCTTGGGTTTGGAGCCCGGCCCGGATAGCGTTAACCCCGGGGGGGAGCCCGGAGCTTTCTCATGGGCCCCGCAGAGCCGGGAAGACTCTCGGGGCCCAGTCCAAAGACCAGCGGCACCTTTGGCCTAAATACTGAGCTGTGATTACCAGTCATTTGGCCTGAGCTGCACTTTTCTTCTCTCTGTTGTTCTTTGGTTGTGTAACTGGCCTTGTTTTAAAAGAACAGAGTGCAGAAAGGAACAGCTGCTGTTCAGATAACCATTTCCTGTCTACTTTTTGATATTTGTTCTGCTGGACTGGACAGAGTGAAGTGAGAGGACAGCGGGCGGCTGATTCTTGGGTCATTATTCCGATGCCTGATCTCTTAACGCACTCGAAAAGGTTCACTTCAGGGCGTGAAACAAAATGTGCAGTTGGAACCTTCAAATTTTAACATTCAAAACATTTCAGCGTTAATCAATAATGCAGTTAAAAAACATCCAGAAGCTCAGCTACAAACAGAAGCAGTAAGTTTGTGTGAAGGTTTTACTCCTGAGCTACAGCAGTGGTGGAAACACTAACTAACACCTGCTTTGACGACATTATTACACATATTACTTCAGTAAAAGTATGGAAGCGTAATCAGGAAAGGTATTCAAGTGGTATTCGAAGGAAAAGCAGGATTTTGCTGTGCGAGCTGGTGGAGGTTGTACACAACTGATGATTATTTTCAATCTGGATTCATCTGCTGATTGCAGATTGCTCAATTTATTGATTTTTTTTATTTTCATTATTTATTTTTTGTCCGACCAACAGGGCAAACCTCTGCACGAAAAGCAACAACTTCTCTCACTAAAGAAACTCAAGCCAAGGAATTTTGGTCTGGACACAAAAACTGAAAGTGTGAGTCGGCCTCAGCTGTATTGGGTAGGTTTTTATGTGTTTTGTGTGCAGAAACTGTCATTTTAATTTTGACAAAAGCCTGCAGAGGAACGCAGTGGGACTGAAAAGACAAAGTGCGGCACAGCGTTTCCCTCTGAACTGCAGCCGAGTAAAGCAGAAATCGGCCCAATCAGAGTCGACTCCGTGGTTACAGCTTATGAAGCCAGCTTATGTCACTTTAGAAAGGTGTTCCCTCCAGCAGCTGGGTGCATGTGTGTGTGTGCGCGCGCGCACGTGCGTGTGAGCCTGTTTGGCGCCAAGGCTGACGGGTGTTATGGCTAGCGGGGGTAACGCCAGCACCAGCTGAACGATGGGCAGAGCTCCTCGCTTCCTCTCCAATCTGCAGTCCCATCGCAGAGCAATCAGAGCGCCGTGATAACGTTTTATCTGCTGCTGCATCTCGTGGATCTCCCCGTCCTCTCCTCCTTTCCTACCCTCATTACCTCCACTCCTCCTCCTCTCCCCCCCCCCACCACCACCACCACCACCACCACCACCCACCTCCATCCCTCCTCCTTCCTTTTCCTCCTTCGAGAGTCTGATGTCTCTGCTCGAATTTTCAGGAATTTTTGGTGTTGTGTTTAAAGCAGCGGCTGGATGCTCCGAGCGGCATCGCGGTCAGGTGGCAGCCGAGGTCTCGGCAGCAGGTATCTCAGGATCTCGGCACACGAAACTGAAACTGTGTGTATGAGCAGATACCACCGGGGCCAAGCGAGAAAACAAGGTGTGTTTTGTTTGTTTGTTTTGCACGGTTTGTGTTGGGCGAGACGGGCAGCATGTGGAGAACACAGAAGCACAGAAATTTTAAGCAAAATCTGGTTTTCTCTCATTTACACTTAATTTTTCACAGTCACAAAAAATGGAGGTACCTAATGCTGCCTAATCAGGAGATCTGAATCACTCCTACATTCTTATTCTTTACTTCTGTCTTTCTTCCAGCTTTTGAAATTGTTGCTCCAAAGGTTGTCGGCTGTAAGGATTTTCTGTTGCCAGCTCTTTACTGAAAAGGACTTCGGGCTGCATTTACTGAAGGTGCTCTATAAATAAAGGAGAGTGACTGATTTGATTGATGACACAGAAATAGGAAGCCGCGCTCGCCGCTGTTTAAGGAAGCATTGGTTGTACAAATCACCATTTCCCTGGCAAACAATGCAAAGCAGTTTATAAAAACATAATAAGAAGGCCAATAACAGTAGAATGAAAAGGCAGTTGGCAGCGTTATGATTTACAGATAAGATTAAGGTCTCGTATTAATCAAAACACCCAAAGCAGCAGCTTGTGGAGTCTCCAGTCTGACGTTCAACATCAGATCAGGTGTGAAAGTAAACAACTCGCTTCGGCTTTTCTCCGTATCGACTGCTGCTAAAATAAAAATCTGACTTTAGAAAGAAGCACATTTTAAGAAGCCGACGCTGTTTTAATTCTGTCGTTCTGTGATCTCACTTTGAGACGGAGGAATTCCAGAACAATAGGTCTGCTTTTCTGTCCCGCTTCCTCAGCTGCTAATTTTAAATGAGACGAGAGGAAGACTCTGACAAATACCTTCCCACTTCACAAACAGTCACACACATGTGTCATGTGGAAGGACCTGCTGGAGGGCCTCAGTGTGTGTGTGTGTGTGTGTGCGTCCGTACCTGTGGCGAGCAGCTTGCGTGTGCGCAGGAAGCTGATAGCCAGCCTCATGATGGAGGCCTTGTCCAGGTGAGAGCTGACGCTGTGGGGCAAAGGCAGCTGGCGAGCCAAGTCGTAGAAAACCTCCGTCTCTTTGCTGCGGCGGCAGCGAGCGGCGTCGCGAGACTTCTCCTTACGGCGCTCCGAGCTGCTCCTGCACAGACGGGACGGAGGACACACCTTCAGTTCGCCAACCTGCTCACCAGGTCATTTCAGTGGTGCAGCACAACTTCACTTCAGATTTAGTCACACGAACCAATAATTTGTTTGTTTTTGTAAAATACCACAGGAACAAAACCTGCACAGCAAACAGTTCTAATAACTGTACAGTACAAACTGCCTCAGAGAGGAAAGAATAAAATACCAAAAAGAAATGACCAAAGAAAAAAAAGGAGGAATTTGAGTTTAAATAATGAACTAGAAATTAATTCTAAAATAAAAATCAGACAAAATCCTCACAGGAAGTCAGAGGAACACATTTACAACATATTACAGCCTGCTGGCAACACAGAAATATTAATTTTATCTTTGCAGCAAACCAAGTGTGTTTCTGTTTTTGGATAACAGTTCAGCTTGAACTCAAAGCCCAGTTTGTTCATTTCTTTTTGCTCATTTTCAAATTTACAAACTTCTTTTATTCTCTGAGACTTTTGCAGGGTGAACTTAAAAATTCCTTTGAATAAAACAAAAATCTAATAAAGACAACAAAACAGACAAAGAATTCAGACTGAACATCAACGCTGACATTCAGGACTTCAGTCCAGTTTCATATACGCTGAACCTCAACACACACTCACACACACACACACACACAGACAGACTGTAAATCTTTCCATTTCCTTAATCCTATCAAAATAAAAGTGATAAAGGTGAAGCCTGGTGATGCTGCTGTGTTCAGTTTCGTGCGTTTGTTTACTCAACATGTTCGTTTTGATTTGGACTCAGTGAGGCCTATTGAGCAAAATGTAATTTGAACTTAGCAAACAGAAGAAGACGCTACGTGTTTGGAGTCCAGCCACCCAACACGCAGCCTTTCAGATGCTCAGCATGAGAGCAATCAGTCTTTAAAAAGAAACGCTGCTGGAACCAGGTGATTATTTTCATTTCCTCACGTTAATTCAGCCTCAAGGACGGGGCTTTTTGGCCAAAGATTAAACCTTCACAAAGTCTCGTCTCCGCGCTCATTTTGTAGCAAAACGTCATCTACAAATACCACGAGACCTGCAGAGAGGCCAAATCCTGTCAGCGTGCAGACCTCTGGGTGATTTTCCAGGAATATATTTTTTCCTGTCTGCGAGCTGAAATAAGTCAGATGTTGATGTCAAAGCTCAAACAGACAGACAGTCCAGAAGCTCAGCCTGTGGGCCAAGACAGCAGCACAACAAACCATATTAGGACATCAGGTCTCCAGGTTCTGTCCCAAGTCCTTCAGCCAGTCTGATCAGCCGCAGGGCAGCAGCCAACAAAACAGGCCTGTGCACACATACGGCTGACCGGTGGCTTGACGAAACAGTCAGAGCCAGTGTCATGTAACGATCCATCGATCTGGAGCGAAACATCACCTCAGTGGACTGCGATCCCACACGGCCGATGCAAATTCGGTCTCTGTCATCGTTTTTTAGCACACGCCTTTATTCTGAAATTCCCCTGACACGTCTGCGTGTCGCACCCAAAACAGTTCAGTTCACCATCACGGAAAGAACGACAGCTCAAACGCCTGAGCCGTCAGAGGAGCTCTGACGTCCTCCCGACGCACCTCCAGGTGTGTCCCTTGGATCACAGCGGACTGAGTTCTGTCAGCCACGGAGCCGACGGCACATCACGCAGCTCCAGCCGTTACATTTCATCTCAAGGACCTCATTAGTAACTGAAAGGCCATTTTATCAGTCGTCCAAACCGAGCACGTGTCAACAGTACGAGTCAGCAGACTCCCACGCCGCGTTTCAACGAAAGCTGCTCAGGTATAACCAACCTGCTTAATGTGGGTTACATAAATGCAAAATGAGGCATCCCAGCCTTATCAGCTCAAGGCTGAAAACATGTGAACAAAGAGCTTTTGAACTCCTGATCTGTCTGCAGGCTCTGTGACCACAAAAACTTCAAAAATCTCAACAGATGAGGTGCGGCTCCGCTCTGCTGAACTCCAGATAGCCTCGCGCCGCGGTGACACGACGCCATTTATCGCAGGGCTTCACGGGCCTACCAAACCTGCAACATGCAGGACCAGGAGGGGGAAAAAAACACACTACAGTGCAAACAGGTGACAAACACTTTGGCAATAAAACCAAAATGGAGCTGATGAGCAAACACAGACACGTGCAGCCGAGATCAATTCGGCGGCTCTGACTTAAAACCCACTATGATAAGAAAAGAATGAAAACAGCAAAACAAATGTCAGCTGAGCGTGTTTCACATTACAGACGATCACGACTGACTGAAAGTGAAGTGTTGCTCCAGTAAACTGATATTTCCTCAAGTGCTTCGAGCTGCTTAGACATGATCGTGACAATGTGGAAACTGTAAAGAATACAAGGCTCTCATTGTTATGCTCATTAAATCCACAGGGGCCACGTTAAGTATGTTTAATACCAAGACCTAAATCGATATATCAGCCATCATCAAATTCATGACGAGTGTGTGTTGGATTCGTCTGAGCATTAAATATCTCGTCTTTGTTCTGTGTTCAGTTGAGTACCAGTCAAACTTTTCTTCATTTTAAATTCATTTGCGTTCTGTTTTGATTATTGTTGCCACAGCAACAATAATGTGTGGGTTGTAATGTGTGGGTAAAACAGTAGTCAGCATTAATTCAGACATACACAGGCTATGTCACATCTCTCACCAAACTCCATTCAAAAAATGCTATGTTTAAGGACTGTTCCAGTATCTGCAAAGGTGACTCAGTTGTGTGTAAAATATGTTACTGAAAGGAGTCATAAAAGAAAGAAGAATTCAAAAGTTCAACTCGTGATGAAAAACAGCCGTCACGTCTAACGTCCTGCCCTGGAAACAAGCTGCCGGACTGCCGCTGCACCTGTTTTTCAGTATTAGACTGTGCACACACTGAAAGACCTGAGCACAGATTGTGAACGGCAGCCATCTTGCTGCATGAAGCTTCTACACATGCAACAATTAAAAGAAAAAAAACCTGAAAATCCAGTGGTTCACATCAACACAACGTGCCTGCCGGTGCTCGCCAACGGTTCAAAGCGTAAAGTCACAGTTTCCCGCGTGGCTACAGAAACCCTGACATGCAAACGCACATTAAGGAGAAGATGGCACCCGATTAAGAGGAAAGGCAGAGCACAGAAGCACCATTATCTTATCTCATCGAGCATCAGAGTGTCTCCCTGCTCGTCGCTCTGAGCTTTAAACTCATTAACCCCGAACGAAAATCACCCAAACCCTCATTACCGACGAGCCAGCAGAGCAGACGGCCGCTGACCGCTGCATCGAGTCAACTGGAACTTCAACCAGCTCCTGTGTGTGTGTGTGTGTGTGTGTGTGTGTGTGCGTGGGGTGCCACTCTTTGATTGTCTGGGCCCATTGTTGCTGCAGGTCCCAGCAGACTATTTCAGGACATGAAACAATGGGAATCAAAACCCTTCATCAGGGCACCGAGAGCCTCCTGATGGACTCAGTGACCCCCAACCTCACGTTTTCTCTCTCTCTCTCTCTCTCTCACACACACACACACACACACACACACACACACAGCAGGGGGTCAGAGGTAATCAGGTGCACTGACTCAACCACAGTCACAAGGCTGCTTTACTTTGTGCTTACTCAGATCAGATAAAGTCAGCAATCTGAAAACTTTAAGTTGGTCTCCAGGAAACTTTTTTTTCACGTTATTAAATAGATGATGACTGAATTTATCTCATGTGAGACCCGTCTCGATCTCCTCACACCGAATCCCCATCAAAACCAGAATCCGCTTCACTTCAGAGCTCTGAGGTCCTCTGATGGAGCTCGTTCTGAGATGTGTGGACGCCTTTGACAAGCGCCTGTGCAGACCTGCCTTTGTTTAGCGTCCACGCTCGTATGTTGTGTCTGTCTCCTGTTTTGGTGACGTCTGATGGAATAAACTCGACTTCAGCGTCAGCCTCTGGAAGCCGCCGCTCGGCGCAGACTCGCGTTGGACGAGACACAACAGTCTGGCTGCAGAGGGCACCGAGTTCATGCAATCAAGCCATGTGGAAAATACCGTATCTGTCCGAGTTCAGCCGATTACTGCTGCAGTCAGCCGTCCCAGCGAGAGCTGGACGACCACCAAAAGTCCCCAAAAGCACCTGAAAGGCTTTTTGTGGCTCGGATTTCTTTTCTTATTTTCTAAAGATTATTTTGAAGACTTTTTTTTCCCCTTTTTCAGCGAGCCGCAGAGGAAGTCCGGCGGGCGTGTGATGAGTGTGAAGTTCATTTATCAAGCGTAAGCTCTGATTTATTTCATATGAACTTTTCTTAAACGCAATAAAAACTATAAATGATGAGAAAAAGCATTTAGTTACAAATTGTGCCCTTAAAGAGTTCAACTGAAAACCAAAGAACGAAAGTCAATATACATTTTGCACTTAAAATGAAAATCTTACTGTCAAAATTTAGAATAACTGCAGTACATTTACTCAACTACTACACTTAAGTACAGCTTTAAAGTACTTGTAGTTGAGTGTTTCCATTCTTATTTCCACTCCACTGCGTGTTGGAGGCACATGTTTTCCTTCATCACATTTCACAACTTACTTTGCAGATTCAGATTAATAATACGGAATATAAATCATATAAAAATAACACAAATTATTTGACTTCAGTTTCCAAAGAGCAGGAAGGGAAACTTTGAAACCGGTTTCCGTCAGCTTGTAGATGTGCTTAGTGTGATATTAAACACACTGAACGATTAAACACGTTGCTTATCCTGTCAAATAAATACATTTTAAATTATTTTAAACTGTATTAAACCCTTCAAAGATCTACTGAACAGCTCACGTCAGCGTTTCACAGCTTCATCACACGGCGCAGCGACGACCACCTGAAGCTCAGCATCACAAAGCCAGTCAGCCTCAAAGCTTCACACACACACACACACACACACGTTCAACCCGGCAGCACAGAAGATCAATACAATCAGCACACACTGGAGGTTGACACCCCGAGTCTGTGGCCACATGTGACACCTGGACCCAATCAGCCCATCAGGTCCTGCTGAATAACAGACAGGAAACAACATGACGTCCCAGTGAAGCCGACCTTTGACCTTTGAGATAGAAAACGCCATCACACCATTAGTGCCTGAACTCTTGTGTGTTTTGGAGGTGACGTTTGACCTCCAAGTTCTCAGTCAGTTCGTCTTTGATTCCAAGTGGATTTTTATTTTGAAGCAATTCAAAGAAAGGAAAGAAAGAAATTTTAACCACATTCATCCTGCGCCACGACCAGCTTTTCTGTGTGTGTTCATCCACGGTTAGTGTGTTGTATGTCAGCAGTATGTCAGCTGTGATCAATACAGCAGACTTGATTTAACCCACTTAACTTATTAATCCGTGACGGGAAATGTTTTTTGTTTGTTTTTTTAGTCATTTTAGTTATAGAAATTATATAACTTTTCATGTAGATTTCAGATTGTTTCTTTCCAAAATACGTGACACTGCGTGCAAAGCCAGTACATGTTGGTAACGTGTAGGAAGTGAGCCTGCTCATTCATAAACCGCCCAGCCAGTAGTGAGCTTTGGTTTCACACACACACACACACACACACACACACACACACACACACACACACACACACACACACACCATTTCAGCTGCAGCCAATTAGAAATGTGTGACCAATACACATCACGCCTGTAACAACAGTGTCTCATGATGACAGGTCAGACAGAAAAGGTCTCACACACACACACACACACACACACACACACACACACACACACAAACAGGCCGTGTTGTCCCCGTGTCCTCTCAGCTGCTACTGGCACAAATCCTCCTGGATTCATCCTCTGCCCTCCGGCAAAACACACCAGGAAGAGAAAACAAGCGAGTCAGAGATCAAACTCACCACAAGTCGAGTTTGTTTCCGTCACCTCAGCCTGACACACCAAACGTGACCAAACGTGTCATCAAAACACGCAGACGCACACACGGTGAGGTCAGCGAGGACGACGCTCCGCTCGCCGCCAGGCCGCCACAAACAGCCTGAGCTTCAATTCTAAAGGCTGAACGAATTTAGTTCCCTAAAATAGACTGCAACACGCTGACCTGAATCAAAGCTGCCGAAATGAAAACATGAACTCTGCTTTCTGTCCTGGCCAGAAAGTGATGTAAAGGCAGAGATAACATTCTTTGTTCTGCTCTGACTCATTGGCACATCTCGACGCCGCTTTTAGACGCGTGAGAACAGCAGCGGGAGCCGCGGCCTCGTGGGCTGCCGGCCATTTTCATCATCGTGAGCCCTGTGAGCAGCAGGTGGACACTTTGCACATTTACTGTGGATGCAGTACTTTTTACGTGTACTTTACACCTCTCAGCTTCCTGTGCCTGGAGCTTCTTGTCATGTTAGCAGAAGTTCCCCTCTTAATAACTCTTCTGCTGATTGTAAAGTTATTGCCATTAATGGAGACTGACGTAATCTCATGGGATGACCACTTTTAGGGACATTTTGCATGTAGTTTCACACATTTTAAGCTTCTCACGTGTCATTTAATGCCACATTTTATTAGTTTTACACGTGCTGAAAAGGAACAAGTCACTACGTTAAAGTCAACTTTCAGACGTCACACAGAAATGGGTCAACGTTTACTTTCGGTTTCACACGGGACTCGAGCGCTGGCCGCCTGTGTGAAGGTTCATCCACCCCCTCGATCTCCTCCTCCTCCTCCTCCTCCTCCTCCTCCTCCTTTCTCGCTCTTCATGTTTCTTCACCTGGCAGTTTTTTTTCTCTGTGGCTTTTATGGCTAAAACGTTTCCTGAGAAAAGCTCAGATGACGTTTTGACTGCAGTGTGACTCTAAACTAACAGTTAAAGTACTTAGTAAAGTACCTTAACTTAAATAGATTTCTAATGTAGAACTTGTAACAGTAGAGTAGTTTGTTGTACTAGTACGTAAATAAAGTATGCAGTTCTTTCACTGCTGATGGATGGATCAGAGGGTGAGACAGGTAGAGAACACATACCTGGCATTCTGAACCCTCTGTGACAAAAATAACGCTGTCACTCTAAACCACAGCGAGTCACAAGGCCGGTTATCACACACACACACACACTGTGACTCAAACTGAACACATACTTGTGTCACAACATCAGTGGGGATGATTGATGGGGACTGATTGCTATCAGTGCTGATGATTTTTCCCATCAAGCAGCAGCACTGCAGTGTAAAAATGATCTGAAACTAAAAGGTCTCCACTAAAGTTCCTCTAAAGATACAAATTATTAACATTGAAATCATGTCTGATGCTAACTTCAAAGTTTGTTTTGTTTTACTTGCAGCTAAAATGAGGTCTTTCCTGCCCACAGCTGAGGCAAAGATCTGAATTCACGTCTTCGTTTCTTCTCAATTTGATTGTTTTCTTGTCTGCTGATGCTGAAAGACTTCACTCACTTCCTCTCCGTCAGCTCAGACTTCACGGCTTTTCATGACTCGTCTCTCCTTCGTACCCGTCTGACCTCACTGAACCTGCTGCATTAAGCTCTCAGGTGACAGGACTCCTGTCTGTCTGTCTGTCTGTCTGTCTGCCCTCCTCTGCAGCTCACTTTCTTCCTCGCTTTCCCTGGTTAAAAGGGTTTTTATGTGCAGTTTTCCCCTCACTTTAATCAAGGCTGTCTGCAAAAATAAAAGCGGCTCTTCAATCAGCTCCTGAGGAAAAGCAAACAGACTTTTCTGTTCCAGACGGAGTGACACCTCCCGTCCTCCTCCTCCTCCTCCTCCTCGTCATCACCGCTCATTCACCTTCACAGCCTGCAGCCCTTTCAGTCACTTCTCTTTCTCTGTCCGCGATCAAAATGCCTGTCGATGCCTCCAGACTGCAGCCTGAGGGGACATGCGTCCACGCGTCCACACGTGATCGCGTTCGGTCTGAATCGTGACAGGAGCGACGAAGCTGCTGCTCTCACACATATTGGCTCTGCTCCTCTCTGCTGGCGGTAATGAGACTGTTAATAGAGTTTCCCCCTGCAGCACAAAGCTTCATCTGTTCACATCTGCATGCGGACACGAGGAGACAAAGTGCGTGTTGTTCCATCTGAGACTGCGTGTAATAATGCAAGAAAATTAGCTTCATGTTCTTTTATATTCAAGGTGGCTAAAGGAAAACCGTTTAAAATCACGGCGTGATGTCAGTGTCCGTTTTTACTTTCTTAAGTGCCTGAAAGTTGACTTTTAAATGTTTGAAACATGACTTGATGCTGCAGGA
This sequence comes from Scatophagus argus, assembly GCF_020382885.2. Taxonomy (NCBI): domain Eukaryota; kingdom Metazoa; phylum Chordata; class Actinopteri; family Scatophagidae; genus Scatophagus; species Scatophagus argus. The sequence continues at coordinate 1,640,735 of NC_058502.1, forward strand.
CTAAAGGACGGCAAAGCGTGAAGACTGTCCAAAACCTCAGCAGCCGAGTTCACCATCGGTGAGCAGGAAAACGTTCAGGTAGCCGAACAAAAAACCCAAACACTCTTTTACTGTGAAGAAGTGACATCTCAGAAAACATGACGTGACATTTTTCTGATTCATCTGACTGAAACAATTCATTGACCATCAAAACTGCTGCTAACTAATTTGATTAACTGACACATTAATCACGGCAGCTTTTCGACTTGCACCTCATTTTATCTGACTGAAGTTCACTGATGTGCTGAGCAGTTTTTATGACTTAAAAAGGGTGGGAAATTAAACATCTTTTTAAATAAATGATACAGCTGTGCTGTAGATTTCTGCTTCTCCCATTCGGCGAGTCAGCATGTTGACGCCTGAAACTTAAAAGTCCGAGTGTCATTAAATGAGATCCAACTCTACCTGTTCACACTCACACTTCTCTTCTGTTGTAGGCAACCTGTTATTTCAGGATCAGACTGATCACACTCTCACACACACACACACACACACACACACACACACACTGAGGCGCAGACATTAACCCCTGGTGTCCATGTGACTGTTGTGATAACAAGCTAAGAGGTGCTTATAGGAAACAGATGCTGTAACCAGAGCAGGTGTGTGTGTGTGTGTGTGTGTGTGGGCCAGCGCACAGGTACTGTTCACAACAGCTCTCCATGGATCAATTGTCATTCTGCTCGCTGAAAAGTACCAAAAAGACTAAAAGAGTGTGTTTGAAGAACAATTTGAGCTTTTAATCAATTACAGATGATCCAACACCATTTTCTTATCATACTTAGTCTGACACCTGAACCTTCTGCACCCACCTGACACCTGCGACCTGACAATGGATGAATGTGACTACATTCACTGTTAAATGTCCAAATCCTCAGAGTCCTTGACCTGCACTGCAGCCGAGGACCAGGAGGGATCCACATGAGTTGGCTTCACCTCTGGGGAGCTCTCATGTCATCCATCTTTATATAGTCTGTATAGACAAAATTATCCAGACACACCTCTTTAATGGGGCTGTTTTTCAGGTTTGGGCTCGGCCCCTGACTTCCAGTGAAGGGAAATCTTAATGCTTCAGCACACCAAGACATTTTGGACAATGCTATGCTTCCAACTTTGTGGCAACAGTTTGTTGAAGGCCCTTTTCTATTCCAGCATGACTGTGCCCCAGTGCACAAAGCAAAGCTCCATAAAGACATGGTTGGATGAGTTTGGTGTGGAAGAACTTGACTGGCCCACACAGAGCCCTGACCTCAACCCCATCCAACACCTTTGGGATGAACTGGAACGGAGATTGTGAGCCAGGCCTTTTGGTCCAACATCAGTGTGTGACCTCACAAATGCTCTGCTGCATGAATGGGCACAAATTCCCACAGAAACACTCCAACATGTGGAAAGCCTTCACAGAAGAGTGGAAGCTGTTAGAGCTGCAAAGCTGTCTGTGTGTTTACAATGAGACGTCATTAAAGTCCCTGTTGGTCAGCTGTCTGAATACTTTTGTCTATACAGTGCACAGCCAAAGGTTGTAACATTGATGGGATTGGATACTTCTGTAAAGGTGTGCAGGATGCTGGATGAAGCAGCACAAACTCGCGACACTCGAGTCAGTCAGCCTAACAGCTACCTTCTTACACATTTTATATTTCACACCGAACATATGGAGAAACGTAGAAGTTAATACAAGAACCAAGAGCCTCAAAAAAAAAAAAAAAACCAAAAAACAATTTTACCAAATATTAATGTAAGAACATAAATATTAAGAGGAGAAAATGACAGTGCTGTGTATGAAAGCAGGTCAGTCTGTGTTCCTATTTTTTAAAGCTTTTATTTATTTTTGTTTCAAAACAGGAAACCCCTGAAATACGGGAAATACTTTGAGAACAAGTGGGATCAAATCCACTGAATCTGGGTGGTTTATCGGGACAGACTTTGTTTTGTGTGCTCTTCACAAAGTGTTGCACTGCACCTTTAAGTTATATCACACATCATGTTTGTGTGTTTTCAGGCTGTGCTGAATAAAATATCTTATTTTCTGCTTTAAAGACAGTTTTGGGCCAGAAAAACTCTGCCCACACCCAAACACACACACACACACAGCTAAGCAGACATATACAAACATACACACATTCATACACACACACACACACACACACACACACACACCTTTCCTTGCTTACAGTGGGTCTTCCTGTAGTTGTGGCGCCTGGTCGAACACAAACACTGAGCAACAATACAGCACCGGCTAATCTGTGATCCTGAGGAACAGAGAGTTCTGGAAACACAGCCAAACACACACACACACACACACACACACACACACACACACACACGGCCGAACAAACAGCTATCCCAGACAGGGGCCCCGACTCTGGCTCAATCAGGGGAAGAAAGATGCAGGAGATTGCTGATGATTCTGATAGTCCATGAAAGAGAGGGGCGCGCGCACGCACACACACACACACACACACACACACACACACACACACACATCCATCCTGGCACAAACAAACAAACCCGCCCACGCCGCGCTGATGGCCTGGATAGACTTGCTGATTGAAAGAGGCACAGAGGGGTGAGAGCTACAGGCGGCGCAGGTGGTGCGAGGGAGGTCAGCTGACCCGACTGGGAGCCTCCGCCAGAATACCAACCAAGCCGCAGCCCGACAAGCTGTGGGACATTAAAATATGTCCTGTCAAGGTGTCTCGCACCGCCGAGGCCTCTGAGAGTCGGGCCTCCGCTTGTCTGTGGTCCTCACAGAATTAGAAAATAAGAAGTTGAGCAGCAACATCGTCTGCTCAGCAAGTTTTCACTGAGGATAACCTGAAACCTGGGGAGCGAGTGTAATCTGGACTAAAGGATTACACAGACTCAAAGAGAAAGGAATTCAAGTCTCACACAGTTTTTCACTTTCTCACAGCGTCCACTTTTGATTTAAATAAACATCATATTTGCCTCATTGAATCAGACATTTTTTTCTCGTTATTCTCCTGTGGGACTCAGAAGATCCGACTGCCAGATCCAACACTCAGCATTTATTTAAGACTGAAAATCACTCTTTAACGGTTTGCTGACCTACACTGATGTAAACGATGCAGGATAAAACTTTTGTTTGCTCACATTTAAACTCCTCGGGGCACGAAGTCTGTCGTTACAGTAAAAATAGAAGCAAACAAACATGAAAGTTGGAGCGGCACATCCGTACGTTCTTGCAGATAAAGGAGGTGAGACTTCCTGAACGCCGGCAGCAGACCTCATCTGTGTGCTACTGACTCATCCAACATGAACGTCTTTCATCAGCTTCTCATTCTTCATCCTCCTAAGGCCCGACAGGTTGACCATCTTCCCTCAGCCATCAGGACTGCCCTCGTTCACAGCGTCAAAATAATCCTTCATTTTCTTTAAGTGTTTTTAACTCTAGCTTTCATGAGATGGGCTCTTTATTCTGATTTATTTTCTTTGTATTTTGCAGAATCCTGTTGTGTTCATTTAGATTAAGATGCATTTAATATTTCTTCTTTTTCTTTTCTCTTTTGTCATTGCATTGGGGGCCCATTAAGTCATCTGTTTTATCTGGTTTTAAGTCATTGAAAATGGTGAACCACTAAACTGTTCACGAACTTGTACAGCTTAGAAGACGTGGAGGTGGCAGACCTTCAGCCGGGGGTCTGGGAGGACCTGGAGCTCGGCCAGGTGACACGCCGCACATCATGGAACCTGGCCATTTTGGTAGCAGAGGAAGAGGAAGAAGGGGAGCTGTCCGACAGGAAACAGGAAATGGCAAGGAGACAGAGTTCTGAAGGGGGGGGTGTCGGTCAAATGACCTCAAAGATGGAGGAACGGGGGGAGGCAACGGGGGACAAGAGCAACAACGTGATGAGAGAGAGGCAGTCGACACAGCTGGCAGTCAAGGTCAAATATGAGAGAATGTGAGCAGAAAAACAAAGCAGGCGGATGAAGAAAGAAGGAGGAGCGTGAGGAGGAGGGTGACGAAGAGGAGGAGGGTGAGGGTGAGGAGGAGCAGGATGAGGACCAGGAGGAGGGTGAGGAGGAGGTGGAGGAGGGTGAGTAAGAATGAATGAGATAAAAATAACAGTGGAGAGATGCACAAGAGGTTTCCCAGACCACCTCCTCTCCTCCCCTGCTGGGTCCCCTCACTGTGCAGGGGCCCGAGGGCCAAAGGGACTTGCTTGGCTGACCAGGGCCCACCAGAATCCACGGGGCCCCAGCTTCACCACCAGTGGGACACAGTTTGATTCCGGCTGCCGTGCACATGTGCACATGTTGTCAAGGCCCTGCAGGTCTGACGCTTCACATTTATGATGCTCATTTATGCATAACTAAAACTGGCTAAATGAGTTTTGTATTTTGTATATATATATATATGTTTTTAAACGTCTACTGACAAGTAATCTGGAGGTTTTTGTTAAGTTGTCCTCTTTTTTTTGAGCATTTTCTGACCTGTAAGTTTTGTAAGAGGACCTTGTAAGTAAGTTAGTAGAAATGATTAAAATGATGAAGTGAGCAGGTACGCATTCAGCATCTTCTTGCAGCCGGAAACAAATTTTGCAAGCAAGCTGGCATAAAATCTTAAAAATCAGCACTTTTAAAAGTAATTATGTCATTTTTCAGGCTCAGCATTCAAACAGTCCTCACTGAAAACCACTTTATTAGCCTTTAAATTGTGCGCTGTTGTCTCACGCTCCACTCCGAGCTCTTTAAGTGCTCTCAGCGGTGACCCGCTAAATAGTTTTGGTCTGGTTCTGAGTGTCCGAGTGTCACTGCCTCCATCACCCCCAACCTCCACGACCCAAAGTCCTCTCTCTGTCTCTGCTAAATCTTTCACTCATTAAATGTTCTTTAATCTCCTCTAGTCCGGTCTCTATTGTCTGCCTGCGTTTCTGCCTCCATCTTCCTCTCACTTGTTTACACTCTGAATAAGAGCTTTAAACCCCCAACACAAACAGCCGAGTCTTGCAGCACAAAGACAGATTCTTAACCACAGAGAGACTCATTCAGAACTGACAAACACGCTCGAGTGGCTTTTAGTGCTGCTACTGATACAAGGCTGCTGCTTTGTGCGCGAGCTCACGGCGAGCTGCAAACCAGCTAACACGGACAAACTCTTCAGCTCAGTCCGAGTTAATACTTAATGGGGGTTTCTGAAATAAACTCTGACATGATAAGTATGACAAAGTTCAGTCCGGGTCCAGGAAGCCTTACAGGCAGCGAGGAGGTGATGATTCTCGTAAGTTATCAAATCAAAAGCAAAAGTTCAGCTTCAGCTTCCAGCATGGGGCTTTGTTTTCCCCAGACCGATGCAGGAGGACGAGGTTGGGGAAGTCCACGTCTGTACGAGAAGCTGAACAAAATGACTCATGTGAGGTACTGAACATTTCATTCAACCTGATTTACACTGAAACATGAGACTCCGCTAACAAAACCAAATGGGCGTCAAGCTCCGGTTTCACGGCGCAGTTTGAATCCGCAGCTCTGCAGCTTTCAGACCGACCCTGACGTTTCATACAGCCGCTCAATGAGACCAAACCAGCGAGGGATGAGCCTTACCATCTGTTTACATGAGGCGGCGTTGGCCACACAACATGAGCTGAACGACCTTCTCAGAGCTGGGCTTGTGCTGACACACTCTGGTGTGGAAGACATTGGGCAGACAAAACTACACATCTGAAGATGTCGAATTGGTCTCTGTGATCGTGACTGGTCAATAAGTTGGAAAAATGATAAAAGAAAACTAAAACAAAAACTATAAATGTGCACAGTAATCACTGATTCCCCAGCTGTCAGCTAAAGGAACCAAAAGGTCCAACATTTTTTTCTGCAAAAACACAGAAAAGTGTGCAAACACTCGAGAAGCAGAGCCTTCAAACTGGGCTGAGGGAACAGCACTCGACTTAATGGAGCTAACTGCCTCTGTGAACAGAGAAAAACCCCTCTGTGCCTGCGAGAGGCCGTGAATCCACTCGCCGTCTCCGCTCCTTGCATTCCTGTGTCTTTCAGAGGGCAGGTTGGTGTTTGGGTAGTGCTGGGAGTCTGAGGGGTTAGCACACAAAGGGGGCCTGACGGCGCCGTGCCAAGCCAGGCCTCGGCTCGCCGCAGAGCGCCGCCATGATGGGAAGCGCCGAGCCGGCGGGACTCGACAGGGCAACAGCACAGCTGCTGCTTCTGCTGTCCACTCGTCTGTCTTCACCGTCCTCACTGATTTATGTCCCACCCACATCAACTCTCTGTCCACTTAATTATCACTCTGTCCTCTTCAACAGCTTTCTGTCCTCCCCTTCTGTTCTCTCGATCTTGTTTTTGGCAGCTTGTTGTTCTCCCTCCCCTCTCCTCCCCCTCTCCTCCCCCTCTCCTCCCCTCTCATAAGTTAGCTGAACAGAGTGGGAAGTCACAGCAGGGCAAACAAAAGAATAAGGAGAAAAGCTGATGAGTGTTTAGTGATCATTTTAAACAAAGTGTTTGGTGGATTTTGGCAGAAATCCAAAAGATTTTTTTTTTTTTGACACACAGAAATCAGAGTTTGTGTTTGCTCTGACATGTTCACTGTGTATCACATGGGAGGTCAAAGTCCAGTGTCAACGTCCATTTATGACCTTCAGACAAAAATGGGAAAACAAGTTTGCATGACTTTTAATTATCCTAAAGTGAAGCTTAAGCCTCCTCGGAGTCTGTGTACCTAACAGACTCTTCATGTCTGAAGATGAGGAAGACGTTACCAGACAACACAGGTAAAAATAAAATCTTACATGTGAACAATTGTCTTCTAAATCAGTGCTTTTCACGTCGAGGATCCCCAAACTGACAGCCATCTGATGAGAATGTTGCTTTTAGATGTATTTTTTTACTCAAAGTAAAAGCAATAAGTCAACTGACCAATTAGTCGATTGGTTGCCCACAGAAACAGTTTGTGGTTTGAGTTTGTTCAGGGTCAGGATGTGCTGCGTTCCTCTGGCATTTGTAACCGGAGAGTCTTTGGGTTTTGGACTGTCGGTCTGACAGAGCAGACCTCACGCGATGCACATTTGAACATCCCCCCTTATGATAACAGTGAAAAACAGATAAATAAATACACACACATGGATCAATCTGTCTGCAGTCATGTAACGTATATGTGCCTGGCAGCTGCTGTGGACTGTGACCCACGGACACGTTTCCAGAGGAATCACGTGTCGAAGGATGTCAGCGCGGCGCCTCTGCTTTTCAGCCAGGATGTAAAAATAAAGCTTTTTAATGCAGTCAGCGGTGGAAGGGTAACGTGAGAAACGCCGCCGATGTGCCGCCCTGTCAAAGTGCGGTGAGGGCCGACTGCAGCGGCGACAGACCACCGCAAACACTGCAAGTCTGGAGGGTTTACCGGCCTGACCGGACGCCAGCCAGCAGCTCCAACATCTGATATGATGGATGTGACGCAGTTTGCCTGATTGCAAATTTCTTGTTTCAATGTCTTCACGCAGCCGACTCACATGGGTTGGTCATGGCTGTCACTAACGAGCCGCTTATTAGTGACCAATGAGAGAAAACTGACATCTGCAGTAAAAAAAATCCTGTGAGCAAATCAAGCACAATTCTATCAATTAATATATTAAAACACATTTTTTTTCCCATTTTCTGCTACTTTAGCGCAGATTCAGACAATTCATACAAAATATCAATCAACTAAGGGAAACTTTCAGAGACACCAAAATTCAGCGATTTCATTGTTTTAATCTGGATTTGTATCTTGCTGTATCCTGTTTCCTGGTTCTCTAAAATGAGTGTTTGTTTTCTGCAGATATAAATGATTTTAAAAAGACGTCATCTGTGGGTCTGGAAGGTTGTGATGTGTCCTTGGATTAAAACTCACTGCTGGGCCAAAAGCAAAGTATAATGAATAATAATTAATAAGCCTACATATTCAAAGAGCATTTTACCTCACAAAAATAAATGTTTTTTAGCTTTAAATTTAAAAAAAAAAAACATCACTGAGCCAAATCAAACCTACGGCTCATCACTTTGGGAGTCAAACTGACCAGCAGCGAGAGCAGGAATTAATAATCGCTCAGTCAATAATAATCAGTTCATCATCAGTTCACTACTTTTTGTTGACAGTAAAATGAACATGAAAATGTGCAATTTGAAGACGTGACTCTCCATCGACCAAACATTCGACTAAATGTGTAAGAAATCTGCAGATTCAACTCCAAACATACTTAAAATTTAGATGATTTGAACATAGCTACTGTTTTAATAATGTGTTTGCACGGAGAATAAGCCCGATATGGAAGAAGCATCTGTTATCAGGAGATCACTGCGAAGTGAAAAGTCGACTTTTACTTTTACTTGTGCTTTCGGGACCTCTGGTGCCAAATGGTGTCTCATCACTTCCATATTTCAGCTGGCAGGAATAACAGAATGACGGCGAGTGGTCAATCACATGAAGACGTTCCGGCGAGTTCATCCTCTCACATCAACACGAGTTACTTTAATAAAACCGACGTGAAAGGCAGCGGCTCGAATAAACACGAGCAGCTGCTGTCATGAATCAGACGACTTATCACAGCAATTACGACTTGGAGCAGCGACACTACTGTGCTACTGTGTCAAACTGACACACACACACGACACATCCACGAGGAGACGGTGAACTCTCACACACTTCCAACACACACACACTGGCTGCCCCTAAAATGGCCGATAGCTCACTGTGGCCTGCACGACACGCCGCCACATTTAGTCCAGTTAATCTGACAGCTCGCTGGAGATTCACCTGACACACGGCCTGCGTGCATCAGGCCGAACGCTCCTCAGCCACAGCGTGTCTCTAAATGTCGTTTTCTCCCTTCCTCTGCTTCCCTCCTGCTTTCACCCCTGATAACAGAGACTCCAGTGTCTCCGGCCGTCTGTCCTGCTACCTGTCTGTTAGCCCAGAGGTGGAGAGAGGACAGCCACAAGGCGTGGACGGGACAGGCGAGAAGGCGTCCGCCACAACCAACTCTGCTGCTGGTGTGAAAAGAGAAAATCATCATTTCTCTCGGTTTACAGATAAATCCGAGCTCACGGGGCCTTGTCCCTGTCTCAGCCAGGTGAATCGTGTTTCTGTGGTCTGACCGGAAAGTGAGAGCTGATGAAGCTGAGGATTTTTAAAACTAGAAGCACTTAAGCCATTGTTACACAACATATCACCACTGGTAAACTAAAAACAAGCAGGGAAACACACAAAAAGCTGTGGGAAACACCAACCCCTCACATATGTACAAATACACAAATCATGTGAGAGGTTAAGCCACACACTGGTTTCCCCAGGTGTGTTGTCTCAGGACACCTGAGTGTAAAAAAAACATGTAACCAAACTCGGCCTGCTGTGTCAGCTGACTCAGCAGGCAAAAATGTCATGGCTGGTTGACTTCTGCCAATGAAGTCACCAAATATGTGGCAGCAGTTTCTGATCTCCAGGTGGTGATTAGGCGGCCGCGATAGAAACCTCCAACAGTCTGATATCTGCTGTAAGAATTACTGGCGTGCGGTTTCTCGGAAAGGAGGTCAGAGGTTGCAAACTTTCTTTTTAAGAAAAATACAAAATAATCCCATTTAAACATACAGCTTTAGTTCCGTTTTAACTGCGTGCTGAGCATCTTCTCTGGAGAGGTAAAACGCGTCAGTGAAAGTTTGCAGAAACCGAAGCTTCGTGCTGAGAAACAGAAAACCGCGACTGTGTGTGTGTGTTTGCATTATGCATCAGTAAATTAGCCAATAAATTTAAAATATCAGACACCCCGTGCCATCCTCCACCTGTTCAGATTGTAGTTCAACACTGCGGCTATGAATTTAAAAGCAACCAAAATCGGACCTGAACCTGGTTTATCACAGCGGCACCCCGAATTAAATCAACTCTGCTGTCCATTACAAACCAGATCAGATCACCTAATCACCTCACACGAGTCTGATCACGACCAATCACCGCGTTAAAAACACGTTAAAGCTGTCACAAAGCCGCCTGTGCTTTCCAACAGCCCCAATCGGAGCAGGAACGAAGGCCAAGTGACACGGCGCGCTGGAGCAACAGGTTTCCCTCAGCAGGCAGCCGGATTCTCCGCCACGGGAAAGCAACACCGCGGGGGACACTCTTACCTCTTCTTCTCCTTGTCGGCCGTCATGTCGTCTCTAATGCGCGATATAAAACGTTGTAATCCCACCAAAGTGTAGCGTTAAGTCCAACTTCAGAGTCAAAGGGAGTGAAGCGTGTAGGTGTTACATCGAAGTGCGCAGGGAGTCCTCTGACAGATCGGGTCATTAATAGTCCACAGCAGCAGGCTGGTTGTGGCCGTCCGGGCTGGTGGTGGAGGAGGAGGAGGAGGAGGAGGAGGAGGAAGGGGGTGTGTGTGGGGGGGTGGGGGTCAGGGCCGTACAGTCTCAGAACACTGCCGAGGATTGTACAGCCTCTCACCCGCACGACACGCACACACACACACACTGGAGCTGACAGGAGAAGCCGTAAGTCCGCTGCTCAAAACTTTTCCTCGCTTGCTGATCTCAAAACTCTCGGAAAGTGCTCGGTGTCTGACCTGGAGCTCAGCTGGCACAGTGAAAGTCGCTGTCCCGCTCCCGGCACGCTGATTGGCTGGGAACGTCGCCGGGAGCCGCCCCTTCTGAGCAGGCCCCGCCTTCCGGCCGTGTGTCCAGCTCTGCTACCTGTTTGTCGCTGACGGGACCGACGACAGGTGCGAGCTGTGAAGGAAGTCAGTGTGGGATTAATACGCTGCACTGATGGGAAACTCACTATGATAATCACGTGAACCAGTCTTTTTTGTTTTGTTTATTTGCAGTTCAGTTATTATCTAAAGGAAATCTCAAACACTCATAAACATTTAGTTTTAAAGGTTCGGCACTTTGGAAAATAAGTGTTCACCTTTGAGACTGGGAGAACACTGACGCCACTGATTTGTTGGTGCAGCATTTGAACCTGTAAGGTGTCATACGGAGGCCCGAAAGCTTCCTTCTTTGTCTTTTTATATGTAGTTATCTTGAGTTAATTGTTTTGTGATCGCAAGATCATGAGATTATTACAGAAACAGAGGCTTGTTTCTTTTTATAATTCAATTTGTCAGAGATCACGAGTGCCTGGCCAGCATGCACAGATGGCACCTTGACAAGTTTTTAAACTGAAGACGTCACATCAAGGAGGACCCGTCTTCAATCAGTGCCTCTGCCTGTGTTTCCATTTTACCTACTTGTATACATAATCTAGGCCTCCAGTATTTATTATAATATATTGAAACACACAGCAGTGCAGGTAGTTTCTGTTCCAGTTCCCCTCAGCTAATGTAAATTCTCTAGACAGGAACACATGTTGACCCCCGGAGTTTACAATATTTAGCCATGATGTAAATATCCTCATATCAAATATGTGTGCAGGTGTGAATCTGACTATGCAGGAACTATTTTCTTCAGGTATCAATTCACAGAGGGAAGCGTGCCTGATGGGTGAGAGGCTAGCTAACTGAGCTAACCAAGCTAGCTAACATTACAGCTCAGCTCGAGCAGAGACATTGCAGACTGCATCTCCAAAATCTGACAACTCGCACCAAAACAGTCTCAATGGAGTTTAGAGTAAATAACACACAGTTAAAGTAGTGAAAGGTTTGTAGTCATGGCTAAAAACACACAGCTTCTGTGTTAAGGTCCAATGTTTTTATTAGCTTAGCATAAGACTGGAAAACAAAATCTCCCAACATGCCTCAAACTCACTAATTCACTTGTAATATCTTGATTTTGTCATAACCGTACAAAATTCACAGTGAAAAATTCACTGCTTCACTGCAAACTTTGAGAGTCACCTTTAAAGCCTGCAGGCAGTTTCAAAGTGTTGACACATTCGTTTGATTTAATCTGAACAGTGCCACTTATCACTCATCATCGTTCATTCAGCAACAGTTTTTATTGCTTGGGCTTTGAACATCATAGTTAAAGTTGACAGCCAGTAGATCTCAGCTCATCTACAGCTTGCTGATAATTTAATAAGACAATGAGATGAAAATAACTTCCTCGTGACAGACCACATGAACCATTACTGCTCCTCCAGACCTTTATTTTACATGAAACTGTATAAGTAATGAGCACCATAAACTAGATTCATACGGGACTGTTTCTCAGATTTGTTCTCGGCCCCTGATTGAAGGGAAATCTTAATGCTTCAGCACACCAAGACATTTTGGACAATGCTATGCTTCCAACTTTGTGGCAACAGTTTGTTGAAGGCCCTTTTCTATTCCAGCATGACTGTGCCCCAGTGCACAAAGCAAAGCTCCATAAAGACATGGTTGGATGAGTTTGGTGTGGAAGAACTTGACTGGCCCACACAGAGCCCTGACCTCAACCCCATCCAACACCTTTGGGATGAACTGGAACGGAGATTGTGAGCCAGGCCTTTTGGTCCAACATCAGTGTGTGACCTCACAAATGCTCTACTGCATGAATGGGCACAAATTCCCACAGAAACACTCCAACATGTTGTGGAAAGCCTTCACAGAAGAGTGGAAGCTGTTAGAGCTGCAAAGCTGTCTGTGTGTTTACAATGAGACGTCATTAAAGTCCCTGTTGGTGTGATGGGCAGCTTGCCCAATACTTTTGTCTATATACTGTATAAGCTGACTGTATGAAACTTAAATATAAAACACGTGTTAATATGCTTCATGTGCGGGCAGCTCAGGTCTGAGTAGAACAAGCACTTTAATAGTCACCTGTCTGATGTGGAATACAGAAACAAACAAACACGGTAAAAACAAAAATAAAAGTAGATTGCGCTAAAGTAACCCAATCTGCGTCATAACTATTGATAATTTCTCAGTGAGGCCTCCAAGCATTTAGTTTCCCTCCAACATTGTGTTCAAGAGCAGGTCTCACCACATTTTTAGGACATCAGATGCAGATAACTGCTCGTGGTATTTAACAAGGTCTTCTCAGGGCTGCTTCTCTCACTTTGTCGATGGTAAAGATTACGAGGTGATCAGTTTCTGCACTCAGATCTCCTCCTGGGTGGAGGCAGAAACTCCCTGTGTGCTTTCTGATTGAAAACAGTCACAAGTGAGAACGTTTCAGTGAGTGCTGTTACTCACAGGCTTACTCAGCCCCCTTCGTCCATGATGGGGCACGAGGCTTCGATGAGCTGCCTCCGTCCAGACCTTGTCGAAGTAGGGCAGCTTGTGTGTCTCTGAGACCCTTTGGGGTCTAACCCGGAGGGACCTCCGCCGAGTCGGACAGGCACCAAGGTAGATACCAGAGAGACCCCCCTTAGGTCAGTGCAACATCGCCGAACACTGTTTACTCTGGACTCGAGTCTGGCAGCCGCACTGCCAGCTGTACTGTACTTAAGTACAGTTTTGAGGTACTTGCAACATTAAACTCATCTACACATCAGTTGAATGCATAATCACAATCCAGTAACATAACCCACATTCCTATTACTTTTGCTTTTGGTTCTTTAAGTATTTTGCTGCTAATATTTTGTGCTTTCACTTGTAACAGAGCATTTATACTCTGTGGTATTATTATGGAAATATGTTATGTTTTATGTAAAGCACAACATTTAATGTCCAAACTGGAACACTTTGCACACTTAGAACCCATTTTCACTGAACTCACAAGACAAAACGGGTTTTATGTCAAATAATTTAGCCTGAAACACATGAGGTTTTTGTAAAAATGATACACCGAACAGTGAGAAATTTCTTTCTGACATCATATTTATTTTGTTTCAAAAATTAAAATACACCTTCACATCCTTTGAAATACAGTACATTTGGCACACAGCGCAAGAGGAAAACAAAACATCAACACAAACGAAGGGAGTCCATACGGGAACAAAACAAAATGTACAAACGAAGCTCCACAAATACAGTGACTGCAAAGAAAAAACTAAACGTGTACATACAGCATATGTACAACCTTCTGCATGTGACCAGAACAAAATCACAACACTGTCTCAAACCAACCTCCTGCCACTGCGAGCAGAGTTTCACTTTAGAGGAGGAACTTCCTGCACGTTTTCTTTTTCCTCTGTGACAAATATTAAAGCTCTGGGTGGAAAGTTTGGAAATAGCATTTGGAGGACATCTGGGAGAGAGAACATCCTTTTTTGGGTTGTAGTGGGACAAACAGTTTGACATTTTTTAAATTTAAGACCAAACAAAGATGCAACAGGAGACACATTAAGAAGAAGTAGAAGAAGAAGAAGAAGAAGAAGAAGAAGAAGAAGAAGAAGAAGAAGAAGATTTGGTTTGCAGTAAAACAGTTTATAGACTCTTAAATCTCCACTCTCCATATGTGTGTGTGTTTAGCTGCTGCATTCAGTCCGTCTCAGCACGTGTCCTGTGTCCACTGCTGCCTGTCACACCAGTTTGGTTTCCCTGCTGGTTCACTGGTAACTCGTCAGCTTGTTTTAAATGTCTCCTGCACGCTTGTTCAGACAAATTACATCCATGCGTAACTACTCAGAAGTGGCAGAGGAAGCAGTAAAAGTACTAACACCACACAGCTAAACAAAAAAACTCTGTTACGAGCAGGTAGCACAAGTAAAGATCATTTTCATTATGGATTAATGAGCTGACTAGTGATTGTTTGCTCTGTAAAAATTCAGAATCTGATGAGAAACGCAGTTTGTTTTATCCAATTTCCAAGAAGCTGTCACAACTGACTGAAACGACTAATCCAACAATCACTTTAGCTGCACGTCATATTTTATGAACTTTTGTACTTTAGTCGTGGAGCAAAAAGTACGACAGGCCTCTCACCTCAGATCTGCACTCAGCACTCATTATTAGCACAGTGCAACACACCACATTCACATTTACTGGAGACCCGAAGCCTCATTCTGAGAGTGAAGACGAGATCTGAGCTCCAGCCTGAGGTGGAGCAGCTCCGCCCTCGTCCATGAGTGATTTTATTTAACAGACCTGATGAGGTGATAATGATAATTACATCATCAGGAGTTAACGAAGGACATAAAGTCCCGGACCGTCCGACACGCTGAGGTCAGACGTCCTCACAGTCCTCACAGCTTTCCACCTGTCGCACTTATCACGACACCACCGAACGTGCAGTGCGAGGGCTGATGGAGAAGCCTCAGGTGGGAGGAGTCACAGTCCTGTCACATCACTCACTGCACTCGCTCCACGTGCTCCAATCAGTGTTACATTTGCCAAAAGTATTCATTAATGACAACTGCATGTGAATGTAATGCAGTGACTGAGACGTGGACTAAATGGACTTAACAGTTATAATTCTCTAAAACAGTCTTCTTTGTACCTGAACACACGTCTGTGGGTGAGGACTAACAGGAGGAAAGAGGAAGAAGAAATAAAGGAAAAGGAAGAAAGGACTGAAATTAGAAAACAAAAACAAAAAATGTTCAGAGTATTGCACATGGAGCTGAACATGTTTGGACTCTTTTCAGTTTACTATAAAGTCATTGACACAAGATCAACACCTCTCGAGGAGGAGGAGGAGGAGGAGGAGGAGGAAGAGACGAGGAGGAGGAGGAGGAGGAGGAGGAGGAGGAGGAGGAGGAGGAAGAGATGAGGAGGAGGAGGAAGAGACCAGGAGGAAGAGGAAGAGATGAGGAGGAGGAGGAGGAGAAGGAGGAAGAGACCAGGAGGAAGAGGAAGAGATGAGGAGCAGGAGGAGGAAGAGATGAGGAGGAGAAGGAAAAGACGAAGATCAGGAGGAGGAGGAGGAGGTGAAATCACATGAAATCTAAAGATTTCCAACACGTCAGTGAAAGCTGGACGATTCAGTTAAAACGTTTTAAATAAAGAACACGGACACAACACGTCTGTACATTCAGTCACATGTGCTAACACATTCACCTTGACGATCCACGGCTTTCAATTACTGTTACTGCGCACACACACACACACACACACACACACACACACAAGGCTTTTCAGTGATCAGATGGTCATGGAGGGATTGAAGGAGTTGATCTGAAAAGATCCTTCTGCTCCAGAAGGTGCAGCGTTTCAAGGACTTCACCTGCGACAAAATGTCTCTTTAAACGGCTCCACTGATATTTTAGATTTCACCTCATTATTTGGCTTCCCTGGACAACTGTCTCAGTGTCTCAGTGTCTCAGCGTCTCGCTGTCTCAGCGTCGGGTTACGTGGAAAACAGCTCGTTAGCACTGTAAGCATGTCACTGTAGAACGATGGACACTCCCAGCGGCGAGCTGGCAACCCTTTGGTTTTAATGAAGAGCGAGAGCATCGATGTACTAACGAGCTAAAACACGGAGAGAGGAGGGCAAGCAGAGCAGCCGTCACTCAACAGGAAGTACAGAACAGCCAAAATCCAAAATGCAAAGGTGTCACTATCATTTCATTTTCTCACTCTTAAATTTGAAATAAAGGGCAGAGTTCCATTTCTCGCATCTCATCTTGACATCTCTTTTTTACTTGGAATAAAATAGTTTTGAAGATTTGTTTTTTTCTTTAAATACAATCATTGGTTCGCTTTTTTTCCATTCACATACTCGTTTAGGGAAAAAAACATTCTTTAAACACAGAGATAGACACAGGATACAGCACATTGTGTACAGAGGTATGCAAATACACATGCATGCACACTTTTACACACTATCTCTCTCTCTCTCTCACACACACACACACACTCTGACAGCACATGACCCACGTGTCTGCTTCAAAACCCTCCGCTGAACGTTTGAGCATCTGAAACACACCTGCTTCTTACAGCGCCTGACCTGCGCTCACATGCTGCTCGAACATTTGCTTTGACGGGATGTTCACAAGGGGACAAACATCAAGAGCACAGAAACCATAACGAGAGATACAGATGGTGTAGTATAATTCCTGGAGTGGTCAGAATCTGGAAATGTTCGGGAGGTCTCATTGAAGAGGCCGTGTTTCTTTAAATACTGCTTTTTGTGTTGACGGTGCGTATAATCGTATGCGTGTCAGAACTCGTCTAGGCTGCAGTCTCGTCTCCAAAGTAGGAGAATCCTTTAAACTCATCTTGGTTGATCTGCTTGATGATGCTGTTGTCCACCGGCGTCAGGACGGGTTCTTCACGAGTGAAGTCCTGGTCAAAGTTATTCACATCCCTTTTGGTTTTCTAGAAAGAGCAAAAGGGAAGCTTTACATCACTGAAGATCATTCAAGAACAGTTAGACTTTTCCCTGTGAGCAAAACGAGCTCCCATTCATCACGGAACCATACGTTTTTAGGGTAAAGACTTTCGGGTTAGTTCAGGTTTAGGGCTGGGATAAGCCTCCAGGGAGCTACCTAATGTCTACCTAATGTCCCCAGCAGGGACGGAAACAGGACTGTGCTGAACTCACGATGCGCGGTTTGAACGGCGGTCTGATCCTCCTCTGCTCCAGCAGCGTCCAGTCGATCTCTCTGAAGAACGGATGGAGCTTAATGGCCTCCTCCAGACCTTGAGCCACCACACAGCCCAGACGCTTGTTAGGACTCTTAGTCATGAACTGAGTGAGCGACAGAGGAAAAGAAAGATGTGGAGAAAGAGAGAAGGAGGGTGAAAGAGGAATTCATTCTCACGACTGATGAATTATTAGTTTGAATAATCAAAATCCTGTTTGCTTTTCGTATCAGCATGAGGACACGATGCAACACGTGTGGAGCTGAGGTCGAGACAAAAAATACGGTTTGTATTATGACGCAAATGTTGCTTTTGGGAAATGTCATCATATTATTCAACTACAAGAAGCAGATTTTATTTGTGCCCTCCACTGCTTTTTTGTCTGTTTACAGCAGCAGCCACAGCAGAAGAGAAAATTTCACACAATCACAAGAGGCCAAGAAAAGACTGAATGACGAGCGTCCACAAGGACGTTTAGAAGAAACTTTTGCTGCATCAAAGAAAAATAACCACTGTGAAGGTCAACAGCAGAGCACCAGAACACACTCAAATACTGTTTTCATGTGAGCACACACTCGTGAAGTACATCAGTGTGTCAGGATACGTAACAACAGTTTTATTTCCCACATCCTGTTTGTATGCTCATTTTCTTCAGTTTTTAGTGTTCCTGACACTTTGTTCATTTTCATTTGAACCTCCATTTCATTTCATTTTTGCAGCACAATATGGGAGGAGTGAAAGACGCTGATTGTTCCACGCTGATTCTGTGTTGTAGTTTTGTGAAAGCACAATCAATACAAATTTTTCTACTGAAGTTAACGGAGCTTAATTAAAAACACAGTTTACCTCATATTCTACATAAATATAAGACCTGAATACATGAGTATTTAAGACATTTTAAGGCCTAAAATGCAATCTATGGGACTTTAGACTTTTAAAGGACCTGCAGAAATGTTGTACAACCCAAAGGTTAAATATTGGATTTAAAATCAGCTTTTGTCGGCTGAAGGGGAACCCGAGTTAAGGTTCACAACCTCAAGATGAGATGAGTGGCTGAAGGTATGATGTGCTGAAGTCCAAATTATGAACTATTGATTGGTCAATCTGAGTTTCCTGATAAATAAGCTCCCTCAAGCTGACACGACGGGATTCATCACAGAAGAATCTGCTGAACTACAAAAACACATCTCGCTCTTATCATCACAAAGTGAAATCCATGAGTGGCACGTCGCCTCAGACAAACTATCTTTGGCTGACTGCAGTGTGATGAGTCTCCAGGCAGGTTTGGGTTCACGAATGGATCGAATGCTTTTGTACATTTCTACTTTCACCTGTTGTGTTAACTCTGCCGCTCAGACTTTAGATGGAAATCGAAATGAACACCATATAAACTAATCTCACAATATGGGAACAGTGGAGCCACATCAAAATCCTTCCATCACTTTACATTTTGTCAGGATTTTCTCAAGTCTTGAAAACCGGATGAGCGGCGAAAAGGCCACTCATCCATTACACTGAGCTCCGAGAGTTAATCATGTGATCTGAAGTCCTTCGGCCGGATGACCCGTCCAATCAGAGCTCAGAGTGCTGACTGGTCAAAGTCCAAGACACTGTCCAACATAAACACACACACTTTCCCACAAGGATTTGCAGTCATACGCCATCAACAGCCAAGGTAAACGCAAGGCTTGTGATGGAAAAACTGGACAAACAAATAAACGAACAGAAGGGTGGCAATAGACACACACACGCACACACACACACACACACACACACACAGAAAAAACATCATGTAATCAGACATAGAGGGAATTATCCAATGTTCTTCCTGTGGATGATCAGGAAACACAGATCAGCATGTGAGAAGAAAAGCAGCATCCTGACTCACACGTGACAGACAAAAATAAGACAAAGAGATCACACTTAAACGTAAAGACATCGACCAGTTTACGTCCTTCAGAGAAACCTATTTTATATCTGTAACAGCCCATTAGTTCACTGGGGCAGGATATCATTTAAATCCTTACAGCATGTTTGATGATGAAGAATCCTTTGCAAGAATCAGAACTAGAACTACCAGCACTTTTCAAGTCTGTTCCATTGACTGTGTATAAAGAAAGTTACACCAAAACATCTTGATCGCCCCCTGGTGGCTGGCTGCACTACAGCTCATAAGCCCCTCCCCCTCCATGTTAGCAGACGGGACATGAGGCAAACTAAAAACTCAAAGTACACATTCAATAAATGTCATGGTAAGGCAAAGACGGATCCTAAATATGCGTCGCTCACTCAGACAAAACTTCATGAAACTCCCACTGACTGACCGCTTTGAGGATGGACACGGCCTCCTTGCTCAGCCAGACGGGGTAGAGGACGTCATCGTGGAGGATGGACTCGAACAGATCGTCTTCGTTATCGGCTTCAAATGGTGGCTGGCCTGCCATCATCTCATACATCAGCACCCCCAGAGCCCACCAGTCCACTGATGGGCCATAATCCAGCTCCTGGAGGATCTGATCACGTATTGAACAAAGAAGCAACTTACAACCAGTAAGGCAGAGTCAAATGCCATAGCAAAAAATCAAATCTCAAGTTCAGGTAAACATTTTAACCTATCTGACAAGTCTGGCCTCTTAGCATTGCAATGAACAATAAAGTGTCATCAGCAAAGAGTCAAAGAGTCATTTTTACACTTATTATTATTTATGAAAACAGTGCGTAGGTATGTGGGTTCATGGCCAGTCACCTCAGGTGCGATGTAATCTGGTGTCCCACAGAAGGTGGTGGTGGTGACCCCGTGGAGGATTCCCTCCTTGCACATCCCAAAGTCGGCCAGCTTACAGTGACCCTCAGCATCCAACAGAATGTTGTCCAGCTTCAAGTCTCTGCAGAGCAGGAGGGGTTTACAGGTGAAAGGAAGGACTGGCAGCTGAAATCCAGCCAAAATACAGCGTGTGCACGGGAAGAAATGTCATCGTTAATAAGTTCATACAAACGACACACATCACACGGGCTTTTTCAGGTATCCAGTTTAAATGTTTCCACGTATTTTAATGCTTCATAAATAATCACATATTTCAGAAAAAGCTTTACAAAAGTTTGTTTGTCTTTCAAATTATATTAGCTGAAGAAGGGGAGGGGGGCGAAGGGGAACAGACCTGGGAATAGAAAGAAAACTGCCCAAGAGAAAGAGATGGAGGGAGGGAGGAAGGAGGGAGGGAGGGAGGAGGGAGGGAGAGCCGTGTGAGAGATAAAAGCAGCAGTGTTGAGAGATGGCAGGGTTGGACTTGAATGCAGCCGCTCTGGGCTTGATGGTTGATCGCCGCAAAAATGTCAACATCTCCTCAATGTAGCCAATGCAACCATTGAGTGTTTTGAAAAAAACAGCCGCCCTGACAAGTCAGGGAGGAGATGGAGCATGAGTGTGTGTGCATGCTTTTCTCAAGTCAAGAGCTTATGCAACTGTTCTCTTTTCTGCACCCCCCCCCCCAAAAAAATAAATAAATAAAAATCCTGTTTTAGAACTGGCTGTTGGATTTGCTGTTGAAAAGTTTGTTCTTTTCTGTCCCATCATGCCTTGCTCTGACAGGTCATTGATTGAATTACAGGCAGTAGTCGAGAGAGAGCAAAACAAGCAGCTGATTATGCGTTAGCATTACGCATACTCCCTCTGTAAGTATATCACATTGACTCAGTGTGATTACATCAAATATTTCAAACTAGTTTTTCTGTATCCTGTAATAAATCACAGTCCGGTTATGTAAAGGAACAGTTCACACAAAAATGAAAATTTATGTCCTCACCGCCGTGTGAAAGGGACAGTTAGGTAAAGTTTCTTCATCCAAAAACTATTTCTGGGGCTTCAGAGCAAAATGGCGCTGCAGGATTGTTTTTTTTTTTAGGTTTAAAAACAAGTCCCTGGTTTCTCTGCTTGTTTAGCAGGACAGTGACTGAATTTTAGAATTTGGGTGTTAAATCATTCACACTGACTCAACGTGATTGTAAACCGTTTCATTAAATGTAACTTTGAACTTGAACTTGAACAACCTTTCAGAAACACTCACCAAATCTAGTTCTACTTCTTAATCTCTTTCAAACATGTTTCTACTTAATTCATCTTACATGATTGTTCATTTACACGCTCATTTGGTATTCATTTGATGGCTAAAACATGCAATTTCACTCTCACAATCAGTTCTTGGTAGAATATAAATGGTTGCTGCAGTTCCTGCAGATATCTGGATCTCGTGCAAAGCAAAACCATGACTGGTATGCTAATGTGCCTCCAGTCTCAAGGAAAAATAACCTGACATGACAGATGCAGCAGAGCTTGACTGTTGGCTTTGAGTCAAGTTTTTACTTAATGGTTCAAGTTTGGGTCAGGCTAAGACCGAAAATACTGAACATTGCAAACAATCCTGTGAAGGCCAAACCTTCACTCTAAAAGGCTGAACTTTAGTTTCCACTCGAGACATATGAATCGAGGTAAATGAAAGCTGACATCTCAGTGTTTTCATTGATTTATTTTCTTTTTTTTCCTTGCCTTGGTTATGTTTGCTGAGGCATGTTTGCTTTTATTTACATGAAATCCAAAGCTTTCATCACTCGTAGCTGCTCCAAACAACCAGAGTTTTGGCTGTGGAGCAGCTTTGGACGGCGTCTTGCTAAAAGGCACATTGATGGCCTCATGTTGAGGCAGGAAAGAGCTGCACTTGTTCTCCGTTTCCCCGAACAAGAGATGAAACTGGCTTCCTGTGGCTGCCTGTTTGCATATCTCACCTCCAGGCGACTCCCAGCACATTAAATCTGAATTGCACGCCTGCAGCAGGGCAGAAAAATAGCGTACGAATTTAATTCATTTGTGAATGAATTCGAATGGCGGCTGACGTTAATCTTTGCATTACACATCACCTCGCTGCAGGAAAATTTAATATTAAGTGGCTGCAGGTGTTCAGCCGCACTAATGGAATGATATTTATTTATGTGAAGATGTTCTGTAGGATGAGGGCAGGGGCTAATAATCTGTGTTACATGGACAGGAAATGGGCAAAATTTACAAGATTTTCATTTTTGTGTGTCATTATCCATTCAGCTATTGCGGACCAAACTTTATTGTTATCATTTTATGTGTTTCAGTCAGTTATTTATCATCTCTTGTTCCAGTGTTGTGGATGTTTAGGCTTATGAATGTTAATGCATAAACAGTGTTTGAATTGGAACTGAAAAAAACAACAACCAAAAAACAGTTAGGAACACAGTTATATTAGTTTCTCACTTCCGGGCGCAATCATTTTAGTATTCAAGAAAACACAAAAACCATATTTATTTTGGAAAAAAATGTGTTGTGAGTTGTTTTTCTTTTTGCTGAGGGTTTGGATGCTTTCTTTAAGCTAGTGCTGTATTGATTTGTACAAATCATCCTTCTTTCTTTAATAGTACTCATAATATTGCACGCTGATTTGTTTTAAATAAATTTGTAGACCCACAGCCAAATGAGCTGCAGGCACGATGACCTTTTCCAGAAATCCACACGTTACCAAACAAAAGCAGGTTCAGTTTTCATGTCTCAGATCATCATCATCCTGTCGTGATCTGCCTCTCAGGCTGTGATTCCACACATAACAGACCAGCAAGAGACACGTTGTGTGTGTGCGTGTGTGTGTGTGTGTGTGAGACCAGATGTGGAACATGTCGTCCTACAGAAGAGGGGATGGAGGGATGGAGGGCAGAGAGAGGTTAGCTGTCACAGTGCACAGGGGTTGCTGCTGAGGACGTAATGGAAAAATCACTCAAGATTAACATGAAACACAGGAAATGCTCTCAATTGAGTCTGATTGCCTTGTGTGTGTGTGTGTGTGTGTGTGCGTGTGTGTGAACTCCAAACAGAGCTTCTGACAGTGTTGACAGAGCAGCTCCTGTTTAGCGACAGGATTTCTGCAGCGACATTAAAGCCTTCCTAAAGGTGACTGCTGGAACACGGCCTGACACTCGAGTTCAAATATCGGCTGGTTAAAGCGAGTTCAGCTGCAGCCAACGTGCAGACGAGTCCCAGGAGTCGCCGTCGGGTAAAGCACCCAAGACTCGGCTTCTCTCACATGGAGATTATTCATGTTGTTTTATTCATGTGTGCTTATTTTCCAGTAAAAGCTGAACAACAACACACCAACTGATACTCTGAATGAACATGGTGTTCATGAACATACGTGACATTTAGCCTCATGGGTGGATCAAAGGTCTGGTGCAGAAGTGGACAAAGTGCCCTGCAGGTTGTCCTTTCAGAGGACGAAACACACCGAAATGCCCTTGAGGAGGGAAATACAGTACAGTGACGAAACAACAGCCTATAATGGTCACTTTTTACTGTATTTGTAAAATTGTAAAAAGTTCTCCATTACTGAAATGTTTTCTTGTCTCATAAAGCTGTTGAAACAGCTGCTAAATGCTGGCAGGTGAGAAAGGCTTCAGACACGGAGCAGACGGGCTCGAACAGCGATGACAAACTTTTCACAACTCAGTGTGTTGCATTTAACGTCGAGTGCAAACTCAAGCATCTGTTCAAGACCTAAAAGTGAGTCAAGGAGTCACAAGACTCTTGTGAGACAAAGAAAGAGGAAGACAATTCACGTCCATCAGAACTCCAAGCTGTGAACGTCCCCAACACCCGGAGGTCGTCTGGACCACATCGGACCGCATGCTTTTCTCAGGGTGCATAGTGTGAACACACTGTGTGCTTCACCACTGAACCGGTAACCTCCAGACTCCCTTAAAAAAGTGAGCTCTTAAGTGAGGGGCGACTTAATAAACTTCACAAAACAGTTACGACAAACTTTAAATCGTTCGTGTCTTCTTGTAAATGAAGAACACCTCTGTTCCTCGTATCTCCACATGTCGCTCTGATGACGATCTCCTCAGGTCATGTGGACTCACCACCGCACATGTGTGTGTTTCTACAGGCGTGTATCTGCCCGCCAACCGGTCTGAACCTGCTCCGTCAACACTATCACATCCAAACATTACCATCTATTTGATGTCGTACACTTCAGTAAAGTTGAAAAGAAGGGAAAGTGAAGAACGACTGTGTTTTTTCTTCTTCTTCTGGGCGTGGGGAGGCGCAGGGATGGGCACATCGACGAGGGGCTGATGGGAGAAAAGACGAGCTACAGAGGCGGGAGGGGAGAGGAAGAGGGCTGGCGGGGGGACAGAAACAGAGTCAGGACATCATGTTCCCATAACACTTGTTGTTCATCTTCCTCTGGTAAACAAAGCAGCTCAGGGACGAGAGAGAGAGCGAGAGAGAGAGAGAGAGAGAGAGAGAGAGAGAGAGAGGATCAGGTAGCTCAGTCAAATCAGCCATCATGAATTAACATGCAGTGTGTGTGTGTGTGTGTGTGTGTGTGTCTCCCTGCTGCCAGCCTCTGACAGAGTAATATTCACTATCAAAACAGCATGACTGAGAAAACAGTGTTGAAAGACTGAACCATTAATCTTAATGTTTGCGGAGTCAGCACGTGTTTGAAAACGAATTCTTTCTGGAGACGAACGAGACTGAGCCGACCGTGTCACAGGACCTTTAGAGAAAATACTCCAGTAGAATTCATTTCAACTTCTTTTTCGTACTTTCTCAAGTACGCCAGAAAATGTAAAAATGTTTTGGCCTCCAGTTTCTAGTAGTAACCGTACCTATTTTAGTACTATTTGTAGTAGTAATAACACCCCTGGTAGTACTCAAACAACATATTCAGTGTTGGGATTTTCATGGTGGATTTACTTTACAAAATCTCCAAAAAGACATTGCAGTCAGAGGCTGGACTGCACTGCAGCCCTCGCTGGCTAACGGCTAGCCGCTAACGTTAGCTCAGCTTGTTTCTCTGATAGGTAAAGCAGATATCAGATGCCTGAAAACCTTCATCTGATGGATGAAGGATGAAAAGCTACAACATTAGCTAAAACAAACAGTTAAGCGAACAAAAGAAAAAGCAGTCGGCTGGAACTATTTTAATGTCCGGCCATCCAGTCAACAGCTGACACTGAAGGGAAACTCTGGAGACAAAATGAAACTCAAAACGCTTTGGCCAAAAACATTTTGTATTGAATAATCCTGACTTCAGTGTTTTTTCCATATTAATCAGAGCAGCCAAATGAAGGGATTATTCACGTCTTATTCAGAATCTAGAAGTGAATAATTTTATTTTTCGTTTCCAACATAGTGTTGTTTTTCCATGTGCAGTTATTATAACGTACAATGTGATCAGACACGTACAAAAAGATGTGTACTTCATTGAAATTTTAATCAGAAAACACAGACGAATATTTTATAGCCACCTTTCACGTCTCACGTCCACATGAGGTGAGTGTTGGGTGGAGTCTTTAAAACTATGGTTGTGTTGCCAAAGAGAATAGAAAACAAACACAAAATAATAATGGACTAAAGCTTGATAACTGATTTGGATTAAACTGTGCCAGCTCAAAGACACACACACACACACACACACTGCTGACTGTAAGGCCTTTCATTAATAAAACCATTGTAACACAAACTGTGTGAAACAATGAGTCCTGGTCCAGCAGGCACCAGCAGGACTGGACATCCGCTGCTCTGAGATCATGAGGCCAAAATAAGTAAAGAACGAGACGGGATGGTGAACGAGCCGTGGACTCTTTACAAACTGGTTTGGATTTTTAAATCAACACTTTCCACACATTCACATCAAACCCTGCAGTCTGCGGGCGTCTCTGCTTCCTGTTTTATGTGTTGTGTCCCAGCTTTTCACTTTTTTACGCTTTTGAAAAGTAAAACAAGAGCGTAGCCCTCAGTGTTTGACATTGATCGCAACACCGTTTGGACAAAACTGCAAAAACCTCCACTGTAATACGTGAATGGTTAGTAGTATTAATGTCGCTTTGTTAAGATTAGTTATGACTGCAACTGCACGGCTGCCTGTTAAAGCACAGGAATTTTCTTCTTCATATTTTTATATCAGTATGTTGGGAGCTGTTGGGTATATATATGACTTGATTTGAGGTTAAAAAAAATGTTTAAATTTGTGGCTCTTCAAACCATCACGTGCATTTTAAGCCAAGAAACTGAAAGTTTGGTTTCCTTCCACCAGCTGGATTAAAGAGGATAAACAGTTCCTGTGCAGACCTGACTCGGTTTGACAGTCTTTGATTAGTCTTGTGCAAAATGTTAGTTTTTATTTTATTTTAAAATTCTGCTAAAAACAAAACAAAATCAGAGCTTATTAAACCCTCTGGGGAAATACGGTGCAGAAACAAGACAAACAGATTCACTTTAAGTTTGCATATTTAAAGCCAATTTCAATCATGTAAACAGAATCAGCTTTCAGTTTTCTCATTCACGCTTATTTAACAGATGAATTTCCACCTTTTCTTTTGCCTTTCCTTTCTGTGTGAACAAACCAAACCCACGGGAACAACATGCATTATGTTTTATGGAACAATAAAACTGAAATACATTTAAAAAGTAGTGATTAAAGGAAGAATCACCTTCTGTCATGTTCGACAGAATGAGACGGCTCATGTTGGACCACTTCCTGTTTCTGTGGATACTGTGTGTGTGTGTGTGTGTGTTTGAGGGAGGATTTCATGCCGTCATTTTGTATATTCACGAACACACACACACACACACACACACACACACACTCAGAACAACCACATCTCATGCCAGGGCCGTACTTGTTACTGGAACATGTAATTATAACTTCTGGTTGAACAAACACGTCCTGTGTTGGAGCAACAAAGATGCCGTCCAGCATAAGTATCAGTCTTCTGGAAAATGGAGCCCATGTTTAGTAACAACAAGACGCCTTTTCTTCTGGGAGGTCCTCACATGATAACCTGCTCGTTTGTTAATACGTAAAGAGTCTATCAGATTCTGCACAGCCACAGTGGGTCAGGAAAGCAGGGCTCACCTTCTTCAACATCAAGTTGACTTTTCAAGGCCCAAACAAAGTCCAGTTTGATCAGGAGGCTTTACTGAAGCTCCCAGAGGACGAGTACAAAGAGAAGGAGAGAGGCTTCAGTGTGTGACGTCCTTGTAAATTTCTCTGCTGAGCTAAACGTTCCCTTAAAGTTAGCCTTCTCTCTGGTCTTAACCTGCGTCATTCGACTTTTCTCTCCTGGATGTCATCGCACCAAGCGGATGCTGCATCTGGATCAGGCGCCTCACGGATCACAGCTCACTTAGCGTTCACCTTCCCGTCGTTAAAATGTGTATCTGTTCTGATTCTCGTGCTGGTCTTCCCTGTGTGGCCCCACCAGGTCTTCACGGTGGACAGGAGGTGATGTGGCACAGCTGGGCTGCTGTTTGTGACAAAAATAAAATTTCTGTTTCACCTAAAGTCAAACCTGATTGGACGAATGCCGCAGTCACTGATTTGTCGCTGGTCTTTAGCGCTGATTCATAATTTGTAAAAATATGGCGGCTGTTCTGGAAATTTCATCAAAGTTGCGATGTAGTGAAAAAATAAAAACAGATCCAAGAATAAACGCTGAGTCGTGGTTCATTTCGTAGCAGCTGCTCTACATACCGCAGATGTTAATGAGGATTTAAGTGTCCACACCGAACAAATGCTGAAAGTCTCGAAACACGAGACGACCCCAGGATACATCGATGATGATGTGTCGAGGTTACAGCGCAAGTTCATCCAAACAATGCAAAGTTCACTCACTTAACTGGTCAAAATCAGTTTAAATTTATTGACCGGGTAGCGTCAGTAGTGATGCTACAAAGCAGAGACACACACTCACACACACACACACATTGCATGACGAGAGAATCTAAACACCAAATCAAACCTCAGATTCGTGAGTGGAAAACACCAGAGAGAAGAACTCGGTTGTTCTTCCATGTCGGTTATTCCTGGGAACAAACAGGCTGAAGCCTCCGTCCGTCACAATGGTGTTATGATTCAGGCAGCGCGTTGCTTTTGTGCGAACAGCTGCATGTTTGCCATCGGCTCACAATGATATTATGGCTGAGGAGTCCACACAGACAGATAATCAGACCTGGACACTGAGGTAATCTCGACTTTTCCAGGGGTCAGCGAGTTTGAGTTTCGTAACCAAGAAAAATATTTAATCAGACAAGAACATTTGGCTGTTTTTCACTGTGACTGAACACATGAAGACTCCAACAACAAACACCAGTTTGTGTCCAAATTAGCTGCTTCTTTGTCAGTCAGACTCCTGAGGGATTTCGGCAGCTAAACTCTGACAACATGAACTCTGCAGACTCAGCACGACAAAGTCTGACTAACCACGTCGTCCCGATGAGGCTGTGATTTCCACGATCCATTCACATTCAGAGTGTCACACCAAAAGGTGACAAACTCTTTGACAACGATTTGAGGAACCCTCAGAGTTATTCTAATTCATCCCGACAAGAACGCGAGTACCGCATTCTATAGCAAACCTTTGAACAGTTTTTGGGACATTTCAATTAAGAGCACAAATGTGAACCCAACAGTGGCATCGGATGAAAAGTCTATGCAAGAAGATAACCAAGCTCAGACCAAAGTGTTGGACCAACCAGCAGACAGAATGACTGAAGACCACAGCAGCAGCCAAGATCTGCACAAATCACAAAGTGCACCAAGTACAAGCTCAAAAACAGAGTGTAAAGTTTCAAAACTGTTGACAGGCTTCAGCCCAGAGCTTTTAATGTGCTGTTTCTTTTAAACCAACAAACATACAAAGTTTTTGTTGATCTGCTGCACTGATCCCTCAGCAGTTTTTGTTCTGGCTGCAGAGTTTGTGACTCAGTGACTCAGCAGCTGAGTGATTCATCAAAACCGTCAAACCAACTGAAAAGCTGTGGAGCAAGTTTAGTGTTGAACAAAAACCACAAATCAACCGCTCAGTTGTTCTGTGAGGCCTGACTACACATGGCCGATATTTGAGGACGCGGCAGAATAAGCAGCACACTCACGCTCTGCAGCGTTTCACAGAATACAGAAGATAAGATGATCAAGTCCTGAGCAGATTCCCCAAGAGGACTTTAGTTTACAATATTCCTGTTTATTGCTGCTGGGAGTCTCAGTTAAAGCTCATTTTTTGTTTTCCAGGAATTATTTCTCAAATGATCCCCTTGAGACACGAATGTGAGCTGGAGGCAGTAAATCCAACAAGCAGGACGCTGATGCCTCGCAGCACATCGACCTTAAGTTCAAACTTCTACAGACCTTAATCTGGTGACTCAGCGCGTACAGGAAGCGCACTGAAGTCTGGCGTGAATGCGCGAGCCGCGTATGGCGACCCCTTCAGGTTACCATGGTTACCTGTAGATGACTCCATGTCGGTGCAGGAACATCAGAGCCGACGTGACCTCGGCCGCGTAGAAACGAGATCGCGCCTCGTCGAACTTCCTCGAACGTTGAATCTGGAACATCAGGTCGCCTCCGTTCACGTACTCCATCACGAAGAACAGCCGGTCCTGCAGAGACGGAAAGGACGAAACAAAGAGAGAGACAAAAATAAATCTAGACACACAATCCCTCTGAGTGTGGAAAAGCTCCAAACTGGATATCGTCAGAAGACCTCATTATTCAGAGAGACAGCACGCTTCATATGTGTAATGTAGCCATAAGGAAAAGTTGGGTATAATTAATTTTAATTAATGAGGTGATGTTGGTGCATTTGAATGAAACACGATCATCGTAATTTCTGAAACTGTTTTCCCAAAACAGTATTCATTTCGTCCATATCTGAAAGCTGAGCGTGTCTGAAGCAGGTTTCACACTAGACGGCTATGTGACGAACGCCGATTGTCTCCACTCCCATAGGACCACTTCCTGTGACACGCGCACACACACACACACACTCAATAAACACACTCTGTGCCGCTCCCTCTGAGCTCTGTTCTCTTGGTACTGAAAATGGCCCCTTCCTGAATTCCACCTCCCTTTCTTCATATAGGAAATAAGAGAGAGAGAGGGAGTGTGAATGTGTGTGTGTGTGTGTGTGTGTGTGTGTGTGTGTGTGTGTGTGCTATAAACAGCTCTGTATATAAGAAGCCATGAGCAGCCCCTCTGAGCCATTGTGTGAGCACTATGGATGTTTAAGTCCACATGTGTGTGATGCTGCATCAAATGTTCCTGCATCTGAAGCCCCACGTTTCCATGAAGCTTGCTGGCTGTGAAGTGGATCCCAAAGGCTTCACACACACACACACACACACACACACACACACACACTGTGTAACGTCTGTCTAACATAACCGTGTACATCCTTTCCTTCAGGTTTATAAAGTGTCAACACTGCGGACAAATTTAACAGCTGATTTCCTGACATATAGCCTGCGTATCCTGACATTACATTCTAGTTTTCCACCTTTTTAACATATTTGACAGGAACAGAGCAGACAGACAGCAGCTTACAGTGTTTGTCACTGAATCAGCACCTTCATGCCTTTAACCAGCCTTATGAAGAAGTTTCAGCAGCTGGCGTTGGCGAGGTTGTCCAACAGGACCAGAGCAGATCATCACATGCAAACAACCATCATCCTCATTATCGCAAGCCAGAAAGATGATCTGAGATGAACAAAAGAATCACATCATCCTCATGTTTTCACTTTGGTTTGACTTCTTGACATTATGTGTAAAGTTCCAGAGAAGTTTAGCAGCCTGCTGTGAAACCTTCCCTGCCCACAATCCTGCTGTTCTCTTTCATCCATTTGCCTGTATGCGTCACTCCATACACACAAAACCAAAAAACAATCTCAGTCACAGAACCTTTGGAAGATTTGGGGATCTTGACTACATCTTAAAACAATCTGCCACCTTCACCAGAAATGACACAGAACTGCAGGGAAGCAGGTGTTTTCCCGAACAGAAATAATGTCTGTGTAAAGAATGAAACGTTCTCAACTTTCAGGTTAAGGTTTCGGCAATCCAGTTTCTTCACATTGTCATTGACGGGCGAAATACTCCCGTAATTCTGCACTTTCTTCCGGCTTTTCTCTGACAAAAACAATTGAAACGGACAATGGATAACGATGACCATAAACCACAGGATCTGCTAAGTCATGACCCCCGACTTCCTTTGTCTGTGTGAGCAGGTTAATCTCAGAAGACAGGTTTAATGAAAAACAGGGCTGAAAATAAGAACTAGCAAATCAACGAGTGCGGTACAGTATGGGCATGAACCAACACTTCTGTACATGTGGAATTAGATGGTCTAATGCCAGTTTTTCCTTCCCAACACGCAGATCTAAACTTTGAATTTCAGCCAATACCAGGAGCCGTCCTGTTACCAGTCTTTCAAACAAAATACATTATATGGACAGAAGTAATGGGTATTGGCTATTCTATTATTGAATTCAGATGTGGTACGAGTTTGGTGTGGAAGAACTTGACTGGCCCACACAGAGCCCTGACCTCAACCCCATCCAACACCTTTGGGATGAACTGGAACGGAGATTGTGAGCCAGGCCTTTTGGTCCAACATCAGTGTGAGACCTCACAAATGCTCTACTGCATGAATGGGCACAAATTCCCACAGAAACACTCCAACATGTTGTGGAAAGCCTTCACAGAAGAGTGGAAGCTGTTAGAGCTGCAAAGCTGTCTGTGTGTTTACAATGAGACGTCATTAAAGTCCCTGTTGGTGTGATGGGCAGGTGTCCCAATACTTTTGTATATATAGTGTATATTATTGCTTATTTTTGGGTGAAGTGTTGCTGCTGAGAGATAGCTGGGCCCATTACTGATAAACATGTAATTACCGTAAGTCGAATTGGGTCAGTGCATAAACAGAGCTAATGGCTTACAGTGGAGCTAAACACACAGCAAGACTGGGAGTTTCTGAACTGCAGTTTAATGTGACAACACAGCACATTTACAGTAAATACATGTACTGCAGTACTTCAGCTGAGTTCGATCAGGAGCTGTGTCACAGGTGAAGGTAAGCAGGTACAAGCAGTGACCGAGGCTTCAGGGCAAACACCGAGACAAACGAGACACTGAAGTTTGATGAACAGAGATGGTTCATTTACGAGATCAGTCCTGTTCATCCATTCATTCCCTTTAGTGAAGGCAGTATGTAGGAATAATCTTTCAAGCCTACAGGTGTTGGAGACTAAGAGATTTTGGTGGCGTTGTCCTTTAAGTGGCCCTGTTGGTTTCTTGCTCTCGTCCTCCTCAGCTTCTAGCTGGTTAGTTTGAGCTGAACTGAGTTAATTCAGCAGGAGGCTGATCTGACGCTGCATGTTGCTAACCCGGCTTTAAGGGGCCTCCTGATTGGCTCTTACATAAGTGTCCGGCGGTCCACCTCAGCCAGAGTGTTTTTTCTCCTGCTCCTCCTGAAAGCGACTTTAAACAGGATGTCGAAATAGTTTGTTTAAATGTACTCAGAGTCCCGTCTGGTCCCACCCAATCAAACATGAATAAACATTTCCTGAGTGTAATTACAAATGTACAGATACTGGCTTCCCACTGCTGACACACACGCACACACACACACACACGCACACACACACATACATTCATTCAATACACACCCAGAAGAGCTCCAACCCAAGACAGACAATAGTCTTGATGATTATCTGACCATTGTGTGTGTGTGTGTGTGTGTATGTGTGTGTGTGTGTGTGTGTGTGTGATGTGCCCTCTCTATGCCACCCTGCTGTAATGTATAGAAAACAAGTCTGAACTTGCATCTTATGTAACCCATTAACTCATACTTTGTCTTACACACACACAGACACACACACACACACACACACACACACACACAGAGACACACACACACACACAGACACACACACACACACACAGACACACAGACACACACACACAGACACACACACACACAGAGACACACAGACACACACAGACATTACAACAATGAAAGCACAAGACAGACATGCTTTCATTTGTCTGCTACGACGTACTGCAGTACCTGAAGTAAAGGAGCAGTACGTAGTGTTTACTGAGGAGGACTGAGGTCTGCTGTTATGTGGGACCTTCAGAGTTTCCAGATCAGTTAAAGAAGAAAAGAAAGAAAAGGACAAAAGAAAAAAGGAGCAGAAAAAGTGGAAAAAAAGATGCAAGTAATGAAAGAGGCAAATGAAAATGGAAGAAAATATAACAAGCAACTTACCAGTAATAATAAACTTTAACTGATAAGCTACGTCATAAACAATTTATGCTTTATTTAACCGGGAAGAAAACATGCAGACTCTGACAATAAAGAAAAATACTCCTGATAAAACAGATAAGACTTGACGGCAATAAGGTGAATAAAGGAAAGAAACAAACAAAGTCAGGAAGAACGGAGGAGAAGTGAAAAAAGGACGAGAGAAAGACAGAAAGTGTTGTTTTTATTCTTCTGAATGTCTTTCATATCACAGGCTTATTTTAATTAAATCACAGGTGAAAGGCTTATAGAAAATACTGTTCATGTTCGCACTTTGTAAATCTGTATTTTAGATGTCCTCCGTCCTCCCAGCTGCAGTAAAGACATTCGTCCAAATCGGTCGAACAAAAAGAACAAACTGGGAACAAAAACAGCGAGTGGGGTTTGAACTTTTGTCTGAGTACAAAAACAAAAACAGTCAAGTGCTGCCCTATTTTTCTCGGAACATTATGAGCCATTAGCGTTTGGCTGCTGCTCGTTACCACACAGAGACGTCCCAGTAAAGACGCCCACAGTGATTTCACCCAGCGGAGCGTGGAGCCCCAGTGTGTTCGATTCAGACCTCATACCGTCTCCCCACACACTGCTGTTCCGCCGCAGGAAGCGTCCAGGTGTGCGAAGCAGCCCCTAAAGTCCTTCTGAGACTCGTTCGTGTGTTCGGTGGACTTTCCCTTTAAGAGGAGGGCAGGAGTTTTCTCTTTTTTCCACCGATGATGGCAGCAGGAAATGATTGTAATTGGGGGACAGAGTGTATTGTGTGTGTGGCCCTGGAACCACATCAAGAATGTTTGTCCTAAAAAAAACGACAAAACCCTCCTGCAGTTGAATCAAGCTTGAGTCCCCGCACCGACCGTCCAACTGACACGAAGCAAACGCATCCGCAGCTCGTCTGCGTGGCGTGACATCGAGAGACGCTTTCAAAGTGAACGAACAGCAAAGCGATTTAAAAGAAAACAAACATCCCTCTGAATTCTGCTCGTTAGAGTTCGGACCTCCTGAGCTCCCACTGCTGACTGCAGGAGTCAGCGCACACGTTTAGCGTTCACATCATGTTGGAGCAAAGCCACAGCACCAAAAAGACAGCAGGGATCACAAGGGAAGGAGTTCCTGAAGCTACCGCGACTGCTAATCTGCACACATCCTCCTTTTAATGTGCAGATTTATTTCAAACACGGCTCGAATTAGGATGTGTTAGAGCTGATTGGCAGAATTATGTTTTCATTGGTGGAGGGGCTTCATTTTGTCTTGTCACAAGTTTTGGCTTTTTCTGTTTCAGCTTAACAGCAATATACAAATTTCTCCCAGTAAGACAAAAACTGTACAGCCAAAACATAACAAAAATGATTTCTGTAAATGTTTGCTGAGCTGCCATCTGAATGGTGCTTCGGTTTAGAAAAGAAAATGTCTTGGTTTAACTTCGAGGGTAAAGGAATCCATCATCCAACACTGAGTATAGAGTTGCAAGTGTGTGTGTGTGTGTGTGTGTGTGTGCACTGTGTCCAACAACAACAGAAAACATGCGTACATCCACTAATGACTGTAGTTTTGAAAAGAACAACTCCCCAAGACTGACACATATTTGGCTGGCCAATCAGTATGTGCCTACACAGTGTGTGTGTGTGTGTGTGTGTGTCACTGTCTTTCTTCCTCATGGCTGACAGGAGTAAAATGCCTGCTGTGGGCTGCTGGTTCTCCCACAGAATATCTCCTTACTCGCGGTTCCCGTAAAAACAAATGAATTTCACTTGATTTTCATTGGTTCAAAAAAACAAAAGAAGAAAAAACAAAACTTTGGTAAGTGAGTCGTTTGTCTTAATTAGATTCAAGAGAAACAGACTTCCAGGAAAGTCAGGTCCTTTTAAAGCTGCGTTCAGGAGTCGTGTGCAGAGTGTTTGCACGATGTTAAGCAACAGAAAGGAGCTGGTTGGTCCTGAGCAGAGTGTGTGTGTGTGTGTGTGTGTGTGTGTGGCAGCAGCATCCAGTTAAGTTCAGGAGGAACTTCCCGAGTTTCACTACGTTGCCATGACAGCACACCTCTGTGAAACCGATTCACTAAATCAGACACTTATGGAGCGTTTTATCATAGGTGCACTACATAGACAAAAGTAATGGGACGGGGCTGTTTTTCAGGAAAGCTGCAAAGCTGTCTCTGTATTTAGAATGCGATGGCATTAAAGTCCCTGCTGCTCAGGTGTCCAGATTCTTTTGTCCATATATTGTAACTGTGTGATGGTCTGAAAGCGAACTTCAATCCAGTCACAAGTCAGCCTTCCAGCTTTGCTGTCTGTTTGACCCCACTGACTCTGGACGGTCAGTCCGGATGGTCCACGGGTCTCTCTGTCCTCGGCGGGACAGAACAAAGCTTCATTAGTGCACCTGACTGGTTTCTGGCTCTTCTGCTGCCTCTGATGTCCACCAATTTCAGCTCATTAAAAGCACTCACTCCTCCGCTGTGACGTGTCCTGTTCCTCACCTCTCACCAAACCCTCCCTCTCTGCTCCATCACCTTTTATCATCACCCCTCCACTCTGGTCAAAAGGCCTGGCCTGTTTATCGTCACACATCTGCAGTCCAAAACCAGCTTTCCCTGTTTTTTCTGCTTCTATTCTCTCTCTTTATTCACTTCCTCATTCGACGCTTCCTCGTCTCTGCTTCCCCGCTCCGACTGAGGCCCGGCGCTACTGTTGTATAATGTTATTTACATTTCTCGGCGGTAATTAGGCTGATAGGGGAACGGCCACGATCCCACAGTCGATTAAGAAGAACAGGAGGGAGGGAGGGAGGAGGGGGAGAACAAGGAGGGAGGAGGCGTGTAGGTAGGTCACGCAAAGTGCAGACTTTTTTAAGTACAGTGACGTCACAGTACAAAAACAAATGGCCTCTTCAAAGATGGAGGTGATACGTGTGTGTGAGTGTAAAAGTGAACATCATACACAGTATGCATGTGTGCTGTACAACATGTGTGAACAGAGTCCTGTGCCGCAGGTACAGTAAAGTATCCACTGAGGGGCCTCGCAGTCAAACGAGGGGGGACGAACGTCTGAGAAGGTCGTCAGAGCTGAAGGAGGGAAAGACGAACGGGAAAAATAAAAACCTTTTCGTCTCTTTAAACCTCCGAGCGCTAACAGATAACTCGCTTTCAGACTCGAACATGTGACTCACGAGTCCGCCGCACTGAGAAGTGCAACAGCTACACCAAATCTGACTCAAACAGTAGAGCACGACGATCCATCCGTTGATCAGTCCACAGGAAATGATGAGCAATAAATCTATTTTATCAACAAGAAAAGCCAGTTTCTTATTTAATGAGAGATGAAAGCAGCTGGAAATATGTTTTAACCGCACACGTCATTCACGCCGGTTTGTGTGTCACACGGCGCCAACTGATCTGCAAAGCTCAGTCCGTGTGTTCGACCCCACATCGTGTACAGTATGGATGTGTGGGCCTGTTCGCTGTAATCACATCAAGTCCACAGCATTAGGTGTGTGTGCTCCAAGGAGAGCTGGGTGAGTGAGGGGGAGGGAGGGGGAGGCGGGTGAGGAGGGTGGGGTCGCGCAGCATATGGAATACACATCATGTCCCTGATAAGGATCAAAGCAGTTATATAAGAGCCAGGGGGAAAAATCCCTTTGTTTTGTCCAAGAACACACTCCCAATCATACCTGACTGCCTGTGTGTGTGTGTGTGCCTGTGTGTGTGTGTGCCTGTGTGTATGTGTGTGTGCCTGTGTGTGTGTGTGCGTGTGTGTGTGTGTGCCTGTGTGTGTGTGTGCGTGTGTGTGTGTGTGTGTGTGCCTGTGTGTGTGAGTGTGTGTGTGTGCCTGTGTGTGTGTGTGTGTGTGTGTGTGTGTGTGCCTGTGTGTATGTGTGTGTGTGTCTGTCGGTGTGCGTGCATGTGTGCGAGGGTGTGTGTGCCTGTGTGTGTGTGTGCGTGTGTGTGTGTGTGTGTGTGTGTGTGTGTGTGTGTGCCTGTGTGTATGTGTGTGTGTGTCTGTCGGTGTGCGTGCATGTGTGCGAGGGTGTGTGTGTGTGTGTGTGCGTGTGTGTGTGTGTGTGTGTGTGTCTATGTGTGTGTGTGTGCCTGTGTGTGTGTCTATGTGTGTGTGTGTGTGTGTGTGTTTCTGCATCATCCGTGCTGACAGAAAGACAGAAGAGTAAAAGAGTGAAAATGGTGCAGTAGAAAAAGGCTGAACTGTCTGACTCTCCGTCTGCCGCTCATCCCGCCTGCACATGTTTGTGTTTGCTTTAGAGAAAAACAACAGGAATAAATAAATTGAACAGGAGACGCCATCATTAGACTCGAGAACAGTCTGTGAAAACAAACAAACGACGTGGCTCAGCTGCTCCTCCTCCTCCTCCTCCTCCATCTTTTGTGTCTAACGCTGCACATGCCGGTCAAGACTTGCTTCTGTTGAACAAACATTTCCAAACGATGGCAGATAAAAAGTGTTACAGCTCAGCACGAGTCCTGCCCTTCCTGGCGCTGCTCCAGTGGTTCTGTCAGATCGTTAGACTCCTTCATGCAGATTTCCAGGCTGATTCCTTCAGTGTTCGGCCTGAACCTTTTCCCAAAAGAAACACCAATAACACAAAGGGGCTCCCAAACATATACAAAATGTTACAATTCATTTATCCGTCTTCAATCGGTCAGTTTATAAGTGGGTTTCCTGTATGAGATTTTACTGACTGACACACTGAAAAGGAAGAAAAATGTTCAGTGGAAGAGGAAACCTCCTGAAACTCTTAGCCTGACCTTAACGTCAGCGTTGCTTCAGAGGCGTCTCGACTTGAGTTTCTTAAACGTTCGGGTTTGTGCAGCTCGTGTTTTGTTGAAAAGGTAACACCTGTGCAGCCTCCTCGGCAGCGTCAGGCTCAAGCTGCAGTGAAAGGACGCCAACATGTGACCTCCTCCTCCTCCTCCGGCAAGGGAAATACACACCTCACACACACACACACACCTCACCCACAGGAACATGTGCAGAACCCCTGTACAGACACGAACGCTTATGCAATACGCAGCAGACAAAACATACGGCAGCCTGGAGGGGCTGTCAGCGTCCCACCAACGGGTGACCCTTAGCGTGTCCGTCTGTCATCGTCCACTAACTAGACAGACGGAGGGACGACTGAGGCGAGAAGGAGGAGATGATGAGAGGAGGGCGGAGTGTGTGGAGACTGAAGAGAGCTGATGAAGACATCTGGATGTCTTCCAGAAAGCGGATTCGCGGCCTCGACAGACACGCGCTTCACTGACAGCAGAACAGTTTACAGCAGGTAGACAACAGGTGCCGACCGGGGATGCTGGACCGAGGACAGGTTGTCCCTTTGCGAGGAGCTGCGACTGAACTGAGCTCAGCAGAGCTCCGGTCCTCGTACTGTGATGGGGGCTTTACGGGACTACACTGCAGTTCTCTGTGTTCATACGTGTTAAGCCCTTAACACACTGAGGCTAGAGCCCCATGTGATCTGCAAAGTGACACACTTTAAGTCCATGTTTAAAGGAACAGTTCACCCAAAAATGAAAATTCACCGCTTATCCGTCGGGGTCGCGGGGGAGCTGGAGCCTATCCCAGCTGACTACGGGTGAGAGGCGGGGTTCACCCTGGACTGGTCGCCTGTCAATCACAGGGCCAACACACAAAGACAGACAAGCACTCACGCACACACTCAGACCTTGGGGCAATGTAGAGCAGCCAGTTAACCTACTGTGCATGTTTTTGGTATTGTGGGAGCTGCTGGAGAAAACCCACGCAGGCACAGGGAGAACATGCACACTGCAACATCAAGTTA
Source organism: Scatophagus argus (assembly GCF_020382885.2). Classification (NCBI taxonomy): domain Eukaryota; kingdom Metazoa; phylum Chordata; class Actinopteri; family Scatophagidae; genus Scatophagus; species Scatophagus argus. Next base: position 1,680,097 of record NC_058502.1, read on the forward strand.
ATTAAACTTTAAATTTCTAGTTTTTACTTTCAGACCACTTCGGAGTGTTTTGACTTGAACGAACGTGATGTACAGAGTTCAATCAGTTCACTTAAATAACGTTTCTAATGAGACATGACTGGCATATTAGCAGACTTCTCAGCAGCGTGAGAGTTAGAAATAAAACACTTAAGTCACCTTTTGAAGGTGCAGATAAATCTCTTCACGTTTCCTACAGAATTCAGATGCACATTTTGTCAAGTGTTTGCTAAATGCTTCACTTCATCGGCCGGGACCACAGTTTGAAATGCGGTGCGATGCTGCCCCCTGGAGGCCGCAGCCTGTCTGCGTGACTTTGTGTGTGCTCTTACTTTAGTCTGGAAGCAGCAGAAGAGCTGTGTCAGGTAGGGGTGTTTTCTGGCCAGGGCCAGGATCCGTTTCTCGGTCAGAGTGCAGTCCACGTCGTCGTCCTGAAGGATCACGTCTTTCTTCAGCACTTTGACGGCGTAAACCTCGTCGCTGCCTTTCAGCTCGGCCAGCATCACCTGGTCACATGACACGCAGCAGTGAGAACGCGGTCGAAAACACAAACACGACACCAACGAGAGTATTTTTCCACAAAGCCCTCGCTTCTCTTCCCTGATTTGCTCCTCCTGTCTTCTCATCTTTTAACTCAGAGTGAAGCAGAAGAGCAAACACAGGAGAGTAAACAGGGAACAGGTGAACACACGTCACCTTTCCGAAGCTTCCTTTTCCCAGAACTTTGATGAACACAAAGTCGTGCAGGTTCATCTTCTTGACCTCAGGAGCGACATGACCTTTGACCTCTCCGTTCTCCTGGCTTCCTTTGCCCTCCACTCCAGCGCTGCCTCCTCCATCACCTGCTCCTCCACCTCCATCAGCGTCTCCCGTTACCGTAGCAACGGACGAGGCGGACGAGAGGATGTGTGTCTTGTGCTCCTCTCCGCGGTGGTCGAACGACAGAACCTTCCGGATGTTCTCCAGCTCCTTCACGTCTGCACAGAAATGGAAATAAGTCGAGTTCAGGCAAGTGTGTTCTTTCGGTTTGAGGTTTTCATGCGATGGTGAGAACTTCCGAGTACCCTGGTCACATGGCGAGGTGGGCGCGGACTTGGAGCGATCGTCTTCGGCCTTTGGCGCCCCTGATAAAGCCTGCTGGGGGTCCTGACCCTGAGGAAGCTGTGAAAGAGAAAACACCTCTGTCGACATCCTCCTCACAAAGTTGACTGAGATGCTTTCGCTTTACTCGCATGGAAAGACGCCGCGAGCAGCCAGTCAGGTGACTCACCTTTTTCCGTCTCTGGCCGCTGTTCAAGATTTTGTCTGGTGTGACTCCGAGGTCGGAGAGGACTTTAGCGATTCCTCTGGCGTCCACGCCACAGTTAGGAGCTACGTTCCTCTCACAGCGCCTGTGCACATTCACTTTGCACACTGAGACACACACACACACACACACACACACAATGAGGAATGAGTTTATATGAATGGTGAAATAAAAAATGCCGAGCCGTGTGTGTCGTACCTTTACACTGCAGCCCCTGTCGCAGCAGACCCCACAGCAGGGACCCACAGTGGTCGCAGAAGGTGAGGACCTTAAAGTTGTGGATGCTGAACTTGTGCGGCACGTTGACGCTGAACCTCTGAGAGCCGACTGGCTGTAAAATCACAGCGAGAAAGTGAGGAGGTCAGAGTTGGTAGGAAACATACGGGAATGTTGTGCACTAACGTTAAAGCTCCTGGGGCACTTGATGGCCACCGTAAATCAGGAACAGCTGAGAAGTGATGTGAAATGCAGCAAAGGTCTGAAGACTGGCGACTCAGCTCAACTGAATCCTTTAAGCCAGCGACTCTCAAAGTGTTTCTGAACGCTTCACATCTTCCTCAGTCTTTCGCTGCTACAGTCCCAACTTCAGAGTGAGTATGTGTTTTAACAAAAGCAAAGCAGTTAATGGGGAAACACATCAAATATACTGCCTTCGGAGTGTTTTCAACTCAGTACCTCGCCGACGGTGTCCTCCTGCTTCTTCATGCCTGCACACTTGGTAATGATGAGCTCGTGGCAGCGCTTATGGACCACGCAGGTGCACACTGCAGGAGGAGCACATGTACAGCTCAGGTGCACGAGTCTGAAGTGCCTCCGGTTGATAGTCGTGACAAACACAAGTTACGTTTCAGCCACAGCGGACTACAGGAACATTAAGATGTCACTTCAGCCTACCTTGACACTGGTAGCCCTGCTTTCCTAAGACGCCCCTGAAGGTCAGAGAGAGACAGGAAACATGTTGATAATCAGTATGAAACCTTCAGGAGCTGTTTTCCTACTTAGAAAAGCGATTGATAAGCAGTCAAGACATGGAGGAAAGAAAAGCAAAGAAATCCATCAACTTTAATGGATGTAACAAGACAGCAGCTCAGTGGGAGGAAACCTGAGGACAGGCAACAAAACACCTTCGCCGTAAAACCTGTTTGCATGCATTTTAAGTGTATTGCAGTAAGTTATTACGGTTACGATAAACGATGCTGCAGTTTTCTCTCTTTTATGTCACTCAGACCTTTTGGACTCTGCAGTGAGAGTTTTCTTTTTGTCTTTACTGTGTTCAAACTGCCTGAAAGTTCTTCAGACTCATTTCAGTCCGAAGTCTTAGTCTTTAGTTTCGGTTTTGCTGCTAAAAGTTCAGCGTTTTTTAGTCCATCCACACTGGACAGCAGCTTTAAACAGTAAACCTGAGAATATTCCATAAAGCTGTCAGAAACAGGGACCACGTCCTCACCAGATGAAGTCCCTGCAGTGGGAGCAGTAGGTGGGCTGTCTCAGGTAGGTGGCCATGAACTTGTGTCCGTTGACCTGGTGGACCCTCCGCCGCACGGCGCCCTGACGCTTCCTGGGACGCATCCGCTGCCGAAACACTCGCTCCTCATTCTCGGTGGAGGCGGATGCATCTGCGTGCACACACAGGCGAAAGAAGTAAAATAATATGTTATACAGCACACATCAGTAAGCAGGCTGAAGGCTGTAGCAAACATCAAATATGAAAACAGTCCCAAACACAAAGCAAGCTGCTGCGGCTGAGCTGTGCTGAGGTACTGACGTTTCTCCTCCAGATCTGCACTCACACTGCGTGGCCACTAGATGGCGGTGACACTTTTCTTTTCTTTTCCACACAGTCAGTGTCTTTGTCTGTCCTGCTCTTTGTGTCCCAGAGGGGTTTCATTGTGGAGCAGCGGAGATTTCAGTTTCCATCTGAGCCCGTCTTAATTACATACTTGCTGTACCTGAGGCCAGCAGGTGGGCGGGGGAGGGGTCACTCAGCAGTCATGTTAAATAGGAAGGGAAATCCAGCTGAATCGAGGTTCATCCCAATTCCCTTGGAGTGCCTCCTTCACTTGGGTCAGTCCCTCCCAGTGAGGAAGAATGAAGAGAGGTGAGGAGAGAGGAAACGAGGAAAAATCGTAGAAGAGAATTTCTGAAGAATCCACCTGCTCACAGGCGATGACAGCTCCAAACGAGGGCTGCCCCTAATGATTACTCACATTATCGCTATCATTAATCTGACACTTGCAGGTTTTGTCAGACAGGGTTCATGTTGTTGCTCCACATGCAGGAGGATGCCTGACGGAGGATGGAGGATGTCTGAGAGCGTCTGTCGGAGCGTCAGGTGATGTCTTCATCTGTCGATAGAAGATGGAAACTTTGCAACAACCACTGGCTGGTTGCTGTGAACATTCATGTCCTGTAGACCAAGAATCCTTCACTCTGGCACCTTAAAACACTGAGCACATTCATGTTCCCTGAAGGCGCTCCACAGCCTTTCCTCTAGCGCCACCCTCTGGACTGACTTCTACTCTTAAACTCTTCCAGTCGTTGTTTCATTCCTTCCCCCCGTCATGTTCTGCCTGTCCTCCTCACCATCGCCTAGCAACTGACAACTGCTGCCTGGCAACCATGTTCGACTTGGTGTCGTCCAGCGGGGAGGGTTTGGGTCTGTGGTGGGGGTCTGTGATGGACGTGCTGCTCTTCTGTGATGTCCTTACCACAACTCCAAAAGTTAAAGACTCCAGCAGCAGGGACAAACTCCAGTGAGGGACACCAGCCACACCTGTAAAATGAGGCCTGACACACACCTGCTGAGCTGACGTGTTCATTACACCTCATGACACTGCAGTGAAGGAAGGAGCAACCGTGCTGACAAATCTGCTGCCAAGCGCCTGAGGAGAGACGACGACCTGGAACAAAGTGACGGACAGACGGATGGACTGACAACCGGCTCTGCACAACGTTCAGAGCGTCAGAGGCGAGTACACAACCTTGAGCTACGGCAACGAACACGACGTCGGGCCAGGAGTTCGCAGCTGATTTGACCACTCAGGAACAGGTACCAGTTTGAGGCTGGTCCCAGTACCCGTTCAGCACACCAGCAGTGTTTTCTTCTGCTTCAGACAGCAACGACGCCTGACAAGTCAAGGGAAGCAGAGCTAAACGTGAGATAACACAGCAGTGATGCTAAAATGTTTGCTAAGTTCACTATCTCTGTCTCACACACACACACACACATTCCTGTGCACATGCACAAATCTCAGCACGCATTTACAGATTCGTGTTGTGCAGTCAGTCGTATTTTATCACAAGTCAAAGTATATTTCTGTGTCCTCCATGTAAACCTGCAAAACTGATGGATTCCATGCAGCTGAGATGTTCACATGGCCTGTAACACACACGTTCTTAATGCTTTTCCTTCATCCAGCTGCCACGGTTACAGACGCAGAGACCCAGAAAAGAACCGTGAATGAAGTCCTGCACTAAAGATTTTCCTCGGAGGAAAATCGGCCCTCAGCTGATAAGCACAGAGGCGGCACAGCATCGAAACGTTTCACCTGCTTCTCGCAACAGGCAGCAGCTTATCACCTGTCCCGGTGACAGCAGGGCTGTGTGTGTGTGTGTGTGTGTGTGTGTGTGTGTGTGTGTGTGTGTGTGTGTGAGTGTGAGTGTGTGTGTGCATGTGTGTGTGTGTGAAAGCTAATAGGTTGATTGCAGCTCTCAGGCCTGACAGTTCACCCATGTGTTCTCTGCTATGCAAACACATTTAAGTAATGACTGCAATTTTAGCCGCACACACACACACACACACACACACACACACACACAGCTACATAAACATACTGTATACCACTGCAGACACAAAAAGCAACACTCATACAGACCCCTCCCCTCCCCTCCCCCTCCCCTCACCCTCTCTCCCTCGATGATGTAACTGGTCCATTAGAGAACACTCCACTTTACTAATCAATTTATCACCCTCGTCTCCCCCCTCTTTCGACCTCCACTTAACTTCCCTCTCTGTTTTTCTCTTCATGCTTTCTGTCTCCCCAACATGTAATCAGGTACACACACACACACACACACACACACACACACACACACAAAGCTAAAAATTCACCATCTCTGCTGTAATATCCCATTTTAATCCACAACACAAGGTGGGAAAGTCACCCACAGCAGCAGACAACACATGCTGTTTTATTTCCTCCAGAAGAGGACGGAGACGGAGACACTAGCTGCACTGGCTGGTAATGATTTAGGCTGCTATTTGTCACTCATGACGAGGATTTTTTTGCATTCCACTAATGAAATGAAATGAGGGAAAGACAAACCCGACTGAAGTCAGCTGCTGATGTGTGCCGTGGTGGTTTGATTCCACTGAAGAACGTGAAGGATGTGCACATTAGAAGGCTAAATGCTGCATTGGCTTTGTCAGGTGGTGAGTTAACCACACCTATCAGTGGCTTTAAACACCACGAGGTCTTCGCTTCATGACTGATGAGATGACGTGAAAGTTCAGAGTGAAGTCAATAAGCTGACATCATGTCACTCACTGCAGAACAGGAACGAAACTCACACTGTGCGTGTGTTTCCTGGCAGCAAGCCGTTGACTGCACGTTTTTAAACCTCCCCGTTAAAGCAAAGCGAGCGTTAAGGCCCACAGAGAGGTGGTGACAGGACTTTTATTAGCTCCATGGCTTTATGTAAAGTGTGTTCTTTAAGAAGCCCTCATTTATTGTTATGAATTCTCAGTGAAACCCCAACAAGAACACATTAACGCGATGCATTAAAGACGCAAAGTGACTGATGAAACCCATGACGAGACCCATTAGAGACCAGTTTCTGCTGTTGTCCAACAGCTGAGCTCTGAGCGTAGCCACGCCGGTTTTGAGGAGTAAACGTAAGAGGAACTCGGTACGTAGCATCAGCTGTGAAGGCTGGAGCTATCAAACAGATTAAAACATAATCCTCATCCTCATCGAGAGCAATAAGACGGAGGAGATGATCATGTTAGACTGGAAGCACAGCATAACTGAGTGTAGTGAGTTCTTACCTTCGCTGGACGATCCTGATAGGTCAATAACAACATAGACCCTCCCCTCTGGCTCCAAGTCAATCTGCAGACAGGAAGGTGATGGACAGAAGAGGAAAACATGTGAGTAAAAACCTGTTCGAGCTGACCTTGACTGGTCTGTGGCTGCCTGATGTGAACATGTTGTCCACAGCATGAAAGTCACACAGCAAACTGCTCGGGCAACATTTTTATTCAGAAAGTTAAGGTTTGTTCTGGTTGTTCATGTCCCAGTAAATTGATGGGGACACAGAGTTTGTCTCTCTGACACGCGTCCCTGTAGTGTTTCTGTCCATATTCCGAACGAAACAGGACAGGAAGTAGTAAAACGGGTTCATTTTAACCAAGAACTGCTGGTATTCCAAGAGTCGCAGTCAAATGTCAACACTCTGAGTTTTAAATTCCCACTGGTGAGAAGACAAACTTGAAGTTGCTAAAACCAAATCAAGCGAAACAGAGGAAACCAATCACACGATGTTTCACAGAAAAAGACCGCGTCTCCCAGCGAAGCGGCCTTCACGCTGTCTGGAAGTTTTGATCAGTCATTTAGTCGTTTGAGCTGTAAAACGTCAGAAAGGACAGCGACATTCCACTCACTATCACGTGTGATTTTCCATACATGTCCATAACGTTCAATATACTGTGACTGGAAAAAATACAGTTCAGTCATCCACCCACCAGCCAGCACCACAAACCAGAGAGAAACCCCGCGATCGTAACATCCTGTTTGGACGAAATCTCACACAGCATCAACGCAACGGCAATGTGGCAACGTGTAGAAGAGAAAAGTTAGTGAGAAAAGAGAGGCTGACACATATCCTGTCTCACACGCACACACACGCACACACGCACACACACACACACACACACACACACACACACGAGTCTGAATGTGTTTAGGCCAAAGAGAAGCTGTGGAGATCACTGCTCTGCAAGCTGTGGAGTGTCTGCACATGTATGTGTGTAAACAGCAAAGAGAGAGAGAGAGAGAGAGAGTGTGTGTGTGTGTGTGTGTGTGTGTGTGAGAGAGAGAGAGAGAGAGAGAGAGGCCTGTGTGCATTTGAGCTCATCTCATTAAAGCAAGTGGGCATCAGCCAGGGGGGCTCTTTACACCAGCAGCTTGAACCACCCACAGTGTCCATAATCCTCCTCTACACACACACACACACACGCACACACACACGCACACACAGCAGACAGCATTAACTGAGGACGAACAGGCGAGGGTTCAGTAATGTATACAGAAAGATGGAAGGTGGACAGAGAAGCGGAGGAGGGGGAGGACAGAGAAAGTTTGTTGGATCGTACCAATGTGAAAGTACGGGGGGGGTGCACCTTGTCTGATTTCATATCTGTCGTGTGCTAATGCATCTTCATTACGAAGCGTGACACTGAGAGCATTCTGAGGTTTAACAGGATAATTATTCCCATCCATCTGCATTTTCTACAAGAAGCAGCGGAAGGAAGGAAGTCGTTGTGGCAGGCGGACAGACGAGGGGGGCAGAATATTAATATGAATCTGCCAAAGGGGGGGCATTTAAATATCATACACAAGAAAATCACTTAAACACCACTGAAATCTGAGCTGTTTGGTTAGCGGCGCTGTCAGATTCAGAGAAAGAAGCAAAGTCACATCAGCCAAGTGTTTCAGCATCCATGAAATGAGCCAGAACAGACCCGAGCCTCCTGGAAAGGGACTGAGACACTGAGACACTGAGACACTGAGACACTGAGACACGAGCTTACGGTCTGCTCATGTTTCATCCAGTCTGCACATAAACCGCTTTCCTTTAACCGCGTGGGGGGCGGCGTGTGGCGCTTTCAGACGCCTGGGAGGTTTAAACCAATCGACTCCTTATCAAACAAGTGAGTCTTATGAAAACGTGAGGATACTGAGTGTACTTCTACTTCAGTGACTGAAGAGATTCATAACCTGTAGTCTGTGTACAGCAGACAGACGATTTGTTATTCCTGATGTTCTCATAAGGTCAGCAAAAACAAAAAACCAAAAAACGTCTGCACCAGACACGACGTTTGGCCACAGCCGCCTCATTTGCATCACAGAGGCAGAAATACATAAAGAAACGTAAAAAGAAAAGCCGGACGAAATAGTGAGAAAATAACTAAGGTGAAAATGCACAGGGAACAAAATACCAAATATCTAAATAAATAAGTACATTCAGAAATGGTAAAATGGAGAATTAAATAAACTGGGGAATTAACTTTTTACTGTGTTTCACTGCAAACTGAATCCTGCCAACTTTGCTGTTTTCTTGGTGGGTCAAAATAAAATCTTTTAAGGCATCCAGGCCATTTGCTTAATCAGTCAAAAAGCAAATAGTAACAAAGTGCACCCGTCCAATATAACGAGACGAGAGGAGAAGTCAGGAAGAATACACAGTATGAACGCTGCAGCTTCACTAAACCAGCAGTAAAGACGATGAAGACATCACAAAGAAAGGAAAACACACACACACACACACACACACACACTCCACCTCCCTTCCTCTGAGGTCACAGCCCTCCATTCATCAGCTGCTTACTGAGCGTGCTCGGACTCACAGGTGCAAATGTCACTAAATATAGAGCGAGCAGAGGAAGGAAAAGGCTCTTCAGAGAGAGTGAGAGAGTGTGTGTGTGTGTGTGTGTGTGTGTGTGTGTGTGTGTGTGAGACGCACAGCGGACACTCGTTTTCACTCCTCGTCGCTGTTTATTTGAGAGCCGCCGGCTGTGCGAACACAGAGGTCAAAGGTCACATGACGGGCACGGAGGATCGACGCCCTCCTCATCAGGAGGAAGACGTGTGTGCCTTCAGCAGACTGAACCAATCAGCTGCAGACGTGTCATATTTTATCCTGTCAAACTCACACACTCCTCATTTCGCACTGGACTGTAAACAGAAACATAACAGACAGAAAAATAGATTTTTACTCCAAAAGATCATCTCCATGAATCCGCCTCTGAACAACAACAACTACTACACAGTGTGTGTGTGTGTGTGTGTGTGTGTGTGTGTGTGAACTGTGCTGCCAAATGAACATGTATTCACCTCTTTAGAAAACATTCTCGAACTGCAGGCTCATTTATCGGGGAAAAACAGACACACACACAAATTAAATTGCAGGCTTTAACTCAGTTGAGCAGGTTTGCCTCCATCACCCACCCTAATGTATCTGTGTGTGTGTATGTGTGTGTGTGTGTGTGTGTGTGTGTGTGTGTTGACAGCTCTACTTGTGATTCCAACTGGCCCAAAAATAAAGGTCCTTCAGCAAGTGACGACTCCTGTCCACACCTGCCAAGCCAAGGCTGAAGTGAAAGCACATGACATTGTGGAACTCTTGGTCCCAGATTTACTGTACACACACACACACACACACATACACACACAGTCTGCTGTGTCTGTCCTTGCCTAATTTGTCCCTGTTGAATAAGTGATGCAGCAGCACTGTGAACGTGCCAGCTACGGTGACCGACACACACACACACACACATTTTCTCTCTCTCATTTGAACTTCTACGTCCTCAGTTTTAGACCACAGTGAAGTTCATTTTGCTCGTGTATATTCTTCAAATTTAAATTTAACTTTTCCTGACCCCCATTTTACTCTTCCTGAGTATTGAAAAGAAAACCCTTCCTGAGGATAAATAAGCCATACTGGTTTCAGTTTTCACCCAGATTTCCTGCTCTTCTGGACGGGGAACGCGTGACCTCATGGACAGCTTTTGTGTTATTACTCTCACTGCCAGGAGGGGGCGACAAAGGTTCTGCACGGCAGGTTTAAACTTTAGAAGAAGAAAAGTTGCTGAAGTCAACGTTCGGCAGCAGTTCCTACAACGGAGACCAAACGACAGGTGCAGGATTGTAACTCAGCCTGTGGATGGTGACCCATTTTCAGGATTCAGCGACTGCAAGCCATCGTTTTAGTGTTTTGGGGGCGTTTTGTGCTTTTATTATAATGTTGACATTAAAGAGACGACAGCAAATACGGGAGCGCAGGGGTGGGGGGTGGCGTGGAACCCTCGTCCCTCGACCCTCGTCCAGCACTGTGACTAGAACAAGCTGTGCTTTAGTGGGCGATGACTTATGTCACATTTAAAGGCACGACACAAGAATGTCCACCTCGGCCTTACACAGACCCTCACCTCACGTTTTAGTTCAACATCCAGTTGGATCACCTGTGAAGTGACGTGTCCTGAGTGTACACGGGTCCAATAATTTGTGTGTGTGTGCAGAATATGTGAGCTCAAAGTGTGCATCTGTGCAGAGGGCGGCAGTTAGCGTTAGCTTGTGGTTTCACACAGATGGAGATAGAGATCACTGTCTGGAAGGAGAGAGAAAATGGAGGAAAAACATGTGCATTAACCTCTAACTGACTCATGGCGGGGTTTATGACACGCATGAGGGAGGAGGAGGAGGAGGAGGAGGAAGAGAGAGAGAGAACATTATGACAGAGGGACCAGAGGGACAGACAGCGACAAAGACAGAAGTCTGCTGAAGGTTTGTGAAGCCACGCTGACATGAGGTTGTGTTAACACTCAATCACTGTGACACCAGCTGCATTAACTAACTTCCACTGCCCGGTTAGCAATTATGGGATGTAGACGTTGTCGCATTGCAGCGTCCTCCGGCGGCACCACACCTCAGTAACGTGGGATGATTAATAATGACCTTTTGGCACACGCACTGTAAAAACAACAGCAGCGAAATCCACAGTAACTTACTGTGTTTGTGCACAGCAAAGCGCTGTAAGCTACGTCACATTCAGACCAGCCGGGGTCCCGTCAGGTGGACTGTAAAGATCCAAAAAAAAAAAAAAAACACTAAGAAATAAAAGGATAGAAAAAATACCTTCTGCAGCGAAATCATCATCAATGGAACAAACCAAAGCAACACTGTTTCATATCAGAGTCGGTCAGGATGTGGAAACGATCTCACTGCACGTTACATGTTGGAAATACTGCGTGCTGTTCACACATCTGGCACGTTCATTCGTTCACGCCCGTGGAGACGACAGACGTCAGAGTTTATTAACGCGTTCGCTGCAGCTCCCTCAGAGCTGAGCAGGAACAGACGAGTCTGAACGCTCATCTCCACTAGCCTACATCATGGCCTGTTCTTTTGCCAGCTCTATCATGGATCTGCTTGAACATGTTGCCATGTCTCGAAAAGAACCAAATTGTCTCTGGATTATCTTACACACACACACCCACCCACACACACACTACACATTAACTCAAAACATACCTGAAGCATTAGTCGCCCATTAGCTCTTCTTAAAGATTTATGCCGGGCTGTTTGGCCTTTACAAACAGGCCTGCACTGAAGGCCTCGAACGCACCACGTGACGCACATCTGCACTGATGAATTTACAAAGTGACACAGGTTGATCACTCATGAACGTGTCTAACATCTGTCTTTGACAAACTAACAGCTGGACACGTGTGTGAAACAGGAACATGTACACGTGATCTGTGAATCACAGCTCAGCGTGGAAGGCTGCCTGTGCGTTCGCAGCTCCACGTTTGAACACAAAAAGTCTCTCGTGACCTCGGGATCAAAACGCTCTCGGCTCAAGGTCCACTTACTAACCGGTATCTTTCAACCATCTCTAACTGTCTCTCACGGCTCTGTCTCATTCACTGATGAAGGCTGTGATCCTCCTGCCTCCAGTCAAGGTAGTGTGAACACTTTGTTTGTTTGTGTTGTTTATTTTTGTTGTCTGGATGGTATCCATGGCAACGCGGTCATCCGGAGCCCCGGGAAGGGACACGTTAAGGCACCTTCGCGGGTTTTGACTCTCTCTCACATCTCTGACTGAGGTTTGTTCAGAGATTCAATCCTTAGGGTCACATGTTGTCAGCTTGAGCTTAATGAGCTTCATTTTAACCCAATCACACTGAGACGCATTCCTCTGAGAGACACACACACACACACACACACACACACACACACACACACAGATGTCCCAAAGCTTTTACAGTTCACATGAGTCTTTTAGTCAAGCTGAAGTCATGTGGCTGCATGTTTTCTCAAAGAGACCAGCAGCTCCAGACGCAGGAGCACAGGACGGACGAACGTTAAAGAAAGGCTGTGTGTGTGTGTGTGTGTGTGTGTGTGTGCTACCTTGAAGCACGAGCCCTGTATGGACCAAATCTGCTGACTGTGTCACACATATCAAATTTCATTTGTTACCACAAGGGTTGTTCTCATTAGTCAAGCGGTGCTTTAAACGTTGCTCCCCTTGCTAGTCGGCACCAGAAAAGCCAGTCGGTTGGGAAACTGATGGCGAACTCTAAGCCTAACGTCCATGTAGGAGCCTTTTCTTGGTGAAATTAGTCGTCAGGAACTTAATTAATACACAGATAACTTTTTTGTGTGTACTGTGCAGAGCAGCATCAAACGTCATCAACCCTGACATCACAATGAGCTCCATCAGTTACCAGCTGAAGTGTGTGCTGTGGTCTGTTTGTCATGAAGGTACACTTTGTGTGTGCGTGTGTCCGTGTGTCCGTGCGTGCGTGCGTGCGTGCGTGCGTGCGTGCGTGCGTGGAGTGACAGGGTGTTTTCTCTTCTCTCATCCTGTTTGGGAGGAAATGGAGACGTCTCGTTACTAAGTTTAATTCTGCCCTGTGGAGCTCACCGGTGATTTATGTTACAGACATTCCACAGACGCTTGAACTCCACGCTTCAAATTATGATTTAGAAACTTCATCTGACTTGCTGCACAAGCTCTGCCCTGTGTTTACCTTCCTCAGATGAGCAGGATCCTCACTTAAAGCTGAACGAAGCGGTTCTGTCTGGTGAGTCCTCGGTCTGATCCTGACTGCCGGCCTGACTTTGCGAGGACTCGGGTGAGGAGATCTACTGATCGGTCACATGACGGGTTAGCAGCGAGCAGACGCCTCAGAGAGACGCTCCAGAGGATGTAAGAATAGAAGTTAATGCGTGTGTTTTTTCTTTTCAGAAACATTAATCACACTGAAGTTCTGTGGAAAGTTCAGCGTCGTGTTGAGGAACAAGCGAGTTCAGTTTTAGTTTGTTTGTAAAAAGTCTCCAAGGGTTTCTGGAAATCACAACATTTTAACACTCATCTTATTTCTGATGAACTACTGCACCTCATTGGATAGAAACAATCACACACATCATCGCTGTGTGTGTGCTTTAACACAGATTCTGTTGCATCCTCATTTTTAATGAATGAAGTCTTTTTAATTTCTGTTTTGAATATTAAATGTTTTAAAATGAAAGAACGTGAAACCACAGGGTAAACATCCACCAATCAGTTTACAACAGAGCACAAAAACAGACGTGCAATCAGCACAGAAAGACAGGAAGTAACGGGAGACAAAGAGACGAAAACAACAGGAGTCTCCACCAGAAACGTGAGCGAGGAGCATCAGCAAAAAGCACGGCACTCGCAGCTCTGACAGAACGATAACAGCACAGCATTCATCTCATTTGTGTTGGTGCAGACAGGAGCAGCAGCAGCAGCACATTTCTCCGTCCTGCTGGACTGTCATGTGCTGTAAGAGGCACAACGTACACGAACAGGACTGCAGATGAACGAGAGATAACAGGGGCCATCCCCTCCGTCCCTCTTCCCTTCTTTCTCTGGGAAGTAAACTTGGACAGTGAAAACAGGAAGTAGGGCCTACCGTGTGACTCAAACACGCTGCTGCTAATATTAGACTGACACACACACACACAGTCCTGCCCCTGTTTCCTTCAGCCCACAGAGGACACCCCTTCACCACAGACTGCAGGGAAACAGAGTCCAGCAGAGAGCAGGCCTGAGCTCTTCCTCCACTCTGTTTGTATGAGAGTTCAGGAAGGAGCACGGAGAGGCTGCAGTGCCTCTGAGCAAGGCCACCACCCAGCCGCCAAAGTTATTCTTTAAAAGTAGGAAAAGCACAGAGTAAAAATCCAGAGGATTATCGACAAAGCGTACTGTTCAATTCAGCATTTTAATGTTGTAAAAATGTATTTTTATTCTGAAAGCTTGTCATCTGTTCTGTGAGTTAAAATCTTTTTTACATTATGTCTCAATATGACTCAGCTTTTCTTGTATATTTTGAGTTGTGTACTTAAAGTTCCCCAAATGCTTCCAACAATGTTTACACTTCATTCAAACTAACGTGTCATTTGGTCACCTGTCAACGGACATCAGGACCAGAGAGGTTTAAACATGTCCGACTTTAACGGAAAACATGCCGCCGATGTGCCCTTGAGCAGCACAGGGAGCCACACTGAGAATCAGTGCAAAAAGCTGCTCTTGTGCTTTGACCTTTGTGGTGCACGAACGTCTTTGCAGAAGAAACGATGTGCAGTGAGGCAGCTCCACATTCCTCAGATGGCGAGGGAAGGCCCCTCATTAACATGCAACGCTCTGAACGTCTTGCTGCTCTCTCGGTCTCGGCAGACTTTTCCTTTTGTGCCGTCAGCTCCTGCAGTTGAACCGCCGTCGCTGACACTTTCACCCGCAGGACGACCACACAGCAGTCTGGCTTTGTTGCAGCGAGGGCGGAACAACCACAGCTTGGGAACAAGAACCACTGACAAACTCAACGCCGGAGATGTTTGTTTAGTCTGTCGTTCCTGACTGCAGACTGGAGAATACTTTATGAGGTTTACCAACAATAAATTTGGAATCTGCAGCTGCTGATTATTGTCAGCACTGCATGATGTATCAATTAAAGAAGTAGGAAAACTCTGCTGGACAAATTCTATTCTGCTCCGCCAACCGAGCGAAAAGACAAAACAGCCATGACTGACTGTTTATTTTAACACCTGCATGGTGTCCACGCCGTCTGCAAACTTGGAGGTGAGCATTTATGACTTATGAGATGTTTGCAGGAAAAAAATAAATGCATCTGCACTTTACAGAAATCCACTACGGCTGACAGGAAGTGTTCTTCACCAGAAGATTTGTGGCAACTGCCGGCTGAAGCTATTTGGCACAGCGACTCAGACTCAATGCTCAGATGGTAAAACTTCAACAAACAGAACTCAGATCGCACCCAGAACACCAGAGAGAGAAAGTCCAGACAGAAGACACATCAGAGAGCTCTCTCTGCCAGAGGACTCTTTGTCTCGCTGTCCTCTATAAAAACAATCAAATATGTGAAGGGTCTCTTCCCACCCGAGTGTGACGGAGTGGGATGTGGGTTCAGAGCGAAGTGCTCGTGTGCAGACCACTCAGCCCGATGAACTTTGACTGAAACCAACTATGAGAAGAGCCGTGACTGAAATATCGCTGGACACAACAAATCGTCTCTGCTACGCCTACGTGTCTCTGCCTGCAGACGATGTCCACCGGTCGTCTCTGTCCCAGTCCCACCCGATCAGACAGAGGAGCAGGGACTCCTTTAGACCAGCCTGTGTCTTCGCTCCAGCTCACCTGAGACTGAGTCCTGGATTAACCCGTGGACCTGCTGGACCGACCTCCAGTATCGATGAGGTCTAAATGACCTCGATGAGACTAAAAGTCACTTTGTTTGACGGTTTGAGATTCAGGGAAGGTCTGCACTGCAAACCTTCAATGAGGACAGCGTGAGACAGAGTCAACTGTCTGAACTGTACGACGGCTGGAGAGAACCAGCGACAGGCGTCCTGGACCTTCATCGTCCTGGGGTTAAAGCTGTGTGACGGTCACAGTTTGGTCACGTACGCACAGCTTAAGATATGTTACATACGTTATGTCCTATCCACACTGAGCTGTAGCAACGGCTCCCACGGAGACCTTAATAACAATAATTAGTTCAGTAACCGACCTGTACTTCATTCCTGCTCCTGATGTTGACTTTGCCGCCCATTATACAAGGTCACCTGACTTCCTCCCTTGTTTAAATGTAAATACAGGCCGCACAGATGACCGAGACGGCTGGTTTTCTGGTGAGGGTGAAAATTCATCATGTGACATCAACACCGCTGCCTCACCAGCTAAACATCCCGCATCCCTCCCTCATTCAGCACTTCCTTCATCTCCGTCTTTGTCTCCTCGTCTGTCTCTGCGTCCCCTCACTCGCTGCCTGCTGTAGTAAAATCAAGCGCTTGTCTTCCGTCTTTAATGACATGTTCTAACAGTTCAGCTGCCTACGCATGAAATCGCTGTTCAGAGGACAGCATGAGTTCCTGTCAGACCGAGGATCTGCCTTTGACGTCTCGTGGACACGAGTCGCTGACATTTTCTGACAAGCCAGCTTTTGGGACATGACGGAACTTGATTATAGAGAAACACTTCAGTTGGTACCAGAACAGCACAGAACTTTGAATTATGTGCTGCTCTGGTACCAACTGAAGTGTTGGAAACAACGCACGTCCCCGTGGTTACTGGCCATGTGCGTGCTGTCGGCGTGTCCGCGTTTTATTCCTTAGTCAGCTCAGTTGGAAACGAAAGGAGCTACTCAAAGCTCTCCTAAGCACAATTACACAACATATTTTCATATGGTCACAGATTTCTCTTCAGGCTTGCTGAAGTTCAAACTTCAGTGTGTGCGTATGTGTGTGTGTTCGCGCGCTCTGGTTGACTGACAGCGTGACTGGCTCGGCCGGTCTCGTCTTCTGCTGAAGGTCGTGTAGAGGCTTGCAGGAGAACGTTGACATTTTGATGTTTTTCCCCCCTGAAGTTAAGTCGTTTTAAAGGGTTGACTGACATATCTGCCTCAGAGATACCAACTGATGCCTCCGATTTCATCCTGAAGAACCTTCAGGTTCACCGAGAGCAGATCAGAACCACCGAAACCTTTCGGAGTTAAGCCCTCTTCACTTAGCGTGAGTAATCAGCCTGCAGTATGGACGTGTTGCTGGGCCACGCCGTGTAGTTGGAACACAACGTTTATCTGTGTAAGAAAAACCTCGATGAGATCAGAGAGCAGAGTGTTATCAGATGAGAGGAGGATGTGGATGTGACGGGCGTGGGTGTGAAGGCAGCACATGAGGCGTTCAGTTGCAGGAGGACTTTTCTGTTTCCCTTCAGGAACCTTATTTCAGTCTACGCTGACAACATTAAGAAGAGAGCAGAGCTGAAACTTTTTAGTTACTTCACTCACAGTCACTCTGTCGCTTAATCGGTGAATAATTCAGTCTATAAAATGCAAAGCTGGGAGATGTTACAATATTTTTCATTCAAAACCAACCAGAATCGATTAAGCGTTTTGTTAATTATCTGACGTGTGGCGAAACTTTATTCTGTTCTTTTCAGGGCAAAGGAAGACAGAGAGGCGGGCAAAGCAACAAATAATACTGTATTTCTATAATGCTTTTTTTGTTTTCCAACTAAAAAGTCTGATTTCTGACCTCAAGATCCAAGATGGCAGCTCTGCACATCAACAGTAGCTGAAATCTGTAGAAGATACAGTTTATTTTCACTTCTGTCTTATCTGTGTCTCAATAAATCAGTTGTACACACAGTACTGTCCAACTTCTATCTGTGGACATGTTACTGCTGCATTTTATTTAGCACGTGATATTGAGTAAGGTGTTGTTATCAACGTGTATTGCCTGCAACGGCTAACAGTGACGGCTAACCTTCGTCCATCTTGGTTTTCCAACTTGTACCTGAACGCGATCAGCAGGGACAGAACATACAGTCTCTTTAACAACACAGTGTAAACATGAACTGTGGTACACGTTCTCGTGACTATGAACACTACTCAATCATCATTCTCCTAAACGAACATCATGTTCCTTTAAGCTTCTCATATCTGCAAGGATAAAAATGTAATTCTTTAACGTGGGAACAAATCTGCAGCCAGCCGCAGCCCCAAAACAAATCACAAGCCTGGTCTGAAGCACTGTTATACAATCTGAGTGATTCCCCCTCAACCTTAATGGTAAGGTTTAGCTAAGGTCAATCTCACACTCATATTATCAAATGAGCATTCAATAATCATGGGTATTTGTTCTATAAACGGTCAAACATTGGATGGATTTTGCTAAGCACCACCAGATTAACAGGCTGCCTGTGCACCTAAGTGGAATAAGCTTCATATCTGGAAAGAACAACTTCACAAAAACAGTCTTATTTGTTGACTGAAGCAGACAGTCAGAGAAAGTTCAGAACACAACCCAATGAAGATGAAGGCAAGGTCAAAGGATGAAAGAAGAAAGACTCCACAGACCGGATCCATGCAACACAGTGTGATCCACTTGCATTTCTGTTTGTCTCCTTAAACTCAGCTAATGTCTCATCTGCTCATTTTTCAGAAAGCAAAACTACGGAGAGAAATCACTACAGAAAGGGTTTGGTATCCTGTTGCTTTCAGTTACAGGCTGTTGTGCTATCAGAATATTTCTGCACGTTCATGTCTGCTAACATGCTAACCTGACAGCTATTGACCAGCCCTGATACAAGTCACTCTGTCTCATCGCTTGTAGTGAATGCTGAGTCTTCTTTGTCCCATAAACCCATTAGCATTTAGAAAGATGGCATATTACGTCCCCACTTCTTCCCACTGTACATAAAGGAAGCAAAAATAGATCCGAGCGCTGCCATCTTGTGCGGTACTGATCGGGTGGTGGAGCCGCGGTATCGAGATTCTGCATATACAACCATCTGAGCCAATCAGGAGCAGCGCTCAGCTGTCAATCATGCCATTTCAACCCCTTTTCATAGCATCAAATAACTAATTAAAGCCAAACTGGACACTTAAACAATTATCAGCATGATAACAGAGGGGGGGGGTTTATGAGCTGTACTGCAGCCAGCCACCAGGGGGCGATCGAGACATATTAGCTTGACTTTTTTTATACAAGGTCAGTGATGTACTCATCACATCTCTGAGCCACAGTTTACATTCAGAAGACAAACAGGCTAAAGTAAAAGTGACCAGAACATTAGCTTAATGCTTACACGTTGGTGTTTATTTCACATAAGCTCTGGTTTGGTGCAGTGTTGGCCTGTTAACAACGATTTCATCCATTTGTCTTTGTCTTTCAGACAGGTCAGAAAGCAGACCTGTGTCTTCTTTGATTCTTACAGTATTTGGCTTTAAAGCCCAAGTATATCATCTTTTCAATGCCTGAGGCACTGAAATGTCCAGGAATGAGCAGCTCGGAGCCTCCGCAACTGCACTTCCTGATCCTGAAGATGAAGAAGACCCTTTCATGACTTTTCTCAGTGGCTCACATTAGCATTACTCACTGGGAAACTACACCGACTGTTTTTCATTGTCTGAGATGACATAACGTGTGATGCAGCTTAAGTCAGGACATGTTCAGCCCGGAGTGTCCGTGGGTGTGCCTCCAAAATGTGCTCCTTCAACAACACAAAGTGCAAGCGCTCTGAGGACTCACATTAAAAAAATCATTTCACTCCAGTGATTGAACACAGATCAGAAGTGACATCAGGGTTCGGGTCCTCAAAGCAGCGAGAGGCCCCTGGAAAATCGTACTCGAGGCTTGAAAGGTGCTCTAATGTTTAGGAAGTACGGCAGGTGTCGACTCGACTCGACTGTTCACAGGAACAAGCAGACAGTTTGAGCTGGTTGTCCATGCAGGGCTGATGCAGTTAAGAGATGTAAGACTTGAAGAGACATTAATGTAAAACGCAGCAGAACAGCAGCGACAACAAAGAGTCGACTTAAAATCTGTAATCAGGGTCTTTCCTGTCGAGAAAAACCTCACAGCTCGGCAGCCTTGACTGTCTCTGGCCTTACAAAGAAAGAAAGAAGAAATGATTTCTGCCTTTCTTTCCTGTCCTCCTCCCATTTCATCATCCTCCTCTCTTTCATCTTCTTCTTCTCCTCTCTCTCTCTCTCGGTCTCTAATGGACCTGATGGCCTCATCAATAATACACTCAAACATCCTGTCTGCATCAGTGGCTTCAGACAACAATGAACAGCTTCTTCATGCTGCTGTGAGTGTGTCACGCATGTGGCCTGACCACACCCACTCTCGCCTCTATTGGAGCTCTGCGCCGGGTCACCGCTTCGTCTAACAAGAGCACAACAAAGGTAACAGGATCTATACTGTGTGTGTGTGTGTGTGTGTGTGTGTGCAGTGACTCGTGTTGTCCATCTGTGAGGCTGCATGCAGGACAACAAATGTTGAACCCACACTGATTCTCACAGTTAAATAAAGCTAAAGTAAATCGGAATTTGTTTAAAGGGACAGTTCAGGCCTAAATTAAAAACACATCTTTTCCTGTTTAGATGGTTTTAGGTGTGAGTTTGGGGGATATCAGCCCTCCCTTCAGTATGACGGAGGGAGATGCGGTGACAATAGATCCCACATGGAACTGCTCATAATAAGGACTGTGGATTACGGCCAGTAACCAGGTTTTTCAGTTGTATTATTTCTTTGTCATGCTGAGTAAGACGAGTGAGGTGCGATTTAGTCCCGTTATATTCAAGTCGAGTTCAGCTTCCTCAGGCATAACTTTGAGATGTGGAATTACTGATCCATGAAGTCAGTGAAATCTCACATACAGAACACGTTCCTGCTGCTGACTGTTTAGGACTTTCCCGTGTCGCGGACTTGTCCTAATAAGATCTGCATTCCATCTATTAGTTGGTCCTTTGCAAATTTAAAATGTTATTCATCGTTTATCAAGAAGATGAAATGGCAAACATTTGGAGCTTCGAAGTGAAACAGTCTTGGGGACTCAGACTGATTAAGTGCAAATTTCTTTTGAAATAAGAACAATATCAACTAATCTTGTGGATTTCCCGGGTTTTGTCAAACTTTAGTTTTCAGACTTTATTTAGTTTATATGCTGGGCCTATCCTCGCCCTGAGCCCGTTAATGGTTTGGTACGGCCATGGTCAACTGTGTTTTCTCATTTTGAAACTGAGTTGTTGCACTTTAGTTGGACTATTTTCTCAAATTAGAAAGACAAATGAAGCGATTAATCAGTTAATTGATTGGATTAGATAATTGTTTAGCGCAGCCCTTCCTGTACAGCAGGTTTGAGTAGTGTTCCCACCGCCAGGCCCACTGTGTGTGCTTCAGGGGGGTCGCATCTTACCCAGTCCTCGAAGTGCTTGCTGCCGTTGTTCAGGATGTCCTCGAACTGGATGGTGCAGTTGGCCACGAAGTCGTCGTAGCCGATGGGCGCGTCGTGGAAGACGGACAGCTCGATTTTACGGCCGTCGTGGACCTCCGTGGTGAACTCATCGTTCCAGGCGGGGCTGTTGGTCTTCTGCTTGGTGGAGGTCTGGCCCACGCGGGAGTCGTCCACGTTCAGGGCGATGTACGTGTCCAGGAGGAAGGTCTGCGTCCTGGGACCGACGGCGTGACGCAGGGACCAAGCCGTCGGTTTGAGCTCCAGAGCCTCGCAGATCTTGATCTTCAGCTGCCCGTTGAAGATCACCATGGTGGTGAAACACGTGATACTTGACTTGTTTGCAGTGAAACCACCACACACACCCCTGTCCCCGACCTCTTCTAAGATATCAGCTCCTGGGAGGCGGTGAAAAACGGCTGTGTTCAACCGGTGGTCCTCCAGGCAGACACCGTGATTCCCTCCAGGTCAATATGACGGAGAGTGTGCCAACTAAGAAGCCCCTGTCTGAGCTGGGTTTGGGTCTTTCCTCAGAACTTGTCGAATATGCTACAAAATTTCCACCCCAGATAAACAGCTGCGGCAGAAAAACGAGCGTCAACCCGAATCTTTCCTCACAGGCGCGCGGAAGAAACGCGGATAAGCACGAAGTGCCGGGACTTAGCGACAGCCAGACGAGCAGAGGCCCCAGATGTGAATGTGTCTGTCATGTTTTTTTACCTCCGAGGTATTAAAAAGCTCCGTTAGCTGTAGCGGGGCGCCCTGGGAGCATTAGCCCGTGTTGCATTGTGCCTTGACGCGGGTGGGAGGCTCCAGACGCCTGCTGGCAGCCGCCGCGACGCATCGGGGATGTTCGAGCCTGACGGCTGCGGCCAGTCAGGCTGGCAACAGCCGCAGCAGGGGCGGAGAGGAGGGGCAGGTTCAGGCGGTGGGTAGGAAGGTCTGCAGGGGCTCCAGTTGCTCGCTGCACGGCCTGGTTTCACCCGCTGTTGTTGATCTTAACTTCCCGTGCACATACCTCTGGCTGCCTCCCCCCGTCGCCGCTCCGTCTCTCTCTGCTGCAGGAAATGCGAAAAACACGTCAGATTTCTCGGAGCCTGGTGTGACAGACGGGGGAGTGCGACGCAGCCCAGACTAGGGAGGCGTTTAGGAGCAGCAGAGCAGAGAGGGGAGGACGGTCGTCTGAGTGACTGTGCGAGGGCACAAAGTGGAGAAATCAAACATTTGTTTTCATCCCACCAAGGTGCCCTTGAGCCAGGCTTTTCCGAGCCGCCCAGGTGGAGCCGGAGGGGAGCCCGCGCAGAGCTGCACGGTGCACCCGAAACTGCTGAAAATGCAGGGAAACAGGTGTGCATGTTCTGCCCATCCATCCACCGCATCAAAGCTGGGACCACATTGGATGCATGCGGGGATGACAGCGTCCCGCACGACCTCCAGACACATTATGGTGCTGTGAGCAGCAGCACACTGTCACATAAAACAGCCTGAAGTCAAATTATGCACACAAAACCGGACCTTTGGTATGTGATCTGAAGAAGACTGGGGAGCATATGCAACATGTGGGGCTATAATTTAGCCAAATAAGAATCTAATTTAGTTATTTTAGCCCTTTAAGTTTATATTATTATACTGACAGTAATATACTCTACACCTGAGAAAGTGTGGAAAAATAACACGTGGAGCCTTCATAGCTTAACTTACTGCACGTCCACCTTGTTTAAAGTGAAGTCAGTGTTTTGGGTAACCAGTGGGTGTTTCTCCTGAGGCGTAAATGGCAGAGTGTGATTTAACGTACAGTCTTAGACATTAGATGAAGGACATCAGCTGTTTGGTGATCC
Source organism: Scatophagus argus (assembly GCF_020382885.2). Classification (NCBI taxonomy): domain Eukaryota; kingdom Metazoa; phylum Chordata; class Actinopteri; family Scatophagidae; genus Scatophagus; species Scatophagus argus. The sequence continues at coordinate 1,703,326 of NC_058502.1, forward strand.
GAATCACATGTACAAGAGCGAGTCTCGGACAGACAGACCTGACAGACTCGGTCCAGGGCCAACAGCCGATTCAGTTTACACAAAGGAACATTTATCTGGTAGCTTTCTGCCATCACCTGCGTTCAAGCAGTGGGGAGACCAGCTTGGCAGTGCAGCCACACAGCAGCATGTGATGGACAAGCAGTGGCTCGGGTGGTGGGATGACTGAAGCCAGGCCCACTGAGGGTGTCCAATATTATCACCACACGATAAACACATCCTCATTCTACTAAATAGTTTGGAAATGTTGTCAAAATACATGCTGGATTTATCACTAGAGTGCAAATAAACATCATCCACATTTCCGTCTCCTGATTTTGCTTTAAAATTAGTCTGATTACAGCATCCATTATCAGATTTGTATTCCTGTAGATCTGCAACATGCTGTGAACACGCGAGGCCTGGCGAAGACTCCGAACGATTTAGTTGTAGTTTGACAAAAACCTGCTGCCCAAAAAGTCTCGCCAATCTGTCCTGAAAAGTGAGGAGTGTGTTGATGTGGTGTGTGTGCAGGTTTAATTAGTGACCTGCTCACAATCAGCACCTTTAAGCCTGTAACTCTGCTGCCCCCTGCTGGTGATTGTTGGTTATTTTGAGAATAAAACAACTGGAGCAGCAGCAAAAATTTAATCTCTAAAAGGTCAAAGGTCAGGTTCACTGTGCCATCATGATGCTTCCTGTCCATTAGTCAGCAGCAGACTCAGGACCTGAAGGGCAGACTGGGACCAGAATTCACATGAGGTCTCAGAGCAAACTGGTGACTCTGATCCCGGGTGTCCACCTTCAAGCTGTGCTGATTGTGTTGGTCTTCTGTGCTGCCGGGTTGAACGTGTGTGTGAAGCCTCCACGTTTTACAGCCTGTAGCTTCTCAGCAGCAACATCCAAATCTGAAGCTTTGCAGTCCACCACAAGCTGATATTCATGACTATTCATTCAACCAAACGAGCACGCTAAGACTAGCAACAACATGAGCTAACGTTAGCGCCTGCGCTGGTCATCAGCTTCCCAAGGAGTTGTGTGGAAGTCTGGACGTCTTCATTTGTGTTTATAATGTAACTGCTGTGTGTGTGTATATATACAGTAAATGTCGGTTGTCGCTAAGGTCATTCACCTCATTCACTCTCTGCTCTGTCTTGAATGAGGGGTATTGAGTTCTTTTTGATGAGTGTTTGAGCATCAAAAATCTTTTTTTAGCCTACAAAGCATTAATAAAAGTGGAAAAGAGATGTTGTTAAGTGTAAATCTGATTTTACTGCTGTGTTGTAGTGCCTCCGTGTGACCATCAGAGGGCAGCATCACCATATTGCATGCATCCAATAATAAAATGCACCTGGCTTTCTGGCCAAACATGAAGAAGGAAGTTAAGGTCTTCAGATCTGACCCAGGATCAGGTAACAATGCAGGTTGCCTTAGTTAGCATTGTAATTTTTATATTTGTAACTTCTGGAGAAAAAAGTGCAACTAAACCACAAAAACCAGCTGTGAAACCTGATCGTCGTGTTGATCAACATGATCCATATTTCACAGATGACAGTGTCTCACCCGCCCTCAGCGAGCTGCAGAAACACTTTATTCTCTGTTTGTGTTTCAGTTCTGTCAAGTTCAGCCTCGCTGTTCTTTTCCCTCTTCGTCTCTCTGGTGTGACAGTCAGCTGTGAGTCAGCGGAGGTGCTGAGGTCCTGATAACCCCACCCTCCTGGTGTGTGCTGTGACACCAGTGAAGCGCTTCCTAAAAATACAGCACGGAGGTCAGCCAGTGTGTGTGTGTGTGTGTGTGTCTGCTCTTTTAAGGAAAAGTATGTTATCGTTCTTCTCTTGAACTTCATGCAAGATGATAACAGAGGTGTGAAACATGCAGAGACACACTGAAATACACACACACACACACACACACACGCATGTGAGGTGTAAGAGCAGGAGAGGAGATGATGACAGGAAGTAAAGGTCTGCTCACACTCTGTTCGCATCTCGTCTTACACCTTTGAATCTCTGGTTCTTTCCGAAGACGACAGCTGATTATTGGAGAAACACTGAGGAAACATTTGACTGTAACGTACACACCTGTGACCTGTGACCTGTAAATCTCAAACATGCTCAGACTGACAGCAGCCGCCTCATGATTTCCTCTTGAGGGTCCATTCAGGAACAAAAGAGAGAATCAAACCTTTGAGAAGGCGGGAGCTAAACATCATGTATTGATCAGTGTGTGAGTGTGTGGCTGCTGCAGTGAACGAAGTGGAGCACAAACACACAACTGTGGCTCATCTGAATAAGAAACAGTCCGATAATTTATTCCTCACATCTCTGATTGATATTTTCCTGATGGTAAAGCTCATGTAAACCACAGGCTGCAGTACACCGACATGACCAGCAGGGGCATCACTTCGCTTAGAGATGAGATCACTTTCACCTCACATTAAGGTTTTATAAAGAACTGCTTAAACAGGGTTTTCTGCTGGAGATTAAAAGACAAGTCCATTTTATAAATGAGCTGAACAATTTCATCATCAGTTCGTGTGTTGATTGATTTTTGTTCATTATTTAATGTATAAAATGTCCAATATTTGTGAAAAGGAAAAGTTTGAACATCTTGCTGCAAGAATGGCTTAAATTACAAAAAATACGCAACAACACACACACACACACACACACACACACACATATAAACATTTGTCTGTCACTTTTAACTCAACTGAATACTGTTTCAACCCTGTGCATCTCAAAGCACCCTGATTCACTTCACAAACGACATAAAAATTGCACAGGAGTTCGTTTAACGACATGATAAATTTTTTTAAATGCGATTCCCTCAGGCTGTCTTTTCATTAGTTTGTGAACTGTGGCAGCTTGTTGGCCTATAAACACGATGAAATGGAATCACAGTTAACACGGTCACAGTTAAATCTCATTACCTCCCATAATCGCTCACTGAATGAAAATTAATCTGCATGTAGTTTGAAATAAAACCCCTCAGTGTTTCTCAGTAAGAGCAGCCAATTTCAAGAAGCATTCAAGAACCACAAACATCTGGGCAGCGAACCCTGAAGGTGCTGTGGAAACGTATGTAACACACAGAAGATACAACACGTTTGGCTCATCATAGCTTTCAGCAGGAGGACTCATGGAGGTCGGCTGTGATGGCTGGCACAAGCTCTCAGCACCTGAAGCTGTTTGGGGGAACACAAAGCCTTGTTTATCAAAGCTGTAAATGCTGCAGACTTGAATGAAAAGCGTAAATTGTTGCTTAAAATTTCAGCTTTGATGAAAAGGTCACAAGTTGCAAGAACCCAAGTTATCTCTTTGTGAATCTCCAGCTCTCCAGTGTTTCATTGTCCTGGTTTAACCCTGAGGGGGGTCACCATGTTTGTTTCAATTAAATCTGGCAGACCATCAAATTACGGCACACTGATTAACTTTTAGAATCTGTTAAACCACCCTTAGCCCCGTTAAGTCAGAGTTAGAGCCCCTCGGGTCACGTCCATCTCAACGCATTTGACCAACAGTTCGGTCAGTTCAACATGAAACAACACATTTTCATACGTTTGGTAGAAACTGAAGAGTCTTCTGGTGGTGCGTTGCTGTTCGGCAGCATGTTGCGAAGAGTCACATGGTGTAACCGCTGTTTCAGATGAGCCGAGAGGAACTCTGTTCCTCGCTGCAGCACAGTTCAAGGCCTGGAGGAAACCAGTGTGTCTTTGACACTATCACAAGTTCTGTGGGAGAAAGTCCCAGCCTCCACAGATGATCCACGCTCATTACAGACGCCTCAGGCAAAACTCTGTCACAATGTTTAACCCCTCTGCCATCCTGCAGGCGGGAGCTGGTGTCACTTCTCTGTCTTTGTCAGAAGTTTCTGCTGTGACTTAATGTTTTTATTGAGTAAAAGTTCTTATTTTCATTTTTAGGCAAATAATGGAGATTAATGTCCTTAAATAATGGAGCCCCTCACGCTGAACAACAAACCCACTAACAGCTGGCACTCATCCCTGTGTCCAGCCGTCGTGACACCAACAGGACGTCCAGGTGGACATGGTGAAGACGTTGGCTTCCACTCGTCTCCGTTCAAGCAGCAAGTCGATCAGCCAGTCTGAAAGACATAAAGTAAAAGATCTGAAAAGGTAACCCATTAAATGGATGTGTTTAATTCAGACTCTCACTGAATTAAAATGAAATGAATTGAAGGTCTGGTGAAGTTTCTTAGTCCACAAAACATTTCAGCAAAACATCTTTGCAGTTTTCTGCTAAACGACTCCAGAAGCTGGTGAGCTGAGTTGAAGCACCAAAAGGAAAAAGGGGAAACCCCTGAATCTAATAGATTATATTCAGGGGCAATGACCAACCGGCTGGAGGCCACGAGTCCTCGCTCATCATAACTGACTGACCAGAAGCAGAGCTGCTTATGTCGTAGGTCCATTTTCAATTTTGAAAAAAAACAAATGGTGAGATGTCACAAAATTATCCGTTTTGAGCCAGATTTGATGTGAACAGTAATTGTTTGACGGTTGGTTTGCTGACTTTCTGGGAAAGTTTGGGTGGAAACAACGTGTGTGTTCAAGCTGTCCTGCATGGATGGACAAACCGACTGGACTTTAAATTTAACTTTGTACACAGTCACACCAGTAAAGCCACCAGGCAGAGAGACGTATAGAGAAGAATGGACCGGGCCTGGGACCTGCAACTATTGTGTCCTAATACAATATCTGACTTCCTTTGGATGCCAGACTCCACAAACACACAAAAATGCACATGCATAAGAGCTGAATAGCAGGCAGCGAGGCACCGGGCCCACTTCCTCTGCTGGAGATGTAGACGATGGAGGGAGGAGGGGGGAGGAGGGGGGGAGGGAGGGGAGAAGGAGGCTGGTACAAGCTTCAGTCTCACACATATTTCAGCTCAGACCTCTGGACACAAACTGTCTGACTCTGGACAGACTGTCTCACTGTCAGATCAGCTGAACGAGCCCCCCTCGGCAGATCCTCTCACACCCGTCCATCTGTCTGTGTGCTCAGAGCGCGAAGCCGCCTCGCGTTCAGACTCAGCAACTGAACCAGGACGACAACCGGAGCTTTAAATAACTGGAAGCCAGCCGGACATCTTCTGCCGCCGGCCGCTGAGGATCAGTGGAAGAGGAAGAAGATCGTTTGCTCAAAGACACCTCAACAACAGCAGCTGAGGAGGAGGAGGAGGAAGAGGAAGAGGTTACCTGTTGCTCCGTCCCTTCTTCTGTATCGCAAATCAGGTAAAGTGTGAGTCCACGTCAGTCCGTCAGGTAGATTCTCACTACAACGTGGTCCTCAGACTAATTTAAAACTAAAATTGTTTTATTTTTTGCCTTATATTTCCTTATTTAGCTTTTATTAAATTCCAGATATCAAGCATTTTTCAACTCATTGTTCTATTGTTGATCTGTGATTTTATACTCCACCTCATTTGCCTGACAGCTTTAATGACTGGCCAGTTTTCACATTACAATCATCCATAGCCTGCCTGTCCAGTGGAAACTGTGGGATTAAGGTTGAAATGTTCCTTTACGTGTTGAGAGAAGCTAAACCACCTTAAGAAGCCTTCTGGTTCAGCTGGAAACTGCAGAACCCAGAACAGGCTGTTTCTCTGAGCTCAGGAAGCCGTTTGGAGACAAACCTTTAGAACATGAAGCGCTGCTGTAGATGAAACCGGCCAACAGGATGGAAAGGAGTTCAGCATCGACTACTGCAGGGTCATTTGATCCCCTCAGAAAAATCAAAATTTTTGAGCATTTCTGAAAGCTGAAGGGGACGCGTCCTCCTGATATGTGCTGCAAGTCCTGTGCTGGTTTACTCAGTCTGCCTTTAAGTCCAGCATCGCTGGAAACAGAAAACAGTCCACCCAAACTCATATTTGTGAGGTTTCACTGCTCGGCGATATGCAAGCCCGTAAACAAAGTTCTTACCACAGAAACAGGAGGTTTTACAGGCGCAGCCGCTGTGGTGGAGAAGGAGCCTCACGCCTGCAGTATCGCATGTTTTATCAAAGAGCAAATTCATTTCCTTTGGGCTCGTGACAGATAAGCAGATTTTCATAAGTTAAACAGACTCGGTTACGTGTGAAGATCTTCAAACTTCTGTTAGGATTATTTCTTTAAATGCATTGTGTCTTTCAGCTTCTGTGGGCAAAACAATAAGAAAATAATATCAAACTGTTAGCGAACAACAGGCCAGTTTTTGGTTTTATGAAAGAGAGACTGAACATGTTCTGTGTGTGCAGTAAAATATTTGAAGTCCCGTGCTTTTGATTCTTGGCTCACGTTTTTATCATGAAGACCTATTAATAAGAGCAATAATGCAAGTTATAAATAAGTTTTTATCAGACTAACGACATCCTCCGGTCACAGCGATGTCAACAGTTCGTCATTTATTAGGCCTTTTGTGTGCGTGTGTGCCCATTATCCAGCACTCAGCATTGTTCTGCATCCTGTCTTGACCACGGGCACACATACATACACACACACACACACACACACACACAAAGGTCAGGCAAAAGTCTATACGAGGAAGTAATATTGTTATTAATGATGCTGGGAGCACTTGGAAAGACATAAATACACACACACACACATTTTGTTCAAAGTCTTTGGGTTTCATAAAAACAGGAAGGGAGGGGCATTTAAAGGAACAGTTCACCCAAAAATTCGGCCATTATCTCCTCACCCCCCCGAGCTGATGGGAAGTTGGGTGAAGTTTCTTTGTCCACTGAATGTTTAAGGAGCTTCAGAGCTGAACAGCATTGCAGCTTTCTGCTAAACAACTGAAGAAGCTTGTTTCAAAATGACTTGTTTAAAATGTGAAATAACATAATTATTAAATTAAATTAAATTTATTGGCTCCATACAGCTCGTCTGTTCTAATACAAACCAATTTGAAAAGATATTATTTACGCTCTTTTTTTAAGACAAAAATCTTCACAGTAGCGGCTAAGCTAAAAGCGTTTAGCGCACATACGTGTGCTGCTGCTGAGTCGTAGCTGCTGCAGTGATTGGCTGCAGGTTTCATCTGACTGAGACTTCTCAGTTACACGATTTCAAACGTTTGAATTACACCTTTATGGAACACAAACTCCTGCAACACAAAGGAGAAGGACTCAAAAAGCTGCACAAGGAGAATCGCAGAAGACAAAACGCTTCTCAGAAAAGAGTGTGCAGAGTGCGATGCAGCTACAGGACACAGCCTGCATTTTATTTCAGCACACATAACCTTTTAGACCAAACAAACCCATTAAAAAGAAGGCTTTTCAGCACCCAGTCTTATCCTTTCCTCCCTGAAGCAATGAAATGTCTGCGTGACAAGAGTACGCAACATAATCCTTTCAAAATAAAAGTCAAGAAGTCAGCCTACAGTATGTCACCACTGTGTGAACTGAAAATCCTCTGAGGATTAAATACCAAGCATAAAAACCATTAGATTCACTGATCAACTGTAAGAAGAGAAAACCAGTCACTATGCTGTTTTTATTCCTCTGAAAACGAGTAGCATACGTAAACGTAGCCATACATCCCCACAGTGACTCTGTGTTTACAGTGGACGGCTCGTTTTCCTTCCCCAGAGACAGACGGGAGGGGAGTGTGGGAACCGACAGCGAGGCTAAACTAAGACATGGACATGAGGGCCGGGGTGGACACAGGGGTCGTGGGTTCAAGATAATACAAGAACACACACACACACACATGCAAGCAAAGAGGTCACAGTAACAAACAATTTCTGCCAAATTTAATGTAAACTGGCAAAAGAACAAATGAATGCTAATGAAGGTGTGCTGTTGGTGCTAAATCTTCAGTCAGGTGCAGTCAAACCGTCAGTCCACATATGCACAAGGTGGCCATTTTCCCCTGATGTCACCCTCAAGGTGGGAAACTCAAACACTGCGATGTTGCTTTGTCCCAGAATGCAACAACACTGGGAATCCGACAAACTGCCATCATATCACTGAGTAACAATCCGGAGGAACACCAGGCCACATTTAAGGGAAAAACCTGTCTGATAACCCAGGAGCAACCATTAACGTTAGCATTCAGCCACTTCTGAGCTAACAGGAAGTGGAAATGAGTGTGTCATCAACGGCAAAATAAGTAACTGAAGTACAATAACGTGAATGAGAAGCCTGAACAAATGACACCGTGTGTGTGTGTGTGTGTGTGTGCGTGTGCGCACAGGCTCTGTTCCTCAGGTGAATCTTGTGCCGACGCAGCTGACAGGTAAATCTGTAACGGGTCATGGCAGACTGGAGCCTACTGGGCAACTTCCTGGAGGAGGTGCAGGAGCACTCTACCTCGGTGGGCAAGGTATGACAAACACAAACCCGTCTGATGGCACGTTTAAGTCTTCTTCCTGAAGTTCATATAACAACATTTCCACTGGGGAACACGTATGAGCACATGAGTACTCAGTCTTGAGTACTGACATCCAAAATATTTATCCAACGTATAAAGATTAATCACATTTTTTGATGTCATAAATATTAAAGCAAATTGATGTCATTCTGTGTTAAAGTTTACGCGTGTTGAAGTGGGCGCAGTGATGTCACTTCTGTGTGCGAATATCCAACATACAAGATCCGTGCAGTAAAAAGGATAACATTTCTGAGTACTCCAGCAATCAGCAATGATAATAATTCAATGCGGGTACCCGAATGAGGAAATGACTTCACACGCCCACCACTCATTTCTCAAGCTGTTCCTGGGGCTCTGAGTTCTCCTTCTGTATATCTTGCTCTGGCTGCACAGGTGTGGCTGACAATCCTGTTTATCTTCCGCATCCTGGTGCTCGGGACCGCCGCCGAGTCGTCGTGGGGAGACGAACAGGAAGATTTCGACTGTGACACTGAACAGCCGGGCTGCGAGAACGTTTGTTACGACCAAGCCTTCCCTATAGCGCATATACGATACTGGGTAATATACTGAGCTGGCTGCACTGAAAGAACTAATCCTGAAAGCCATAAACATCAACATGCCAAACAGGAAGCGGTGTGGGGTGCAGGCTGAATCTGTTTTTGCTCCTCCCCAGGTGCTCCAGATCGTGTTTGTGTCCACCCCGAGTCTGATCTACATGGGCCACGCCATGCACACAGTTCGCAGAGAGGAGAAGAGGAGGAGCAGAGAGGAGGAGGGAGGGCAGGGGGGAGGGAGGGAGGAGGACCCGGGAGGGGGTGAAGGAGAAGGAGACCAGCAGGCAGGAGAAGAAGAAAAGGACGAAGGAAAGGAAAAACGAGAAGCTCTGCCAACGGGGCGAGTCCGCCTGAGGGGGGCGCTGTTGCAGACGTACGTGCTGAGCATCCTGATACGAAGCATCATGGAGGTTCGTGCTGCTGTCGGCTCCGTGGGGCTCTTGAGCCTCTTCTTGATATTTGTTTTATTTTGTTTTGAATTTAATATTCTCAGTATGGTTCATGCTGTCAGCACCAGATTCCAGCAGCAGCAGACAGAGCAGCCAACTTGCTCTGACGTTGAAGTTAACGTTTGCAGGTGGTTTTACTGCTCCTCCTGCAAGGGAAACCGGATCGATTTCCGTTTCCCAACAGGGCGAACACGCAAGTTCAATTGTTCCATCCAGCAGACACAAATGGTGCCAGTCGGCCTTCGTGTTCCGCTGAGATGTCTTCGTTAAAGACTAGCGTCTACTGCCCGTTTAACAAGCTGGTGAGGAAAGTACTGATACTTTATGGCTACAGAGCACCAAGAGACCAAACCAGAGCTAAAAGTAGAACAGTTCTGACTTCTATTCATCAGGTGACCAGGTACTCGACCCCAGATGAAGGAACCATAACGCTGCTCCATGTCTGCTGGGTTCAGGCTAGAAATAAAGATCTGTTAGCCAACAAGTTTGGCAAAACAGCCAATGTAAGAGTTTTTCTGCCTCCATGTTGAATGAATGCAGCTGACTGTGATTGGACGTCCACACAGGTGGTGTTTCTGTGTCTCCAGTATTTCCTGTACGGGGTCTTCCTCAATCCTCTGTATGTCTGCAAGGTAAAACCAGAAGTCTAAATCATGTCCATTCCAAGTTTTAAACATGACTTTCAGACCTGCAGTCATGTGCTCTGCTCGTCCCTCCGTCTCAGGCCTGGCCATGTCCACATCCGGTGAACTGTTACGTGTCCAGACCAACAGAGAAAAATGTCTTCATCGTGTTCATGCTGGCTGTGTCGGCTGTCTCGCTGGTCCTCAGTGTGCTCGAACTGCATCACCTGGCGTGGAGACACTGCTGCAGGTAGGAACCCCGCATGTGTCGATAAGAACAGGTCTCAGCTGAACAAGCTTTGAGTAAAGATGACTAAATTCTCAAGTCTGAAAGCTTAACTGAAGTAAATGAGAACCAACAGCTGCCTTTAAACAGGATGAAATCAGTCACTTACACTGTCAGACTGTCAGATGATGGATGGATGGATTTTATCTGTTCCTTGTGGTTCTGACAACTTTATGCAAGTACAATATGAAATTGTTGGAGTATTCCTTTAAGAGGCTGAAAGCTGCAGCTCTTGAAATGTCTAAAGTACTGTTCCCACACAGTCCTGGGACTATTTTAAGTCCTCAGTGATTCAGCTTTTGCTTCCTGGAATTACATGTAGACTAAACTGCATGAGAAAAACATCCCCGTAAGCCTGATGTGACTGTCTCCTTCCTCAGGCAAGCGAGCCGCCAACTTCAAGCACATGACGTAGTTTTAAAAATTTAAATCAGACATGCGGGTTCTTTATGGGGAGTCTGTATTTTGTCTGTTAACGGGCTGAAACTCTTCATTGCAGGCGGTTCTTTTACAAAGGGAAGCCCGTCACTCCTGCTAACGCCTCGCAGGCCCGACAGCTCTCTCTGTCTCCTCCTCCGCCGTCAACCCCACCTCCAGAATTCAGCCAGTGTGTGATGGGTTCCTCGCACTTCCTCCCCCTACCTTTCCCAAACCACCGTCTGGCTAACCAACAAAACTCAGAGAACATGGCCACCGAGAAGCACAAAATGGCCACGGCCGTAGAGGAGGCAAATCGCCTCAAACTGAGCTGCTACTCGCCTGAATGGCAAGAGTCCAGGGAGAGTCAGATCCAAGATGGCGGATACATGAGGTCCTACAGGGAGATCAGCTGCCCAAAAATCCAAAGCAGTGGCTCAGACGTGCCGATGCTTTTCCTGAGCGGAGGACAGTGTCACAGGGACAAACGAAGATTCAGCAAAACCAGCGGAACGAGCAGCCGAACGAGAGCGGACGACCTGTCGGTTTAGAAAGAAAGCAGAGACGGACGTGATTCAAGTGCTCACGTGTTCACGCGATACGCGAAGCTCCTCGCCCACGGCTGGACGAGTCAGAGCCCACGTGTTAGCATGAATGCTAACTTCTGTCTTCACTTCCAATAAAACTAGTGAACTATTCTGCTAGTTGCTCTCGACCTTTAGCTGCCACATTTCTCACTGAACCTGATGGTTTGCAGAAACTTTCAGACTAAATTAGCTGTACTGTTAACATGTTATCTCTGCTGATGGGAGCTTTTTGTCCGCGTAGCTGCTGATCACTCTGAACGTCTGGCTGCAACTTTACACAGATGATCTACGACAAACGCTGCTTCTTCTGGAGGGTTTTGAGGCGAATGATGGGATAACGTGGAACTGCTGTTAGTCTACTACTTCTTAAATCTGACAGATTTACAGTCGTCAAATCTATGCAGGACATTAAAGGCTGAGACGAGGGAGTTCGACCCCTTAAGCAACCAAAGACTTGGCCTAAACTGAATTTGACTGTTGTGGCTGTTGAATTCCTCGTCTTCCAGTGAAGTAACAGGAACTTGGTGTGTTTCTGTTGAAGTGTTTTTTCTGCTGTGTAACCAAGAGCCTAGCCTGCTGTGGGCTTGAGTTTTAACTGCAGCAGCGCCTGTTTTAGCCTCACTGGATGCAGATGTTGGTCATCATATCACCTGAACACGAAGCATCTTCACGCTGGCATTTGTTTTTTTCTTTTTAACATTTCTTTACTGTTTAAGAGCTTTGTTTTAATTTCTCATCCATGCCCTAAACTGTGCTTCTGTGACGGCCTGCAGTCAGTTTAAATGACTTCTGGTGAGTATTGCAGTAATTTGACATTACGGTCATGAACACACCTGGACTGAAGCACCACAGACTACAAACTGTGCAATATGAAACACAGGTTGTGTGTTTTGTTTGGTTTCTAGACAAGCCAAAACAAATTTCCACACACCATTTGGTGATTACTGCTATTAAGAATAACTTTAAATTGTTGGTGATTTCCTATGTTGTACTTTTATATTTATTATTGCACTTTAACAATGTGAATACTGTATGTGTTTGAAAAGCTTTGCAGATAAAACTATGCAAGAACCTGTCAGTCTGTTCTGTCTCTAAAATATTTAACATTTATTTATATTTAATAATAATATTTGCACCTGTGCTTGTCCTGCTGTGACACACTGAAGTGTTAAGGCCCGTTGCTGGTGCAAGACAAACAAGGAGACATCGGCAAACTAACTGCAATCATTTATTTATAGTACTTTAAAGCAACTGATCATCTGTAGCGACGTAAGCTAGCTGCTAGCCTGCCGCTAGCCTGATGGTCACGTGATTAGTGCTGTTTGAGGTAATTTAAACACGTGAAATGGTCGCAGTTCGGTTTAGTTTAAGCATCAAAACTGCTGGCTGGATGAACAGGTGAGTCAAACCAGGATTTATATGAACCCTGACGTCTCTCTCTGTCCCGCCATTCTTAAATACCTCACGTCAGAGGAAATCTGCTTACGTGGCCACGAGCACAGCTGAGACACGTCACGTCACGTCACCTGAAGGCCCTTCGTATTTCCACCTCTGACACGGGAGCTGGACGACAGAGAACTTCAGCCGGGGACACACGGACATGAAGACAGCTGGAGGGCTGGCTGCTGGGAAATGGTGGACGGTTAAAGGGGCACTCTGGGTTTAAAAACAAAACAAAACAGGCTGGCTGGTTCCCATGGCTCACGTCCAGTGTTGACCAGGGGCTGATGGGAGAAATCCCAGTCAGGTCATCCGAAAACATCAGGAATGTTTGGGAACGGTTTTCTTTCCCATGTGTGGCAGCCATGTTCAGTCCCGCTGTATGGGCGGAAACACTCAGAACGAACCGAAATGTAACAGCTGGTGAATCCACCTGCTGACATTAACAACACAACGAAGTAAACAATCTGTGTGCAGCGTAGCTAAAACTAAAACATCAGGAGCATGTTTAAGAAATCTTTAGTCCTTGTGTTTTATTTATGGTTTTAATCATTTGTTTACTATTTTATGGCAGCCTGTTTCATTCATCCACTACTGCGTGTTTTATTATCCTGGTTCATGTGTCTGTTGTAAAGCACTTTGTAATGTTGGCTTTGGTACGTGCTACACAAATATACTTTATATTTGTTATTAATATTTAGTTCAAAGTTGAAAAAGAAATCAAAAACAATCAGTGGAACAAACTCATGTTGAACTCGTGATAATATTTACGTGGAGAGGGGTGCCCTCTTGTGGACACATTTAGAACTGCAGGTGACCAACAGCACATAATGTGTTTTGTATTAGTAGTCCGTGGGTCTTATTTTAACACAACCACCAGCTCACAAACCAACCACATCATCCATCACTCATTTCAGTATACTGAAATAAAGCTTGATGGTTCAATACCCTCATCCCTCTGTTCTGTCCACCTGTTCCTGGATCAAACCTTGTTTTACAGGTTGTCTAAACTGCACTGCCGCCATTATTACTTTTATTTAAATCATCTTGTCTTCCTTTTGCTGCCTATGGACCAAAGTGGTCTGCCCTCTGGTCCTGTTTCTGTGTGTGCTGGTTATGACAGCTCATTACAGAATTCAGCGTTACAAAGTGTATTTTATCGTCTAATACGCACTTTGACCACTAGGTGTCACTAACTCCCCGTGAATCTGTTGCGCGCTCTTAGATAACCAGAGACTACTGAAAAAGACTTTTAAAACCCATCTCATCATATATAGAATAAACTGCACATAGTTTGTTTCCCATATGAAACAAACATGCCGAGGAGGAGGAGGAATTTATTAATCCTCAGCAGTTTATCTTAATTAGAGTTTTCCACAAACTGATCCTCACATAATTGCCCGACTACCAGCTGCACAGCACAAACACCTTCATTTACTCAGGCCTCCGTAACCAGGCAGCACAGGAGCAGACTGTTTGAAGACGGGATCCAGTCATGTCACTGCTGCATGCTGAGCTTTGATCGGACGAGGGGGGGCAGAGAGCAGGACCTGGGCTGCCCTCAGCCGGCTCAGACCCCAGAAACGCATCATGAGCAGCGGGGGATTAGATAACATAAGCAGTGAAGGTGTGGCCGTCAGGAGTATCACTTAAATCCAGTCAGCAGTGATGATTCGCTCTCACACAGGACAAACGGGACAGAGCATCTTCAGGGCAGCTGAGATCTAATCTGCTGTGAGCTAAACAGGAAACAATTAAGGCTGCAAACAGTCCTGTTCAAACAGTAATTAGATCAGATTAGTTTCACCACACTGAAAACAAACACACACATTCACAAGGCCAGAGACACGACCGGCCAGCCTGAAGCTTTACACTCAAAGTGCTCTTGACATGACTTCATTAAAGCTGCTCAGATTACAGAGCTGGCTTGGGTCTAGCTGAAATCCAGAATATTTACTCCAAGCTTTTACTTTATTTTCGCCCCAGGTGTCACAAAGTCAAAGAACATTCAGCATTTGGCACACGTTTCCTCGGTTAACGCGTGAAAGAAACGTGTGTTTGTCTGATTCTGACTCTCGGACTGAGCCGACCGAATGAGGAGACCACCAGTCGGGTTTACACTTCTGGACACTCTCTTTAATCGATCCATCATCAACAACATCACTACCACATGATATTATTTTTGTGCATACAGTATATTGCTGTGTACTGCAAGAGCAAGCAGCCCCTTAAAACACTTCACAAATGCAGTCTGTCAGATTACAGTAAAAGAAGTAAAAACGACACTTTCAGGCCTGTGAAACCAGGTAAATAATAACATCCTCCTTCCCTCCAGATGGTGCCCGTGAAGGTTCTTCTACACAGTACAGCAGCTCCACGACGACGTGAGGGGATTGTATGCCAACTGGTTTCACGCTGTAGGGATCTCAGCGTGGTGGGGCTGTTCAAGGCATTGACATGTAATCATACACCACAATTCTTAGCTGTAAAAGAGGCAGACGACGGTGGGTCATCATGTTTTAAAAACTCGTATCGAGTGTGACGGCAGGCGGGGAGTAAAAACTGGAGCTCAGAGGGGCTGCTTCAGTAGCCTAACAGGTGGGGGCTCTGGTAGGAGTCGTACAATTCAGCACCGGCTTTTGTCCAAAAGCTTCACAGGACAGAATATTTAGTGTGAAATCTAAACCGCGTTCAAGACAAGTGGGAGTTTCTGATGGGCTGGATGGACAAGAGGGAGTGCAGATGATTCACACTGCGTCTCCATTTGGGAGGTTAGCAACTCGGGCTGCCATGAAGGCTGGGAGTCAACCGGAAGTCAGCAGTTAACCACCAGACACCCAACCTTTGCAGCCATTACTGCTCAGACATAACCGATATTAGATTTTAATTATTAGTTTGGAAAACAAAGCTCACTGAAGATGGCTCTCCTAGCAGAAAGTATCTTTGAAAACAGAATGAATGACAGGTCAGGCTGCTCGTCGTTTTTATACATTTTAAATAACGTGATTCATTTGTTCTTCTCATGAGGCAACGTACAGATCGACAAAAAAAAACCAAACAAAAACAACCCAAAATGGACTGTAGTTTTATGTTTAGCCACCTGAACTCAGCTCGCCTGAGAGTGAGCTCACTGGCTCACAAAATGTGCCATCTCAATAACAGCAGACAACATAAATTTACCTTTAGTACAAATGACTAAACATAAAACCATAGATGCAGCATGTTCAAGACTAAAACTAAAATAAAAAATAACATTAAATATTCTGATTTTTAGGTCTGTTTTGTTTTTTTAAGTTCACGATGTTGCCGATTTAAGGTATGCGATGAGATCCTGGCGCTCTCCCTTCTTCTTGATGCCAGCAAAGATCATTTTGGTGCCAGGAATGTACTTCTTGGGGTTTTCCAGGTACTCCATCAAGGTGTCCTCACTCCACACAATACCTGGGAAAAGTCAGGTGATCAGTGATGACAAACAACTTATTCAAGAGGCAGGACCTTGAGGGCAGAAAAAGGTAATACTGCAAAGAACAAACTGCTAATGTTAGTGGTGCTGAAATGATTGGACAGAAAGCTAACCTACAGGTTTAATAACTTGGTACGCATGTCAAACACATCCTGAGTTCAGATCCTCAAACGTGAGGGTTTTCTGCTCGTTCTGAACTGTGGGACCTTGGACAGATTAAGACGGGCAGTAATCGTTGGCCGCAGCCTTAAACGTTGAATTGTGTCTAGTGCACTGTAAGTAATGAGACCTTGTGATATCTTCATGTCATTACCTTTGCTTCATTCTAACACCATGTTTTGTTCTTTTAGATGTTCCACACTTTGTACTTATGTATAATTAATATACAAAACTTTAAATACTTTGGTCTCAACTCGCTCCTCTTCAAGTTACATGTGAGGCAAAGCTTGCCGAAAGCCTCATTTAACCACTGCTGAACTGACCTTTGCTCTTGTTGGCGTCTGTGTACGAGAAGCCGTCTGCCTGGCCGGTCTTGCGGCCGAACAGACCCCAGAGGTTGGGGCCCACCTTGTGCTTGCCCCCCTCCTCTACTGTGTGGCACTGAGCACACTTCTGGACGAAGGTCTTCTTCCCCTTGGCAATGTCTCCCATAGTCAGCTGCAGAAACACAAAGAGCAGACGAGGAAAGAAGTCAGTAACCGTATAAAATAATGACCATATCCATACTCTGAATGTGTGCGAGTTCACATCCATAAATAAAGATGCCCGTTTTCTATTCATAGACCGCGACGATGGCAGGAGGCTTTCGCCGCTCCGGTCTGGCCGACGCCATCTTGTGAAGGTCGTTTAAGGAGACGAGCCTTTCCTGGTTTACACTGCACTCAACCCGGTCCTGACATTGCCCTGTGCGTTGCTACAGGCCCAAGTCATTTCAAGGAGACCAAACCCGATAACCAGCGGAGGAAACCACGTCAGCTGCAGTCACACTACCGGCAGTAATGTGTCTCATTCTGCTGAGCCCAGGCAGCCTCAGCTCGTCTTGTTTCGCCAGAAAAGCTGCCAGACTTGCAGAGTAAATAAGGTTCGTCTTAACGGTGTCCCGCTCCGAGGCTGCAGCTTTAACGCGGCGCTCTAATGTTCTTAGCAAATGGTGTGTTAGTGGTACGGGCCGCCGGCGTTTCGCTGCTCCAGTTACTGACGCGGAGCCCTTAAAACACAGGAATAACTGGCTAACTACCTCTCTCTGTATATATAAAATAAGCTTGACTTCCCTGTACAGTTAGTGGCGCTAAAGCAGTTAATTCCGTTGTTTCGTGGTTTGATATAAAGCCTGAATATGAGCAGGAAGCAAGTAAAATCCACATGTGGGCGCAGCCGGTGCGGCTGTCCCAAAGTCACCCCGTTCAGGCAGCATGACTGAAAGGACTGCAGCTGTTGGACCTCTTGTTACATAACATGTAACTGCCCCTCCGTATTTTATGGTCTCCAGGGAACCCTTGTACACTGAGTCTGAAGTAAACGGGGAGGCAGAGTTACAATACGAATCGTTTTCACAGACCACAAACGCCTCTAACATGGCGGTCTACCGGCTGCCTCGCATCCTTCCCATGAAACATCAAGGACATTAAGTCACAGCACTGTCGACTAGAAACTGAAAGCAGCTACCATGAATAGACAGCTCATGAAGGTATTATTGCACACTGTGTGACACGACAAAGCTCACGTTAGCCGTGTCCGGCTAGCCGGCTAGTAGCCCATCCAGGCTGTCAAGGATGCTTCAATGTCGGCGTTATAGCCTGGGATAAGCTAATGTCTTAGTATCCCGGACACTAGCTTAAACATAAGCCTTTTTAACATTTTTACAATCATGCCTTACATTATTCTAAGATGATTAACTCTTTTAGTCGAAACAGAAACCGACCGCGCTACTAACCAACAAGGCAGCAAGCGTTAGCTAGAAATGACCGTTATGTCACCGCAGCTCTTTTGTTGTATTTCAGCTATTTTGGAATAATTCACCCACAAACCCAGTTTCAACTGCTCAATAAGTACGAAGGTTTACCTTTTGATTAAAATGTGAGGGGTTAAAATCACTCCGGTGAAGGTATGGGTTGCTTCTTTCGGCCGGTGAGTGGTTTCTGGCGGACGTAAAGAAGGTCACTTCTCTTTAGAGGCACCGGCTTTTGACGTCATCATCCAATCACGTGCCTCGCGATTTACTCATGGTCGCTAATGATCACGCTTCGATTCGGCAGAGTCTCGGTTCTACAAAGATGCTCCCTTCACTGACCTTTGTTCTTCAATTCTACTCTGAAGTATGTTTCTGTTTGGAATACAAGGCTTAAATGCACACCAATAAACCCCAGATGTTAAATATAATTCGTTCTCATTCGTCGTTAGTCTCGCAGCAGACGAGACACGGCCCCGGGGAAGGAAGAGAAACGTGTGTTTTGGTACCCGTCCCAGCATCTTGTCGCAGTCCTCACTTTCCATTGTGGAGCAAGAGGCACCTGCTGAAAGAGCCGAGATACACTCATTAAAATGTGTGCTTTTTACTGCTAATGTGGACAAGTTAAAGTATCCAGCATTTGAACTATTCAGAAGTTTAGTTTGTCAGTTACATTTCCGTTCTAAGATTTTGGGAATATGGACAAACTCATATTTTTGACTCTGTACAATAGGAAATGTTTTTGGTATTAACATTTATACATAAAGCAGCCTACAAGAGAAGACTTGACACAGTTTTTTTCACTACAAGAGAGACAAACAAGACGTGAAAAAAAGGAGAAATATAAGATTAATAAATACATTTAATAAATTAAGTCAAAACAGGTGAGTGACCATGGTGTCCTCTGACCAAAGGGAGACAGTTTAAGGTGAGGAGTCACACCCTCAAAGGCACAGTCCCATTTAGTTTTCAAACTGGTGTAAAAGTTCAGTTGAGGTGGCTTGGTGATATTTCTGTCTAGCATTTCAGTCTGGTGCCACAATAGATTACACTATACCTCCAAACCCAGTCACTGTTACATGCACATATAACTGCAGATGGCTGGCAAGCTAATCTAAATATTTGTCCTCAAGAGGTTCACACAGCACTTGGAACGAACACACACACACACACACACACACACACAGGGCATATGGTGGCACAGATATAGTCCGCTCCTGACCCCAACATGACAAGTCACAAGCCTCTGACGCTACATAATCAGCTGACAGACTTATGTATGTGTTATACACTACATCGGTCAATAATGTAATCTATTCACATGTTATTTCTAACAAGCAGGTCTATTGAAATATTTTTCCATCTTAACATGAGTTACAGTGGTGGAATGTAGTAGTACAAAAGTATTTTCTTCTCTTGCCACCTTCTACTTCTTTTCCAAACATTTTTTACTGCATTACATTTATTTGACTTATTTATTTTGACTAGTTATATTACAGGTAAAGAGTTTTGCATACAAAACACACACACACACAAAATGTACAAGTACAGCGAAAACCTTGTTCAGCTAATTACATGACAGGAAATCAATTGGTAACTTTAGCTTTGATAATATTTAACGTTTTTTATGTAAAAAATATTTCATGGTTCCAGTTACTCAAATCTGGGGATTTGCTGCCTTCAACTTTTAATCATTTTAATTTATTTTTAGCGTTTTTTGCCACTATGGGCTCAGATTACTTGTGATGACAGTTCACAGAGGCCATATTTAATTACATTCTCCTGATTATAGTTACATATTCAAGTTAGTAATACCTGAAGTCAAAAGCTTAAAAACCTTACAAGTCAAAAGCTTAAAGATTTTTCACAAAAGAGTATTTTAGCAGGGTGATGTTACAATATGAATACCTCCTCTAGCACCAGTGAGTTACTAAAGCCTCCTGCAGCCTCCTTTCGTAACGTTCGCCACCACAGAACGAGAGCGCGTTTACACCTCCCGTACAGTAGATGGCAGTAAACGTTTACTATTGTTTCTGCTGTCAGCCGTCAGTTCTGTTGACCGCTTCTCCAAAGTGGGAATTGACACAATTAACGCCCCATCCTTACCACGATAACAGTAACTCACGAAACAACTCGTGGTTAGCACATCTAAAGATTAAAACACGTGATGAAATTCTCCTACTCACCATTTACGACTAGCATCCGGCGTCGGTGTTGCTGCTTTTCATTTGCGTTTCTCAAAGTTTCAAGTTGAAGCAGGGAGATCCGAAGAACACTTGAAGGCATCACTATCGGAGACTGACTGCATTCTGTTGAGCAGGAAGCAAAGATGGAGGAGTACCCCTCTAAACAAGCAACCGAAAACCTGGACGATCCTCCTAACAGTCGGCTTTTCGTGGTCACTAGTCGGTCCATAACCGAAGATGAGCTTCGGGAAAGTTTCTCCGTATTTGGAGACATCCAGGGGGTCTGGGTTGTCAAAGACAAGCAGACAAAGGAGTCCAAAGGTATCTGCTATGTGAAGTTCGCCAAATCCTCGCAGGCCTGCCTGGCCATGGAGGAAATGCACGGCAAAGTGCTGGTGGAAGCAACTAAACCCATCAAGGTAAACTTTAGCCGCTTGTGTCCTGAAAGTGTCAGTTAGTCGTATCTTAAAAAACAGGTTGCGTCTTTGCAGGAGCTGCTAGCTACACACGGGGCGTTGACGTCAGCTAACGTCTCCCTAACGACAGTTAACGTTACAGCAGATGGTTCAGAAGAGTCGGTTAGCCTGAATAACAACATCTACGTTTTCTCACGGTTCTCACCCAGTGGCAATGCAGACAGTTTATGTATAAGTTGCTGATGTCTCTGATACTTCTGCTACCCCGACACAGCTGAGGGGAGCTTCTGGTTGTTTTCCGAGGCTTCAGTCTCTTGTGTTTTTCCCACATTTCTGCTTGGTTGTGTAGGTGTTTATTGCCCAGTCGCGGTCTTCAAACAGACACAGAGATGTGGAGGATGAGGAGCTGACCAGGATTTTTGTCATGATCCCCAAAACCTTCTCAGAGGAGGACCTTAAAAACACTTTCAAAGTAATTACACCCACCCGTGACTGTTCCTTTCTTTGTTGTTTTGTCCTTTCTTGTTCTTTGCTTTTACATCTCTCCACTTAATCGTCTCTTCTTTCTTTCTGCTTTAACCCTTGCCTGTGGGGGAAATAAAACAAAGAGAAATCTACAAAATAAATGCTTGCCACGATACATGTGATTTGAGACATTAGTGTAATCTCCAGACACCAGCTTAGAAGGAAGAGCACTCACGTTTTTATTCCTGTTGTCCATCCGTCTTGTGTCTCTTCCAGGAGTATGGTGACATTGAGTATTGCGTGATCATTAAGAATAAGTCCACAGGGGAAAGTAAAGGACTGGGCTACGTGAGATACTACAAACCCTCCCAGGCTGCCCTCGCGATAGAGAACTGTGACAAAAGTAAGACTGTGCCACATTCTTTGACTGGTTCACTGTCTGTGGTAGCAGTAGCAGCAGGAAACGTAGCGAGAGCCTGTTTGTTAAGATTCAGATTGATGCTGTGAACATTTCCGACGCTCAGCACTGCTGTTGATGCTGGTGTGATTAGCTTACAGGGCCATCCTGGCTGAACCTCGCACCAAGGCTGCAGCAACAGAAGACTACACCGGAGGAGCAGCCAGAGGTGATTACATGGCTGGTGCTGACTCCATGAACCAGTATACCCTCCCTATGGGTACGCAAGTGTTTCACAGCCTAGCTCAGTTATTTTTCCCTGTTGTGTCTGGGTTGATGTTCTCAGTGTTTTCAAGCCCATGATCAGCAGTCAAGTCAGATTGATGTGTTGTGGGACGGTTCAAGGCATGTAACCTTCATTAGTGCCATGGATCAATGTTTTAATGAGCTGGTCCCCGTTGTCCTGCCCATGGTTTCATACATTGACATAAATAAAGATGGATAATGCGTCTCGACTTCCTCCCGGATACGAGTGCTGCCTGTCTGTTCTGGTGAATCTTACGCATCTCTTCTTGAAGGTCTCTAATGTGAATATGTTTAGGAAACCCTTACTGCAGTTTTCTCTGTCCTGTTGTTGACTGTGTTCTCCCTCCTCCCTCTACAGCTGACCCTGGCAGCTACCCGGTGATGGACTACCGCTCAGGTGACTTCACGCGGTGCCTGATGATGTCAACACGGGCCGCGCTGACCCAGGAGCAGATTTTTGCTCTGTTTGACATCATTCCTGGCATGGAATATTGTGAGCTGCAGAGAGACGCTTATGGAATGAGCAAAGGTTAGCGATTAAACATAAGCTGCTGTGACTCTTACGCTGGAATCAAAGCAAAACCACACTGTCTTTGCATCAGATGATATGGAAAACATTTTCAGTGGTCCTAAAACACTGTGTTTAGGTTACAGTCAGTGTGAACTCTCTGCTGTCCGATCAAAGCCTGAGATGAGACCTGAAAGTCTTTCTGTTGGTTGTTTTTGTGTCCTGGGTCGTGTCCCCAGGTCATGCCTTGATTCGCTACAGTAACCTTGGATCAGCAGTGTACGCCAAGGAAAAGCTGAATGGCTTCGAATATCCTCCAGGCAACAGACTGGCAGTAAATTTTGTTGACGACGGAGAGGACCGCAGCAGGTACACACACACACACACACACACACACACACACACAAAACCGCCTACTTTTACTTTATGCTTGCAGTGGGGTCACAATTAATGAAATCCCCTTCAAATTAACATATCCATTCATGACTTAATGATTAAAATGCAGCTGATGATTGCCGGTAACCTTTTCTGCAAGTCATCTTCTTACCCCCTGTGGGCCATAGTGAGAGGGTGGTTGTTTTCAGAGGCAGAGTTTATAGAGGAAACACTGAAGAGGTGAAAGTTGCTGGCATCACATGTTTGAGACGTAGAGGTCAACCTCACGTGAATCTTTGTGTTAACGGTCAACATTAAGTCAGAGTGAATGGAGTCAGGAACATATCTGTTTTAAATGTTCAGTACAGCTGCTGAGTAAGTATCCAAAAGATTTAAAAGGACTATTAAAATAAACTTACAGACACAAAAAAGGGCACAGAGTAGGTGAGAATATCCTTTTAGTTTCAGTCCTGAAGTAATCTGATCACTGATGATCAGTTTGAAACCACAGGGGTGTGTGTGCGTGTGTGTGTGTAGTCCTGTAGGTCGGATGGCGATGCAGTTTGTCGCAGCCCAGATGATGTCTGCAGTGTGGAACGGACCCTCGACCAGCCAAGTCCTGAAACCTTCTGTGAGTCCGTTCAGTAAACGGTTTACGTTCTGTCAGGTCAGCTCTTTGTGTGCGAGCTACTTTACCTGAAGTTTGTTTTTCTGTTTTCCAAAGTAATTCCTAGTGACTGTGCAAAGTCTTTTCTTCATCTGTAAAGCTGCCCCCCAAATGTAGTAACGGTTACGTTCTGTCACTACATCTCTGATCCTGGATGTGCTTGTTGGTATCCTCCAGGGCTTCTCTGCCGTCTCCCCAGTGTCCCGGATTCAGACAGACGTCAACCTTCCTCCTCTGAAGAAACTCGCTCCACCCGACAGCAAGGCGAAGGAGCGTTTGTTTGTCGTGTTCAGCCCCTCCCCGCTGCCCCTGGATGTGCTGGAGGATGTTTTCTGGTAAATGTCTCATACTCGGACTCATGATTTCACTCGGCTCTAACGCTGTAAACCAGGCATGTCAAACTGGTCCACAGGAGGGCCGGTGTGGCTGCAGGTTTTTGTGCCAACCAACCAAGAGCACACCGTTTGACCAATCAACTGTCTGAAGACGGAGATCAGTTGATTAAATGAGTCAAGTCTGGTGTGCTGCTACTTGGTTGGAAAGAAAACCTGCAGCCACACCGGCCCTTTGTGGACCAGTTTGACATGCCTGCTGTAAACACACATTGTTAAATCAGTGTCATAGGGTGGAAATAATGGTCACGACCCGTCTCTGCCTCTCTGTAGTCGCTTTGGTTCCCTCATTGAGGTCCATTTGGTTCCTGGGAGGAAGGTTGGTTACATGAAGTATGCAGACAAACAGGTGAGACTGTGAACCGACGCAGGACAAAGTCTTTAACGATGAAGGAAGTGAAGTGTTGTTTCTGCATTTCAAACCAACTCAAGCTTTCCTCCTTCACTGGGCTCCCCTGTTCATCCCGGCCTCTTCCTGTCAGTGTGCCGATGAGGCCATGTCAGTGCTGCACGGTCGGGTCGTAAACGGAGTGAAGATGAAGGTGATGCTGGCTGACCCTCCCAGAGAAGAATCTCATAAACGTCTTCGTACCTACTAGGACCAGGCGACAGAAACGACCGGTAAGTGCCAAGCCGTCGGCGGCACAGTGAAAAACTGCGGTACCAAAGTGTTTTCTATTTTAGTAACAATGTGTGATGTATGCTGTAAATGTACTCTGCGTAAGTCCTGTTAACATGGTTTGGCAGCACACACACAGCAGATGAGATAAGTGTGTTAACTGACCACCCAGCACACAAGTTCAGGTATTACTAACTTGAACTCTCTGGTTACACGTGCACAACATGTCAGGGACAAAGAAGGCTTGTTAGCTCATGAGCACGTTAGCAGGGCTTTCCCTGACCAACAGAACACTGGTACACTGGCACCCCACAGTACTCCAGACTCGCACCATTACAGGGTGTTAGACGTGTGCTATGATACACACTCTGATTACACCTGGCAGTAAATTGTGTCCTGGGTGATCGTACGCAGTTCGGCGTACGAGTTTCTGATGACTGGTTGTTTCTCTTCCTGTGAATAACGCTGCAGCTTCTTGTTCCCTAGGCGACTGTTGTCATGACACAATGACACCTGACCTGACCGACCGACCGACATCAAGACCTTCTCCCGACCCCTGACACGACCTTTAACACCTGTCTGACCTTACGTCTGGTCAGTGACCTTGTTGCGACGCACTGATAAAACAAGTGAACAGTAGCATCCATTACTAAAATGGAGTCTTGCCCGTATAGTCTGTGAAACATAATGTCAGTATGTTTAGTTTGTGCTCAGTGTCATGCTTTTTCTGCCTTTAATTTAAATATGTAATGCGACACTGCGTCTGGCTCCTGTCAGCGGCGCTAACCAGTGTACAGCAGTAGTACAGTACAGTACAGTATTACACATTTATCCACGGACTACTGAAGACACACTGAGTTAGTTAGAGTTCAGGTGGCTGGCACGATTCTCTCCTCGACAAGCTGCGGTCTGTTGATAAGCTAACAGACAGGCTGTGCAAAGCTGGATTTAGACCACTGTGTGTTTCAGGTCTCGCCGTTTCTCTGTAATCCCATGCTGAGCTCAGTCAAAACTGTGACAAATAAAGATAAAATGAACAAACCATTCAACCCGTCTCGTCTCTTCTTTTGCTGCAACACTTATGGGATGATAACACCTCTCTCATCTAATAACTTGTCATTTTATTGTTTTACTTTTAAAATCGTGGAATAAAAATCAAAGTATCGTCCAAATCTTCTAAATAAGATCAATGGGAAAATGACAAAGGATGAGTGGTAGGACAGTGGATGCTCGACGAGTCTCTCCTGGTAGGTATGCATGTGTGATAGTTGTGAATGTGTACTTGATGAGAACTACAGAGGCCCTAAAACAGGTTGATGTGGCCATGAAAAACAAAATCTTCAAAAAAAAAAAAAAACAACTACACACTTCAAGAAGAGGCTTTAAGTGGTGCAAACCTGCAATTACTTATTTCCACCACCTGGGGGCAGCAGCTTTACCACTGCTGGTAAACTGAGCTCACTGGCCGACAGGCTGAAACTCAGCATGAAGCTGCAGATTTCAGTTCATCACTAAGAGAGACACATTTCAGTCATTTGAGAGATCATTATACAAATACCAAATATAACGGGAGACTTCATCCAAGAACAGACACACTGGATGTACTGTCATCTTTTATTTCTTCAGGAGGCAACTCATGAGACATAATTTGCAACACTGGGCTCACACCGGGACCATTTGGTTTTCCCTGCTGACCTTAATTAAAACACTAATCTAAGGCTGGCAATTGAGAAGCTTGGTCTGAAGTCGTCCTTCAAAAAGTTACACGAAATTACCACCACAAAAACTTTTAGTTGAGCTAAATGAAATGGATTTGGAAAACATTTCTTCCAGGGAAAGATGAAAAGTGCAACCTCAAACCGTAGCTTTTCTTTTGGTTATGAGAGCAGGTGAGGCTCTGAGCAGACAGTTTCTGTTCATTCAGGTCGGACAGCTTTTTCTGACATCCATCCGCAATGTGTTAAATTAGATTTCTTTCTTAAGTCTCGTCTCACAACACAACCTCACATGTAGTGCTTTTATTTGTAGGCCCTGACAAAGTCTCGTTCTGCAAATCACTCAGAATTAACTGTGAGCAAGTAGAGAAGCACCTGAAGCCCAATTCAGCGAATTTCAGTTTCAACAGCAGCCACATTCTCCTCTCGTGGACACTCTGACACATTCATGTGGAGTTGGCCTTGACAAACCCGAAATCAGTCCCGCTGCAGAACTCTGGACACCAAATGCAGGGAAAAAAGCCAAGACACGACTGGATGTGAGGGGGGCGTTACATAAAACAGAGTGGGCCGAGACAGGCAGTGATGTCATCATATAATCAGGCTTTATTATTGGAGTCTCTGAAGTTTAAAATGATTCAAAACATCTGGTCTCTTTGTTGTTTAGCTCCATGCATCCATCAGTCCATCCCTTCATCACTCAGTCCGTCCTGAACGCCACCTCGCCCTCCCCCGCCTCTCAGTCCTCCAGCGCCAGTGTGTTCAGTTCTTCATCCAGCTCTTCTAGATCTTCTCCCGTGAATAGATTCTCGTCCACCGGTACCTCCTCGTCCTCCTCGTCCTCCTCGTCCTCCCCGCCTCCGTCCTCCCCGCCTCCCTCTGCTCCCGAAAGCCCGTTGGCCTCGGCGCCACCGCACGCGCCGTTCAGCTGCTCCGCTGTAGGTGGGCAATTTAATCACCTGTGACTCAGCAGTACTCGTATTGTGCTTATTTGTTTGGTCTTTGGTTCACATTTGAACAAAATCTATCGGCTGGATAGCAACGGTTGTTAAGCCTACCAGCTGGCCGGCGCTGACATGGCAACCTGATAGAAATGACTGACGTTATCAGTGAGTTTCTTACCTTTGTCTGTTTCCGTCGGATGAGTTTTATTCCTAGAGGTGAAGCGGTCCACTGATGCTACGGTAATGCCTGAGTTGTCGACCTCTTGTGGAACGAAACGGGACAAGTCTATGTCCTGGACCTCTGTTGTACTCATCTGAATTAAAAGAAAGAATGTAAACAAAAATTAGGCACAAGATGTGCACTAAAATAACGAGTGGAGAGTCGAGGAAAGAAAATGCAGCTGATCTGCATGTTGTGCAGGCAGCAGATTTATTTATTTTACTTTTGATTTATTGTATGACTGTGCTGGAGTTTTATAGTGTTTGTTTACAGTGATACACACTGACGAGGTGTCATTTTGCCCTAAAGGCAGCATTAATTTAAGTCCTGCTTGCTGTTGAATAAAGAAACTTTTTTGTGTGCTTTTTCTGTCTCACAGCAAAAAATAAAACAAAACTAAGGGACAAAAATTTAAATTGTGTTTCAGCTGAGATGAATGAAAAATGGTTTTCTTGTTGCAGTAAATTAGTTATGCATTAAACAACAGGTGCAGATAATTAACAGGCACATCATCACTGTGACAAAAAGCAGACAGCTCAAACAAACCTTTTAAATACAGAAAAACTCATCTGTCAGAAAGCTCAGTTATAATTTCTTGAATGAATACTGAAAACTGTTGCTGCCAGGAAACTGGGCTCACGTCTCACAGATGTTTCATACCAACAATTAGACACCAAACAGCAGTGAGTGCAGTTATTATGATGGGACGTGTCACTTCAAGTGCGAGGAGCACAGAACACAAATCAACACGAGGTCATACGAAGCCGAACGAGCGGCCGCCTGCAGGAGTTTATCACCTGCTCAGAAGGAGGAGGATCACAAGCTCTGTGACTGCGAGCCACACATCCATGTGAAAAGTGTTCACAGCTTCAGATTTACCTCCTGCTCCCCATCTTCCTTGTCACTGTCGGCATAGCCAGTGTCATCGGCCTCAGCATCGTCATCGTCGACCAACTCGGGACGGAACTCGAACACCTCGCGGCCGCTCACCTGCACACATGCGATTAAATTCAGTCCTGTATTACTGTGGGAACTTGTAGTTTTAGGCTTACCGTGGTCACCGTTAGCATCTCTGTCAGGAAAAGACAGAAACAAAATGAACACTGAATACACACACACAGTTGTGTGACTTACCACAAGTGATTTTCCAGCCTTAAAGTCAGCCTTCTTCTTCTCCATCTCCTCCCTCGCTTTGTCCACCTGTTAATCAAGTTAAAAGATGAATCCACAGTTTTAGGGTTTAATCACAGAATAAAACCTCCCGTGACAGTGAAGTGTAGGGGACTTCAGCGTCTGTGCTGCCGCCCTGACAAACTGATGTTAATTAGATGATGAAAGACGTTCCAACCTTCTCCTGCCTTTTCCTCTTCTTCCAAGCCAGGAAAGTCTCCAGGGTGATCCGAGTCACATCAGGTCCCAGAGCCGAACGCTGCGGGGCAGAGAGGCAGTCAGGCGTCAGGGTGTGGAGGGAGAGGAGCTTCCAGGGTAAAGTCAGTCACGTGGAGGATTTACGGAGCATCGGGCCCCGTGTGGGAGCCATGATGGAGGTCCCCGACCAAAAGGCTTTTTACAGCTCACTCACTTACTGTTTTATTCTGGGACACTGAAACGTGTGAAGCACTTTGTTTTCAAAAGTGCAATAGAAATAAAGTTTACTTAATTTACTTTACCTTACTTACTGACTCACTGTGTTGTTAACATCTGATTTTAACACTTTTACTAGAAGCCACCTGTGGTTAGCAGTTGTGTATTTATGTTCAGAGGTTTGAAACGATTCAATCTTTATTACTTTCTAACTGCACACAGTCATTCTGCATCTATAATCAACCATTTCAAGTTTTAATTCCACTGGTGAATCTCATCATTTGGGCTACTGGTGTAAACGTTATGATATGCCCGAAGTTAAGGATTGTGTCTCTGACGCGGTAGCGCAGGCTTCACTGTCACAAACGAACACCCACGAGTGCCAGATGAGCGTAGGTTTTCTGTTTGGTGGGTAAATCTCCCATCGCATCCCTCCATCCATCCTTACCTCGTTTTCTATAAGTTCCTCAAGCGAAATCTCCTCCTCCTTCTCCTCCTTCTTCTTGTCTTTTTTCAGGACAAAGCCGGGTGGCAGGGCGTGTCGGTACATGCAGTTATCGCCCCCTGCAGGACACACCCAAAACCAGCCGTACTTATTATTCTCTATGGCGTCCAGGAAGTACTTGCACACCTGCGGACAACAACAACAACAGAGTAGATAACTTTGCATAGACGGGGGCAGCAGACAGGAATGTTTAACTGGCTGGCATGTGTTTGGGGCCAAACAGTCATGATGAAGTGAGCCCACCAAATAGCAGCTGCTAATTTAGCCTCTGAGCAGTTGCGTCTCCCTCAGCTGTTTCTCTAAATAATATCGTTCATTATCAATTCCCAAATGGGCCTTTGATGGACCACTTTGTTTGCTGGTCTTCAGTCCCTGAGCTTATTCATCTTCAGAGCATACTTACGATTTGTGTTTTGGCTTTCTTCTTCTCGGCTTCCCCGTGTTTTTTGTTGACCACCTCCTCCAGCTTCTTCTCGTCCCAGTTCTCCATAGTGTCTAAACAGAACAACATGATTTTAATTTTTTAAATAAATAAATAAAAAAGTAAGAATCATGAGGCTGAACTGACAACGTGGCTCAGCTCTAAGGTGACGCTAACCTTTCTCCAGGTCTTCATCTCTTTCATCCACGTAGACACTTCTCTTCTCACACTTCCTCTCCATGGACAAATCATGGCTGAACTTGCACTTGTCACCTTTAGTGCACTGGCCCTGCTTAAAGAACGCACACAGCACTGACTTTGGGTCAACACCTGCAGGGAGGAGAGTGGAGTTTACTGTTAAAATACTGTTCAAATTTAATGAACACACACAAGAAACACCGGCAGATGTTCAGTGTATTATTACACGATGGACAACTGAAATAAAAAGACCATCAGAGTTAAGATTGATTAATCTTTCTTCCATTTGCAAGTTAATTTCCCCACTGCGGGATCAATAAACTTCATCTTATCTTGCACAGACTTTTGTGTTGGTTACCTTTACTGACTTTCTGGGCTGCCACTACAGGTTTAAACAGCTCGTTGAGTTCATCCAACTCTTTCTTCTTATCAGCCTTCTTAGTGGCCTTTTCTGCATCAGCCTGGGCAACCTACACACGCACGCGCACGCGCACACACACACACACACACACACAAACACACACACACACACGGACAGCAGGCACATTTAAAGATGAGCAGTGTTTCCACAACACAGCCAGGTGACAATAAACTTCTTTGTCTTTGGTCTCCTTCAAATGTGGCATTACCACCGCTCACATTTAAAATGAATTTAATTAAGGAGAGTGCAGGCAGAAACAGTGAGGTGGAAAGAAGAGAAAGTTCGATTTGTCAACAGTGGGATGAAGGGATGCAGAAAAAGAGTCGCCTCCTAACCTGTCTGGCACTTTGTTGTCCATATTTGACTTGCTGGGTTACGTTCTTGATGTACTTCTGCTGTTTGGCCCCTTTCTTGTTCTTCAAGCCAAATGTCTTGTCCTAGAAGTAAAAAAAAAAAAAAAAGGTGTCAATGAGTGTTTTATAAAACTGACAACACTGAGCTTGAAATAAGACTATTTATTACATTTGATAAGATGCCACCAGGAAACATTATAACCCACAGCTGGGAAAAGATAAGCTATGCATGTGAAATTTCCAACCCTGACTGCAACCAAGTATTCTTTGGTCACATTAACACCAATATGTGGACATGATGGTGGTTACAAGATTATTTAAGTGAAGGCAGAAGGTGGTTTGAGCCAAACAAAACTCATGTACTTTTCTGGGCAGACAAGGTAAGATTTATGTTGTCACACTGCTAATAATTCATCAGGCTAAGATGGCAGCAACTGCATCGACAACAATCTGTCTCAGCAATTTACAGAGTCTGTAAGGAGGAAAGAAGCTGCAATGAATCAGCTGCGATGACTGACTAGTCATGATGAATTGTTTCTAAAACTGTTAACCGGTGACACTCTTACCTCAATCTGCTAGTGCACAGTGTGATAACATTTCTATTACTGAACTAATCAGAGAAACGAGGCTACTGAAACTGAAGGATATCAATGGCGTTATGTCATAAAGTGTTACTATGATGAGCAACAGATGAACATGTCAGTGTGGCATTCAGTCTTTGTTAACATAATCAGATCACTGTTGGTCAGGATCATTCAACTTCATCCTTTAAACAGACCACAAATGACACACAACGCGCTGCCCCAGCATCGCTTCCTGTACAAGTGACAGATTAAATTAAACTGCAGTTAAATAAAACACTTTTTTTTTTTTACATACTCCCAAGAAAACAACCCGTGTGGCCTAAAGTACAGTCTGTATGTACAGCAAAAGGCGGCTAACAAGTGGGTTTACTTGCACTGACAGATAGGACAATGTTTTGTGTTCAGCAGAATCAATATTAGCATTAGCAACACGCTCACCACTGACAACCCTCAAGTTTTAGAAATAACTCGCTAACTTTTTCTCTCCGCTTTAACTCGTTATCAAAGACAGGCTTAAATCTGGTCCATCCTCTTCCCTGAGCGGCCGACCATTAGCAGGCCCGTCGCGTTGCGCTTAGATGCTCATCGCTCACATATAAAACGACAAAAAGTATAATTTAATAGACTGTTAACACGTTATGTTATAGCTCTTACTTTTAGCTACCCGCTCTAAGGACGTGGAACCACCTAAGTAGGGCAATTGTGAACTATTCCTGCGGCGGGACGGCCCTGCTAGCAGCCTGACCGCCTCAGTAAGGCACCGCACTAATCAAAATCAACAAACTTAACCTCCTGACAGCTGGTCAACTCGCTTAAGACTGAATCATGATGACTAGTAGTTTTAACAGGAGACTGAACAATTAGGTAACGCTGACAACCGCCCAGATGCCAGCGTAACTTTAGCTTTCACTTGTCGGCATTGGTGTTAGCTTCTCTTAGCACTGAATGACAGACCGCCTACGTGCGGTGTGATAGCCGATCGGCTAACGCCAAATGCCGACATGCTAACGCGTGTTATTTTTTTACCTCAATAATCTTTTCCTTTTTCTTCTCTTGCGTTTTTTTATTTCCCGCGGGCTGGACGGGTTTCTTCGGAGGCATGTTGGCTCAGGTTTAGCAGTGTAAAAAACGCGTATAGCTGAATAATATTTATTTCAACGTGGTGTTTCAGCTGGGAAGTCTGCTCCACATCACCCAGTTGTTGCTAGCACAGCACAGCAACGGCGCTAGGCCTCACGTGGGTTGTTGCTGTTCTGTGGCGTCATCACGCAGTCCCGATCGGCATGACGGGTAATGTCGTCTACAGAAAGAGTTCTCCAGCTGACTGAAACTAGCTAAAACAAAAAACTTGCTTTTTGGAATACACACCAGCAACACAGCTTCAACTTTAATTGATAGTTTAAGTTTTATATTTCTATATTTTATATAGCTATTTCTTCCTGTATTGCGCTGCTATTTATTTATTTATTTCTAAGCATTTTATGCCATAGCATTTTGAAACCTTTCGAACATCTAACTAGCTAAACGTGTAATTTAGGTTATAATCATTTATGTCCATGACAAAAAATACAAACATACATAAATATCAATAATACCGTTTAAAACAATCATAGAAATTATGCAGGATAATTAAAAGAAATATACTAGATTTAAGTGGAAACCAGAGGGAAAAACTCAAGTATACGAATGCGGTACTAGAAAAATAACTTCAGTACTGTCTGTGTATTTTGATTCACAATATTTTTTGGCAACAGCAGCAAAGTGGAGTAAAGGGACTTCACCATTTTATATCTGTTCGTTGCAATTTTAGCATTTGACCACCAGGGGGTAGTGTTGCAGTGTCTGCCAGTCGAGGTGGGACGTAACAGACGAAAGCAGTTTTGTGGTCAAGTAAAACCAAAATTCCAATTTATATCTTAAGAGGGCTTAGAATTGAGATTAAACTGTGAACAGGAATTAGAAATGTGGTCAGACAAGCTAAATCCAAGCACCTGAATGAAAACTCTGGATCAAAACTAGCTCTGATACAGTGGAAAAGTCTAATTGAATTTTGACTAAACTGATCATCTCAGTGTGTTAGATCTGGAAAGGCACTATGGTATTATGAGTAAAATTCCTGCAGATGTAAGGTACTAAAATGACCAATTATGTTGAGCCAACCACCTGTAGTCACCAAAGATAAAAACTGCCCAAAGAAGTCAGTGGCAAAAGTTGGAGATTATAAGATTATTTTGAGGAAGTTTACACACAAAATATATTATTAAGAAAGTTAAATGTGCTGCAGAATCACACTGATAATGTGTGCGGTTGACTCGCTTCATACCAAGAAATCATAAGAACAAGAATTTTGTTTCTCTGATGCTGGTGGTTTAGAAGTAAAGGTTGTTAAAGAGCCACCATCTGGCTAGTGGGCATAAGACTGTTTTATTAGCATTTTGCCCCTATTTAACAGTTTGATTATATACACAGCCGGTCAATCAAGACACCCCTGCCATGACCTTTACCGCCTAAGCATTGGATGAAATTTCAGACCTATTTGGAAGCCTTGGCTGTGTAGCCTGTAAAGCTTCTGAGCTCAAAGTGCTTCGGCGGCTAAAAGAAGAGCAAACAAGGTCTGCAACAACAGGGCTGCAGTCCTTTGTGTTTGAACTCCTGCTTAAGAAGAAAACCCCCTTTTTCATAATCAGAAGGGCGGAGAGCCAACCAGCAGTGGTTTTGCCGCCTGAGCTGCTGATTTAACTTGATTTAATTAGATTTCACTGAAGTTACTAATGTGATTTCATTTGGCACATTTGACATGTATGGCCTTCATCCACATCCTGTTCAGGATGTGTGTGTGTGTGTGTGTGTGTGTTGCACAGCAGCGCAGTCGTGAGCCTGCTCCTTTTGGACTCTCATTTGCTCTCGTGTGTTTTAATGAGCCTTAGTTTTAAGGGACAACATTTATTCTGTTTGGGTGCCCATATGATGACAGTACCAGTAGTGCGCTTTAATGAGTCCCAGAGTGAGACAGCGAATGTGCTGTCGTGGCAGCGTCCTCGGCTGCAAACGTGTCACCCAATCGTGTGCTGCATCCCCTGTGCTGTCTGTGCGCCTGCTCACGAGCTCTGATGCCACTTTATTTTATTTCATCTGATGTGGAGATATTTATTTATGACACATTTGTCATGCATGCTGCCCTTCCACCATGCAGCTCAGTTAGCTTGAGTGTGAGCGTGTGTGTGTGTGTGTGTGTGTGTGTGTGTGTGTGTGTGTGTGTGTATATAATAACTGATATTGACACAACTCCTGTTTGTATGACTGAAGGCTAGATTTAAAGATAACAAAGGTGGGTAATATTGCCTCAAGCAAACTTTTCCTCTGTCTCTCTCGTGCTGTTTGTGTGTGTGTGTGTGTGTGTGTGTGAGGGCAGTATAATGAATCACTGTATCTGCTACATGACCATTTTTCCCGATAGCAGCCTCCTTCATATTCATACAGACATCGATCTCTCCTGCTGAGGCCATGCGTGCCGCGCGCGCGCACACACACGCACACACACACAAACATGAGCACACACACGAATGATGCCTGCGGACGGAAAGAAAACATCTCCTGTCTAATTAGCAAAGCATAACAGTCGATCTTCTTCCTTCTGAGAAAACCTGACACCGCACAACCCATCCCAGTCCGGCTCTTTCTCTGAGGAGGTAATCCAAAGCGTCCTGGTATTCGGTCTGACTCGGCCTCCTCCTCCTCCTCCTCCTCTTCCTCCTTCCAAGGACAAACCGCAGCACCTTGTCTGCAGCGCTGACGGCTGAGCGGGTCATCGGCTGTCAGCTGCTCCCCATCGAGCAGCTGCACCACACTGGAGGCGAAGAAAAGGGCAGGAAAGATCGCCTCAAACTGGGCCCACCTAGACACCTACCTGCTCCAAAGGAAATAAAAAAACAAACTGGAGGGAAAAGAGTGCGTGTGGCAGTAAGACCCAGACCTCCCGTCCCTGCACACCTCTGAGATGTGGTGGTCCTTGCAGTCCGGGAGTGATTTTTCCCTGAATGTGCTGTAATTTCTTCCATCTCTTTTCTGTGACCCCCCGGCCCGCCCTTTGCCCTCAGCCCGTCTGCATTTGCTTCAGATGATGATTTCCTACATTTCCCAGAACCCCAAGAGAACAGGTGTGAACTTGTTGTGTTTAGCTTTGCGTTTCATGTTCGGGTAATGAGCGGCAGTGATGGTGACAGAACACGTTCTCTTCATCCGAGAGGAGGGAGACTCCATCCTTTCACTGATAACACAGCTCGTCTGCTGGATGTGTTGTACTCGGGTCCCTCGGGGGTCTTGTCGGTGGAGAGATTGTTGTGTGTTCCTCCTCTCTTGGTGGATTTCTTTCTCCCTGTGTGACGGTTGAAAGTCTGTGCGAAATGAAGAGTCTGGAAAGGAGCGCTTTGCTCAGTAATCCCGAGGGACCCACACCAAAACAGGATGTTTAGCCTACTGTTGATGTTTTAGAGGAATTTAGTGCTGCGTTTGTGGCCTCTTTTTACATTTTATGTTTTTTTTTTGCACAACCGTAGCTGCACTAAAAATACCTTATAATAATACCTTATAATACTCACAGAAACACACAGCACCTGACAACAAGAACTGGAGACATATTCCTGTTGCTATTTTTGAGCAACGTTAAACTGTTCTCAGGGGGATTTTTCCTTTAACTAGGTGTCCCATTATTCACTCACTGTACAAAAAACTCACCACTTGAACGGAGCTGTTTGTAAACCTTATTACTGTCAGTCATAAGCACTACGGCAAATTCATTATGGAGCATGCACTTCTCCTTTATGCTGCAGTATATTCAGCTATTGATTCCCCACAGGCTTTCATCAGCTCACGCTCGTCCGTGTGCTATAAAACTGTTTTTGTGATTTTACCTGTGCTCCTTCATTTTATTGCCTTCCCACTTTGCTTTCTTTATTGTGTATTTCTATTTCATTATTTCATTGTTATCTCCATCTGCAAACCATATTCATCTCGCGGGACAATAAGGATTGAATTGAACTGAGTGACTCAGAGAGGAATAAAGGGTGATGGTGTGCACTGGCAGATCACTGGACACGATGGGAACATTAATGAATATGGTGTCGAGTTGTTCAGAAAACAGCAGTCCTGGGATTGTGAACACATCGTCAGAAGCAACACAGATGAGGAAACCTGAGGTGTTTGTACCTTCCCCATGTGGAACATCGGCTGTAACATCTAGTGACAAAGGCCTCATAACCAGATGGACAACACGAGAGCCCCTCCCAAAAGTGAGGATCAAACATCTGGACCCCACCCCCACCAGGGGCTGGCTGCTCATAAACTCCTCCCCCTCCATGTTAGCATGGGCCAAACCAAAAACTCAAAATACATATTAAATAAATGTTTTATCTAAAATGGTTTCAGTCATTTTTGGTGGTTCGTATCACACTGATGTTTGTTAAAGAGTCTGTTTGCTTTTAATGTGCTATTTGATGGAACGTCATGACTGACAGCTGAGCGCTGCTCCTGATTGGCTCAGACGGACGTATGGGCAGGAACTCGATACTGCGGCGCCACCTACTGATTACCACTGTGCACACTCTGGCTCCAAATGATGTCACCAGAACAGGAAGGCCGGGATTATTTTGGCTTCTCTTTTGTACAGTGGGAGGAAGTCATGTCGGACATCTTTGTAAACGTCGGTGGTCAAGAAAAACTCTGATGATGCATTGTCCAGCTAATCCAAGAGCATTTTACAATATTTACCTCTGAGATGTAGTGTACTCGAGGCATGAAGGGGTATAAAGTACAAGTACTTCGAACCTGTACTTGTGTAAATTTGTGCAAATGTCTTGCATTACGCCACTGAGCCAAAATGAACATGATAGCACACATGTAAACAGTTCATATGTGTTTCATTCCTCATATCAGCCGTAATCAGCACAGGAAGAGTCTCTTCTATGTTAGATTATGTCTGACAGATAACTAAATGTCTTCACATTAAAAATGTACATGTTGTCTCACTGTTGAATGCAGCCCTGCTTCATTATTGATACCAAAAGGCACAGTTAAGGATCATGCACCAAAAAACCGCTGAGCGCCTCCGTTGCAGATGAATTTGACAAAGGAAGTGTTGAAAATAAAAACTCTGCGGCGAGAAGGGACAGAGTGTGACCCAAAAGAAAAACTTCACGAGTCCTCATAAGAAACTTGTGTTTTTCTTTGATTCGAGTGTTAGCCCAGATTACGACAGCAGGGAGTTCACAGATTACTGATAATTAGACTGCTTCTCTTAAATAAAAAATGAGGCCTTTCGGTCCAGAATTAGACATCCACCACTTGGCAATAAGAAGAAGAACATATATATCACTTTTTACACCTACCAGCAGATGATCACTGGCAGTAAAGCTCAGCACTATTAGAGTTAAGAGTCGTGTCACGTTTGCTCAGCAAATTGTTACGATTTAAGGACTTAATAAACTGCGTT
The DNA here is from genome assembly GCF_020382885.2 of Scatophagus argus. NCBI lineage: Eukaryota > Metazoa > Chordata > Actinopteri > Scatophagidae > Scatophagus > Scatophagus argus. The sequence continues at coordinate 1,741,256 of NC_058502.1, forward strand.
TCTGAAATATTAACAGATGAATTTCAGACGGTAAAGACAATTTATTGCAGCCTGAAATGAAACCTGTAAATCACTTTCAGATCCATGACTGAGGCTCTTGTTATTGCCAATAAAACAACACAGGAGAACATTTCACCTGCTGCCATTCACAGCCTGTCGGAGCCTCGCGGGCGAACCTGCATTTTATTAATCTGTTGTTTTTATTAAGCAACATGGAAGTTAATTTACACACTCAAACTGTTAGCTCAAACTTTGCATAAAAGACAACCAGCGTCTCCGCTGAAGTCCAGTCACGTCCTGTGTGAACTATTTTGATTAGAGTCGAAATGAACTCTGCTTTAATGATCTGAGCGTTTCCGTTAAGATTTGCAATCAGCCAAATGGCTCAATTTAGAACAACTGAAATAAACCAAATAATTAATTTGGAAATGTTCGGAAAGCGCTAAAAGATTAATTCTGAGAGTTGCAAAGGAGTAAATGATTCATCTGAGCAGAAGTGGAGGAGCTTAATGTTGAATGGAAGCAAGTGATTCAGTTCTATATGACTCTGAGCCAGTTTCATCCTGAAGTTAAAAATAGACTTTCTGTGGTTGAAGAAGATCACACACGCACACACACACATGCAGACGCACGCACACACACATGCACACTCTCACATGTGCACAGACGCTTGCATGCATGTTGGTACACACACTGTCGCCATGCACGTGCACACACACACACTCACACACATGCAGATATACACACAGATGGAGGTGCAGCGACCTCAAACCACCACAATTACATTTCTCTGAACTCACATACACACACGCACACACACACACGCACACACACACACACACACACATGGTGTCACACTTTCTGTCACTAGCTCTCTTTTTTGTTCTCTCACTTGCTGACACACACACACACACACACACACACACACACACACACACACTGACATAGTAGCACTCTCTTGCTCTCTCTCTCTCACACATACAAACACACACACACACACACACACACACACACACTTGCGCTCTGGCTCATGAATTAAAGAGCAGAGCTGGTCCAGGGGGAAGAAATTATTCAGGCAGATCTGCTCTCTGACAGAGGAGTGGGAGGGAGAAGAGGAGAGAGAGAGAGAGAGAGAGAGAGAGAGAGAGAGATGAGGAGAAGAAGGGAGGGAAAAAGAGGAGGATAGAGAAAAGAGAAGGGAAGAGAAGAAAAAGGCCGTTAATAAGAAATGCACTGATTTCACATAGAGAGGCGATCAAACCTCCTGTCTGTGTGTGTATGTGTGTGTGTGTGTCTGTGTGTGAGGATGTCTACTTCTTCATTGATTGTGTGTGTGTATAATGGATGTGGGAATGCATGTATCAATTCCTTCCATTGTGTGTGCGTTCACAGTTTGTATCTGTGTGAGCCCTCAGGTGTGTGTGTGTGTGTGTGTGTGTGTGTGAGCTTTTCTGTTAGTGTATCCCCACATGTTGCTTTAAAACAGGTAATAAAGGATGTTTTCTGTCCAAGCTCCCTGATGAGGTGAAAATTAAAGGCGGGCTGATAAACGCTGCGGCGCCGAGGCGACTGGATATTAAAGGTCGTAGAGTTCTGTTCCAACATTTTGATCCAGAGCCAGAATGGGTGTATGAAAACCAGACCCGACATGCATGAATGCATTTTCAAAAAAGAAGATCTAGAGCCCAGTATAATTAGATCTGATCCAAAATCTGGACCATCCAGAGGTGTGAGCGCAAATCACGTGACTTTGAGTCTGATGGCGTTCAGCAGCTCAGCATTTCAACCACTCAGCAGTGTGTGCTGGTGACGGCGTGTTGTTTCAGGTACTGGGGAGACATGAGGTCCAGCTTGTCCAGCACAGGGGTTCACGACCCCCCTCGTCCTGTGTAGGCGTTCTGGTCTTTGTTCTTAGTCTCTCATGTTATGTTACGCTGGACAAAACCTAAAAACCCCACACAGAGATTGTCAGCTTTATCCGTGAAGTCAGGCTCCGTGTGTGTGCACTTAAAATGAGGCGTTTGAGCCATCGCGTGCTGTGTACTTCAGCCAGGAGGACCAGATTGTTATAATGAAGAGATGTGAAGAATATGAAAATGATTACAGCTAAAAGCAACACCTGCTGCACCTGGGGAAGGAGAGGAACGTGGGCAGAACAATACGCACCGTGTAAATAAGGTAATGCTGCGCACTGTGGAGCTCTTAAACTTTAAATCTGACACAGCAGGTTTATGTATACATTATACTCAGCAATCACATTTAGGTCTGACTCTGTCCCATAATAAAATAAGAGAAGACAACGTACCTCATTATCACAGAGAAGTCACTCAGAGCTGTTAGAAGTTTGTTCAACAGGCAAGTGAAAACACCTGGCCTCACCTGGCCTCACCTGGCTTCACCTGGCCTCACCTGGCCTGGTGTTTACCCAACATTCACATAAATATAAATACCATCCCAGACTCAGTAGTGGCAGATTCCCAGTGTTAGAGGACTTGGATCGGGACTGGGGCCAGTGAACTTCCCTAAGCCTCCAGCGCTCTTTCCCAGGGTCCTCGCTGTTTCACATGATGTGTGAACTCACCGAGACAGGAAAGGAATTTATGTGTGCGAATCCTTAACACACGTGGATACGAGGAACGTAATGTGACTCTGAGGTGCATTCTGAACAGGTCTTGATGTGTTTCAGGTGTAGGTGCCAAATGCAAATGCTGCTAATTGGACGGCGGCAAAGAGGGAAGGCAGTCGCTTCCATCGGTGACTCAACATGTAAGTGCTGCAGCTGCTAATCACAGTTTGTGAGCGTCCTCAGTGTGACAGCCGCACCGTCACGGCTAATCAGAGGTGCAACATGAAGACGGAGGCTGTCGGATTGAAGTTTGATGCAGACGTCTGAAGACACAGGAAACGCGTCTTCTTCAGCGGAGCTCCACGAGGACTAAACAAAACAGCAATAACGCACATCTCACGTTACTGACATGAGATGTGACGTCTGCTTTCGGATCGTTTTCTTCTCCTGATTGGAGGAGAAAAAAGACTTCGCTGCACAGCTTGATTGACCACACTGAAATCAAAGTGATTTAACTTATCAATAACTAATGGACACATTTCTGCCACTGAATCTGTCCGGCACAACATGGAGGCAGTGAGAGCAGTGAGAGAGTACATTGTTTTGTCTACTTCCTGCATCAGCACACCTCAGGGTGTTTGGCGCCAGCGCCATGGCAACAAAAAGAAAGCCATTTAACTCACAGTGAGGTCCATCTTCAGGAGGCGTCTTGTCATGTGACTTTAACTGTCACCTGTCAGCCAATCAGAAATGAAAATGTTCTGTTGCTGTGGTATAAAACACGCTTTGCCCCTCAGTTTGGTCACACTGACGGTTCAGTTATGAACAGAATATCTGCTGTGATTAGCAATTATTTCCAGTATCAACTAATTGGTCCATTATACCTAATTAATCAATACTGAAAAAAAAGTGAAAAAGAATTTCCAATCACAAAAGACGACATTTTGTGTGTGTGTGACATGTGTCTCAGTAACAGGAAATGAAATGATGTTGATTTGTCTTTATTGATCATGACTAACTGCACGGACTTGCTGGACAGATTTTCAGAACCGCTCGGCTGCACCGGTTACCATTTTCTTTGTTCTCTCACGTTCACATTCACCCGCTGAGTTTGTAACAGCAGCAGAAGTTTCACATCGATGGGGCAAGCAGTCATTATGGTACATAAAATCAATTTCTATCTGTTTCATCTTGTTCTGAGTGTTATTTTCCCTGCAGAGGCTCGAGGTTGACCCGCGCTGCCTTTTTCTGTAGCTTTCAGCGTCAGTATGAGCAGGCAGGGGACCGTTCCTCTTGGAAAGTGTGACCCTGGGCGCACAGAGAAATAATATTACATGGCTCTGTTTGTATACAGTATGTCCTAGAAGAGTTGTTTGTCTATGTTTTTAAAATAAATGTAAGTGACTGCGGTGTCCCTGGAGCAGCTAGTAGAGCAGCTGATTCTTCCCTCACTCCTGCAGAGAGGCACTCAAATGTCCTGTCGAAGGTGGACACAACATTAAATCTGCTGAGATGTTTTTTGTTTCTTCTTGCTTTTGTTTTTGTTTTTTTTGTTTTGCCCTTGGCTGAGCTATTTCACCTCCAGCTGCCACAGAGCTCCATCAGCCAGCAGGGTTGCACACCGGGCTGCTCCCAGAGCTTGAAATCTGGAGCTGATCTGCAGGATCAATACCTGAACAGATCACTGCATGCTGTAATGATTACTACTGGCTAAGTAAAGCCTGCCAAACCCATTTTCAGCCATTTATTGTAGTCCATTGTGCTCCAGGTAAGCCAGCTGACAGGAAAAACATGCTTCATCATGTTCTGTTTCAACACCAGATCAGTTTCTAACGCAGAGATTTCACACGAGGCCGCACAAAATCTGTTATTTACAGCCAAATATCCACAGCAGCTGTGGCACTTTGGGTTAAAGGCTGGGGCTTTGCATCTATTTCAGGACCTATTTGCAGATCAACGATTTCTCTGAAACCTGCATTTGAACTGAACACTCAGGGCTCTTTGTTTCAGGGAGCACCAGCTCAGAAAAATCAAATATCCATATTTCTCCCGCTACCCGCGGTGCTGCTCATCCATCTAGACTGTGAGTCGCACAGTTTTTGGCAGTTTCATGTAGGAACTATTTTCTTTCCGTATCAATGCACAGAGAGGGAAGTGTGCACCTGCTCGTGACGGGGCAGGATGTTCGTTAGCATCCACACGGCGGAGCAGCGGCCTCTTTGAGACCGGGTCACCGCCGAGCTGCGATCACAGGCCGAAGACCGAACACGACACTTCCATGTTTTACAATCAGCCAGTGTTTCAGTGTTCCTGACTGACTGATTTATCTGCCAAAGACAAATTTTACTGCCATTTCACTCTTGATGTGCTGTAATTCTGAACCCTGCCAGTAACCAAGAGTGTAATTAACGTGTTGGGTTTATGCTGAGGATCATAAAAATAAAAATAAAATTGTCAGGTGCTCTTGCTGTATTACATGTGAAAGGGAGAGAGCGACCCCTCGCAGTAGCGTTGGCGTTAACCAGTAGCTGGATGGTCTCGTTACTCGGTCTGAATGTGGACTCTGTGCTCACACAGCAGGTGACATGCGCCTCCATTATAACGCATGTTGTGTTGCTGATGTACGTTTCATTTTTATATCATCAGAATAAAATGTGGGTAATTATCACAGAAATGGCGTAAATGGTGTGTGTTCTGGTCAATCATCACTGTTTGATATGTGCGTGTGTATGTGCAGTATAGTGCTATTTATTTCATATTAAAATGAGACACATGAAATTAAAAAAGGTACAGCACATACTGCATGCTGCGGCCCCATCGGAAACTCTGTCACAAGTGTGATTTATGTTATCTGCTTACAGCTCTTACACTGAACCGAGTAACCTTCACCTGCAGGCTGAAGAGCTGAGAGAATTTAGTATCTGCTAAAAGCTGAGTTTCTGTGTCCTACTACAGTATTTGTGATATTTGTTAACACAGGGATTCGCTTGGATTCCCGTTCCCCAGCTCCTCCTCGGGCGCCTCCTTTTGTACACATGGAGAGTTTGTCACGGCGCTTTATCTGAGAGCACCCTTTTCTCTCCTCCAATTCCACAAATAATTCAAGAAGTTAGACGACGGCAAGGTGCACACAAAACAAGCTCCTGGCTGCTGGCGTTCCTGTCCCCATCATCACCCATCTCATTACCTGCAGCATTATTCATCAACGCTCCCACCTCCATACCCCACATGTACTCCCACTGGGCAGGATGGCAGCCCCTGACAAGCCCTGAGTAAATGGGCACCTTGCGTGTGTGCGTGTGTGTGTGTGTGTGTGACAAGTGCTGACAGTCCAGGCGCCTGGCCTCGTACAAGGTCAGCATCTGTGAGCTTCATCAGTGGATGTGTGTGTGTGTGTGTGAGTGTGAGTGTGTGTGAGCGTACAAACAATATACCACCTGTGCACCCCTGCCATGCCCGCACCCAGCAGATGCTCTGAAAGTCATACTCAGACCTGTACACACACACACACACGCACACACACAAACCCAGTAGTCATGAGTACCATGCAGAGTTATCAAAGTCGGCCGAGGTTAGTCGTAGTGTTATGGGTGTGATAAATATGATAAAATATGGACCATAAATTCAGCTCATATGGAGGGAGGACAGAAAGATTCACTGAGACATGAACACACACACACACACACACACACACACACACACACACACATGAAAACATTCAAACACAGAATGTGGAATTTCTAATATTCTGAAATCTGACCTCAAAGCTCATCATTTAAACCTTAAATATGGAACAAAGTGGTGGAGAAAAGTTGTTTCAGAGGCAGACTTTAATAAAAATACCTGCTGTTTGTTAGACAATAATACATCAAATATATCAGGTGTGTCAAAGATTAAAGGGGCAATTCACCCTGAAATCAAAACTACGTGTGCTCCCTCTGACCTGCGGTGCTGTTTATCCATCCAGATGGTTTTTGGTGGGAGACAGAGCGTTGCAGAGCTTTGGAGACATCAGCTGTAGAGACGTCTGCCTTCTCTTGAATGAAAAACCTCAGAAAATCCCAACAGCAAACCATAACCCATTTAGTCAAGATGATCCACAAAGCAGGAAGTGCTTTCTTTCTGCATCAGCTTGCATCCACTCATGGACAAGAGGCTGGATAACTCAGTCGAGGAGGACGTCATCGCCCCTGAACAACCCCAGAACAAGCCTGGGATCAAACTGCACCAAAAACATGATTTTGTCCCTCCAACGAAGGAGCTCAGGGCGATTTTGCCTTTTATAATCACGTCGTATCTTTCACCTGCACGTGATCAGACTAACACGTCTGAAACTATAAACTTATTATTTCAGTAAAAGAAGAGGCAATTATAAGTTCACTCTCTCAATCTGAGAGTGTGTACTACGGGGGTCGGGACAGACCCTCCTCTCATAACAAGAATGAGACACACACACAAAAAAAATTGATCAGAATTTTATTAACACTTCAATAAAAGCGTCTGGTATGTCAAGACCGAATGCTTGAATTTTAAGCAGGTGGAAAAACAGCACAGCTCGACGGGAGGCGATAATGTGACAGCAGAAGCCGGAGGGAAGCTTTATTGTTACCGACTCCCTTGGTGGTTGCTCTCAGAGAGCAACATAAAAATAAAATCAGATTAAATTCACATGACAGGAGGCCAAGTCTCCGGCTGGAGTCAAGTTTGTGTCATTTACTCTGACTGCAGGATTTATTTGGCCTCACTGTGAGAGGAGGCAAGCTGGGACTTTTTAAATTCCTTCCTCCATCATTTCTCCAGCCGTCAGTGAAAGCCGCGGAGGGCAGGGACCGAAGGTGAACCTTAACGCTGCCAGGTAACATTTCCTGTCCCTGTTATTTCAGGCCTGTAGTTTGAGATTCACACTGTGGTGTCGGTTCAGACTGTGGGGGCACCGAGTAGGAATGTGAGGAAACCAAAAGCTCATTTGTCCATCACGGTGTTGGGGAGTGACCCCTGAAACCAGTGGCTTCTGTGGATTTAACTGGTCCATTTGATTGATATTTATGTGTCCAAGACATAATTTAGCTTCACATGTTTTGTTAGTGCTCATTATTTCCATTAGTTGATTCATCTAGAAAAAAAATCAAAAGAATAAAGTTTTTAAAGAAGATTTTAAAAATTGAAAATTATTTAAAACATTTGTTCAGGCATCCAACATTTGTTTTGTTCTTTACATTTTCCCTGAAGCTGAAGTCTAATATCATATTTCATAAGGGTGTAAGAGTTTTTTCTATACACACTTTTTTTTTTTTTTTTTTTACTTTCAGAGTCAAAGTACAGGCAACTTCATAAACTTTCTTAACCTTGCAAATCACTCCATACAGGTGAGCATCTGGGATGCTGCAGAGCCGTCCTCACCTGTTCAGAGGTCCCAGCAGGTGAACGAACCTGCGTGGGAGGTGTGAACAAGAACGCTAGCTTTAAAAGCACGAGTCCATTCAAAGACACGTTGGATTAAAACTGAATTTGTGTGGGACGTCAGGTTTTACTGAAAACAAGCCGAGGAATTGAAAGATCAGTTACCATCCACATTTATCCATTTCCCTCTTCCATTTCAGCTGTTTCTGTGTGTCCACGTGGTTAAATCGCTGCTCAGGAGTCGTGGTTGCCTGTTGGGTTCGACTTCCTGCAGCAGATTTCTGCATTTCTGTCCTTATCTCTTCCACAACCCCACACCTGAAACAGTAACAGGGAGCTTCTTCCAACACAAGGATGGCTCAAAGTGCTTTACATTCAACAAAAAAAACAATATAGAGCTGAAGGATTTGTCTGTTCGTTGATTAGTTTATCAGCAGCCAGAGGCTCAGCTCCCCAGCATGTCAAGTTTTCCAGAATCTCACTTAATCAGTTCCTGTTCTGCCACCACAACAGTCCCGACTTTACTACCTGTCCTCTTTCTCACCTGACTCCAACTCCTTCCTTCTCCCTCCTTTGTGCTGTCTAACAAACAGAGTATTTATGATGTAATAAGAGGAGAGAAGACGCTGTATAACATTATCGGATCTGAATACTGGGTCGCTGTGGGAAAGGCAGCATCAACACTTTGCTCTCACCTGAGCCAGACTGTTTTCCTGACAGAAACCAACACCTTAACTGCCTCTTAAACAGAGCAAAACGGAGAAGGACATGATGAGACATGAAGTAAAAAGTTGTCAGCTAGCGTGGCTGCAGACTCTTATTTATGTTTGTTTAGATTTGAACGTGAGTGCAGTCTGCACACAACAACAAAGTCTATGGACACAAACTATTCGACTGTTCCTAAGAGCTCATATTCCTCCATCCAAAACCCCCGTCATCCTTCTGTCCTGTGCTGATCTTCTTCCCACTGGGGATCATGTTTATCTTGTTAAACACAAGTGAAAACAGGGAAAGCATTTAAATGTTCTTAGTCTTTACTTTGCTTTGCAGGAGTGAAGCAACAAGGAGGAGAAAGGACAAACATACATCTGATAGCTTACACACTCTTTCGCTGTTCTGTTTAAAGATTACACATTCAGTGTAATCTCATGCTGACTTGACCTCTTATCAATAATTCATTTAGCCTGGATGAAAACTCGCCTGTGAGCTCAAAACTTTTAGTTCCAACGTTAGCACTTATGTCAAGGCCAAACTTTAGCTTTGGATAAGCAGTATTTCTTTCAGGTTCTCTTCTTTTTGTCTGACTGCTTCCTTCTTTCTCTCATTTTCTCGCTCCCTCCTTGTTCTCTTTCCTTCCATCTTCCTTCTCTCGTCTCTCTCTTGTTTGGTTGTCCAGGTGAGTCCGATTGGACCTGTTTACCCTCAGAAGGTACTCATTCAAAAAGAAAGAGTAGAGTTTCTGGAAAAGATGTTTGCTTTTGGTGTTACTTTAAAACCATTACAAGTGGATCAAAACAAACATTAGAGATTTGTACCTCTTAAGGAAGCATTTTCCATTAGCAGATACGTCATAAACTCTGTTTGAATGGTGGCTGGAAAAACCTCTGGAGAAAACAAAAGTGCTCGAGGATTTGCCATGACAGGAGAAATGTACTCACAATGAAACATTTGAAGATGAGATTAAAGTCCCTCAAAGGCATCAGTTGGATTCAGGAAACAAGTTTAATTGTGTTTAACATCAAAACTCCAAGAACAAATGCAGCATCATCATTCACTTTGGTTAAAGACAGAAAAAGATGCATACAGTAAATTATCATACGGCAAAGTACAGTAATTTATAATGTAAAGTATAATTTTGTGTAATGCTACATAGGCCTTATATAACTCTAGTACTGTACCGTACAGCAGTTTAGTTTAATGGGAGGGAAGTTCACTGACTCTGAGGCATTTCTGCCTTCTTCAGGTTTGTTTGGGCAGTTGAGAACGTTTGAGATGTTGAACGCAGCTGTGCACGGTGCGGTAGAACCAACGCAGGAAGTCGAGCTTGTGACTTTACGTAAAGTCCCTGCCAGCTCCTCCCCCCCCGCCAGCTCCCCTCCTCCCCCCCTGCCAGCTCCCCTCGTTGAGCTGACAGGTTAGCACAACTTCACTGTCTCTGCCAGTACAGGAGCTGCTGCTCACAGATGATTGGTACCTGAGCCCAAACTCCATGCAGGCATTTGTACACAGCCAAAGACAGCAAACTGTAGGTCCGTGTGTGTGTGTGTGTGTGCGTGTCCAGTGTCCTTCCTCGCACAGATGGTTAGATGCAGCTCTCTGGAATTTCTCTGGAAAGTTCGAGTTGAGGATAACGGAGAGTAAGAAGCTTTCACTGACATTAAGTGCCTTCACAGATACAGTAATGCAAAAATGTGTTGCATGTGTACGTGTGAGTGTTAATATATCTGTGTGTGTGCGTGTGTGTGTGTGTGTGTGTGTAGGTGTATGACAGGACAGCATATGGCTGGCCCTGCATGTAGTGAAATATTAAAAAGCAGTGTCAGCAAGAAGGGCACTGTGTGTGTTTGTGTGTGTGTGAGTCTGTGTGCGTGTCCCATGGGGAGGAGAAATCTGCCGGACATAGACAACTGGGCATGACAAGCTCCCACTGTGAAACACACACACACACACACACACACACACACACACCCAACTATACTCTCTCTTCTTTGCCAACTTGTCCAGTTGGCCTTATCTGCTGGTGAGACTAAATACCATCTCTTCTCTCTGGCATACACACACACACACACACACACACACACACACACGCACACACACATGCACACATGTCAGGGTTTTCATAAACACACTGTTCCTGTATCAGAAAGTCTTCATCACAGTGAAACTATTTGTTTGCATCAAGAGGAGTAAACTTTTGTGTGTGTGTGTGTGTGTGTGTGTGTGTGTGTGTGTGTGTGTGAGCCGTTCTTCTTCACCTCCTTCCTTCTTTCCCCTGTGAATCACACCCTCCTGCCTTAAAGTGATATTTAAAAATCTGTTCTTTGAGATCATTTTGGGTTCTAAGGAATATTTTGTCACCATTTGGTGTGTGTTTTTGATGTCATGCTCTGACCAGATTACACCCGCTGCTCATCATTCTTGATTCATGTTGAGAGGCGAAGCGACACCTCAATGTTTCCTCTGGATTTTTTTCTTTTTTATTTCAACTTGTCCGACTCGTGTCCGTCTCCTGGAACAGTCATGCCTCCACTTCAGCAGTCTGTCTTTTGACTGGCACATTTTGTGACTTATTAATGCCACAGAAGGAGAAAAACTCCTGCTTTCTACGTGCTGTCATCTCCACCTGCAGTAGAAAACCACACAAGTCAGTCAAATTATTGGAAAAGCAAGCAACGACGGAAGCGGGTGCTTCTGTCCTCATTTATCCTTTATTGAGATCTCATTTCAGTGACGTGTATAAGCAAACAGACAGGTTTCAAACGCGCACACGTTTTCCATTTCATAAGCCCTTTCAAGTAAAATGTTTTAAAAAAAATGTTTAAAAGAATAAAAAAGCTTTCATCTGCTTGCCACTCATTCGGTTTGTTAGGAGCACAATGTGTTAACGTCAGTTTGAACACGAGCTGCAGACAAAGTTAAACACGATGATAAAACATGTAACTGAGGCGTTATCACAGTGTTTACTTCTTTTGACAGCAACACGTTTAGTGACTTTGGTGACTCATTTCAGGCGCTTGGGGACTACGAGACTCACCGCCGTGGCGTGTTATCACCTCATGCAGACACAGAATAACGTCAGCATTTGTTTGGAGTCGCCTTTGTGTCCACCTGATGAATGCAAGTCTGATATTCGCTCTCCTTTTAGCTCTGCTGTCGTCTTCCTGACGGAGATGTTTGGCTGCTAACCGTTCAGCTCGTCGCTAACTTCATCTGTCCGCCATGCGGTGCCGAGCAGGTGGAGTACAGCTGCTTTGTTTGAGATAAATGAAATCACATTTCACGTAGATCTGATTGATCCTTGAACGTAAAATAATACTGACGAATAAAACTTTGATTTTTTTGTGGGTTCAAAACCTGACATGTCGACTGTAAGGTATTGAATAAATTCTAAACAGGAAGTGTTGATGAGTGTTCCTGCTAATGTCCCTCTTTACCTGCCATACACCACATGTTATGATCAGAATGAAGAACGTGGTGATGATTTTGTTCTTCTTATCAGAAGTGAAAAACAGCCGTTTCTGTGGGTGACGCTGTGGTAAAGCTCATACAGTGTCCACAGTGGAAAGACGTCCGTCTCTGGGGGACATGAACGTCCACAGTAAATGTCATGCCGGTCTGGTCATTATTACATTTTCACATTTCTCGTGTAGAAGTGGAAGTTTCTGCCTGGTGATCGGGAGGTCGGGCTCAACTAAAATCATCAGCAGTCATCCTCTTGGGACTGTGAATATTCAGAGCAAATTTAATGGCAATCTGTTTTTTGAGGACATCTCTGCTCTGGACCAAAGCGTGACAGACGGACCAAACAACTGACAGTGACATCTGTAGGCCCGTCTGCTTGCAGGGCACAAAAAACAGGAAAACAAATTAGGAGCGCAGAGCAAAGGGAAGGAAGTGTGCGAGGGAATCCATTTTCCTGTCCATACTTCAGTGGTTAACATGAAGCGGAAACCTGAGCCACTCTTGAAAAGTCAGGTATTTGACCGACCTGAATTCTCCGTGCTTTGATACCCATTGATCCGTAGTGGCAGGCAGAATTTGACAAGGGTTTAGCGGGCCAATTAGCTCCACACCCTCGAAGTATGGCGAAAATGTCAGAGCGTCATATCGATTATGTTAATAGACTTTCTGTTTGGCAGCTTTGAAAGTACTGACAAAAACTGTAGGTTAAACCTCAACCCAGACATGAGTGGCAGTAAAATGAATCAATCACATCCATTGACAACATGATGATCGATGTGTATCGGCATGTGGACCTCATTATTTCTATCTGACTGGTGTACAGTAGGCTGGTGCTGCTTTGGTAGAACAGTACAAAGGCCATGTGGTCAGGAGGCAGACTGTTTAAAATAAGAAGATTTTTACACAGAAGCGTTGAATTGATGAGAATTTGAATGTTTTCAGCTTGTGACACTTTGCATTGCATCCATTTGTGGCAGGCTGAGCCCAGACATTATTAGGTTTTTATTGCTGTTAAGACAAAAGATTGGAGGAAAACGGCAGAATTTTTAACCTTTTAATGACCCCTAAGAACTGACCCCTTGAGAGGTAAACAGACAGAAATTCAATTTTGTTTCAATAATTTGTCTGAAATGATGTTGATGTGGGGGTCTTGGGGCGTCGCCCTCAGCGACTTATCTCCCACTGACATCGTTGTTATTCGACACAGAAGCTGCCTCTGTGGCGGCTTCGAGCTGTTTCGGTTTTTCACATTGATGAAAGAAATATGCAGATTTTGGAGTTGTTATTTCTGTAAGATGACTTACCACAACCTTTGCAGCTGCATTTTCAACTGATGCAAAGCTGATTGGTGGGTGGAGGCTCCTCCTCCTTCAACCCAGACAGAAAGCTCTCCTGAGAAGTAAACAGTGCAGCTGTCCCTTTGGCAGATGATAGCGTCTTCACGTGGGGCTCCGAGTAAACACCTGAGTGGGAGCATTTGTTCTCGGGGCCTCTAATTTCATGCAGAACCAATAAAACGCGGATCTGCGGCGAGTTGAACAGGAAGCAGCTGCTGCCAAATTTGGCGTTGTGATTCTGTAGGCATAGTTTACAGACAGCAGGAGCCTCTTTCTTCTCTAATGGCAGCAATAACTCACACACATGCACACACAGGGCTTAATGGCTTCTATAATGAATGGCCCAAGATAGTGGGCTAAATGGTGGTTGCTATGGTGATAGGGTCAATCGATCAGAAAGTATTGATCGGCCATCGATAAGTTCCAGACGGCAAGCTACTGGAATAAAGAATGAGGAGGTGTGTGTGTGTGTGTGTGTGTGTGTGTGTTAAACAGACATTCCTCCACTGTAGTTTGCTGTAATAAATTTTAGTGTCATGGCGTCGCCTCCTGCAGCCTGAATCCGGGTGACGTAAACGACCGCGCCGACTTTAATTTGGCCCGTTGCTCACCTCACTCAGCACCTGACGGGAGGATGAAACCAGAACCGTCTCAAGGTCTCAGGTGCTGTGGTTTACCAGCACACTTCCCAGCATGCACTGTGTGAGAGCTAAAACTCTCCTGAGAGCCTTTTTGTGTGGGAGAAAACTGATGATGGAAAGTTTGGTTTCTCAGTAATGAAAACACTTTGACCCCCCCAGCACTTCAGAGTCACATACTGTCTTTGTATCAGTGCTGGAATAAAAGCATCGCAGCAGCTTCAATAGCAGCGGCTGCTCTTTGTGTGAAAAGAAAAAAACTGACATAATGTAAAAGAAAAACACGTTTGTCTGTCTTGTTCTTCAGTTCGACTGAGCTGATGTTGAGTCAAATTAACATCTCAAGTTCAGTTAACAACTCGATTTACATGGGAAGAAGACTCAAAAGACTTAACTTAAATATTTAAGGCAATGGCTGAACTATATTTTTAAGCTGAAAGCTTAAACAGTAGTTTCCTCTGCGGTTGGCACCTTGTGGTGTAACTTACTTCTGTAACTTAAATCCTGAAATCCTTAAAGAGCCATCTGTGATCAAACTGCAGGTACGGAGGAAGGGAATAAACTGAAATATTTCAGGCAAATGGTCTCAACAACCAGACTGAACTGCGCCGTGCCTCTTTTGTCGTATGTGCCATTAAGCTTTTATTTTCTTCCCACATGTGGCTGAGTGGGCGAATGTACAGCAGACCTATTTTCAGCTTTATCTCGGTAGCAAATTAAATGAAAAAGTCAACCTCTGAATTTCTTACACTGTTAAATGTCAATCTGTATCGTTCACTGTGTCTCAGGAGTTATTCTGCGGTGCTGTAATTAACTTTTTGGTGTACTTTCCCAGGAAAAAGACAGCATCAAAAACCTTTAGATGAACCTCTTGAACATTTCCATGGTTCCTGAAACATTACAAACCATTAAAAAGCCTCCATTAGATCCAACATATAATGGCTGGGGTTTTGGACTCTGATCTAATGCTTTCCACTGTGTCTTTTAGCTGTGGTTTGTAATGGTTTCCATTACAGGCTGCATTGGTTACTAATGGTTGCGATAATTTCCAGCAGATTACAACAGACAAACCAACAAAGCATAATGCTGTAGTTTGTCAGAGCCCATCACAATTATGGATAAACCACTTAAAACTGGAGGTTTTTTCAGCAGGTTATTTTCCACCAGCCTGACTCATCTGCTCCCACTTCAATAAGACATTTCTTACAAGTCACAGGCAGACCTGCCAGCCGCTACACAGTCTGTGTCGCTATTAAATTTAAAATCTTTGTCTGAAAAAATTTAAATGAGCCTCCAGAAACTGATGCATCGAAAGACTGACATTATGGACAAAATGTCCTTAAGGCTGACAACACACACCAACTACTGGGGCAATTGATTTTTGTTAATATTCTACCATGTGCAATAAGAGCTTTATTTCAATGGTAACTTTATGATGAAAAAGAAGCAGAATGAATGAATTAAAAGAATAAAAAGATATAAAAAGACTACACCAAAAAAGAAAAACTAGATAAAGATAAAAAAAAATGAAGCAATAAAAAGAATGAAAAGACGACGCCACATAAAAGATGGATAAAAATGGATTTTACAAAGAGATATAAAAGAAGCCCTGACAACAAAACCACAGTCATGTTAATCAAAAAAAGTTTTTACCGTTTTGAGCTGACGATAAACGACAAAGTGCCTTTCCTGCGTCTCTTCGCTTCATGACTGAACAGACGAGGTGCATTAGCAAAAAGGTGCAAAAAGTCTCCACGAGTGCCTGACAAACTCATGTTAGTCATCAGAAGTTTGATTTGCTTGTAAAAGTGTTTGTTTTTCCTGGACTGAGGAGAAACTTTTCTCTTTCTCAGTTCTTCAGTTTGATAATTTGTGCCAACGCTGTGCTGAAAAGCTGGGTTTGGGGACAAAACACACTTGGTTCGGGCTGAGGGAAGATCAGGTATGCCCAAAATGGCCGACTGTGTCGCCGCTGGTGGCGACGCAGCCGATGTCTCGTTCAAATTATCCGCTTCTTTTGGAGTCACAAAGACGGCTACGAAGTGTCGCAGCTGTCGCTAAAATGATGATTTGTCAGCTAAAATGTTCTCGAACAAGAAATGTAAGCACACTGTGTGTTTTTGTAATGTCAGTGGGCTTTCTTGATTTTGAAACTCCTGCTCTCTACAGCGCTGCATCACAGGTGGATGTGGACCCACGTTAGCCACGTTCGACCACGCCCAGCTGCGATCATGTGTGCAGGCAGAAGCTCAGCAGGTCAGCGCATCAAAGCTTTTCCTCCACGGCGAGTGTCGTGCGGAGTTAATCTGAAGTGGACAGAAGGCGTACTTGGTGTTGCCTTTGACTCTCTCTTGTCATTGCGAGGCCGTCAGACTGATCAAACTGGAATTAAGTCAGTCATGGCGTCGAACAGAGTCTCCCACCATGAGCACTGATCCACGATCAGCACCTTAGCTGTTCTGTCTGTGGCCGAGCAGGCAGCAGCAGCAGAGCGGCAGCTCATTTAATTAATTTGACTGGTCGCGCTGCTGCTGCAGACTCACGACTACCTGCTGCCCCTGCTGCCAAAGCTTCAGCCCTGTCACAACACCACATCAAAGACATTTTAAAATTCCTTATGTAATTAGCTGGGGCCTCTCTCTGCGAGGCCATCGCCAGGCTCGTCGCGCAGCTGTCAGGACGGTTTCGTCACCTTCCCTGTGGTCTGAAAATCACCTTCGTCCTGTCGTTTTTGACAGCTGCCTCAGCGTTAGCTACTTGTGCGATAGTTGTCACATGTCACTTTTTAAAACAGACGTAGACGAGCTGATGTTCAGCGAGGTTTGGCTTGTCGCACATAAAAATTGTCTGGTCTCATTTGGTATTGGCCTGTGTGATCATTTGCTTGTAGGCTCCAGTGATTTTAGAATCACATTAGGACAGCATGAGAGAAACCGTAGCAGGAAAAATGAAAAGCGGGAGGCTGAGGGTAGAGGAGATGGAGAAACAGAGACCAGATCATTTCTGTTTGTTCAGGTGGGGTCATAAACCTTTCTGAGCTCATATTGTTTGTTTGTCAGCAGCTGCTCCTCCCTCCTATAGGTCACCATGTTGTTTTAATGCTCATCAGTATTCAGAAAGCTCCTCTGATGCAAACATCCTGTAATTTGTGTATAAGATAGATATACAGATAAATCTATATCTGTGTTTGCGGGTGAGTGAGCCCACACCATATTGCATATTTGATTACGCTATCTGCTGGCACCAGCTGTGAAACTATTGGGCATTTAAATATTTAACATCTTGAGATATCATTTTCACAAGCTTCACTCCACGGGTTCTCCCTCCATACTTGGCTGCTGCGGGTGAAGCTCTGCTACATGCGGGTCGCATGCGTCTGCAGGCCTGCTTTTGTCTATGTGTCTGCACACACACAGCGAGCGCACACGGAGGTGCTCATCCACAGCTTCGTTTGCATGCATCGCTGTGGTCGACTCTATAAGTCTGCGTGAAATAGATGTTCTCCAACAACCACATGTGAATTTACTGTGTTTTTTTCCCATGTGTACCCAGTATCAGGCAGCTGTTATAAACACATGCACATGGCAAAGCAGCCTCACACTCTGTACACCTTCACCAGGTGAGCGTCGAGGGTGCCTCACAGCATGCAGTGATACTTTTTAGAGGATTTTTATCCACTGCTTTGACAGGGCAGCTTGGAGACACTGACAGGAAATGGTAGCAAACCTGGACTGCTGCTGCTGACGACTCCGGGGTGGCCTTTTTTACTTCTTCTTCTTCTTCTTTTACTTTTTTGTCTTTTGGATAGGACAGTTATTTTCTTTAAGTTCTTTCTGTTCCCATGAAGAAACGTTTTTTCCAGCCTTGACCTCACCCGACACCTTCAGGATAACCTTTAGCTTTTCTGTGTACTCGGACGTTTATGTGGCATTTTGTTTTCAAGATTAGACATAATTTCTCCAGTCTTGCGAGGTCAGCTCAGTCGCTGGCGGGACAGTAACACCAATAATTATTTGTTTTTGTGTAAATGATCCCTGCAGACCAATCCTCTGTTGTGGCAAAGTCTGCACTGCAGCTATGAAGGATTAATAAAAATGAATGGTGACACATGGTTAATGAGCTATGATATCTCGACTCTCTGATGAGATAAATAGATTTTGCCATTTTAAGTGCTGGTCTGACTGCAGCCTCAGTGTTCTTGTGGCTCAATGGGGTGGTGGTGGTGGAAAATCAGATTGTGGAATTTGTGGTGTATTTTCTACTCTAATGTATATTAGCACTTATCTTTTTTTAATAAGTCAATAAAAATGTGACATTTGGCCTTTAATGCTGGTGAAGATCTCATGGATGACAGTAAAAGTGCATAAATTATGTTTTTACTTCAGGAGAAAGAGGAAAGAACTGGAAATAAACTCACTAACAACCAATAAAAGGAGCAGTAAAAACAGCTGTGAAAGAAAGAAGTAAAGGCGGGCAGAGAGGTGAATATTAGAGAATATCTGCCATCTGCACACGCATAAATCTCCAAGCATATACATATTTATTGTCATTTTAGATCTTTTCAGTTCTTGCAGCAGGGATGTCTCTGACTGTCTTAATTTCTCTCTCAGCCAATATTTCTTTTTCCTGTTTCTATCTCTCTTTCTCCTCTCAACCATGAGATTACCTGATGGGACGGTGAGCCATCGGTGCAACACACACACACACACACACACACACACACACACACACAGGGGAAATGCAACATGCATCCACTTGAACAAGCACTTGTACATGGGCGAATGTGGCGCCACACACACACTCAGGCAGTTGTAGCCTGTCAGCAGGGACAGTTAGTTGAATAGCACTCATTTAGATGGAATGGCCATTTCACACTGCTGTGTGTGTGTGTGTGTGTGTTTGTGCGTGCGCATGAGTGCTTGCACCATGCAGAGCTTTGGGAATAAGACACTATTACCTGAGAGAGTCTATGAGAAACTCTGTAAATATTGACAGAACGAGGGAGAGAGTGAGAGAGGCTGAGATGAGGCGGAGATATGAACCCTGAGGGGGCTGGGGACTGATAATTTAATGGTTTCACTGGGAGAGAAGATTGGATCGAGAGGAGATTGGCGGAGGAGGGGAAGAAGAGGTGGGATTTGAACCCTCACTGTTGCCATGGCAGCATTTGTCTGGCAAACGTCCGCAGTTTCAAAATTATTTGCACAGAAAACACTGCAGAGAGTCGCATCGCTGTCGGCGTAGCCGCGATCTGAAGGCAACCAAAAAGAGGATCGCGTGGAAGGAAAGACCTTTTAGCTGAAAAATAATTAAATTTTGTTAATTTTAAATTAGCCTTTGTTATGAGTCAACTGCTAGGGCCTGAGGGCATCCGTGGGCCGCCATGTTTATGTGTCAGGTTGAAAAGAATTAAACGCTCCCAGAGGAAAAGATTTGTGAGAATTATGAGCTTCAATCCCACCAGGGATTTTCATTGAGCAAACACAAACAAGGAGGTCGCAGGTGTTAAACAGAAGCAGTAATTATTCTATGCAAATATCAGCATAATAATAACTATGGGATGACCTGCTTTATGATTCCGCACTCTATAAAGTGTATTCATTTCTATTTGAATCTTGATTAAAATAGGGGAAAAGCTGGTGTCAAACTATCCAGACTGATGCCCGGTTTCAGTCCAGAGCTGAATGTAGAGGCTCACGAGAAAAACTGCAGCAGGTGTCTGATGCTGAAAATTCATCCCAGTGGTTGATGCAGTGGGTCACTGATTTCACACAGAGGTCAACAAAGGCAGCAGAAACCCCTGAAACCCAAACTTCTGATAGAAGCTTCTGAGATCAATAACCAGAGGATGTTCAAAAAAACAAAACGGACCCGTGGAAAAAAGCCACCCGAACCTGACGCTCAATTCAACAGTCGATTCAGAATCTCAAAGGTGCGATTCAGAAGATATTCAACAGCTAGCTGAGCTAATGGTGGCCAAAGTAGCTACAGCCAAAGATAACTACAGATGAGAGCGAGCAGCAGTTGGCGGCGACTTTCTCTGCTGCCTCCAACATTTCTGGAGCTTCAAACTCTGGCCGTATCTTACAACTTATTCCCAGGTGGTCAAATACCAGCACTTTGGGTGATCTGACCCCAAATATTTGTAGTATGAGAACAAAGCTGCTTCTCCATTAGTAACATGTGGCTTATCTATGCCTTAGTAATATTTACTGGATTGTCACTGCCTCATTTGAGATGTCCTAAAACCACGACCTTTTTTTGACTGTGTTGAATTTTTTGTGGCATATTTTATTGTTGCATAAAAGAACTAATATCCTTCACTCTCCTGCAGTTTTATAAGGTATAATTAGCTGGTGAACAATGAGCGAAACACAACTGTGAAGTTTTAAAAGTTCATCAGCTGTAGTTTTAACGATTCACTTCTCAGTGCTTCTTCCCCACCTACCGATCAACAGGCCGGCCCGGGTGTCGTTTCACATCAGCAGCTTCTCTGCTAATGAGCTGCTGCTGTGATTGTCAGCCATAGCAGAGGCTGAAGAGTAAGTCAGAGCTCAGCGGTCGATTTCAGGCGAGTCGACACTGACACTGCAGCAAGACCTGAACTGTTCAGACGAGAGGGTTTCTATTAATGTTGGAGGCTTTGCGCTAATATGATGAATCAGCTTTTCTCAGTGCTAAAAGCTTGGCATCCATAAATCTGAGTAAAACCTTGAAATAACTGACCAGTCCTTCAGTCTACGAATGTAAGAATATAGTGAAGCTTAACAACAGCTCCTGAGAGCTCAAGGTGATCTCATCGTTGACTGTATATAAATATGGACATCAGCAGAGCTCCCCCAAAAATCTGGATGCCCCCTGGAGGCTGGCTGCAGTACAGCTCATAAACTCCTCCCCCTCCATGTTTGCAGATGGGACATGAGCCAAACTGTACACAGTACACATCAAATAAATTATTCCCAAAGATGGTTTCTGTCCTTTAAGGTAGTTCTTATGGGGCTGATGTTGGTTCAAGTGTTCATTTTTCTGATCAGTTTGGTTTTAATTAGCTATTTGATGCTATAAAAAAGGGGCTGAAGTGTCACGATTGACAGCTGAGCGCTGCTGTACCTGATTGACTCAGGCGTATGTGTGGGCGGGCACTTGATGTGGTGGCTCCACCCCCTGATCAGTAGCACACAGACTCTGGCTCCAAATGACTGCCCTCATGTTTAAGTTGCCAGACAGATGAACAATGAGCAGAAACTGTGAAACTGTCCAATGGGGAGCTGCAGATTCAGGTCATAATTCTCTGTAGCTTCATCACTATTAGCTACACTGTCATTTCACACACTGTTTTTTATACAAATATTCATTATAGTTGCTCTGTATAGTTGCTATTCATTATAGACACTGTTTTACACTGTGAAATGCTGCAGCTATGTAAGTAAATGCTGTGAAATCTTCTTCCAACACCACAATCTTTTGTTTCTGTTGTGCGGATGACATGAACAGAGATGCTTTATGTCCTTCCTTTCAAAACTGAAATAAAACCTCTCATTTTCATCCCATAAACCGACTTGACATTCTGGTTTTAGCTGCCTCTATCTTGATCCTGCAGAAGACATATATTGGTGGAAAAGCACACAGACAACACACACACACACACACACACACACACAAAGGCGGGAATGAAAGGCATCTCGGTGGAAGTGTGATGGAATCAACATAGCTGATTTGTCATTTGGTTGGTGCACTGCGAGCGGCTGCCAAACAGCCACTGATACGGTTGCCATGGAAAGAGCACTGGTTTGGTGCATGAGAGGAAGAAATCTGATGTGCTGCCATTCTGGGTTCATTTTTGTGTTAGAAATTCACTTGCACAAATGCAGGCAGAAATGGATAACTGCTGCTATTTGTCATGTTCCCCAGCATTGTATAGCTGACGTATAGCAGATGGGTAGATGTTGAAATATGTGCTGTGGCTGCAACCCTGATAAGAGAAAAGTCAGGCTGGCAGTGAAACACTGTGTTGTTTTGTATTTACCTGTGAAATGGGAGATGTTAATGTCACTGTAGAAACCAGGCTTAAGAGGAAAAAAAATGAATTTTTAAAATGTCATATTTTTTTGTCTACTTTACATTTTTCAGAGCACTTTGACAAACTTCCAGAGGAGTTTGAACTTGTTGCTTTTAGCTTTAGGTTTGCAGCAGGACATGAGAGCTTTTCTGGTCTGTGTTTTCCCTGTCAAGAAAAGCAAGACTCGTGTGTGTGTGTGTGTTTTGAGCGTGTGTGTGTGCGTGCATGCATGCGCGCGCACGTGTGTGTGTGTTCTACTCAAAACACAACTTTCGGGCTGCATCGTGCTTTGTGCTGTGTTGAAGGGAGCTGTCAGTGGAGGAGTTTACAGCCCCGTCTGTTCTTTGAGAGGTTTCTCCCTGAGTGATCGTTGGAAGTGTTTGGTGAGAAACTTTTTGGACACGGACCTCAGATTGGAGGTGGGAATCAGATTGTTTGTGCCTGGACTGAAAAAAGAAAATCAGATTGAAGAAAGATTTAAAGTGACACCAAATGCTAATGACACAACCTTCTCATTGTTATCTGCATGTTCTGACTCAGTCCAAAGCTCGAAGGTGGTGAGTTCACTGTCATGTGAGACCAAAGAAGCAGCACAGCAAATCCTCCCAGGTCAGAAACTGGAAGTAGGTGATGTTTGGCATTTTTGCATGGAAAATTGGTCGCAGTTGTGGATGCATTTCCTGTTGAAAGCTTGCTGTTTGAGATGTCTGCTCACAGGTTGAATGAGGAGCCACAGGAAGTCGCTGGACTCCATGTACAGCTAACGAAAGCTAAAGCTGTAACTTGCTGTGGCAGGTGCAAAGGAAGCTGAGAGGACAGTATGACGTCCGTCCAACATCATCTGGACAGTCCTGAGACGAGCTCCAGCTAGGAAACTCTCCTGTGTGGGTGGACTGTGAGTGTGCAGCACCTGTGATAAAACACGCCGTCAGGTAACATACGTGTGCACATCATCACCACGGCAACACCTGACTGACGTAATCTTGTGTCTTGTTTTTTTTTTTTTTTAATGGGTAGGTAATATCCCCAAACTAAAAAATTAAGATGTGCATGTTCATCAGCGCCTGTTTTTAGCCGACTGATCCAACGTGTTTGTCCACACTGAAACAACAACTCTTCAGGTTTTGATTGCCTTGAAGTGTCCAGTGTTGTCTATTTTTTATTTAACCAGGAGAGTCCCGTTAACTTAAAGAGTCTCACATTTTTACATGTAATTAAATTAAATATCAGTAGTGTTTTTCAGAATCAGTAAAGACTCACAAAACATGATATCACAGCAGTCAAAGCAAATGCATTGTGTTGGCCATTAACCACAAGAGCATAATCTTTAAGACTTTACTCACCAAAAACATCTTCTGAAATGATCAAAAGGTGATTTGTGTGTCACGTGACAGAACGTCACACTGCTTGTTTCACCTTCTGTTAACAAGAGGAAATCTTTGCTCATGTAATGTTCCAAAAACCTTTTTTAAATTGCTTTAAACAATGCAGAGATTACGACAGTTTCTGTTAAGCCACAGTGAAAACAACTCTGCCTGTAAGTGGCTTTGCTGAGGAAAACGTGAACTCTTTGTTTTTAAAAAGGAAAGAAAAGTGAAGACACAATACAAGGTGTTAAAAAATAAAAATAGGAGTAAAAGAGTTTCATGGCTCATTAGCTGCTGAATTCTGTCAGCTCGTCGCTGGGGCGCAACATCAGCGTGAGAAACACGAGTGAGGAAGCGGCCTGAGCCGTGGAGTCTCACAACGGCACGATAAATATATCTGTGCAACAATTACAAACACTTAAACTCCTCCATATTGTCGTCATGACAACACTAGGACGACGTCGGTCAGGGTTCAGGCGGCTACAAGACAACAGAAGGTGATGACAGAGAAAGTAGAGTAGGAAGGGAGAAGTCACAGAAGCTGAGGGGAGAGGAGACAGATGGCGCCGAGAGAGACGACTCACTGGATCTGCTCGGAGGAAACTCGCCGGCCAGAGTTTAAATTCATTGTAAAATTACAGCACTTTGTGTTGAGCGCATCGCGAAAGGACACGTCACAGCGTGGAAAGAATGAGAAACTGCAGGGTCTGACAGAAGCTTAGCTTTAGACAAACGTTTAGAAATAATAATCCAGAGAAATCATTCACACACACCGAAGCAGGCGCACGAGCGTCCGCTTCGCACTGCAATACTGAACAGAGTGAGTGTGTGTCCTGTTTTGAATCCCACTGATGAAGGCACAAAGTCGCATCAACTTCTCAAGTACGTTAGTAGAGAGAGAGTTCCAGAGCGTTATTCATAACTCCTGAGGCTGTGAAATGACACAGTGAGCAAACGCTGAGGTAATGCAAGGTTGTGCACACAGTGTACAGCAAAGTGGTCACATGCCCCAGCAGCACAGCACAGCAGGGGGGCGCCGCCACAGGCGGTGGACACGATAACACCAACACCCGTTCAGCCTAACGTGGAGCACAACAATACGGCAGCCGACAAGCCTGTGATGTTGGCTTTTGGTGGAGATGGACACAGAGGTGACTCACAAAGGCGAATGGACTAAATCGGCCTCTGCATGACAGGAGGTGTCGAACTCACTGACGCATGTGAAGATGGACGACACGTCTCCACTTCTTCCCACTGTCAAAAGCAAAATGTCCCGGAGCTGCGATCCAATCAGGAGCAGCGCTCAGCCGACAATCACCTCCTTTTCATAGGATCAAATAACTAAAATAATAGAAGCCATCTTTGGGAAATATTTATTTGACGTGTAACTTGGGTTTTCAGTCTGGTCCATGGAGGTAAGGTGGTGTTCTCCCACTCTTAGATACAATCAGATTTCCTCTGAAACCAATGGAGTTGCTGCCTGTTGGCCTTTAGAAAGAATTCAGGTTTAAGGCACATTTCAGAGTCTGAGCCTGTTGATCCACTTCTGTCACAAAGTCTGTGGTCCTCATGTGAGCTCCAGGTTCAACCAAAGTCACAACGTTGCTCCACAGCCACACGAGTTACCAAAAACTCAACTTGGATGAAGTTGACAAAACGCTTTGCAGCTCTGAATATCTCTTGACTCCAGGTTTACCTGTTTTGGTAAATCTTCTTCTCCCAGCAGAAATAAAACTCCACAGCTAGTCGAGTGGAGCAGCCACCTCACCCGAGTCGTTACTGCGGCCACTTTATTCATTTTATTCATTGAGTTGTCATACAGTGTGTTCACGCCTGAGTGCGACTCCGGTGCCCTGTGGGCCACTGTTAGGTGAATTGTGGGGGCTACGGCTTAAGGCTGACGTGATTCTTTCCTGGACAGTCAGAGTGAAGGAAAATGAAGTGGTTTTTGATAAGCAACGAGCATTCAGCCCGAGGCAGGCTGCAATTCTCAGGCCAGGCAGTCAGCAGCAGCAGAAGAAACTACTGATCACACAAACCACTCTTTTAAATTAATCCAAATCTTCAAAGGTTTGAATTTGCTCTGATTGTGGACAGACGTCGTTTTCAGTAAGAGAAAAGAAGTCTTCGTTCCTCCTGTTGGGGGTTTGGGCCTCACCGTGTGGAAAGATGCGTTCACGTCGCTCTCCGGAAATCTGATTTTACAAGCATGGTTTGTGACATCACAAACAGTTTGTGAGCCAGTCCTGATCTGCTGTCCCACAGACACGAGTGTGATGTGGAAACCCATACTGAGAATGGACCTCACAGGGAAGCAGGACTCCAGGGGGTATGAGGAAGGACTGCAAAGTAAAAAATGATCACAATAATTTAATTGAGGTGTTAATGCAGTTAAGAGTGTGTGAAAACCAGTTAGCTGAAGTGATTGATGAATGACTGTGAAGTCCAGCTTTTGCTCCTCAGTGTGGTTTTAGTATGAATGCAAACACCTGCAGTTCAGTTCAGGTGTATAAACTTATTGCAGCTTCCAGTTAGATCCACGTTTTTAAGATTAATAGTCAAACAACAGCCACATCCACAGCAGTTTGGTCAGTGGCTCTAAGCCTCAAACTTACCTGCTTGCCATAATTAATATGCAACATCTGGTTAGACACATTTCATGTATTATGACATATTATGACTTTTGGACTGTCATTAATGTTGTGACATAGTTGCAGTTACTGCTACTTGTTTAGGTTCAGGGGAAAAAAAAAATCATGTATTTACATAAAAAGCGTCCATACATGTCACATTTTACCAGACTGCTGCGTCTGACACTCTGGGAGTGAGAACAGGCTGACAGTTAAACCTGTATAAAGAAAAATATTTGCATATCGATATATTCTGGAATGTTTAATAAGGACTTTACTGGCTTGTCATTTCGTTTTTTCCCGACAAAAACCATGTCAGACACACATTAGAAAATTTTTACCTCAATGCATGAACAAATCTTGGAGTTACACATTTTTGGAAAATGTTCCAACATTCCCTATTTTCTTTATTTTGAACTGAACCCACCCACAAATCCGCCCATACAGACAAAATGACAGAAAGACAATTAACAAAGCGAGTGTGAGGCTGTCAGCCAGTTGTATGGGAGGTAACACCGAGTCCAGATCCTGTGGAGGAGCCGGGCGGTTTGAGGAGGGCGATAGAAAAGAACAGCACATTCCCACAGCGCTGCTCGCTGGAGGTCCTACGCTCAAAGCAACACAATGTTTCCTTCACTCTTCAATTGGCTCCCATTAGCAACCTCCTGACAATGAAAACACTGGCTGACTGCTACAATAAATCACTCCCTGTGCGTGTTATGGGATGTCTGCACTTGCGAGAGCTAAATTCAGAAATGAGAGGTTTGACTTCAGTAAAGGCATAACTTTTAAAATGTGCAAAGAGGAGGGTGGAGAAGGAGGAGGGGGGTGGAGGAGGAGGAGGAGGGTGGAGTACCTGCAGAGGGTTACTTGAGGGTAAGTTGTTAACAGCTGCAGAGTTCACCAGAGGTGTCCATGTATACATCATGTTTGTATTGACCGAAATGACTCAACAAATGAATTTAGAGGCGTTTCGCATGTTTTTAATTGCACATTAATGCTGCTTTTAATTCCTTCCCAAAAGTCAAGTCTGAAGTCATGATGGAGCGACAGACTCAGAGCTAAACTTTAACAGCAGCACAACAAAGTCTGCTTACTGTCCCCTAAACGTCAGCAGATTTACGACTAAGACACGACCCAGAAAATCCCGCTTTCAGCAGCTGGAACCTTCTGATGCTGCTATCGTCCGAACAAAGAAATCTGTGAGTCGCAGTAATTCTCGAGTCTCCTAAAACATTTCTGACTGTCACGAGACGAGTCAGCAGCATCTGTGAAATATCAAGTGAACGTCTTTTAGCAGAACTGGAAGAAGTATTCAGATCATTTCACTAAGCAAAAGTAATATTCAAGTACCAGTCGAAGTCCTGCATTCAGAATCTCTTGATTGAAAACACAAAAGTGTCACCAACAAAATCAAAAGCATTTGCAGGTAAACTGTACATTCATGTTGTATGTGCGTAAAGCAGAGCTGCCGTACATGTTTGTGTGTAAAATTTAATCCGTGAAGTAGCTTGATATGGAAATACTTGAGTAAAAATAATGTGTGAGTACCTCAAAACTTTACTCAGGCACAGAATAATTCCAACAGACACTTAAATTGAACATTAAAAGAAAAAGCGCCAAACCCTTTGTTGCGACACTGGACTGGTGACGCTGACCCTCAAACTGTGCTGATAGTGTGGATCTTCAGGACGTGTGTGAAGCCTCCACATTTCACAGTCTGTAGCTTCTCTGCAGCAACATCCGTCTGTGGAGTTTTGCAGTCCGCCGCGAGCTCACAGGTCCGGACGAGACGGAGCTTCATGTGGTCGTCGCCTGACTGGACAAACAGCCATGAGACAGTAACTTTACATTTGTAATGTGTGAGAATGAACTGAACACCTTTTGGTTTTTTTGGAAGATTTTAACTTGCTTTAGTCAATCACGACGTGTATTTTTACAACATATTCGACATGTTAATCAGCAGTAAAAATACCCAAAGTCCCGCAGAGCGACGTGCTGCTGTAGCTCTCTGCAGAGGGCTTATCGGGGCTCACCTGAAAACGGGGTGTCTGAGAGGGCTGAGGCCGAACCAGACGGCGAGTGCGTCTTCACATGCAAACACTGAGCTAAAAGAGGCTAAAGAAGCTAAGAGCTCAGTAGAGCTGCAGATTCCCACCACAAGGGTCATTTGATTTCAGGTTGGTGTAAAATTATGCTAACATTTAAGGGTATTAAAGCTTGAATTTCCACACACGGTGGGTTGACCTCCCATTATTTGACCTCCTATTTTACCATTCTCTGAAAATGGACGCTGTCCTTGCCGCTGAAGGTGTGTGGCAGAGTGTGTGTATGTATCTAAAGTGGCCAGCAGCCTTTGTCCCTCAGCACTCAGACTCCCTGATTGCTGTTATTTGGTCAGCCATGGCACCCGCTCGCTGCAATTTACAAGACGCAAGAGCCTGTGTGTGTGTGTGCGTGTGTGTGTGTGTGCACGTGTGTGCACGGGGGGGAGGAGGAGAGAAAGAAGCAGGGAAGAGCGAGGGGAAAGAAAGGAGAAGAGTGTGGCAATTTGCAGTAAGCACAAGTGTGTGTCTCCAAATGTGTGTGTCGAGTGTGTAGACAGTTCAAGTAGCAATTTGGGGTAAGCAAGTGTGTGCTTGCCCGTGTGTGTTTGTGTGTGTCGACAGCTCCAGCAGCTTTTCGAGTGGCTACTTTGATGTCTGACCCACTTTGGCTGTTGCTGAGTATAAAGCTATTTATTTAGTTTCGTGTGTGTGTGTGTGTGTGTGTGTGTGTGTGTGTGTGTGTGTGTAAAGCTATTTATCTGGCAGTGGACTGGCAGAGTTTTGCTGCTGGACCCCCCTCAGCATCTGCTGGTGGAGACAGCAGAACATCTCACACTCAGTCTCCTCCTCCTCCTCCTCTTTCTGTTTCCTCCTTCCCTCTTCACCTTTTCTCTTTCCCCAGCTCCTTCCTCTCCTCCTTCCTCTCCTCCTCTTAATGTAATGTCTTCTCCTCTTCATGCCTCGCAGTACTCTGTACTTCCATCTTCCTCGTGCCATTAACTCTCTCTGATGTAGTGGTTAGTTGTGGCTCTCAGCTCTGATTGGTTGAATCGTGTTAGAAGCTGCTGCAAATTACCAGATAAATCTTTTTCCCCCCTTCCTGCCAGACTTGACCACGAGGTGAGATGGAACCAGAAATAAACACGGCAGTCCAGAACCCAGAGCTGAAATGTCTACCTTTTATTTACAGAGAAATTTTCATTTTAATTTCTTAACAACAGCAAGATAATCTCTGAAGAAATGAAACATTTAACCAAAGCTGTTGCAAATTAAACAAAACAATCAAGTCTCTCATGAGCCTTTAAAAGGTGCTTTTTCAAAGAATGAGGCTGCAACAACTTCCTGTCAAAAGGATGAAAACCAACAAATTTTTAGTCCAAATACTTTCTGACTTCTTTTCCTGCCTGTGGCTCTTAAACACCAAAGATCACTGCAGTTTTTAGCTATTTTCAGCCGCAGATTAATCCACATTTGGTGCTTTAACTGAAAAACTGTACTTAAGTACAGATTTGAGGCACTTGATGTTAAGTTTTCTGTTTGAACAATGGACCCACAGTGCTGAACACAAACACTCTGACACAGGGGGTAAAAGTTGAGCAGTTTAATCGCCAAGAGATCCAAAACACACACAAAAACAAGGCAGGATATCTGAGGTGAGCAGAGCGTCGTCAGGGAAACCTCTGAACTCAGGTGAGCCGAGGAGATCAGGGAGGAGCTGGGCAGCTGAGGACGGAGGCTGCAGAGGACCTGCAGTGAAAGAAAATGACTGAAGGCCCGCAAGAGGACGAAAACAAAAATCACAAAACAACCACGGCCTCGGCCCGAAGTGTCGTGACGTGACAGAAGGACCTGCTGGAGATGCGGTGAAGGAGCTGCAGGTCTCGTGTGCAGCAGTACTTCAGGACAGTCAGTGACACCTGCTCATGTCATGATCCACCTGCTGACCATTTGCACTGCTTACCTCACTTACTTGCACTACCTCCACTCTTTACTATTATATGTTACTCGTTCTTACGTTTGATGTATGCACCAATCACTAAGACAAATTCCTAGTGATGTGAAACCTCTTCAGTTACATGGCAATAAAGACGATTGATTGACTGACTGATTCTGATTCTGATTGTGGGGTGGAGCTGATTGCAGTCAACGAGCAGCAGGTGAAGTCTAAAATATCACAAGGCTCATCCTTCCCAGCTGCTGGTATGAAAGTAAGATGAAACTTGTGGAGACGAGATAAACGTGTCTCTTTTTGCTTCAGAAAGTATTTAGTTTTGTCTGTGATTCAGTCAGTGTTCGTTTAACGTTCCTCACAGACATTTGGGTGTCGGTTGTTCTCCTTCGGTGTATTTGCTGCTGCTCTGCTGCTGTTCCACACACGCTTTGTTTCCTGTTTCCACGCCGTTTCCTGTGACGTTTCCTCGTCTTTGGGTAATCTGTCGACCTCAGCGCTGCTCGTTTTCTGAACCTTCCGCCGTGACTGTTATCGCAGGTCACGCTGACTTCTCAGGGTTCTTTTCTTTTGTTAGAGAAGTGAACTCAGCAGCAGAAAATGCCCCCCCCCACCCCCCTCAAATAAATAAAAACTGCTGCTCAACCAAAAGTCCAGAGATATTAAATGAACAACGAGGGAGCTGAAACCAGTTTCTGGGAGTCGCTGTTTAAAGCCTTTCCAGATGTTCCTGCAGGACAGCCTGAAAAATGATTGATTTTTCTTCTCTTCTAGGGAGATGAAGGAAAAATTCCCTCCAACCGTCTGACATCGAAGACAATCTGCTATTTTACAAGAAGGTTTGCTCAGGAATTATATCATATATGGCAGACATTTATAGCCTGGAAAAAATGGATGCCGATGATACTGACTTCATGTAGTTTATGTCTTTATTCATTTTGTTACCTTAAATGTCACTTTATTTATTTATTTATATATGCATGCCATTGTTTGTGAAATTGGTTCAGTCTGACGGTTTATTGCTTTGTACGACTTTAAATGCTAATAAAAAAGGTTTGGAGGGACAAGCAATCCAAGTTCAGCTTGTGTTTATTCACGAACATTCAGCGAGTCAAACATCCGTGGATGAGGAGCAGGAAGCAGACTCGATGGACGACTTTAACCTTTGATTTGAAATGAAAACTCCGCTGACGGCGGGAACCTTCTTGGCGTGAGCTTTAAGTCAGGTCAGGAGTTGAAGGTAAATACAGACTTTGATCCAGCAGCTCAGCCTCCACACTCTGACTTTGCACTTTACAATTTCACTGTCAGCCCTCTGAATGTATGTATCACTTCATGAAGGCTTTTCATGTCGGGGGGGGGGACATATTTCATTATTATGCACTCGGTGTTCGCACTGTGCTGCACTGCTTCACCTCCGTCTGTCCCTGCTGTTTTATCAGTCAACAGTAGCAAAACTGGCATTTATAAATAGAAAATGCAGATTATAACTTTATCATCCAGAGTGCTGCGGTCCTTATTTTAAGACTGTCTGATGAGTTTTTCATTTTTAAAGAAACACGGCAGCTTGCTTCACTCTGATGCTAAATCAGCTAACGGGATTTTTTAAAAGACAAAGACTTTTCTTCTTAAATCACTCTGGCCTCTTGTGGCTTAGTCTTTAATTTTCTGCTCCCGCGCTCTTCTCTCTCCTCACCCGCACCCTTACATCTCCCTCCTCCTCCTCCTCCTCCTCCTCCTCGGCTCTGTGTTTTGATGTAATTGGAGGAGGAGGTGGTGCGTAGTTCTCCCCGACTGCCCAGAGTCCAGAGAGTGAAACCTCTAATCAGTGATGTCAACAGCTGACACTTTGCAGCGCTGCATCAGCGACGCGGAGAAGAGGACCGGCTTGGTGTAATGATCGGCTGAGCTCCTGACACACACATCACACTAATTTCAGCCAGGCAACAAAATGCAGGAGCCTTAAAGAAGAAGAAAAAATCCTCCCTGCTGTTTCATCCACAGTCCCTCTTTTCTGAAAGCTCCAGAGGCCGAGCTGGAGATGTGAAGCCTCACACCAAAGCCTGCTTTTAGTTTCTTTTGACGCAGAAATGCTCACTGAATGAAACTGTGTTCTCATCCCTCTGTAAGCGAAACCTTCCATCAGGCATCAGCTCTGATCACGACTCGAGCCGTGATCTCCCTTTGGCACATTAACATTTAAATTAACATTTATGTGGTCACAGGTGTGCGTTTATTGGGTGTATAACAATGACTTCGGCTCAGCCAATCAGAGCCGAGGACACGGAGCAGCCATTTTATAAGTTATCATTAACAGATGTCACACCCGCCGTGTGCGTTCGCAAATCTTTTCCTGACGACGATCTCATCTCAATTATTTCGCTTTTGTTTTTACACTTAAAGGACAGAAATGCGAGCGTGAAAGCAGTTGTTGTTGTTGTTGTTGTTGTTGTTGTGGTCGTCTGCAGGGGAAGAAGCTGACGTATGAACAGCAGTTAAATGAGAGACGGAGCTCAGCACTGTCATCTGTAAAGCTTTAGCTCGGATGTCACAGTTCAATCACTATGGATTACGGCTTTAAGAGAGGCTGTCTGCCAAAATAGCCTCTGCGTCAATGTGTGTGTGTGTGTGTGTGTGTGTGTGTCTGTATATATTTTCTCTATTGACAGTTAAGGGTTTCTGTCAGTCCAACACTTGATACAGCTAAACCCACTGACCTGTAAGTGATTTTTTCTTAAGGCTGAAACTGTAAAATGAAAATCATTATGAGTGCATGTCAGGTTTAAGCTGGACGGTCGTGCTCTGCCTGAGAAGCTGCGCTGAGGGCAAACTGACCCATGTTGTGTGTCAGCTGTCAAGTATGAAAGTTTGTTTTCACTTGCGAACAACAGACAGGAAGGAAAAGAAACAAAAAACGAGGAGGAAGAGAAAAAACTTGAAGAGGAGCGTAGCCAAAGTCTTTGATCCAGTAACTCCTGTGCTTATTAATCATTAAGTTAATTTATTAACGCACTATAAAATAGTTCAGTGTAAAAGTCCTGGGGTTTAAATTCTACTTTGGTAGCATCAGTTAAAAGGTGCAAATTAATGTTGTATCAGTGGAGCCATTTTTAACTTCCTCACACTCCACCTTTAAGAATATTTTCATGTGTCATTTTACGCCGTCCTCACAGTTTTAGATGTGCAGCACAGGACGAAGTCAGATGACTTCTGTCACCAGGTCACATGACCTAGCTGGGTTAAGTTTACTGTTAACGTCACTTATGTCAAATTACGGATGTGACTTTGAAAAGATCTCAATCTCTCATCTCCCGAGACTTTCTTCTACGTGGCGTTCCAGCCCAAAACGACACGCCAAAAGCAAAACTCGGCGCCAGCAGTGGCTCAGCAACCGCGGCCAGGCGTCTCATCGCTGAGCTATGATTAAAACACACGCTTTTCCCTTTGTTTCATAGTGTGACAACTCGTCTGATCTTCAGATCTTCAGAAACAATAAAAGCTCAGTCTGACAGGTGAAACGAGACACTTGTGGGCGTAGTTTTAAAATATCGAAACTCGAAACTGTTTGAAATGTCACAAAGGCATCTGGAATGTGATCAGTGTTCATTAATCCGATCGTGTCTTTTTATAACAATATCCCCACAAACAGCCTGACACTTCATGACTTTTCTTATGTTGACGTGAAGTCTGTAAAACTAAGCGTTTCTTCTGTAAAAGAAAAGATGTCAGACACGGTTAAAAACCACTTATTGTTAAAGCGCTCTTTGTCTGTGACTGACACCTCGTTTCATTCAACATTTGATCGTTCTGTTTCTGTTTCTGTTCGATTTTCTGTAGAAACCATAAGATCACATGTGATGCATGTGAACTGCTGAGTTTAACGCGACTTTCTCCAAACTTTTAGTGCAGACCCACCAGCCTGGCGAGCTGCAAACAACCCATAATGCAACACAGTCTGTGATGTTGTGAACGTCTAACCCTCAGTTATACTGTAATACCACCACGTCACTTTAAAAGTAAAATGTATTGTCTCATACTTGGGCCAGCGCAGTACACGATAAGTCAAATTAATTCCCTTTCTGCCTTTAAGTTTACTCCTGATTCCTTCCCCCTCGAGGACACACAACATAATGAAAAACACTCCGCTGGTTTCAGATTCTTCCTCGGCCAGATGGTTTTGGTCGATTGCGGCCGAATCGAGATCCTGCGAGTGATTTCTCTTTTTTTGGACTGCAGCTCAATGTCGAATCAATCGCACCCCCAGAAACTCCGAATGCGAACCGCAGCCAGACTTTGTGTAATTGGGTTTCAGACTTGTTATGGGAAGAAAACAGGTGATCAGGGAAGCTCGGTTATTGAACACAGGATCTGCTCAAGGCCTCTTCCTCCCCCTCCTCTCTTGTGTTTTCCTCGCTCAGCTGGTCTTGCATCCCAGGACGAGTCTGTAAAGCTGCTGGAGCTCGCAGACGCGCCGCAGTCGTCGGGCTGATTACGCCTGATGAATCGCTTTACACAGCGAGCGATGGAAGTGCAGTGGAGGGGTATTCAAGCCGAAAAGCTTTTGTTTCACCTAAACAGGAGCAAGAAGGAAGAAGAAACAGCATCCCGAGGCGAGAAGTGAGACGCAAGCAGTCATCATAAATGAGCAGAGCAAAGTGGAAAGGCTAAAAAACTTTCGAGTTCCTCAGCACTAAAACACTGTCAGCTTTGAAATGGAGGCGAGGTGTTGACAGCACGGTGAGAAAGGCCCATCAGAGATTCCACTGACTCAGACGACTACAACGCGTCTGATGCGTCTCTGGCAGCCATGACCCATTTCTGCACGGTAGCAGGAGTGATCAAAACCACTAGAACAAATGTTATCGCTTTCTGTTGCTTTCCTGCGGTTTTAGGGCTTTCTGAGTCTAAACTTCCTGCGAGAGGAAACGTCGGCCCATCCAGCACAGCCATTACCAGCCATCCAGCGTGTGTCGGTCAGGGTGATGGCTCGGGGGTCACACAGAGCCACCACTTCCTCCGAGGTTAATGCAGCAATACCACAACGGATGAGTCAGAGTCCTGTGCTCATACTGGCAGTGAAATCTACTTCAGCTGATTGTGAAAATCAGTCTTTGTCACAGTTTTTAAATCCACAAAAGTGGAGGAAATGAAATAATGACGCACAAAAATCTCCAAAGTTGTAGATAAAATGTTTAAGACTCGACAAAAGAGGGATTACATGCTCCTTCACCGGCTGAGAAAACTCTCTAAAACTCCTGAGATAATCTCCAGGAGCCGTTGTGATGGAGCTGCAGGAAGGCCGATCTTCAGGATTCATCAGAAGGGTTTCACTTGACAACACCCATGTTTCATTAACCGCAGCTCAGGCTGAACAAGAAAGAAAATATTCTCAGATATTTCAAAACTGACGAAGTGACGAATGTGCCACCGCCAGCCTCGATGTGTGTCTCTTGGAAGCCTTCACACACATTAAAATATCTGGGGACCGAGACAAAGCGATTATGGAGGAGAGATTCAGTCCTTCATGCAAAGCAAAGGAGAAAACATCTGCTCATCAGGCTGACAGCCGCATAAAACGTTCCAGCTGTTGCTTTAACAGCCAAATTCTGTCGATGGCGACTGAGAAGCTGAAAAGCGCACGAGCTGAGCGACGGCTTCCAGTCTACGCTCCGCATCCTTCTTCAGGTCGTCTTGTTAATGCGTTTGGCCTCAGTGTGGCGCTGTTCTTCACTCCCTGTGACAGTTTTGGATTTGAGTCCTGAAAGTAAAAAGAATATGGAAACTGCGGCGAGCGTCTATTATGGGATGTCAGCGTCACGATCACATTTGTGTCGTGAGAGGATTCCTTTGTGTTGGGTGTGGCCTCCTTCCTTCTCTCACCTGTTGTTACTGCGCACCTGTCCTGCTCTCATCCCAGTCTTTTCCTCAACCAATCAGCTGCTCTCGTTTCCTCTCACCTGTTTGTCAAAGGTTATCAGGTCAGTTCCCACAGTTTCATTGTTAATATGTGAAGAGATGAATAAAATGTCTGAAATGAACAGAAAAACATTTTGGACTTTGATAAAGCAGTTTTTTGTTTTGTTTTGTTTTTTACTTGTCAGCTTTTGTCGTCAACAAAGAAGAAGACGAAGTTTTGAAATTCTGATAATTTTAGAACCAGTACTCAGAACCAGTAAAAGAAATAATTTTTTAGCATTAATAATTTAATAATTAATAATTA
This sequence comes from Scatophagus argus, assembly GCF_020382885.2. Lineage (NCBI taxonomy): Eukaryota > Metazoa > Chordata > Actinopteri > Scatophagidae > Scatophagus > Scatophagus argus. Next base: position 1,777,651 of record NC_058502.1, read on the forward strand.
ATTTAGAATTCAGGACAAATTAAACAGCTGAAATGCGCTAATGAAATGAAAAAATGTTTTGTCAGGCCAGAAAAAATAATCAAATATTTTGTCTTGATTTCATCTCACTTTTGCTGTGAAGTTCAGTCCAGGAAGTCCAGTCTGAGTAACGCAGTTCGAAGGCGCTAAAACGCTGGCGAATCTGCAGAATTGATAGAGAAATCGCTTCTCGCAGTCGAACACATGAAGACCGGAGGGCGAAGAGCACATCGTTTTCCACCCTGAACCGCCATCCAGAGCAGGCAAAGTACTCGAGTACACGAGCCTTCGATTTTATCTTTGTTTGTCTTCAAACTACACAACATTTTACTTCTTACAAAATATCCTCCTCCTGTCTGCCCGTTGAGCCCATCCGATGCAGAAATCACTTTATTTCATTTTTGCACAAACACAAACGTGACGGCGGCTCTTTGAGGGACGCTTCGTCTCTTTGTGGCAGATGAACACAATAAACCGACGCTGAGGTTTTCTTAACATGTTTTGGAGTAGTTTCTGTGGTTCAGGCGAAGGAAGGAAACCTTAATGCACTGCTGCTGCTGCACCGCCGAGTCTATTAACTCGTTCACCATAAAGTGCTCGACTCGAGGCATCCATCAGGCTGTGGGAGGCGGCGAGGAGAGAGAAGAATCAGAGCTGAAAGACCTCACTCACACTCACGTGCACACACACACACACACACATGAACATACACGGACACACACACACACACACACACACACGTGCACACACATGAACATACACGGACACACACACACACACACACACACACAAACACACACACATGAACATACACGGACACACACGTACACACGCATATTTGAACATACACACACACTCACGTGCACACACATACACAAACATACACACACACACACACACGAACATATATGAACATACACACACACATGCACACACAAACATACACACACCCACGCACACACACTTTTTTAAATTAATACCATAAAGTCAAGTTTTAATGTCAGAAGGTTTTCTTGTTGGTTTTCAAAGGTCACCGAAGCAAATTACTGAGAACCGTTGATTCTGTAATAAAGTGAACCTGATTATGCACACACACACACACACACACACACACACACACGCGCAGAAAGCTGGAAATATTGTACACATGTCAGACACACACTCACACTCACAGCCCCAGGTGTTGAACATGTTGAGATTTGACGCTAATTTAGTCATTGAACATGATGATCCCAGCTGTCTGAGGGCCTTCTGGACACACACACACTCTCTCACACACACGCACGCACACCCACACACACACACACACACACACACACACACACTCAAAAATGTTTCAGTTTAAAAAGTGGTTTGAATGCTGTGTGTTCACAAACAAAGACGACACGACACACTGAGATCAAGTCTACCGATTTATTTCCATTTTCAGAGTAATTTGCTTCTCCCGACGTATTTCCTCGATCTTTTCTATTAGCAGGGATAATATCAGTGGATATGAGTCTGCTCCAAGTGGATTACACCAAAAATAAGTGCCAAACATTAGTTTATCGGGAACTCAAGACATTTCTTTGACAGAACTGCTTTCTGCAGGAACTTAAACACGACCAGGACTTTAAAGAACACACAGCACGTACAGCAGCTGAGCAGGACGACAAATTAAAGTGCGTGGCGTTCATTTACCAGCCAAAGAAAAGAAAAGCGTCAGAATCCATGATACAAAAACGGTGCCTCATTCAACTGAGGCTTCTCTACAAAAATACATCTAACAACAGCTTCTTTTCTTCTCTAATTTACACAGTTTTATCACAATGATGAATCAGATGTTCACAGAGAACATGTGGTTTCAAACCCCCGGTGGTGCGCAGCTACAGGTGCACATCCCGTTCGCCGTCACGCCGGCTGGATGCGATCCTGCCATTTGCTCGCACCCGCACCTGTGGAACGAATCAGTCTTATGTGGCGAGTTCAGTTCGTGAACACCTCAAGGGGCAAAAGCTTCAACCGAGTCACCCTGGGCTCCACTCCGTCGCCACGGCAACGTGCCCAACATGCTGGAGCTCAGCTGGTGAGGAGTGGTTACCTACTGACGACCTCCGGGAAACACCGAGCTGCAGCTGTCACGTGTCCTGGCATCCAGATATTTTAGTGCAAAAAAGGTCTCCTTGTGTTTTAATTGTCATGCATATTTTTATGTTTGTTTTTGTTTGTCTGCGCCAGAATAATCTGCAGTGGCTGAGATGGATTGGCACTGCCAGCTATGCCCCGAAGCCGCCGCAGCCAGATGTTCAACTCCAGAGGAGCGAGAGAAAGCGTCTGAGAAAAACACCGTGTTGTTGAGTGTGGGAGTTGATCTGCAGCTTCCTCGCCTGCACCGCTGCCATTCACACCTCTGATAGGCTGAGCATCACGCCGTCAGGAGCGGCTGCCTGGACCTGACTGTTGATCGTGAGGTATTTCAGCTGCGTTCAATGAAACGAGGGAGTGCTGAGAAAACGTGAAGGCGGGCGGCTCCACACTTGTGTGGCTTTGTCCTGACCTTTAGCTTTACAGGAAAGAGACCCACCCTGAGGGGCTGTTTGATAGAGAAGTGCAGCTTTGGACTTCCTGCACGTGAATGAACGCATGGAAAATTCACCTGTCCAACCAGTGAATGAGAAGAGGGGGAGGCGGAGGTTTTGTGATCACCTGACAACCATGTCGTCAATCCCAGCTCCACATGAGAGACTCCCTGCTGGAGCGGAGTGTGTAGCTGACGAGCTGCATCGCTCGCTGTGTGTTTTTAGGCCTTTGTTTCCTCGGGTGACTCAGTAAGTGTAAAGTTACCCCCCCTCCCCCCCCCCCCCCCCCCCCACACACACACACACACACTGGGGTATTTGTAGAGTGGAGTGAGATGGTAGAAAGTCAACAGTCTAAAACGTCACGAGTAAAGGTCAGAACTGGAGTCAATCCCTCAAATCAAAGAGCAAAGGTTTATATCTAAGTTTAACATTTTGCTCTGACGTTCAGCAGTCGCGTGGTGGGGAAACGCACCACAGGAGAGGCTGAGATTCAATTTACACACTAATGACAGCAGCTGTAGGCTCGTGTTCGACAATGAGACACCAGCTGTATGCCACGTCTACACTGCAAGCTGAAGGTTTACTGTGGTACTCTACTTAATCTCATAATATGCTGCTCTTGTAGTAACTATACAACAAATCAATGTTGTTTTCTAGTTTTCTAGGTTTTTTCGGACACTTTCTTCTATTTGTGATATTTCTTACCACGAGTGGATCATTAATGTCCATTAATGATGCACCAAACCTGATTTTGACTTCTAAGCTAAGGTTGAACAACAGCTGAATGTGTGAATGTGCATTAGGAGCAGTCAGCTTGCTTGATGAGTGTGTGGCTACGATTACCCACCCCCCCCCCACACACACACACACACACACACAACACTTCCTTTGTGTCCTGTGGTTTGTTTTAAAGAAGACTTGGGGGATAAATAAAGGAATTCTGATTCTGACTTCATCTTTTGCACTGCCTGAAAGCTGAATCGTGATTCTGCTGTTTCCTCAACACATGCAACAACAGCCTTTAGCATTTAGCTAACTGCAGCACCTGCAAGGCTCTGACTTCCTGTAACTGATGCTGCATTCACATCCTGTCAGCTGAATGGGAAGAACGGGAAACCAGCTTATCCTGCGCAGGGTCGTTTACATCCACAAACCCTGCGGTCAGCCCGGATAAATGAAAAATATGCCCAATTTAATTAGTGTGTAGGTCGACATTTTACTGCTCTGGCATTAGATTTGTAGTTCTGTAGTTCTTTTAGCCTATAGGAGATTTTAGCCATCAGTATCTTTGAGTCTAACCAGCCGTCATTCAGACGTTTTCTTCTGTTTTGTTAATAAAAGCCTCTCTGACTTTTGACGCTGAGAAACTCATAACAGAGAGAAACAACTTTGTTGTTTATACTTGCTGTTTTTATTAGTTTTCGATTAGTAACCTCCGCCCTGGCTGTTTTTATTAGCTTAAAAAAATGAAACATTAACTTTGAGTTTGAGTTGGGTTGTAGTTTATTTTTTTATAGAAGCCTGAGAAGACAAATCCTCTTTAGGGAAAAAGCACTTGCAGATCCTGGCTAGAAAAACAAATGCCAGCTCAAAAAGGTCATCAGCTCTTCATAACCTCGAGCAGCGAGGTCACATCGGCCTTGAAAGTCATTCCAGGAAAAGCAGGAAGTCACCACCTCAAAAGGAAGCTTTTTTTTTTGGGGGGGGGGGCGTTAGTTTAAGATTACTGAGAGCGCACAATGATGGATTTGTCCTTTAAAGCAACAAACCACAGTTGAAAATTTCCAACATGCTTTACACTAAGCAAATCATTGGTTTAAAATGCAAAGCAGGAGCATCGACTGATTTCTGCCGGGGGAAACAAGCCCAGCTGTGCATCCCCGCCACGATTCTGCTGGTTGCACACCTGAGGCTCATTTTGAGCAGGATTGCGACTGATGAAGATAATTAGCCATCATTTTTTCAGATGTGTGAATCAGTGCTTGGAGTGTATGAGTGGGGTGATGAGGTTTGCCAGAGGTTTGGCTCTAAGTAAGATTGGTTTTGTTTTTCTTCTCAACTCCTCCTGAAATTGTTATCCCTCGCATTTTATCCTCGCTTCAAATGTGCAGACAATGACACATGAAAGCTGCTTTCACCTGACAACTCTTTCCTTCTTTTTTCATAGTTCTAGAACAACATCTGTAAGGGCAAGACTGCTGGATGGGGCGGCGGATACAGAGGCGGGTGGTGGCTCTGCAAGGGGTGAAACGCCGCTGCTAAGGGATACGGGCCAGGGGCATCCAGGAGAGGGATGGGGGGCGAGGCATAGAAAGAGGGAGGAAGAGGGGGAGGAGGAGGTGGAGGTGGTGGAGGATGAGGAGCAGGAGGTGGATTAAGACTGAGAGGTGAGAGATGTGGGGAGAAAGAGGGGAGAAGATGAGGGTACGAGTGGACAGGGAGGTGTGACGGAGGCGGGAGGAGGGAGAGGTGATGCTGGATGATGGTGTGATGGAAGGAGAAAGAGGACGAGGAGGAGGAGGAGAGGGAAGGCGGCAGGAGGAGAGGAGCGTGGAGGGGGATACAGTGGGGAGGGAGGGCGTGTGGAAAACAAGGCCTCTTCTCTGGATAAAGATGATCAAACTCTCTCTCCTTCCTTCTCTCCCTGTCCTCCCTTTCTTTCTCTTTTCTCCTCACCCACTCCTTCTCCCACTCTTCTTGCTTCTCCTTTACCCTTTTCCTCTCCATCTGTTTCTCCTCCTCCTCCTTTCTCTCCTTCTCAACCTCTCTTTCCTCCTCCCTCCGTACGAGTGCGGCGGCGTCCGTTGCAGCATCAGCACAGTGGTTACAATCAGTGACATGATTACTGTCGAAATAATCACACTGACCGCCGTCAATACCATCACGACCGTTTCTGCCGCTTTGATCAATACCCCTGTAAGTGTTGTAATCTCTGACGTGGCACTGCAGGTTGGATTTATCCTGTTCACTGCAGCCACTTGTGTTATTTGTGTGGTTATAACATGTGTCATTGGTTTTATCACACTCATCTGTACTGATGCAGGTGCAGCTCTGAACTGCACTTTCCCCCCTGAAATCTGTTGTTTTGTTGATGCTGTTGCCGTTTTGTGGTTGCTGGTTTTCATATTGACAGTGGTCAGAGTGTGTATCATTTGTGCTACATGTAAAGAAGTCTTTTGAATCCACAGGTGTGTCCGTGGTGGTACAGGTGGGTGTGTCCACCTGACTGACTGAGTGACCCTGGTCTTTGTCACAGCTCGATTTGTGTTTGGCATTTTTGCTGAAGGGATTGTCATGCGCAGCAACACAGACGCCAGGTTGCATGTTACTACACTGGCCGTGGTCACTCGGCGTGTTACAGGTGTGACAGTCACTGGAAGGTTTCTCAGTCCGGCACTTCCTCTGTTCCTCGTCTTCGGAGGGTTCAGTGATATTCATGTCGTGACACAGACAGTGTTTTGTCCTGCTGCCCTCCGGACTGAACTCACAGTTGTGGCTGTCCGAAAGTGTGTGTTGTGTTGCAGGGTCCTGCACACACGACTCATCTGGGTTAGTGGTCAACCCAACACAAGCTTTTTCCTGTCTCTGCACACAAGTCCTCAAAGCGCAGGCGACTCTCCTCGCTTGTCTCCTTCCCCGTTTCCTCCTCTTCCTCTGTGTTTCCCCATCCTCCGGCGATTCCCTCTTCCTCTTGCCGGCTGCTCTCTTTGACATCACTTCCTTTGAAATTGCATCGCCGGGGAGGGTCATGTCTGTGCTGGCTGATCTAATTCTCGGTTGTGTTTCTGTCTGTTGTGCAGAGCAGCGTGGGGCCAGGCCTAACTCCGGATTTCTGTGTCCTGCAGGTATTGTTTGTCTTTGACTACATGCTGTTTCTCTAAAGGGAGCAGGGACAAGGCTAATCGCTGGATCGCATGCTGTTTCCTTGTAGGGCGAAGGTACAAGACACATTTCTGTCTCTTGCGCTGCTTCTCTACAGGGAAAAGGAACGCCGCTAATCACTAGGTTACACACGTTTTCTTTAGCGTCCTGAACCCGTCTTATCTCTGTCTTCCTCGGATTCTTTAGCTCCTCATGTTTTCGTCCCTCTGCCTTGCATGCTTGTGTATTTTTGTGCGTTTCTCCCATATCTCTGTCGTTCTGAGCTGCGTCAGGCGTAATTGCAGGACAGCGTGGCATCTGTATAACAGACCCAGGGATGGGGCTAATCACTGAGTTACATGCTGCACCCCTGCAGAGGAGCTTTCTGAGTCCCTGGCCCCACCCGGAGGCTGATTGCTGGGATTGATGCTGGCTGGCCTCCCTTTTCACCTGCAGACACAGCTGGTTACACCGATTACACTGATTCATGGGAAGATTACTTAATAGCTCTCCTCTCTTCTTGTCATTTCTACCTGCCCTTTCTCGATCTGTCTGATCTCCTCTTATCCTTCTCTCTTCTACCCTCATCCTCTTTTCTCTGTCTGCTACCAGTCGATGTGCTGCAAGATTACTTAATAGGCCTTTTTCTCTCCTCTCCTCTTTCTCTATGCCCTCTCTTTTCAACCTCTCTTCTCCTCTCCCTTCAACCAGCTGATCCTCGGAAAGACTGCTCATTATCCTCCTTCCCCTTTCTGGAGCTTTTCTCTCTGTCTCTTCTCCTCTTTTCCTCCTCCCCCTCTTCCTCATTCCTCTCCTCACCCCTCCCCTCCTCTTCCTCCTCCTCCTCCTCCTCCTCCTGGTCCCTGTTTTTTGGAGGTCTACCATTGCTGCAAGGTGGCATTCTGTGGAAACGGGAACAAATTTTAAAGCGCTTTCATCATGGCAGTCGCAGTGGTCCGGAACTGCATCACCGACACTACAATGGTCTACAAGTTCCATAGGATTTCCTGCCTGTCCTCCTTCATACTCTTCTTCCCTTTCATCTAGCTTGCCTTCCCTTCCTCCCTCCGTAAGTTCCTGCCTCTGTTGGCAGTCGGGTTGTTTGATCACAGACGGCTTTATTCTCTCCCTCCCTTCCTCCAGCCCTCCTTTCTTTTCCTCACCCCCATCCTTGGCCCTGTTATGTGCTCTGAAGTCGTACAGTAGAGGGTTGATGCTGTAGGAGATGGAGGGCGACGTCTTGGTGTAGCTGATCATCTCCGACGGCCAGAGAAGAATCCTGCTACCGTCTCGGCTCCGGACACGACAAAATGGCTCTATGGGGCGACTTGGAGGCAAAAAAGTTGATTCTTTAGCCCACTTTGATGGAGAAGAGTTTGATTCTTTGGGCTGTGTTTGGATTGAAGACTCTTTGGTCTCATTTAAAACACCAGAAATTGGTTTTTGAGGCTGATTTGCAGCAGGACAAGGCAGATCTGTCAGTTGTTGTGTGGAGCTTAACTCTGTGCTTACACTGTCAGAACTGATATGTTCTGGTATCCCACGGTTTAAATAAAGATGAGCTTCAGTCCCACTTTCACAGCCAACTTGGACTCCAGTCCCATTGTCATTACATAAGGAGAGCTGGGCTCCATTCCCATTGATAACAGAGTCCTCAACTCTGATCACACTGCGGTTACATAAAGAAACCTGGGCCCCAGTCCCAGAGAGTCCTCCAGTTCCTCTCTTGATAGACATATCGGCTCCAGCCTCAGAGTGCTGGATTGCAGTTTTACTGTCCACACTGCACTGGTTTCCAGTGTCCCAGTGATCCACACCTACATTGTCCACGTCTGCAGGTATTGGAGATTTGAGCCGCTGATGTGCAACTTTCTCCCCCTGATCTTTGGCTCTTTCATGCACTGTCACATCCTCTTGCTTCCCCGACAAGCCGGAGCCTCGTCCAGCTTGGATGAAGACGGCAGCTGATTGGTGGAGGAGGACACAGCTCCTCTTGGGCAGCGAGAAGGACACAGGACGGACTCTGCTGCGGATGGACTGTGCATCTGAGGCACCAACTGGTCCACAAACTGCTCTGCTACTGTTGATGCTGATGTCAGCTGTGTTAGAAATGGTGGCGGTGGTGATTTTCTTGCTAAAGCTGGCCATGGTGGTTTTGGAGCCATTAGCAGTGGTGTTAGTGGCAGTTGTTGGGATGTCACTGGGAGTTATGGGGTTTAAATGATGATGAGGCCAAGGATTCTTGTTAAAGTGGCTGTTTTTGGTAGAAGTGTGGATGATGGTGTTGGTGGTGGTGGCGGCGGCACTGGATGTGATGGTTGTGGATGTCAGGTCACTGTAGTCTGGTTGGGTCTTGTTGAGGTTGCAGGATTCAGCAGCAGTGGTTGTAGTGTTGCTGGTGTCCGTCTGGCCGTACCTCCAGTGCGTGTTGCTCAAGAGTCTGGTTTCCAGCGCTGGGTTCAGGGGAAGGAAGGGCTGGATCTGAGGCTCTACATGGAGGGAGAGCAGAAAGGATTACAGCAGCTGAAACTGGTTACATTTACAGGCAAAACATAACAGGATTATAAAGAAAGGAGTAGGACACATGTAGAACAATTGCACTCATGTGGATGTTTAAGATCATCCATACAGTGAGGCTCCTTGGGCAATTTTCAGCCTTCCGGCTCTTCACCATCACTCGCATGTTTCTGTTAATGCATCTTAATGTGATTTATGTTTAAGACAAAACACAAGCTGAAAGAGGAATGTGTGCTTTGAAAGGTTGAAAAAAAATAAGATTAAGGGTTTTATTCTAACATGTAATATCCACTTTCATATCCACTTTTGAACACCACATGCTGCCAGACATTTCTTGTCTATACATCAGTGCGGCCAATGATTCAGACCATCATTTCTTGAGTGAAGGTTTTAAGATGATTCATAACTTTAAAAGTAATACATAATTTGTCTTCCTCTAACACCAGAAACTCCTTTTTTAAATATTTGAGTTCTTAAAGCGAAGCCTGAAAATGAGTTATTACTTAATAGTTAGTTTGGAAATACATTTAGCACTCAGGGAGGGTCGACTTTAAATGCCGTACTCAAACTTCCCCATCACTTTTGACTTTAAAATGTGAAAAGAAAAGTTTACTGGATGTTGAAAGTGATATATTTTCAGAAAAGACTTGACAACTGATTTTATTTGTTTATGAAACCACAGGAACGCTGCTGCTAAATTTCACATCATGCGTTCTTTATTTTTAAAAAAAATGAATCTCTCTTGGACCCTAAAATCCACTTGAGATGGACTGAAGGGAGGTGATATCATCTCCTGAATCAGAACAAATTCAGACTGAATGACAAATTTAAGTGGAACATATTGCTCCAAACTCATTCTTATAGCTGGATATTCACAGACTGACTTTTATATGCACATGCCAGCTTATTAGAATACCAAACTAAGACGAATGCAATAAATCATAGAGTTTTGGTTGAAAAGTCTTTTGAGAGATGCTGATTCAGTTTTATTGGATTATCTGTGGTGCTGCTGAACTGTGTTGTACTAAGAAATGTTTCTAATATGAAATCTCTCATTATTCATATAAACAGTGTGGACACAGCACCGGTGCATTACTTTAAGCTGGGTGCGCCCAACAAACTAGCAATCGAGCACACTTGTCTTTTGCATATGTTCACTTAAAAAGGAATGAATCCCTGAAAAAGTAGAAATAGCAAACTTATAGAGGTAAAAGTGGTGCAGCAATAAATCTCCTGATGCCGTCAGTCTTTTGCATGTCCTTGTGAGGTAAAAGGAGGCCGGCACAATAGTGACTAACTGAGCAATAAATTAACACAACTGAATCAGATTGTAACTACTACAAGGTTGTAAAGGCAGCACAGGGTGCAGGCGGCATAGGCTTTGATTTCACCAGTTGATAACGACGTGTAATACAGGGATGAATCGTGCGTGATGAGGCTAAGGTCCACTTTCACTTTATTCCTCATACTTTGTTTACCTTCTGTAGTTCAGTTAACTCTGACCCCATAAAAGGTTCATCTCGTCTCAATGCAAAGTGCTGCCACTGCCGTGCAGCCGCCACATTCACGTTCTGATTGTGAAAGCTCGACCATCGCAATGTTGGCGCTCGATGTGTGTTACTGAAAGTAAGATTATTGAGCCCTCCCTCAGCCTCCTTAATGTCTGAGGAGATGCTCGTCAGCTACACCTGCTGTGGCCGTAGCTTTACGTCATCTGCTCCTCCTGTCGAGCCACACCGCGTCTCTTTTGTCCGGAAGTTCATACTCCAGCACAGCAGGGTGACATCATTCTGGGTGGTGTGGCTCAGGCAGCACAATAGCTTCCCTTGTTCTGGGGCTCTATATCCACTGAAAGGTCAGCGCCGACAGTGTGTAACAAAGTTCACCGAAGTTGAACTCTTCAAGCAGGAGCTTCTGTGTTGATTTACTGAAGCAGATCCACCCGTTGCTGCGATTCCAGTTGATGGAATCAGTCTGAAATTCGTGTGTACTTGTTGCCCAGTACGCATTTTATACCACTTTGTCTTCTCTAAACCACAACCTCTCATTCACTTTTATTCCTCTGCAAAGACTTCTGTTCATTTCTTAGTAAAGATTTGTCAGAGTTACTGCAGCAGACCGCCCTCTGTTTAATCCCTCGATATCAGGAGTGACATCTTCATCGCCGAAACCAAACACATGCTCATCAACTATTTAGGCAGCCGAGAACATGCCCTTTTAAGCAGATAAGAGCGCTTACTTGTTCCCAGCGTGGCACTGCTTGGATGGATGTCGGCCCAGTTCTGGGCAAAGTCTGGTCTGGTCTGGTCTGCCGGGTCGACTGCTACAGTGGTGGACCGGAACATGGGACCAGATCCTGGAGCACTGAGGAGAGGAGAGGAGAGGAGATGAGAGGGAACAAATGAAAATGGAAGGAAAGGAAAGCAATAAATGAGATGACAGGATGAAAAGAAATGAGGAAAAGATAAAAGGAAAAGAGAGTATTAAAGAGAACAAATAAAGCAAGGAGACAGAAAGAGTGACAAAGGGCAGATGAAATGATAAGTGAAAAGGAATGAAAGAAGAGAGAGGAGGATAAAACGAGTGGAATGGGAGGATGAAAGAAAAGGAGCAAAGAGGAGAGGAATGGATGAAGGTGTGAAGGGGAGGAGAGGAGTAAAAAAGGGAGTGCAGGAGGGGACGAAAGGAGAGGAGATGATTGGAAGTAAAGGAAAGGAAGAGGACAACAGGAGAGGAAACAAGGAGCCAAGCGGTGAGGAGGACGAGAGGAGAACAGAGCTGAAATCCAGCCGAAAATCAATTTGGCCATGCTTTTCGTCCTCCCCCCTTCTGCCAGGAGCCAAAATGCTTTGTTACAAATCTGAAAATGGCAGTGACAGCCGGCACTGATACACAACTTTGTGTACAGCGAGCGGCTTCAGCAGCACGACGTGATTGGCCAGAAACACTTTAAAGCCACGCTGATTATCCCCATTAAGCACAGCAAGATGCATTTTATTGGTTGCGGTGCCTAAGCTGGTTGTAAGCGGAGAGCCAGTTAATGATCTTTGTTTTCCTCTCTGTTATTTTTGTTCATCTGTTACAGTGTGAAAACAACACATCAGTACATTAGTTTAAATATACGGTCAGCACGTCGCCGTGTACTGAAATCCTAACTTTCATGCACGAATTTAAAAGTCGTGGATGTTTGATCGGGTCTTCGGGGACTATTTTCTGGCATTCTTCTTTGCGTGGGAGTCCTCGGGTTTTGCAGCTCTGAGTTCATGTTTTGCATTCATGTGCTACTGCATATATTTTAAGAAACCAAATTCTCTGTTTGGTAGCTCGCCAGATGAACTCTTATCATCACACGTTTTCATGCAAGAAGCAGCCAAATCCACCTCATCTTTTTCCAGACCTCTCGTGTTTATTTATCATTTGTCTTAGAGGGTTGTTTTTTTAAAAAAATAAATAAATTAAAAAAGTAAGACAAACATCACGTGAATACAACACTTGTTTGGCAGCCCACTTGAAAGCCCCAGATGTCGGAGCTTCCCGGCAGCACGTGAACACACAGAGATGTGGAGATTTTTCAGCAGCATCAGCTGGATTACCCATCTGAGGACGAACTTTGTAATGTCTAAAGTGTGATGCTCATAGTGCATAAACGACTTGATAAAGTACGCTTTGACATTACATGCTGAGATGTCACAGCACAGGTGTAAAATTAAACGTGGCTGAATTCCATTTAGCTGCTTCTGCTTCAGGATTCTGGTTCACATTAAACAGAGCACCGGAGCAAAAGTACAACATTTGTAGTACTGACTTCAGGTTTATTGTGAGGACAAACCTGATTAGAGCTTTGGACTGTGGAAAAATTTGGGAATTTAATTTTATCATATATGTTTTTATGTTTTACGTTTTTACCCCTCAAGTAAGTGGATGCATGGAGATATAGTAGCTAGAGAAGCAGATACTCAACTAAAATACAAGTACAATATATAGACAAAAGTATTTGGACACCTAAATATACAGACATTAATACCACTTTGCAGCTCTAACAGCTTCCACTCTTCTGTGAAGGCTTTCCACAACATGTTGGAGTGTTTCTGTGGGAATTTGTGCCCATTCATGCAGTAGAGCATTTGTGAGGTCACACACACTGATGTTGGACCAAAAGGCCTGGCTCACAATCTCCGTTCCAGTTCATCCCAAAGGTGTTGGATGGGGTTGAGGTCAGGGCTCTGTGTGGGCCAGTCAAGTTCTTCCACACCAAACTCATCCAACCATGTCTTTATGGAGCTTTGCTTTGTGCACTGGGGCACAGTCATGCTGGAATAGAAAAGGGCCTTCAACAAACTGTTGCCACAAAGTTGGAAGCATAGCATTGTCCAAAATGTCTTGGTGTGCTGAAGCATTAAGATTTCCCTTCACTGGAAGTCAGGGGCTGAGCCCAAAGCCTGAGAAACAGCCCCATACCAACACTTTTGTCTATACAGTGTACCTCAGATTTAAAGTCCTTGATTAAACGTACTTAGTGACATCCCAGTCCTCAGATCTGCTGAGTGTGGACCTCTCGTCACTCACCACTCTCCTGACTGCCTCTCTTCATGCTTGTGGAGCCTCCTCAGCACTTTCTCCTCTCGCTTCTCCTCCCGGCGTCTCCTCTGCCTCCTGAAGGCCAGCGCTCGGTAAAACTCCCTCTGTTTCAGCTCCTTCAGGCGCTGGAGGACCACCACATGGATTAGTTGTATTGGTATTATTTTAACAGGAAGAATTAAAAGGTCAAGGAGGTTAAACAGCGGAACGATGTGTGTCTGAATGAGTTGATCAGGCAACATTTGGTTCCTGTGTGTCTGTGTGACAGGTGATCTGTCTTCTGTGCAATTATTTGTCTGTGTGTGTGTGTGTGCCAGTTCTTTGTGTGTGTGTTTGTGCCAGTTCTTTGTGCGTGTGTTTGTGTGCTTACTAAGTCAGCCAGTGTCAGCTTTAGTGGAGTCCAGACCAGCTTAATTCACTTACTGAGCTCTGCCTGCAAGCTGTCTGCAAGTCGGAGATACTGATGCTGTGTGTGTGTGCGTGTGTGTGTGTGTGTGTGTCACAAATAATATTAATAACATACCGGTAGGTTCATATCACAGACAGACAGATGACAACAGACAGACAGGCAGCGAGGCGGGCAGAGAAACCGACAAACAGATAAACAGACCGAAATAGACAGACGGATAAAAAACAGAGGCAGACAGACAGATACAAACTCTGAGGGACAAAGAGACAGGCAGGGAGACAGGTGGAGCGTGTTATTTTAAAGCTGGCAGTGTAGCCTCAACATCTCTTAGAAGGTGTTCATACAGCGCGAGGCTGGACAGGGAAAATGACAGCAAAACCTCACAGACTGCAGTCCAATGCATAAACAAGACAAACCACAGCCCTTAAAAACATGAAAGCCTTTGCGACTCCTTCGCAGCAGAAAATGGACTTTGAGACTGAATCCTGCGGACAGTCAGGCAAATAATTATGCTATGTCACTGCGGATCAACGATCAGCATTCTTATATAGTAAAAAAAAAATAAAGACATCATGGTTGATGAGTGTCCTGTCAATCTGCCTCCAACAAGCGGAAAAAACGAGTCCACAGAGGTGTCGTATCCCGACATGTGGGCTGATGTTTTTCTGACATCTGTCTGTGCTCTCTCGTGACGTATCATCCGCCGACCCACCGAGGATTGTGGGTCAGAACAGCCAGAAAAGCAAGCTGGTTCGCATACTCCAAAATGTGACCGAATGCAATGACTTCCTGTCCTGAGACACACTAAACCTTTTTCTGGCATACTAAACAGTAAGGTGGTGTGGGTGTTAGAAAGCAGCACATGACTAAGGCTAAGTGAAACGACAGCCACATGACCTTTCGGTCACGCACGGGTCTTCTGCGTTGGTTTAACACTGAGGCCACTGAGAGCAACCGATTGACCACATGACCCAGCGGATCACATATGTATTCAGCTTTCTGCAACAGTAAAGCAACTAAAAAAGTGGAGACAAGTCAAAGTCTCAGCGTGTGAGTGTGAGTAAGATAATCCACTCCAGCCATCGCAGCTGAACGCACCGCACAACGCAAACTGAATGTTAGATGCTACACCACATCAGCTGGGAACCGCTTTAGCAGCGCTGAGTTCATATCGTGTTTGTTGACACACTGAATATTTCAGAGGTCAGCATCTAGAGCTTTGATAGACGGGGGGAGACTGGAGGAGACAATGAGTCCCTCCTACATGGCGAATTAAATCTATTTTAAGGTTCCTGTAGCGTTTGAGCTGTGTTATATAAGACTTAACAAACAAACTCAAAGTTAAAATATCACCGTGCTTAAGATCTGCAGATGCTCGATGTGAAAGGTTACCGTTACATAAATGTTTGACCTCTGCGCCTGTGCTCCGTGTTTGGTAAACTGACCAGCAGCCAGATTCACGGCGAGGACGCACGAAAACAGACATACAAACAGTGTTCTTTTCCTCACGTTTATAAAGTCATTTCAATCAGCTTCATTTCCACCCCCACAGTTCGTTATAAATAGATGCACAAACACCCGTAATTATCTGCTTACATATCTTTACTTCCGCCTGCTCCACCGCTCATTCAACCTGTAAGTGGAAAGAATGGAAAACGATCTAAAAAGAAGTTCATAGTTTATCGTTTCTATTGGCATTTACAGAATGCAGTGTTGATTATGTGTGTCTCCTTATGCTTCACCCGATATCATCTCTAGAGAACCCCGTGAAAGCCTGCTCTCAGGGCTTTTAGAAATACCAGTTGATGTGTGGAAAATGGCAAACACTTCTGGCTGCACCTGACTGGACAGTGACTTTCTGCTGATCAACATGGACCGTATTCATATGTTTCACTTTACAGCACATTCATACACTGGTGCTCATCAGCAGTGATAACCAGCATTAACACGGACAAAGTGGGCTTCAGCGTCCTACCCAAAGACACGTCGGTATGCAGCCTGAACAGCCGACCTTCTGATTAGATTACAAAAATAGACTTGAAAGAGTGGAAATGACAGCTCGTATGACACGTACTCTGAGCGCACCGCTGTAGGACGGCCCTTTAGTATACGCTCAGAGATGCTATAAACAGTTCCTACACAGGGGGCGCCCTGGTAGCACACCTGCTCAGTGTGCACCCTGTCCTGAATGTGCCGAGTACAAAATGATTCCTACTTTCATGTGATGTAAACACTCTCAAAGCAGAGCCAGGAGTTAACCCTTTAACCTCATCGTCATTTTTTCCCTCGAGCTAACACAACAAATGATGTGTCACCATCCTGCTACTTACAGATCTCGCTGTATAAATTATACATTCAATTAGAGAAACATGCAGCTTCTTTAAGCTGCATAATGTAGGATAAACTGTGCATGGCTGTTTCTCGCAGCCTGCCTCTTTCTCAGCTGCACATCAAGTGCTGGTGACGTAGCCTCTCTGCAAACCATTTCATTTCCAAAAGAATATGGGACCGTGACTGACCGTGAACCAAAAGACGGGCAGCTTAGCTCTGTGTGTGCAGGCTGGGGAATATTCCTGCTAGAAAATCCATTTCCTGCAAGTGTTGCTGTCTTAAACAATATGCCCTAAATGCTCTGCATCCTCAAGTAAACCTAATAACTCTGACACACAGCTAACTGTGAAAAATATTATGCCTCTTTCATTGCTTCCAAGTGAACAAATGATAATTGCAACATCCCTCCCAGCACCTATAATTTTGTAAACACCCAAACAGCTGCAAGTTCTCAGAGTCGCCCTCCTCCACATCCCTCTATGGAAGAACAAACATTTTACATCACAGTGAAAAATAAAGAAAAATGAGCAGAGAAAGACAACAAATGTCACAAACACATGACAAGTCTCTCCATTTTTTAGGTAGGCAGGGTGCATTATTGATAACCTGTGTGTTATGTTTAACTTGGAATGATGGCTGAAATAACTGTCCTCGCAGTTAAAATTAAATTATCTGTGTGTATGTCATAGCATGAAGGGGGCTGACTTTTGTTATATATTGCGTCAAGTTGTTTACCTCAATGTTCAAACTCAGTGAAGTTTTACTAAAGCTAACAGCGTGTTTCCTTCGTTCCAGTCTCCCATGATCCCATGCTGCTCACGCCATTTGTTTTGTTTTTGTTGAGAGATCACTAGTGTCAGAAACCACACGCTGAGATCATTGATTGCTTATTCCCATTTGCTGGCTGTCGGTATTTGGCAATAACATCTTGCTCGTTGTGGACCTGGGATATAACAAATCCATGACCTTGCTCAGGAGGGTTCAAGGTGTTGTGTGAAAGGATAGACCAGGCCTCTGGGTGCCTCTTTAAGGTGGTGTTACTTACCTGCTTGTGGTGGTGGTCGTAGGAGTTGATGTGGTTGTCGTACTGTTGGTGTCTCACGTACTGCTTGTCGCACAGCTCGCAGTAGAAACTGGAGTCTCCTTCCTCCTACGTGGATCGAGTGAGATGGATAAGTAGGTAAGTACTTAAGTAAGTAAGTAAGAAAAGGAGAAAAGGATCACAAGGATCTTGTATTGAGTCTTGTTGTTATTTTGAGGATTGTGGTACCACTAACAAGATACCAGGTTATTTGTTTTCACCGATAAAGAAGCAGATCTATTTTAACTCAGAACTCATGTCCTCCTGCAGTCTTTGTGTTCTGCCTTAAAAAGGTACTGGCATGTACACAGGAGGATCACATCTCAGAAACTCTTCAGCTAATAGAAACCGAAGAGAATAAATGGAGGAAAACACAAACTGAGCAGAATCTCCCTGAACAAGTACACTGAAGCCAGGCTGCTTGGCCAGTGTGTGTTTATATCCAGTTTTCTCACATTTAGTCTCACATGTAACTCCTTCTTATCCACTATGACCACAATCCAGTGTGACCATCAACGTTTGGTTGTCTCCCAGTTCTGCTTAATGGTGTCAGAGGCTGTAAAGAGCTCAGTGAGTGGTGGTCTCTGTTATTTATTGTTTTTTCTGTAATTAATACAACTTTGACCACTTTCACTGGCTGCTCATGTTGACTGCTGACTGGAGGCGGAGGGGAAATGGAATTCGCTTTATGAACGTCACAGAGAGGTGAGGGGAGGAACCGGAGTCTGTGGCGACTGCTGAGTTCAGTGAGAGGCTGAACTGACATCAGACACACTCCCTTTGTGCGTGTGGGGGTGAATAATCATGCTCAGTTAATGCAGGGCAAACATTTGCCTCGTTTCCCACACAAACGTTATGTTTTAGCGTCATGTTTTCCTCACTCCCTTCTCATATGTGCTGGATGTGCTGGTTTCAAACCAGGCTGTTTTACGGGTACATAAACTAATGTTAGCTGTAGATGTGCTCCTGCTTCCAGCGACGCCATATTGTAGTAAGCTAGTTAGCCCAACACGCTAACGTTAGCAGCAGAATGCACAGTTTAATCCTGAGAGTAAATCATGACTTCAGGCTCTTAGAGCTGGCTGTAAAAACAAAATGAAAACAAAGTGTGTGTGTGTGTGTGTGTGTGTGTGTGTTTGTGGGAGTAGTGAATTACAGTCACAGACAGTATGGGTTATAAAATATATTTATGGGGAATGCATATTCATCATACTCAAGCTTTTTAATTTGTTACCCGTCATACCCGTGCATGTGTGTGTGTGTGTGTGTGTTCACATAGAGTTCGTCATGTGGAGTAATGCTGTCTCTGTTGCTTCCGATGGCTAATGGGCCCTTCAATCACAACTATTGATCAGAAATCTGACTGTCTGAGTGAGCACACACACGTACAAACACACACACAAAGTGAAACTCACACAAACAAGCACAAACATGTTTCTGTGTACCCGCATATGTCCATAGCTTTCAATACTGCAGTTTATCTTAAGCCCACACATTCACATTCACAGACGTAGTAATACAAGATTTTAGTTTTAGGCTCACACACACACATACACACACACACACACACCATCTCCATTAATGGAAGATTGATTTATCTTTAAAAGTAGGGAACATTCAATCTGTGACATGACCTTCACTGGAGGTCTGGGCACTCTGTGTCTGTGTGTGTGTGTGCGTGTGTGTGCGTGTGTGCTTGTGTGTGTGTCACAGTTTGCATAAGTTTGAAATTTCCAACTTTTTGTCTCTAAAAGCATCACAGCTTCCTGAACTCTGCAGCCATAAGCAGTCAGACCAAAGTGGGAGGAGGAGGAGGCACAAAGACAAACCAACCCCAGCGAGTCAGACTGCAAACTGTGACAGAGAACAGATGGAGACAAACAGAGAGACAGTGACAAAAGCAGAAGGGAAACACAGACAACCTGGTTCAATCCCTCACGGTCCCAAATGGCCGCCATCGTCGGCCATTACCGCAGGGATCTCCTCCTTCAGTCAGCATTAGCTCATCAGACAAGTGATCAGTGCAGCTACCATAATTCTATTAAGTAACGAATTTATGTTGCATTATTCTATTACACAACGAAACATTGCATTTGCATTATTTAATCAAAGACGGCATTGGTTTGCATTATGTCATTAAAGATGTCGTTGGGTTGCATTAGCCCACTGAAGATGGGTTTTGATGTCCATTAAACATGGCTTGCTGGATAGCTTGGAAATTGCTGCTCAGTAAACTCAAATTAAAACACATTACAGTTCAGATGCTTTTGGTGCTCTGCATCGCAGCAAAACAGAGGATGTTTTGTCCATGTTGCCATGTGAAAATCTCATTGTTTTTTTTTAAATTATTTTTTAGCAGGAGCGATAGGGAGAGTTTTGGTGGAGAGTTTCGGAAATTGTCTGACCCACAGTGGGAATGAATTTTTCAAAACCCGCAGGATGAATTCTCAGGTGTCTGATTGTGAGGAAAAAAAACAAGAAACCAACTAAAAGTCAAGACGACATCTTATAAGCTCAGCTTTTAAGCTTTTCAGCCTGAGGAAGATGGTTTCGGTAATTTAGGCAGTTTTTAACACGCTGATGGATGTTCAATTGGCTCAGACGGGTGTATCGGCGGGACCTCGAAACCGTGGCTCCGCCGCCCCATCGCTGCTGCGTAGACTCTGGTGAAAGCGACAAAACAAGCAAACTTAATTATGGTTAAATTCGATAGGATAAAATGCTTAACAAAAACAACCAAAAGTTGAATTAAATCAAACATAAGCGGTCAAAATAACAAATAAGGCTGATTTTTGAGTGCTGATGCACAGTATTCTCCCACATTGCACTGCATAAAGGAAATGGACGATCAGCTCAAAGCTGCACAAAAAATAGAATAAATTGTGGGTGGTGATGAGATGGCTCCAGAAATGTCTTGGAAGACAAAAAGTATTAAATGTTTGAAATATTTTTTGCTTCCTGTCTGTGAAGTTTCGATGTCAGCGTCATCTCAAACTACTAACTGCTGAGGGGATGTTTTAGACTGTGATGTTTACTGCAGTGTGTGTGGGTCGTCAAGTAATTAATGAGTATGCAAAATGGATGTGGGACAGTTGTTGGATGAGTTGCCATATTTCTGTTCGGTTTGAAAGTCAAAGACAAATGACAGCTGTGTGAGTGATGTGTGTGTGTGTGTGTGTGTGTTCGTGCAGGTTTGGAAAGACGTGGGAATAGAAAAATGACTGTCAATCATCTTTTACATGATATTTGTTCCCTTTTAGCCTTTCTGTGTCAGTAAGCTGATACAAAAACCCACAACCCTGAAGTTCCATCAGCTGAATAAATGAGTCATTTGGAAATAAATCAGCAAAGTCGCGAAAACCGAACGCTGACGCTGCACATTTCTGCAAAGCTTCCATAGATTTGGTTTAGTTGGTTCTATCAGCAGTTTTCCTAAAAAGTGTTTTTGTGTCTAACCAGACCAGAAAACTGCCACAACATTTGCTCTGACTGGTCAAAACTCTTACAATCTTTGGGCAACTCACATGAAAACGTGCTCCTCCTCGGCTGAGCTGTAACATCAGCTTCGCGTCCGTGATGCAAGCTTCTTTCTGTGCAGTCGTACTGAGGCAAGACGGAAAAGTTTGTCCGTCGTGTTTCTGTCCACCTGATTTAATCTGAGTGAAATACTGGCTCTGCTTTCAGCTCCGGTTTAGCCCACACCAGCTCCTCTCTTTAGCTCCACTTTCCTCACCAGCTTCTCGTTTATTATTGTACATTCGGTTGAAATGAGTCTGGGTTAACACCCAATTAGCAGAGTTGGCTCTTTCATCCTCATTTGGTGCTTTACATTCGTACTTGAGGCTGAACAAAAAATACATGGAAGGGGGGGGATCAAATAATCAACATTTTCAGATGCCTCACTCAGCTCAGTATCTTGAAATATATTTCTTTTGCTGAAACAAAGCTGTCGGCTGTAACTAATTTGATTTTCGATGTCTTATAACTGGCTTGATAAGACTAAAGTGCAGAGACGTGTGAAGTAAAGCTCCTCTGCAGCTTTTTCTCCAGCCTCGCGAGCTCGCCGAGCGGCTCCTGTAAATGACTTTCCTACTGACAGATCTCTTTCCCTCCGTCTCCCTCAGGGTTATGTTCTTTCTCCAAGCTTGTTCTTTCTTAACACTAATGACTAACCGCAGCCACTCTGTAGATAGACATTTTTATCA
This sequence comes from Scatophagus argus, assembly GCF_020382885.2. NCBI lineage: Eukaryota > Metazoa > Chordata > Actinopteri > Scatophagidae > Scatophagus > Scatophagus argus. The sequence goes on from NC_058502.1 coordinate 1,799,212, forward strand.
AGTCTGGGGGGGGGTCAAGTTAGGTCATTTTTAATCTTTTTGCAAAGGAGAGCAAATAGAGCCGGTCGATATGCTGATCGCTTTGTGGCCCCACGATGTGGCAGATTCATCGCCGCGTTGCCTCACAAGTTAAGGAGGAGGTCAAAACCTTTTCTAAACCCTGCTGTGATAAAAGAGGAGATAATTGAATTTTTTGGGCAACTGCAAATGTCCGTTGTTGACTGCAAACTGTGTGTTCAGAGAGCCACAGTCAGACATGCTATCGGTAGTGTTGTTTTATCGAGGCTTTACTGCACATTTTTGAGTATTTTGAAGTGCAGCTTGGCTCAACAAGCTTTAAAAACAGATTAGCCAGGAAGGTTAGCGGCTCACAGCACGAAGCACTGACTCAACAAAACCTGCTGCTGCTCCTGAGCGTCCAGGTCAGCGCCTCCCAGGACGGTGTGAACGTTCAGGGGAGAATAAACTGAGATGAAATAAAAACTGAAGAGCAAAGGAACATGACGTTTCTTTTTGCCTACTGCAGTGTAATTGCTTAATTTGCAGACAAAACACTTTTTTTATCCGCACTCATAACCAAGTTTTTATCGGACTGTATGGAGCTATTGACTGTGGATGCTGTTGTCAGTGTGTCTCACTCCCTGCAAGCAAACAAACAAACAAACAAAATCCCTTCTGGGGCAATAAAAGTTCAAATTAAAAGGGGAAATGGTTTGAAATGAAATGAGTGTGTGTTTGTGCATACACACACATACATGTGTGTTCAGTGTTTGTTTGTGTGTGTTTAGTGGTGAACATCCACCATATCATCAGAATAAGTGCATTTGTCTAAGTGAAGATAAAACAAGCAGTTGACCTTCCACAATCGCCTCATTTTACCAAATGCAACACTCAACTCTAATGAAAGGAACTATTATATTATATTATATTATATTATATTATATTATATTATATTATATTATATTATATTATATTATATTATATTATATTATATTATATTATATTATATTATATTATATTATATTATATTATTAGTGGACTCTTCTGGTCTTCTAGAGGGAAATAAGAGTTGATTAATTTGTTGTGAAGACGTCCAGACGTCCATATTACAGCAGAGCAGCAAACACAGAAAGTAACGTCAGTCCTGCAGTTTGGTTCAGCTTAGTAGAAACTGCAGCCTGAAATGGAGAGCACATGTAAAAATAAAGAATCTTCTGTTGGAAGGCAAAGAGCAAGCTTCAAACTTTTCATTTCTCTGTGAGTGATGCAAATTGATTAGTGTTTGCATGGTCTGTTAGTTGTTCTGGAAAATGGATGTAGATGAAGGACAGAATGACACCCTCCTCCTCCTCCTCCTCCTGCTGCTCTTCCTCCTCCTCCTGACAGACTTATGTAGGTATAACAGGAAACTGACCAGTCATGGACACTAAAGGATGTTGTGTTTGTTGAAACGAGGCCAGCAGATCCGTCTACACAAGACTCGGCCCTGAACGAACTGAACAGTTTTCTTGTTGCCATCCGTCGCTGTGGTCCAAAATGTCTGCTTCAACAAACAAACGCAGTGTAATAACGTAATGCAGTGTGATTAATGTAATGTACAATGTAAGGAAACAAAGAGGGGGAGAAAACTAAGAGATGCTCCTCTTCACATGGGAAAACGGGGACAAAGTGAGTAAAAACACAATTCAGTTTTGGACGTGTGAAATGCTAAAATACCACATTTAAGTACTGAATTTAATATTTAAGTACTCAGCAGTATCTTGAAACCGAAATTTCAAACCTTAATGACCAAACAGGCCAAAGGACCCTCAGATTCATTATGTCAGGTACGCGACTCATTAGAGGAAAACATCTGCATTATTTTTCCACTAACAAGAGCGGAAAATATGTAAAGATTCTTGTGAAAATTTTAATTACTGCTGCCAATAAGGGCTTCATATCTATGAATAATTCAGCTCAAATTCAGATGCACGCCAACAGAAAACAACAGAAAATCAATGAATAAAGATAAACTTGAACCTTATTGTGTTAGTCATCATCGTCCAGTTTCCCGCCACACGAACGCCACCGACATCAGCTGCTGCTGAAGAAGCTGCACTGAACGCTTTGGCTGCTTTTCAAGTCTGCTCCTCTGGGGAGGCGCTCAGCTGGTGGAGCTGCTGCCTTTCAGCTCGCACAGGGAAACTCCCGGATCAGGTTTTACATGAAACGTGGTCGCAGTCAGAGTGCGCTGGTGAAGCCCGAATCGGAGGCTGAGGCCGCCGCCGTGCTGCCGTGAGGCCTCCTCTGGACTCTCTGTGTTTTGTTTGCTGAGTTTTGTTGCTGACTCCAGCACTGAAAGAGTGTGTGTGACAGCAGGGGGGCCGAAAAACGTCCTCGAAGGCAAACCGAGGGAAACAACCAGCGCAGATACAAGCCAGAGAGCTTTAATTAGCATCAATTAACTGACTTGTGAACTGCTTCGCCACACTGTGCGCACCAACCTGAGGTGGAAGAAGTACAATACAGCAATACCACAGTGTAGAAGTACTTTGTTACAGGATTTAAATCTTTGTTCTTTTAACTATACTTTACACAGTTAATCTGAATTTTCCCTCAGGGATCATTAAAGTTTTATCTGAATCTATAACATGTTGCTGGGGAATGTTGGGTTCTCTGCATTACAAAATTTAATTTAAAAGAGACTCGACCTGCTCCAATTGGAAAATGTCACGACTAACTTTTGTTGTGAATTGGTGCTATACAAATGAACTGAATTGAACTGAATTGAATAACATTACATCATCATTAGTTAGTTGATGATAATTTGTATTATTAGATTAAATCTGAAAAATAACGTCAGTCTTCGAATACACGTAGTGGAGTAGAAAAGCTCGATATTTGTGCTTGAGCTCCAACACACTAAAGTAAAGTACGAGTACACCAGAGCTGTGTACTTCATACTTCATACTTCTTGTCATATCAGACCCCGAACACCTGAAGCCAAGCAGGAAAACGTTCACATCAGCCTCATGGTGGGATGTGTCGGATTTCAGATGGCTACCAGCCAAAATGGCTGCAAAGCCACCACTGCCAGCAGTTCACTGCGCATAAGATCCAATACGACACAGAATAACGAACTGGATTTCATTTCCAGTGCATTAACATGTACATCACTTAAATGTTGCAGAAAGGCAGCATTTTGACGCTGGGATTCAGACCACACTTGATATTTACCCAAAATGTGAAAATAGGAAAAATATGCTCTAAATCATATTCACCTTTAACTTGATGAATAGTGAATAGTGTTGTTTTTTTCTGGGAGATTTTCTTTAGTCGATGTGAGGGTCGAAGGGCAGAGGATGTTGCTAGGATGTTATGTAAAGCACAAACTGCTTGTGAAAATGAGCTGTACAAATAAAGATGTCTTGTCTTGTCTTGTCTTGTCTTGAAAAGACAACCAGACCAACTGATAAAGAGAAGAGCCGCCAGGCCTCACATCCACGTGAGAAATCGTGATTTCACTTCATCGACACCTCTTGACGTAAATGCAGGCCTCCTGTTCAGACCTCCTCCTCTTGGACGCTTGTGTAAATACGTGTGAAGGGTCAGTGACAGGTGTGTACACCTGTGAGGAGCTTTGGTTCGGGACTTGACACGAGCAGAGTCTCACACACAACAGAAGATGTTGTGTGTGAATGTGGGCCGGAGCCTGAACACGTGACCCATCAAACGGACGGCTGTGCTTCTGGCTTCATATTCGCAATGCAGAATTTCATGCATGTTGTGCATCCTGTGCCATTTAAACCAACAGCTCAATACTGATGCTGAGCTCTGAGCTGGAAGGTCTGAACAGAGTATGATCGGGTCTTTGGCAGAGGTGATTTCACTAATCACTCTCCTTAAGTCAAACTTTTTTTTGCCTGCTTCAGTCTAGAGTTTCGTCCCTTCTGTGCCTGGTTAATTAGAACGAGCTAACCTGATTATCTCGACGGGACATTGCGTCATTTAGAGCTCTGACTGACCTCTGTCAGGAGCCAGGTAATTGCTTCAACATTAACAGGTCTGTGGCACAGTCTGTAGCATCCATTAGTGGATTCCACTAACCATTAATTTGGTGATTTGCAGGTCAAAAGGCAGTTCAGTGCTGTTTTAAACTGAGCGCACTGAGGTGTCTCTTGTAAGAATGATCAGTAGTAAAGTCTGTAGATATTTTCAGAAAACCTTGCAAAACAAACCCTGATGAAACTCCACACCTGTGTAATAAAGCATAACCAAGATGGAGGCCAGGCGTATCGATACGGGTTACAGAAGACCTTCAAAAAGCCCGATTCTGAATACTACAACACATGACTAGAGAGGTTTCAGGGGAGAGTTGGGGTTATGGCAAAACCACTTACTGATAGGCGGCTTCAAGACTTGGCTAAGTTTAGGTGATAGAAAGGTAAACGTGAATTGCAGGTTGGTGGCAGGACAGTCATGAGAAAGCCAAATAAACAGAGAAAACATAAACGCAGAAGAAGGCAGCTGGTGAAGTAGCTGGTCTGAGACCAGCAGATCAGATCTCACTAACTGCGTCTTCACCATCAGATGGCTGCACTGCTGATCATTTGTCAGCATCGTGCTTTAATTTGGTGAATTTTCATGTGAGATTTCTGGCTGAGCTCTCCGTGAAACATCCCTTCTCCTCGGCTGGTCAGCTGTGCTGCAGCCAGCGAATTCACAATTTTGAGCAGCCAATTTGATTTTGTTCCTGCCAAATTATTTTTTTGGATCACAAAAGTCGGATCGAACGCAGGTGGGCTACCTTCCAGAACGGCTAGTAGACCCGACAGACTTCAAAGCCAGAATCTTACACACACACACACTCACACACACACACACACTCACACACACACACTCACACACACAGAAACTCTCTCTGTGTCTTGATGGCGAATATTTCATGGCTCATTTGTCTGAGTATCTGAACAACAGAAAGCGAGAGAGAGAGAGAGACAGAGAGATAAAAACTAATGATAGAGACAGGAAGAAAGAGGATGAATAATAGAAAGAAAAGATAAGAGGGAGTGCGAATAATAAGAAAGGGAAGATGAGACTGTTGAGGGAGAATGGGCATTGAAGTAATGATGCAGAGATAACATCCTCCTTATTGTCCCTGCTTCTCCCTCTGTGTCTCCCATCTTTGTCTCGTCCTCTTTCTGTCTCCTCTTTTTGCCTCTCCATGTCTCCATCTTTCTTTGTCTGTCTCTCATCTTTCAAGTCATTTCATCATCAGCCACGCAGCAGAGACAAGGCCAACTCAAAGATCACTGCAAGAATCATATTTTTTTCTTGAACTGAGACCGCAGAGGACCTCTTTCTGGTTCGGCTGGATCACCGACGGGGCCTACTGAAGATGGCAGGGAGACGTCTGCAGAACAGGCCTCAAGGAGACGCAAAACAACTACGGCGTGGGACAAAGCGGCCAAGACCAGCAAAACAACCACAAAGAGATGCAAAGAGGCGCCAGACAGCCGCAATGTAAAGCAAAACAATCACACGGCGATGACAAACAGCCACAGTGACGTGCAGAATCGGAGCCTGGAAACACAAAATGACTACAAAGAGGTTCAATGGGCAACCATGAGGTGCAAAGTGCATAAAGATGCAGAACAACCTCAGCGAGGACTGTCATGTGTCTCTCTTCTCCTATGTGGGACGGGTGAGGCTCCTTTGAGCTGTCTGAGTCCAGGAGCCCGTCCAAGCCCACGTCTGATCGTCTCAGCCGTCTTGAGAAGCTGAGTCTGCTTCTGAACGGATGGGCTTCCTTTCAGTTTAACATGCAGCTCGTATCCAGGTAGATCCCCGACTACGCTCTCCTGCTACACCTGCCTTTTAATAATGAAGCTCAACTATATCACAGCAAAACGCACATAGGTGTCCCCCCTGGAGGCACCTTTCTCTCACAGCTAATTTAAAATGACCGGATTCGTGTGTTTGAGACGTCGACTCCTCCATCTCCAGGGAGGTCCTTAGGCTGCACGTTTCATTTCTTTAACTTTTGAAACTGGCCTTAATTAACACCCTACAGGCATCAGCTGCTTCTCCTCATCACAATGCTCTTACTGAATCCGTGTGTGCGCACATGCACAAAATGTGTGCATTTCATAATTCTGTTTGTTTCACTTCAATCGCAAATAACCGAACAACACAAAAGAATAAGAAACCCCTGCAAAGGTTCATTGAAGAGAAAATGAGCTGCTTGTCTGAAGAACGAGTTCCTTTGATAGAACATGTGACACCCCCGAATCATGACTCCTTTCTTCTCCTCTGACCCTCCCTTTCCTCCTCCTCCTCCTCCTCCTCCTCCTCCTCCTCTGCTCTCTCATTATGTGCTACTTTAATTAGCCCGTCTGATATGGCAACTGGACTTCAGAGAGACAGCAAGAGAGGAAGATGGAGAGATAGAGACAGGGGTGGAGGAGGGAAAAATGGAGAGATAAAGGAGGAAGTGAAGATGGCTTTTTGAAGTCAACAGTGTACTTTTTGGGTTAATTGCACTGGCTTTTCTTTACGCTTCTCCCTCACTTTTTTGTTTTGTGAAGTGAATGTGGGTGTAAGACTGCTGGACTGAAACGTTCCTGCAATAAAATAAATGAAATATAAATTAGTCTCGTGACACGCTGTGTGTTGAAACCGTCAGAAAGAGCCATAATTCAGTTTTAATAAAGTATTTATGTTGCTCTCCTTCTTGCCGCCTTTTGACTGGAAAGACTTAAGCGAACGTTGATTTAAAATGCATTAAAGGTTAGACCTCAGACAGTTTGTTGCTTATTGATTAGTTGATAAACAGAAGGTTTGACAATCCTCTAATTATTTGATGCCTGTTTTTCCCAAGGATAATTAGCAAACATTCTCTTACTTTGATGCTTTTTCCTTTGTTTTCTCTGATAGTAAATTGAATATTTGGGTTATTGAAACAAAACAAAAATGTAGTTTTTCTCGCTGTTTCATTGACTACATCATTATTCCATTGCTTGAGGAAATAATCAGCAGATTAGTTAATGAAAATAACTGTAGCAGCTCTGGTCAAAAGAAAAAAATCATTCATAATGTATATGTGCTGCTGGTGGCTGGCTGATATTTTTTATTTAACCCATTTTCAACCAGATCAGACTCACTGAGACCAGTGTTCTCTGTTCCAAGGTAAACCAGGCCAAGAAGGCAGCAAACGTTGGCTGGCTGGATGCTGGATGTGTTTAATGCCGACTGCTGTTTCACGTTGGTGTTCGCAGTGTGGAAGTGAGGCTCCTTTGTCGATCCAGGCTGATGGAGCTCAGCTGGTGAAAAAACGTTGAGGAAAATCTGTGGAGATGCTTGAATCCAACTGATCGACCAGCAGCGTGTCTGTGTGTCGTTTCGGCATGAAGTTACAGGAACGAGTAGTAAACTGAAATGATCAGCTCTCACCAGGTTGGACATTCACAGGCTCTTCTTCTTCTTCTTCTTCTTCTTCTGCGCTGGCTGACCAGCGTCCTGTCAGTGTCCCGGCTCGGGCAGCCACAGCAGTCACTGTGTGTGTGTGTGTGAAATCACTGACCTCTTTGTGAATCTGCTCCTTTAAAAAGTCCCTCCAACTCCGGCACAGTGAGATGAAAATGAGACGGACATATTGACATTAATATTGCATCACTTTGGAGAGTGTTTGCCATGTTGTTTGGTGAAACGCGACCCACATTCCAGCCAAACAGTCTAATCCTATGAATAAACATTGTTCAAATTAGACACACACGCCGAGTGTTTACAGGAAGTCACTGTGGCTTCAACGCAGGACTCATCTCTCACAATTAGGGCTGTTAATTCATGTCACACACACACACACACAAAGCAGTGTGTTGTTTTTAAAGGAGAGAGGCTGAACGTCACCTTTCCATCTCTGAATAAATGAGAGACGTGGCTGCTCCGAAATGAGCCGGTGGGCCTGCTGCACCTCCTCCACCTCCTCCACCTCCTCCACTCTACAGTCCACATTAAAAGCTTTTATCCTGCGCGCCACAGAAGCTGGAAATCACAGAGAAACACGCTGATTGAAGACGCAGATTAAAATGCATTTGAGTGGCGGCTTTGATAAAAAGTCGTCAGTGTAGTTGTCTTCAAAAAATGTTTCAAGTGTGGCGGGCGAGGACCTTGGCACGGCGAGGGAACACCGGCGCCGAGGGGATGTATCGCTCGTGTGCGTGTTCGTAAACGTGTGTGTGTGTGTGTGTGCGTGTGTGTGATGTAGCAGGGAAGTATCTGCAGCCAGAGGGCCAGATGGAGACAAATGGATGATCCTTCAAGACAACAGCCCTCCAATTAACACACAGACACTCTCACAAATCACACTCACACACCCCTCATCCACACACTCATGCAAAGCAAACACACACACATCAGCCATCTCTCACACATGGTACACACACACACACACACACACCTAGAGTACAGTACATAGAGATGCACATACACACAGCTGTGTGTCTGAGTAGTTTTTCTGATAAAATCAGTTTATGTTTACTGCCAGTTTTCTCGTTCTTTGAATGATGAAATTCAAATTCCAGACTCGTCGTATGAGTCACGCACAGATGGTCTGGTCTGCCTCCTTTGACTTAAGGATCATGATGTCTTAAACGGTCCAGCGCGTGCAGGATGCAGTGTCAAAATGTCCTCTTGGTTTGTTCCTTTTGTGCTGCTGTACAAACATGGCGGTGCAACATGGCGGTGATTAGAACCTTATGAAAACATGATTCCATTTCTACCCCAAAGTCAGACACACAGATCCTTCGATCTGGATGAATTTTTGGTTTAAACGTGATACAGAAACGAACGAAATAAAACTAAGACCAAACTAAAGCCAAGTTTTGTCTTTTTTCACTCGATTGTAACCAGAATCACACAATCGTATGAGTTACTGCAGGTCAAAATATTTCCTCATCCGGTAACACAAGGCTGTCACATCTCCGATCGAGTCTTAAGACGTCTAACTTCCCGTAAGACCACTTGATTTTTATTTCTGTCACAGTGTGGTGCTGCTCAGATGACAGCTGGTTGACAGCTGCATTAATATTCTTTAATTGTTTCGTGTCCCTTAATGCAACCAATGACTCAGCTCAACACGTTGTGTTTCTGACTGCAGGACTTGAGGCTCCGCACTCTGAAACTCTTTGCTTTGCTCTTGCAGGACATTAACAACTTTTTAAAAAATAGTTTTTGAAGTTATGGATGCCATCTCCTGTCACAAACTCACTTTTCAGTCATATTTAAGGCAGTTTTAAAGGACAAAGTTTATTTTGTCATTTCCTTATTGGCATCAAAGCTCAGTAAAGACCAAATCAAACAGGCACCATTTTAATAGTTTAATCCTCTGCACAACTCTTGTTTCCTGCCCTGATGAATCATTAGATGTGTGTGAAACAGCAGCTGGAAGGCATTAAAGTTATATTTGCCTTTTTTGTTTTTGCGGCCGTAACCTTCATCACGACTTAGAAAAAAACGTAGAAAATGCGAGCCAGAGAAACTAGCTGCACACGGCATGTAAAATCAAGGGGATAAAAATGCACCTCTGGATGACATCCTAACTGTATCATCTCATATCTCCGTCACCACCACTTCAGAGTGAGGAACAAGCCGCCGATGAGCTGCCCAGCGTGGCAGCATTCAGCCTGAGCAGGAATAACGATTTTGGATGGCAGCTTCAAGCGCGGGATCTGGACAGGTTAGTGCTGCTTGTAGTTACACGGCCTCGTCTTTAACCTCCGTACACTCGCCGTACCCATCCCCCCACCCCCCCCATCCCCCCCCCCCGGCCTGAACGGAGACAGCGTGACCAGGAAGCAGCTTAGTTTCACTCGCCACCTCCTGATCCTTCCTGGCACATTTAATAAAGTGACTTTTTGTTGAACCTGAACTCTCCTTCACTGCATTCAGAGGGGCTGAGTTTACCTCCAGAGAGGGAGGCCTTAACACCAAGGCTCACTTATGTAGACATGTACACACACACACACACACACACACACACACAGAGATACATTCTTGGGCCAGATAGACCAATCAGCCTATGACTCTGTATCAGAGTCAGACACACATCCACAGGCTCAGTTAGGATTAGACCACACACACACGCACACTGCAGATATCCAGTCACGCACACACACACACACACACACACAAACAGACGCTCGTTTTGCGCACACATCCCATGCTTACACACACACGCACACACAGTTTCTCATTATCATGCATAGTGGTAGTGGTTGCATTGATTTCCACTCTGTCTTAAACTTAGCCCACACAGAACGTGTGTGTGTGTGTGTGTGTGTGTGTGTGTGTGTGTGTTTGTGTGTGTGTGCATGTGTGTGTGTGTGGTCAGCTTGGCAGAGCTTCTCCAGGCTGAGTGAAGATTATGGCTCAGAGATTTTTCACTTCTCCTCTTTTCTGTCCTCCCTCCCTCCCTGCTCTTTCACTCTTTCCCTCCATCACCCACCAGCACCACCACCTCACACTCACTCTTACTCCGTCTCCTTCTCCTCCTGTCTCTTTATTGCTGTTCACTACATCAATCTCTGTCTTTCCTCCTGAAAAAAAAGAAAAGTGCCATTAAGAAATTTCTAAGAGGCGACTAGAGGGAATGGGAGGAAGGGACAGAAATAAAAAGACAGAACGAGATGAATAGACAGAGAGAGGAGCATAAAGAGGAAAACAGATTGGAGGGATGGACGAAGATGAGGGGATGAAAGAAAGAAAATACAGGTGGGTAAATAATGAAGAGACAGGCCGAGAGACTGAGGGAAGGAAGGATATGGACGGAGGAGATGTCCGCTAAGATGGGAAACGGTTTTGCAAAAAAATCCGTCGTAAAGGATTGATGAACGCAGCCGTGAAAAGCACATGGACGCCTGACGTCCAGCTTCTCAGGGACGCCGGAGGATGCGGCTGGAAGACGGAGCCGATCTCCTCCCGTCACAGAGGATGCTCGGCCGAGATCTCTCAGGCGTTATAGCTATATTATGGGATGTCTTAACCGCTGGCTTTGCTCCATTCTAATTAACTACCTCACAGCGTATATCTGGCTCCTCAGACGTTTAGTTAATGGTTTGCAGCAAGGCATGAGCAATCCAATACTGCAATTAGAAAGGTTTACTAACTTCTTACAGGAGGTACCTGCACCATAATTACTTAAAGCCTAAACCCATAATGGCAAGACATGTTTTTTTTAAATCAGAAATTTAACCAATGAATTTCAGAGTAGAATAAATGCGATTAATCCACTGAATCACTGTCAGCTGAGCCGGCTCGGGTTGTAAAACTCAAGGCGCCTCTTGAAGCATTTGTAGTGGTGAATAATAAATGAAATGCAGACAAAATGGAGCGGTTTTGCGTTTACACGCTGACAGTAAATTCATACTGTTTCCTTCAACAGAATCAAGCGCAGGTTATGCACAGCGAAAAGGTAACTGATGTCAGCAGCAGTACACATCAGGGGACCAAAGTGCTGCGTTACAAAGTCTTTTAGCCTCTTTTAGCTCCTTGTTTTGGTTGCAGTGTGGTTAAGTCTCAGTAGTCTGATCAGACTTGTTCTCAAGCACTGACGCCTCCAATGAGGACAAAGTTAGCATCTAGCCGGTGAACAAATTATAGCATTTAGCAGCTAAAGAGACAAATATGAGCTCACAGTTTGTCAAATAACCATGAAATGTAAGCTTTGTGTACGTGAGTTTGAATTGTCCTTTTTATGATTTTTTTTGTGACAGCATGAGTTGAAATGGACAAAAGACATCACAATCATTTTGACACATGAGCAGCAAATGCACACGACACAACAGAATACAGAAACACGCTGCAGGCACAGAAAGCCACAAGGAAAGTGTTTCCAGAGGCCGCTTTAGTGCTGAGCGCTTGTTGTCACTTCAGCTTGTGACTCGTGAAGATGGCGAACATGAACATTTGCTTTCATCTGCACTCATCCCTGTAGATTATTGCCTGTTTGATGAGCTGCTGTTATTCTGTGAGGCCTGACCTCTGCACAAGTGAAGGTCGAGCATCCAAGTGAGCAGAGCACATTTCAGGGAGGGACTTTTAAGGCCGACGTCTTCAGCGGGGCTCACACATTGTCGCTTTTGGTCTTTTCATGGGATGTAGCATGCAGAAAAACACCAGCATTGTCCTTTAACGCTTCCATGTGTTTTACCACCGACACTCACAGTCATTCAAAAAGGAGCTTGTTTACTCGTATATCAAATCTCCTGCCTACTTGTCCTTTCATATGTTGCACTCTGCATGTAACTGCCCTCCACATGAGGAAATTAAACATTATACAGCAGAACAGTTGAACTGACAAATGCAAAGCACAACCTTGCTGTGCCCTACCGAACCCTCTTGTCTCCCGGCTGCACCAGCCATAACTAATTTTTTCCCTCTCACCTAATCCCTATACATCTCTTTTTATTCTCTCGCCCTCTATCACTCATCTGCCCCCCTCTACATCTTCCTCCATCATCTCACACCGCCCCCCCCCCCCCCCCCCCCCACACACACACACACACACGCACACACACCCTTTCCCCTCATCCCTCTCTTCCCTTCTTCTCATTCGTCTGCCGCCTCTCAGCCTCCCTCCTTACTCCCATTTCTCTGCCATCTTCATATCTATCTTTCTCTCTGTCAGGGGTACAGGAGACAGAGTATCATTTAGAGGAGATAGCTTTCACACACACACACACACACACACACACACACACACAGTTAGTCCAGCTAGCCGTTGTCTCCCCCCAGTGTGTCTCCGTGTTTGGTGGGCAGCTGCTAAACTAGATGTTATAAAGTGCAACTGGTGCTCTGTTTGGGGAGAGAGAGAGGAGAGAGAGGGTAATGGAAAGAGAGCAGTATGAGGTGGGGAATAACGAGGGGGGAGGAAGGAGGAGGAGGAGGAACAGTGGATAGAGAAAGACGAGGCGGGGGGAGATAGAAACAGGAATGAAACACAGGAAAAAAGCGAGGCGGGGGGAAAAGCAATCCTGTTGGCGCTGATAGATTTCTGAGAGAACAATGTTATCTCTGTCTCCCTCTCCACACACACACACACACACACACACACACACACACACACACTCACACTCACACACACACACACACACACACCTTGTAATAAAGAGAGCTAACAAATCTTTGTGGAGAAGTACATGTATCCGAAGCCTTTATTTTACAACCAAGAACCGCACTAAAGGCGGCGCAGCAGACTTACAAAGAAGCCGAACCGGCCAGAAATAGAAACACGGTCAAACTCTGCATACAAATCTGTGTGTGTGTGAGTGTGTGAGTGTGTGAGTGTGAGTGTGTGTGTGTGTGTGTGTGTGTGTGTGTGCTGGCTGTGGCATCTCAGTGTCGGTTTATTTACATTCCACGCTGCATGGGGGCGTGTGGTGGGGAATAAGGTAAACCGAGGGAAGCCTTAAATAGCGGTGACAGGAAATCTGAGACAGGTGATATTCAAGCTGCGGTGACGGCGCGACAAAGAAAGTCGAGGAAATATTTTGAGAGCAGGCGGCTTGTGGAGTTGACCACAAGGTGTTTGAAAGAAAGTAGAGCCGACACAATGGCTCAGCGGCTACAGGAACACCCGGCTGTAATCTTCTGAATATCAAACACTCGTTCTCCTGTAGGACTGAAATGTGTTTGTCGCTTGCTCCCTCATGGAGAACGACAGCTGTGTTCAGATTCATTATGACACTAACAATGGATGAATAGAGGCAAGCAAGAGTCATGGAAAAAAAATAAATAAATAAATAAAAGCAAACAAAACATGCAGAGAAACGTCATGCAGCATAATCAACTTCTCCGAGGCTGATTTGTAAAACCAGTTTTCTTCAAACGATTGTTGTTTTGACACCGAATTGCTAATTCGTGGCAGCACTTTTGAACAACAGTGAGACGCTGAGGAGTTTGGAGCCTACATGCATGTTGTACTTGTAGCATAATGTGCTCCTTTGTGCAAAATGCACACAAGTTTCAGCTTTTTGTATCATTCAGCTTGAATGTTCACTGTGAGGCGACCGCAGGATGTCAACAATGTATTATGGAAAGATGACTCAGGACTTTCCATAAATCAGCCAATCAAATCTCTGCTCAGATGGACATGGATGGAGTGCTGCCATCTCAGGTGATCGAGTTCCTGTGCACACACCTGTCTGAGCCAATCAGGAGCAGCGCTCAGCAGATGTTTCAGCCCCTTTTTTATAGCATTAAATAGCTAATTAAAATAAAGCTCATTAGAAACAATTGAACTAACATCAAGACCACCTAAAATGACAGAAATCATCTTTGGGAAAAATTTATTTATGTGTACTTTGAGTTCTTAGTTTGGCTCATGTGCCATCTGCTAACATGGAGGGGGAGGAGCTTATGAGCTGTACTGCAGCCAGCCACCAGGGGGCGTCCACATGTTTGGGCTTTGCTTGTGGGGAGCTCTCATTCATGTCTTCCATCTTTACATACAGTCTTAAAACATTTGTTTGGCTTGGTTTCTGTAATCTGTTTGCTTTCGCATTGTGACATACAGTTCGTGTGTGTGTGTGTGTGTGTGTGTGTGTGTGTGTTTGTGTGTGTGTGTGAGACAGAATGTATAATAAATACAGGCCTGCTGTTGGAGCCTATTTCTGTCAACTTGGTGAACCCATGAATGTATTATCATATCTTTGGCACAGAATAATACACTCACCTCAGCGTTTGCCGCAGTCTAGATTCATATGTCGGATTATTTGCCCTGATACACAATAATCCTGCAGTCTGGCAACGCTGATACTGAACCTACAGATAAATGGTGGGGAAGAGGATTTTGCTGCAGGAGAGGTTTAAGACATTTCTGTGGACATTACGATGCTGAAGTGCAGTGAATCTTCAGCTGCAAACTTTCCGGTGTCTTTCAGCTGAGCTGCTTCAGCGCTGCCCTGTCTGGCTGGGTTCAAACCTGCAGCCTTGACATGTGTTTGTTTGTTTGTTCCCGCGATGTGACAGAACCCGAGCGAGGTGGACCAAGAAGTCAAACTGACTCCGACCGCTTGTCGCATACAAATGTGTGTGTGCACTCATTTCTTATTAGTCTCTTCTTTGCACTCTGCAAGGCGGCTCCTGGTGATTAAAGAGACTCCACACTCACTTGTGAAGGTCAAAACAGACGTCTGGGTGGAACTGGACTCTGTTTTGTTTAGACTTTAAGGTTACTTACTGCTGTTTCATGGCATTTAATTTGAAGATGATGCAGGTCCAAACTGTATATTGAATTATTGTGATTCAATTGTTGCTGAAAGCTGCTTATGAGTAACACAGACATCAACTCCTCGCTCTTTTTAACCAAATTTAGCTCAGTTTTTACCTTGATGTCTAGACATCTTCTGACCAAACATACTGGGCCAGAGAGCCTGGGAAAAGCAGTGTCAGGACGGTCGACAGGCTGCAGTCAAGGAGCAACGAAGGCAGTGAATTTGAGGATTTGAGACGGCATCTGATCTGCAGAGTCGACCGCAAGCCGACGAACCAGACGGCAGGAAATGGAGACGCTTCTTCAGGACGGAACACAACCAATCATGTGGCATTTTACACTTATCACAGACGCTCACAAAGTGGCGGCTGGTGTGTGAAACACTCGACCAGTTCAGCCGGCGAGCCTTCACACACTCCGAAGTACAAACCCAATGTGTCGCTTCATGACTTTTTTTTAATAAATGTGGCCTTTTGTTTGCACGAACCTGTCAAAATTAGATTAGTTTTCCACAGCAAGCGTGGCCTTTACACATATACAAACACACTCCAGGAAACACACAGACAGCTGGGTACACACACACACACACACACACACACACACACACACACACTCAGGGATAGACTCTGCTTCCTATGTGTGAGGCCAATTCATTTTGCCACAAGTGGTCCCAGATTGGATCTGGTCAGAGTCCCATTACGCCTCACCTTGGCTGACCTTAAGCTGCCCCACCCCCAATACACACACACACACACCTCACCAAGACATAGGTCAGGTCATCAGGAGCTGCTGCAGACACGCACACACACACACAGACAGACAGACAGAGCCATATTGATTGTGTGTAACGTTATCTAGATGGGATCGTTGCTATTGATTTAGAAAGAGGGGTCGCGCTGATCAATGCTATCTGCTCGTCTGCTGTGTCATTAGAGCCGAGCCTGAGTGCCAAAATATCCGACTATCTTTTCTTTCAGAGGGGCCACTGAGCAGGAGAGGGAATTACCGGTTTGATCTCAGGTATCAACAGCGGCCGACGCTGCCGACGTGCCCCGGAGCAAGGACATCTGTATGTCATCTGTGTTTCCGCTCATGTCGCCTCCGCTCGGAGGATCTGTACAGAATGTTAGCTAACAACTGCTAAGCAGAGATAACAGGGGCAGCAGGTCAGGAGGCCTTTCAGGGCGCTGAGGAGGGCTCGACTGATGCAGGCTTCAGTTTGAACAGGAAGTCTCTCTTGTATTGCATAAGCTGTAGTCCAGTTTAGCTCTTAGCTGCATGTGTGCATGTGACATGTCACATTTTGTGACCGAAAACGTCAAAATCTACACGTGCCTCCTATAATATAGAGCAAACAGCAGATCAAACAACCAAAACCTCAGCCTGACCTCAAACTTAACACTGAAACTTGTTTTAGTGCAAACACTGCGGTACTTTTACTCGCTGTCTCCGTTCTGCTACTACGTCTGATTACTCATTAGACCTTCCCACAACTAAGGGTGCAAATAAAGTTTGGTGGAAATAAACAAGACATGTGGTGTTAACACGTGATCTGCTGTAGGTATCTCATCTGGATGAAGCACAAGTTAATGCAAGCGCAAACAAAATGCAGCAGCAGAACCTTCCACGACCTGACGAACGCTGACTGGTGTCCTGCAGCACCGGGTTGGAGATTTGATCATAATAGCGGTAAAAGTGGTAGAACAGGGTGTAAAGAGGGACCTGGATGAAAGATCTCAGAGAATCACACAGATCAGATCAGATCAGATCAGACCAGATCAGATCAGAGTCAAACTATGTGCAGAAAGGTACAGATTTCAGCAAGGAAGCCGGAAAATCTAAGCAAATGTTGTATTACGTTTGATGAGAGTGAGGAAAAAATTGCCTTTAAATGTGTGTGTTGGTGTGTGTGTGTGTGTGTGTTTCCCTCTTTGGAGGGTGCAGCTCTAAACCCTCAGAGTGAGGACATTTTGTCCTCACTGCTTCCCTGCTGGTGTTCGTGTTATCATTTACGTAAAAGCAAAGACATTACAGCATGTGAACATGAGTCCTTATAAGTATACATGCACAATGTGTGTGTGTGTGTGTGTGTGTCCCTCTGGCTTTTATGACCAGATGTGTCCCTTTTGTCCATCATTTTTGCACCACCGCTCCTTAAACGTCATCGAGCACACACACACACACACACACACACACACACACACACACACACACACACACACACACACACACACACACACCACTGTCCCAGAGACGTGCTGACAGTAAAAAGGACGTCGTTATCAACAGGCTTATGAAAAGTCTATCTGTGACAGATATTTTTTAATCATTCGTCAGTCACAGTTTGTAGGGGTCCAATCAGAAAATACTGCAGTCGTTTCAGCTTGATTTCCAGTTTCTATTAATTTTATTTTACTACGGTGGGAGGCAGCCGTCGCTTCCTGACCTCCAGGCGTCTTTAGTCGGAAAAGTTCCCTCGAGTATTGACAAAAATGTTTAAAGATTTATCTCATTTTCCTGTGGCGGTGAGGACGTGAGGCTCCCACAATGACAGGCGTGAATACTCTGCCTGTTCACACACACAGTCTCGCTTTATCTCTCTGTCTCACTCACACACACACACTCACGCACACACACACACACACACACACACACACACACACACACACACACACACACACACACACACACACTGTGGAGTCGCCTCCAGTCAAGCGTGTCTTATTGGCCTTCTGTTTGACTTCCTATTCAGCTCAGTGTGTGTGTGTGTGTGTGTGTGTGAGGGTGTGAGAGACCCAGATGGAGATGGGTTTATAATCACGGGACAGTTGTTGTTTTTAGTATTATTTTATCGTTGTTTTTACTGCTCACTAAGCTGAGAACGAGAGGAGGAGGAGGAGGACGAGAGGAGGAGGAGGAGAGCAAATGAAGGAGAAGTGATGGAAACCTGGTTGCAGATGATATTTTGAGAGGAGTGAAGAGGAGCAAGACCAGGTGAAGAAAGAGGAGGAGGAGGAGGAGAGAAACGAGTGAGAAGGACGAGTGGGAGCCAAGTTTGAAAGGAGAAAAGAGCACAGGAAGGAGAGGAGCAACAAAGAGGGAGAAGAGGAGGACGGAGAGATAAAACGAGGAGGAAGTCAGGCTGGTGATGTGCTGCAGAGAGGAACGCAGGAGGAGCAAATGAAGGCAGCAACAGATTCTGATACTTACTGACATTTTGTTCAAAACACTTTTTGTACTGAAGTGAAACTTTGAGCAGCAGCACTTTTCACTGGAGTAAATGGTTTGAGTTCGTCCGCTGAAAAGGGGGATCAGAGGAGAGCAAACCGCCGCAGTTTGGGTTTTAGTCGTTTCCTGTTTCACTTCACGCGCCCTGATGAGTTTCGCCGATTCGCCTCCTGTGTTTTTAAACTTCTCAGTGAGCATTTGTTTGGCTGCGTTTGGTTTTTGCTCCCTCTGGATGTTGTTCGCTTGTCCTTTTCGCTTCCAGGTTGACCTTTGACTGCCTCAGCCTCCGTTCGGTCCTTCGACATGTTGTCTGCATCGCGGTTCAAACTCGAACGAGAATGCCGGCATCAGATGACTCAGTGAAAAATTTTGTTTTATGTTCCCTTGGTTTTGGAAGGTTCTGCAGCGGACGAGTGAAGGCCTCGGTGGGTCGCCATGGAGGCCGTGGAGGCCGTGGACCCACTTCCTGTTCAATGTGCAGGACTTGTTGAGTAGAAATGCCAGGAGAGGAAAATGAATGAACGAGGGCCACAAAACAAGAGGAGCAAAAAACAAAAGGAAGTGAATTTTTTTGGGAGGAGGGAAGACGGCAGATGAAAAGAAAAGCAAAGGAAGAAAAAAACAGGAGTTGCAAACTTTGAGTGTTTCTCACTTTTCTCCATCTGCTTCCACTTCCTCTGTCACTCTCTCTTTCTCTCTCCGTCCCTCCCACCACATTCGCAGGGTTCATCTAAGTCGCGTTGACGCCCACTCACCTCCAACATGCTACCTCAGTTTCCATGGTAATCGAGTAGCGACCGCGCTACATAAATATATGCTTTAACATTCAGCACTCCACAACTCATTAAGAACATCTTGGGATGAAAAATGAATCTCTCGGGGGTGTTGTTCCTCTTAAAGGGCCACGCGGCAGTGAATTTAAGGCCTTTGTGTTTTTCTAACTCCTGCGAGTGTTTGTTTCCTGAACCTGCGAGGTCGTCGGGATGTGAAAGCGGGAGTCGCTCCGCCGAGCGCGACATGAAGGTAAATGTGACCCAGGAGGGGGATCTCATGAGTACAAGAGAGCGTTTTCTAGTTCACGACTCGAGAGAGAGCCAGAACGCAGCTTATTTGTGTTTTAAAGGCTCCGGCACAAAATCACTCAGCTGTCATTCAGCCGTGTGTGAGGCAGCGCTCGCGGGCTTGATGAAGGCAGCAGAAAGTCTGAGATAATAAAGGTAACAGTAGTAAACATATTGTGGCTGACATCATGACCAACCGACACCTACAGACAGATGGAGTCACGCCTCCTCTCCATCGCATCTGTTCCACCAGCTCCTGGATCTCAGTAGTTTTTATTGATTTTTATGAAAAGCCTGGAGTCAGAAAGGTCTTTCTGAGCAGATCATCATGTAACTTATCTGCATGTCTGGGATCTGGACCTTCATCACGGCCTGGCTTCGGGTTTGAGCAAACTCCTCAAAGTCCCGCCGTCAGATTCACTTCAACGTGGATCCGTTTACAGCAGCTGATGAAGCCGGATGGTTTCAGAGACCTCGTTCATGTCGTGTGTGTGTGTGTGTGTGTGTGTGCAACAACTCTGTGTGCTTAACTATTTTATTCTTCTTGTTAAGTAAAAGTACTGATACCACACAGTAAAAATACCGTTTTGAGTAAAGGTCCTGCATTCCTGTAAAAGGTCCTGTAAAATTCTCTCTGTCTCTGTCCTACTATCATATCTGATCACGTCAGATTATTTCCACTCATGGATTAAAGCAGGATGTTTCTGTTGTAGTTTTGTTGTGGTGGAGCAAATGTTGACTGATTGATTCTGTTGTTTTACATTCTTCCATCAGCATGAGGGTGAGTAGATAGTGACTGGATCAGCATATTTGGGTGGGCTGCTCCTTTAATCGAGTGTTCACTCCGCTGCAGTGAGTGATAACACTTTAAGTGACTGTATATGTTTTAACAAAGCTCAACGCGTCCTCATTCTGTGAGGGTTTAACAACAACACGCGTTGGCTGGTTGTCAAAGCGCAGACTCTCTGGATTCGGACGTCGTGTGAGGATTTCAGGGGGATGAAATTAAATCCGCGAAGATTTCATCGAGCAGAAGCTTGTGGATTTTGCAAAACGCGTTTTCCCAAAGCTGATGGAGCAGCTCATGAAGTCTGGTTTTGTTGACTTCCAAGCTACAATGTGTTGATGTTCAGCTCTGAATTATGTTTTATATTGTTTGTTTAATGTTTTTTTCTGACTTGTTCTCTTAAATCACAGTAAACGTGCTGTGCTGTAGAAAAGTATCCATCAGTGTGCTGTTGTGAATTATGTACTACACACTCACACACACACACACACACACACTCACACACACACACACACACACACACACACACACACACGCACACACACACACACACACACACACACACACTCACACGCGCGCAAACAATTTTCTGTTCTTAAGAAGGTTTATTACATCTGGTTTTGTTCTCAGTTATTCACTGCGTTTGTCTTTGCACATGTGCAGAACGGATCAGGCAGCCGGTACAGATCGGGTACATATGGGATCCTTTTTGAACATCGTTCCCTAATCCTAATCACGTCTTCATCATCCCGAAACCGCACTTTTCTCCAAAGCAGTTTTTGTGAGCAAACGAAAGGAAATTTCTTCTTTTTTGGCTCCACTTTTGGAAGCCAAACAGCAGGAGGAGTCAGATCAGAAAACACTTGTGTGTTTTTGTTTTGGACAGAATGGACAAATTAGGCCTTTTGTCATTTAATGTGGAGAACTCTGCAGTGTGTGTGTGTGTGTGTGTGTGTGTGTGTGTGTGTGTGTGTGTGTGTGTGTGAGTGTGTGAGCATGTGATCCGCATCTGACAAAAGATGAGAGAAACTAAAGAAGCTGACATTTTTACTGAAACTGTTCTTCCAGAAATATTTCAGCTCTGAAACTTCATGATGTCCCACATGCACACAAAACAACTTGTTGGTTCAGCCAAGAAATCAAACTGTGTCAGAATTTCACACACACACACTCACAGGCTCTGCTGTATCATGCAAACACACTCATGCGTGGAGAAGCAGATACATGTGCATACACTCACACACACTCACACACACACACACACACTCTATCTCTCCCTTTGGAGCAGATGGCTCCACAGTCATAGCTGATGTTTCACACATCAATGAAGCACACCATGTACTCACAACTACTGAATGCACACACACTCTCACACACACACACACACACACACACACACACACTCATGCCATGTAAGGCTCAACTACTGAACAGTCACATGCTTGAGCACGCACACATGCGTAACCGTTCGAATCCAGACGGACCAACCGCTTCACTCACAACTGTTAAACACACACGCACGCACGCACACACACACACACACACACACATGCATAGTCATTTTATCACACACACGTGCACAAATGCACACGCATGCACAGTGTCCCCATTGGTGCTAATTTATGGAGTGAGGAGCCATGTTGCTGGCTACTTAGCTCAAACCTAAAAACACCCCCCCCCCCCCACACACACACACACACACACACACACTAACAGCTGAGAGGCAGTAGGTTATAGAGTTGTATTGTCATGGGTGTTGTTAGAGTGGATCTCAAACAGCCAATAGCACCAGCAGAGAATATTGCACCATAACCCAGCGGCTCGTGGACATTATTGCTTTTACAAGACAGTCGGCAGCACCTGCAGTTTTAATTGAAAACACTCAACACTGAATACAGACTTCTGATAAAGAAAATTAACCCGACTGCAGTTAGCCAACAGTTTGCTTTACTGCTGCACAGTTGGAAAAAATAAAAAATAAAAACACTTTCTCGGAAGCAACTTCAAACATGCGGCGCAGGGAAACGAATGGCTGGAAAACATCACCGCTGAGAGAAAATTAAAACGCTCAGAAGGAATTTGATGTCAACTTTTTCGTGCCAAACAGGGTGAAGAAAATCAACGTTATTTAACTTACTGGAATCAATGTTTCTATAGCAACACAACTCTGGCCTGGCTGATATTGGGAAAGGTGTGAAATATTCCCTGACAGCTGGTGGGCTATCATGAATTAATGTCGCCGCCGAGTCAGTGCGAACTATCTGATTTACACACACACACACACACACAGTGATTAGCAGAGGACTGAGACGCACAAACACGAGTGATTTTTAAGTGTTGTTTTGTTGAATTAAGACTTTGGGCCACCCAGTGTGGGTTTGAGACGAGCCGCGCTGACAGCATGAATAGTAACACAGAGAGACTCAGGCGTCGTGCCCACATATCTTTGGCACATTTGAGCAATTAAGGTACAGGAAAACAACATTTGATTCAAGGTGTTAGAGTGATTTATTTTGCTTTAAAGAGGAGAGAAGAGGATGATATCAGCATGCAGCGTGAGGTCTGTTTGCCCTCTGCAGCGGCTAAACGGCGTCAAAGAATGTCAGCGGACGAGGACGAAGGGCGGCTACCAAACAGAAAATTGTGTTCAATTGGGCATATTTTCCTTGCATAAAATATGCAGGAGATTAAACCTGTTTTTCCTTAAAAGTCCAGTTTAATCAAATCACAAAAAAGACAAAAGACACGATTAGGAAATAAGCTGTTTTGCTTCTTGCAGTGATTAGTTTGGCTGATTGGTTGTCTTATTCCATCACGTCAGGCCTTTACTGATATTGAGTTTAGCGTCTCAGAAGGTATCTGACTGTTTCTGATGTCTCTATAAAATGTAAAACATCGTTTATCCTCACCACAAGGTCACACTTAATTGAAAGCTCCTGAACAGGAACTAAAGTGACCTTTTGTCTTCTCAGCTGCTGTTCCCAAGGTGAAGGATTAACTCTGTGCAGTAAGTACAGTACAGTAGTACAGTAAGAAGTCCATCAATAAGAATCAGAAGAAAAATGGAAAAGGTTTGTAAAAAAGACTGCCGTGCCGCTAAATGGACCCTGTGCTGAGGCTGTTTCCAAGGTCAACAATTAACTGTGAGTGCATTCCTTTGTTTATCCTCGAAGGGAAATTCTTATCCATATTTATCTAACTTCATCATCATATACAAACGTGGCAGGGTCAGCAGGGGCCAGTTTTCAAGACCACCTCAACCAACAAAGCTGCCATTTGAGCAACTGTTGAAACATTTTGTAGCCCTCATTGTGGCACCAAAAAGTGAAGACTTTGAATGAGACGATCAGGAAGGTTTGAGCTCTTTGTGGTGACAAAACCAGGCAAGCTTTGATCTTCTCCTAACCCTAACAAAGTGTTTTCCTGTGCCTAGCAAGCAGCTCTCTCTCTGCAGGGAACCTTTTCACCAAAAAAAGCACTTTTAGTGGACATAACTTTGATTTGACACTGCAGTTGAAACCATCTGCTGGTCCAATTCTAAACCTTTTCCTAAGCATGAAACCTTTACACACCAACAGCAGCCTCTCTGCAGCTGGACACTGCACCCCATCACAGCTCAGGAATGTCTCAAGGACCACAACAACGGCCTGCAGACCAGATCCCAACCTGACCCACAATCTGTGACAGGCACCAGAATAAGCCGAGACCAAACATTCTGATTCTGGTGACCACGAAGTCCCCCCAGAGGTCCTGCATCCCATCCCCCGACAGGCCAGAGCACAAGGGGGACCTACAGAGTACCAAGCAGGCGGTTTTAATGTCGTGGCTGATCTGCGTATGTAAACAGAGTACATTCAAAGTACATTCAGCCTCTGCAAAAACAAGAGCTGAAGGTCATGAAAAGCAGCGATTCCTCCCACACACGGGATGAACAGTATGTTCAGTGTGAGCTGCTGCTTGTCACATCAGTCTCCATTTAAACAACATGCAACACTGAACAATAAAAACAGTACAGACGTGATGTTCACTGTGAATTAGAAAGCTTCAAGATTCAAAACATTTGTTTACGATTGTGTTTGAGGAGCTAAGTCTTGTAGTTAAGGTCCTGCATGGCTTGAAGCACTGAACTTGGGTTATTTGAGTTAAAAGGAAAGTGCAGACGCTCTCACTTTACACTGTGTTACTTCAAACTCTGCTGTCCGTTTCTGCTCGTGTCTCTCTAATGCAGTCCTTTTGTGCTGGCGCAAACATACCTCGCTCATTTTCCGTGAGCAGAGCATGTTATTTGAATTTTTAAGACATGATAGTTTCATGCAATTTCATCAGACCTGCCTGCGCTAAAGAACTTGGAGATAAAATTAGCTCAGGAGTATGAGGATCCAAGGTGACTGGTGATAGTCATGTGTGGTTGTTCGCCAATTAAATCTCTTGATATAGCTTTCTATTCCTGGATTAGGTGACGAACAGAGTTGAATACGTGCCTTTGAAATGCCTCTGGCTTCTTGTGTGGGTAATTTAAGATGATTTATTTATGGTATTGTGTTAGCAGGGGAACCTTTACCTTATGTTTTCAGAGTTTGGTATCATTTTAACACATCTAAAAGCTCTGACTTGTTAATTCAGCTGTAATGAAAGAATTAGTTTGTCATCAATTACGGCAAAATAATTAACGGTTAAGAAGAGAGTAAGAGAACATTTATTTTTAACTTTTCTTTGTCAGCTTTTAATGAGAATTTTCAAGTATGAAGTATGTAAGAACAAAGTTGGAAAGAAGCCATAGCTGAACTAAATAAAAGACACGATATCTGAACACTTCTAAGAAAAGGGTCTCAGCAGATGATTTCTGAAGACCAAAGACCCTTTTCAACTTCAACAATCATGACTCATGTCCAAGCCAAGATGAAATGGTGTGAATAGACATGGCTCAACAAGATGTCAGTCGGTGTTGGACCAATGAACAAAACATATTTTGTGTAAAAAATATGAATGAAAAAATCAAAAGCATATTTTAATTAATTTAATTATTGAGAAAATGTCTGAGCTTTGTGAAGTTTCCCGTTGAACTGACGGCTTTACTTGTTGTTAAAGTAGCTGCTAACGGCTGCTACCTGCACTGAGCTCGGCAACAACTGAGATCACTTGGACCACAGGAAGTCCAGTACTGCGGGTTCCTGATGGTCAGGCAGCTTTGACATAGCAGCTGTTAGTCAGGTAGCTCGGGTAGCCATGCAGCTAATGCTAGCAGTCCTATCAGCTCAATTAGCCCCTGACTGCCAGAAGCCAAACACGGGAAGAACACCATCCTGTAGTCGTCAAACTGGCCAGATTTTACACAGCTAACGCAGATGATGTTGGGAGGCTTCAGATCAGAAAAGGCTTCTGGAGGAAGTCATGCACTGTGCAGCTTGTAAAGCTCCTAAAGGTGTTGTGATTCAGACATTTGCGATGTTTAATGGATAAAAACAAAAATAATACTCCAGGTGTTTGTGGAGATGACCTCAGTCCATAAAAGCATGATGGAGGGCCTCCTGTTAACACCGATAGGAGCTGCTGGTTTTGCTCAGTGACTCATCAGGCTCATGAAGAGCTGCAAGGTACCAGAAGCTGGTTCATTTCTCTTCTGATTGTATGTTCATCTTGCAGTTGTCAGCATCTCCAGCTCAGCAAGACCACAATATGAGATTTGTTTCTCAGTTTTGTGGCAATCCAGATTCGTGATTTGCGTCATTAGTTGTCTTTTTAAGTGTTATATTGTGTCTTTATATGCTGGGTCTGATAACACCGAGTTTTTGCAGAACACTTCAGTGCCACTGCAGGCTCCATTGTGTGCCTTCCACTTAATTGCAGTCAGATGCATTGTTGATTTACTGCAGGGCAGCCACCCGCTCAGACTTATAGCCCTATCGTTCCACCATGACATGTCATCATAATTTATGATTTATGACGGTTATTAGAAGTATTGACAGAAGTAGAAGTGAAATATGATCTGACAGCGATATCACACGAGGCAGAACAAAGGCCAGACGCTGTGCAGCCCACGTTTAAATGATCACTACATTACCCCAGCACTTTGTTTTAATTGATTTCTAATGATCAGCGCACGACTGTACACGCAGTCCTGTTTTAAAGAGGTTAAAGTTTGTGTTTTTGGTTAATCCGAGATGATGCACAGCACAGAAGAGGAGTTACAGTGATGTTGTTTCTCTTTGCTTTACGTGTAATGAGCCTACTGTACTGCCCTCAGACAACCTCCTCATGTCTCATCTGACGTCTCTTTGAAGCCTGTAGGAATCTTTGGTGCGTCTCAACAAGGACTCGCTGTAATTATGTTTGCCTGTAACGCTCAGTGAGAATGAAGCAGAACTGAGGTACAAGGTTTGGTTTAGATTACATGAAAAAAAGTAAAGAAGGGTCTGACTCATCTGGTCGGCTCAAACCTTCCCACACAGCTTCAGGGCTGCACAGGGCAAAGTTATTTCTCTGAACTCATTTTCATTCAGATTTTAATAAGATGCACTTCAGTCTTTAATTCGTCACCACGTTGTTTTGTATTCCTGCTGTACTTTATTGCATTTGTATTTTGACTTGTGGCAGATACGATGTTAAAATTTGTATTCAAGGAGGATTCTGTATAAATAGGTTCATATCTGCAGTGTAAACTGTGTGTAAACGGGGCTCGGACGTGTCTTTGAGAGAGTCCTTTTGCAAAGGAGCATGTCAAACTGAGGATGAATGTTTGTGTAAAAAACCTTGCTGACTCCCCACTGACCTCAAACCCTGAACACTTAAAAGGCAGAAAACAAGATGCCAAACGTTGTTTTAAGTGCGGATGCGGAGACAGAGGAGCTCTTAGCGTAAGAGGGCGAGCTTCCCCACCCCCATCTGCATCTCTCTGCCTCCAATACCAAGTCAATTAACCTAATGGAAGTGGCAATTAATTAACTTGGCAAACACAATGATTAAGGACCTGACAATCAAGCGAGTGGGAGTGGTTTAAGTGATGCTGATTTAGGGGTAAATACTTTCAGGCTTTTCTTCGATGCACTTCGATGACTGTGCTGGCAGTCAGTTAAACACACACAGATGCAAGGCTGAAATTAAAAAGTGTAACACAGTCCGACCTGAGTCCCTCAGTGTGGACGTCAAACACACTTAAACTTTTTTCAAAATAAAAGCACTTCAGTTAGGCTTTTCTTCCCCTGCTTGTCTCACAGCTAGACAAAACACACCCCAGCGGCCGACGGACACGAGGCCTTACCGTGTTTTTTTGCCCGTTGGTTCCTATTGGTCCTCTGAAGACACCTTTGATGCTCCTCAGCTGTCCGTCACGCAGGTGGGTGGAACTGATCACGATGTAATAGCACGCCATTGGATCTTAAATGAGTTTCACACACTTAAAAACATCAGAGGAAAAGGTCTTGAAAACTGCTTTCTGTCCTCCTCTCCTCCTTCCTCTGCCTCCTCAACTCTCTCCCGCTCTCCTCATTTCTTCTCTCCTCTTCTGTTTTATAAAGTAGAGGAGGGACGATGAAGAGGAGGAGGACCTGCTCTGATTTATTCTCTCTATTCTCTAAGTTTCTGCCGGTGACTCTTTGAGTCTTCCTCCCCTCTGCTCATCTCCCCTTCAGCTTCTGTCTCTTTTTAAATATTTCACCCTCCGCTCCTCCTTTCTTTCCACTCTTGTCTTCCTCTCTCGTTTAACTTCTAAATTCCCTCTAGATTCCTCCGTGTCCCTTTAGATATTTCAAAGTCTTTCGTGTCCAGATGTTTTGCTCCCATCTTTCATTCATCAATCTTTCCTTGTCATTGACTCCCTCCCTTCCTCCCTGTCTCTTTCTCTCTCTCCCTCTCCCTCTCTTTCTTGCTGAGTCGAAATTTCTCCCCGAAATCTCAGCCTCTCATTGATCAGCCTTGCAGTTGCTCTAACTATCTCCCGTCCGCTGCCTCCCTCTCTCCACTTCAC